>NC_053391.1:188988987-190188987 GCF_905171765.1 Bufo bufo | reverse complement strand
TCAGTGCATTGGGGCCGCAATTTGTGGTCCCCAATGCACGGAGAACATTTGTGAGGCCTCCGGGACGGATCCAGACCCATTCAACTTGAATAGATCCGCATCCCTCCGTTCCGCAAAAAGATGTTCTATCTTTCTGCGGAACGGAAGTACGGAACTGAACCCCACAAAAGCACTCCGTAGTGCTTCCGTGGGGTTCCGTTCCATGCTTCCACTCCGCATCTCCGGATTTGCGGACCCATTCAAGTGAATAGGTCCGTGATGCGGAATGCACACAGAACGGTGTCCGTTTATTGCGGATCCGCATACGTGTTAATGAGTCCCTAGATACAGAAGATGTTGAGTTGTATGCTGCCACATGGGTATCAAGGAGAACTAAATATTATTCTATTTATAAAAAGACACAGATTTTTACAGAATGGAGTTGATGACATGACCCTTATAACACAGGCATATTGAGCTTGATTAAGCTATTTTTGATGCTTGACAATTCAAAAATGAAAGTACTGTATAAATCATTATATATTCAGACACATCAGAGTTAAAATACATAATATCTTTTCTCTTAGACACTTGTAGAATCTTTAGCTGATTGCATCTCTTTTTATAATAGCTGAAGACAGGCAGGATTCATAGTATTCTACAAAAACAGATGCATTGGGAAGATTTAACAGAAAATTATCACTTAAAACTACAGACTCACAATATAGGCCATACCAATGGCCAAAAGGGGAACACAACCTCTCAGTCATATGAAATGTAGTGCTAGTTAAAGAGGACCTTTCACCAGGATACATGTATTACAGTGCGGCCCCCAATGATGTCTTTCTGTTTTTTTCATTTTTTTCAAAGGACCCCCCCTTTCGTCCGCTGTAGTCCCCGTTTCTTTTGGTGCCTCATATGCTAATGAGGCGATTCGGTTCAACTAGCGGGGGACTTGAATTTGTCCTAGGCGTGGTTATCTTCTCCGTGGCTGCGAGCGCATCCAATCAGAGCACCCCTCTCTTAGCCAGGGAGAAGGAGCTCAAGTTCTCACGAGATTCACGAGAACTTGAGCTTTTACACATCCCGAGCCATGCGCCATCTTGGAGTCCTTTAGGGGGTGGTGGGAGGTAAATTTGTAAAACTAACATCATGCTCGTTTGCCTAGGGGGAGTATTAGTAAAGGTTAAACAAGTTGCTAGTTTTCTAGGGTTGTTTTTCATACTTACCCACAGGATGCTGCTGCTGCTGCCACCTATGCCGCCGCCACTGCAAAGCTCTCTGTCGGGGACTCCAAGATGGCGCACGGCTCGGGATGTGTAAAAGCTCAAGTTCTCGCGAATCTCGTGAGAACTTTAGCTCCTTCTCCGTGGCTAAGAGCGGGGAGCTCTGATTGGATGCGCTCGCAGCCAGGGAGAAGATAACCGCGCCCAGGACAAAATCAAGTCCCCGCCTAGTTGAACCGAATAGCCTCATTAGCATATGAAGCACCAAAACAAACGGGGACCACAGCGGACAAAAGGGGGGGTCCTTTGAAAAAAAAAAAAGCGGAAAGACATCACTGGGGGCCGCACTGTAAGGTAATATAACTATTTCAATACATGTATGCTGGTGAAAGATCCTCTTTAAGGCCACCTTCACACATGCGGCTTTTCCACATGGGAAAAACTGCAGCGTATTACAGCATCATCAAAGTCTATGACATTACACAAATCTTATGTACACTTTGTGGATTTTTTCAGTGCGGAAATTGACCTGTCGTGCGGATTTAAAAATAAATAGCATGTCAATTATGTTTGTGGTTTTAACTGGGTATTTCGCCTTTTTCAATGGTACGTAGGATGAGATCTGTGGCAAAACCACATGAAATCAGCACCAAAATCCACAATTATACATTGGCGATTTTGGTGCGGATATTTGCGCGGATCTTATGTGCGTTCACCCACACCCATGTGCAAGTAGTCTAAGGACCGGGCTAGGCCTGCAAAGATGTGAGAGATAAATGCTGCTTAACTGGTAGGATACCAGCGCCGTACATGTACAGCGCTGGAAGCTTTGACAGAAATCCCAGTGCAGTCAATGATAGCCGGACCCCTGCTGTATGCGCCGGCATCGGTGAAAACACCTATGCCGGTGCATTAACCCTTGCACTGCCACGGGTGCGGTATCCTGAAGGGTCCCAATGTCCATCGGGTCCCTGCGCTGGTGTGACGGGGACCCAATGGCAGAAAAGGCTGCCCAATGTCACCTTCCGTGACAGCCAATGAGATCCATACACTTACAGCCAATGCATTACAATACAGAAGTATTGTAATGCATTGTAAAGGGGAACAGACCACCGAAAGTTGAAGTCCCAGAATGGGACAAAAATAAAGTGAAATAAGAAGTAAAAAAAAAATAAAAAATTCAAATTTTTTTAAAGTTTCAAGTAAAAAAAAAAAAGTGTCTTTTTCCCGAAATAAAGTTAAAAAAAATTAAAAAAATAGGGGAAAAAAAGAAAAGTAGACATATTAGGTATCGCCGCATCCGTATCGACCAGCTCTATAAAAGTATCACATGATCTAAACCCTCAGATGAACACTGTAAAAAAAAAAAACTTTCATCTCATCCCGCAAAAAATGAAACCCTACCTAAGACAATCGCCCATAGAATAAAAAAACTAGGGCTCTCAGAATATGGAGACACTGAAACATGATTTTTTTTTGTTTAAAAAATGCTGTTATTGTGTAAAACTTAAATAAATAAAAAAAAAAGTATACATATTAGGTATCGTTGCATTCATAAGAACCTGTTGTATAAAAATATCACATGAACTAACCTCTCAGGTGAACACCGCACCTTACATCACAAAAAGTGTAATACCAAGCTATCAAAATGTCATACGCACCCCAAAATGATTCCAATCAAACCATCATATCATCCCGCAAATAAAGAGACCCTACCTAAGGCAATCGCATAAAAAAAAAAAAAACTATGGCTCTTAGAATATAGAGCCACTAAAACATGATTTTTTTGGTTTCAAAAATTCTTATAGTATAAAACTTAAATAAATAAATAAAAAGTATACATATTAGGTATCTCCGCGTCCCTAAGAACCTGCTGTATAAAAATATCACATGACCTAACCCCTCAGGTGAATCACCTTACATCACAAAAAGTATAATACCAAGCGATCAAAAAGTCATATGCACCCTAAAATAGTACCAATCAAACCGTCATCTCATACCGAAAAAAATAAGACAGTTGCCCAAAAAATAAAAAATAAACTATGGCTTTCAGAATATGGAGACACAAAAAAAATCCTTTTTTAAAAAAATGCTTTATTATGTAAAACTGAGACAAACAACAAAAAAAACATATTTGGTATTGTCGCGTCCATAACAACTCTATAAAAATACCACATGTTCTAACCTGTCAGATGAACATTTGTACCACTGAGGAAGAAACCGTGTCAGGCTTCGAAAGGCGTATGATGAATATAGCCTGGCGATACTGATACATTGGGGGGAAAAAACAGGAGAAAAATATCTCAAGCATGCTACCTGCGGTGATGGATCACTGCGAACAACATAAGCCCACTAGCGCTATATACAGAGTGCTGGCACCAGCGCAGGACGGAATTGTGGCATTAACTAACTCTAAACATCTGAGGGTGTGAATATCAGGTACTACAAGCTGCACTGCATGCACGCATACATCGGTGAACCGGTGAACTCGAGGTGCGGTAAGAACCTGTCACTCTCTTATATATAAGCATGAGATCGTACATTTAAACTACAGCTGGAAGAAGCACTGGGAGACCTTGGAACTGTTATATTGTGGCTATTGGGATGTGTCTCCTCCGGGATTATTAACTGTATATGTTTATCGCCAAGGAACATTGCTTGCCATTTTTAGCAGTGCGTGAGCTCCGCACAGCAGCAAGACAGAGTGACTATGGCTATGTGTGAATACGCATTAATTTTAATTAACTGTTTTATTTGATAAATTTAAAGTTTTTGTTAATATATTTTAAAGGGGAATATGTACAAAATATGCATGTAATAAAGTATGTTGGTTTATACTAAGCCGGTCATTTAGTGAACATTGTAAATAAAAAACAGCTACTTTTTGTTACCTTGCCTCTCAAAAAATGTAATATAGATCATATGTACCCTAAAATAGTACCAACAAAACTGCCACCTTATCCCCTAGTTTCCAATATTTTGAGTTTCTACTCTAGCGGTGCATCAGGGGGTTTTCAAATGTGACATTGCAACTTAAAATTATCCCAGTGAAATCTGCTTTCCAAAACCATATGGCGGTCTTTTCGTTCTGCGCCCTGCCGTGTGCCCGTACAGCAGTTTATGACCACATATGGGGTGTTTCTGTAAACTACAGAATCACGGTAATAAATATTGAGTTTTGTCTGGCTGTTAACCCTTGCTTTGTTACTGGAAAAAATGGAGTAAACTGGAAAATCTGCCAAAAAAGTGAAATTCCGAAATTTAATCTACTGTACATTTTCCTTTACTTCTTGTGGAACACCTAAAGGGTTACCAAAGTTAGTAAAATAAGTTTTGAATACCTTGAGGACTGTATTTTCCAAAATGGGGTCACTTTTTTGGAGTTTCTACTCTAGGGGTGCATCAGAGGGTCTTCAAATGTGACATGGCAACTTAAAATTATCCCAGTGAAATCTGCCCTCCAAAAACCATATGGCGTTCCTTTCCTTCTGCGTCCTGCCGTGTGCCTGTACAAAGGTTTACGACCACATATGGGGTGTTTCTGTTAACTACAGAATCAGGGTAATAAATATTGAGTTTTGTTTGGCTGTTAACCCTTGCTTTTCTAGCGGAATAAAATGGATGAAAATGGAAAATCTGCCAAAAATGTGAAATTCTGAAATGTCATCTACATTTACTTTAATTCTTGTGGAACACCTAAATGGTTAACAAAGTTTGTAAAATCAGTTTTGAATACCTTGAGGGGTGTAGTTTCTAAAATGGGGACATTTATGGGTGGTTTCTATTATGTAAGCCTCACAATGTGACTTCAGACCTGAACTGGTCCTTAAAAAATGGGTTTTTGAAATTTTCAGAAAAATTTAAAGATTTGCTTCTAAACTTCTAAGCCTTCTAACTGCCCAAAAAAAAAAAATGGCATTTACAAAATGATTCAAACATGAAGTGGACATATGGGAAATGTAAAGTAATAACTATTTTAGGAGGTATCACTATCTGTTTTAAAAAGCAGAGAATTAAAATTTTGAAAATTTAGAATTTTTCCCAATTTTTGGTAAATTTGGTATTTCTTTTATAAATAAAAATGAAATATTTTGACTCAAATTTACCACTGTCATGAAGTACAATGTGTCACGAGAAAACAATCTCAGAATGGCTTAGATAAGTAAAAGCGTTCTAAAGTTATTACCACATAAAGTGACATGTAAAATTTGCAAAAATTGGCCTGGATTTTAAGGTGAAAAGTGGTCCGGTACTGAAGGGGTTATAGGGGTTGTCTTCCTTCAGCAAATGGTATTTATTATCTAATAAAAAACACTTACTAATGTACTGTGATTGTCCATATTCCCTCCTTTGCAGGCCTGATTCATTTTTCTATTGTATTATATACTGCTTGTTTCCAGGGATGCAGCGCAGATACGAGATGGCCGAGACAGGATCTGCTGCGCATTTGTACCTATGCGTGCTCCCATTGTCCCAACCACCAGATAGGTCAATGCTTTTTCCTATAGTGTGCAAGCACGGCCACTAATGCTAGATTGCAGGGTGGTCGTAACCCCTGGAATAATGAATCCAACCAGCAAAGGATACAATATAGACAACCACAATACATTAGTAAGTGCCTTGCATTACCTTTGCCTACATGATAAATGCCATTTGCCAGATTGAGCAAACCCCTTTTATTTGCAGTCTCTTAAACGGTCTCAATATTTCTCAGTCCACCTTGTTACTTAAATAGATTTTTTTGTATATAAAAAACACTTTTTCTTGAGCACTTAGGATTTCCTATTCCTTGCCATCTATTGAAATCTGTTCAATGCAAGGTAGACCTCTAATCTATGTTTAGGTGGTGGTAGTCTTGGCCTCTTGTCACTAATTCTGTCTTTATACAGTTGCCTTACAACTGAACAGCATTGTCTTGGTGTTTGTTGCAGATCAATTTTTTTTTTGAAAAATCTGTAAGACATGCCTTCAGGACTGGACTGGCCTGCCATGAGTACAAGAATATTTTTTGGGTGGACCCAGGCTCTGATACAATGCTGGACCCCAAAAGGCCATTTGGAGCTTACTTAGGAGTCAGCCATTGTACCACTATTACAATATAACAGCTGTGAAATTTCTGATTTGCCAGAGCTGCCCTGATTTACTGTAATATAACACACTGTGTTATAATTGTGATGTGGAATCTTCTTGGAGTAATAATACCTCAATCATGAAGTCGTTGACTACACAAACTCAAACATAGAGGAGCCGTCAAGTGATGAAACACACTCACTACATAGCTCAGTTCCAAACTGCCTCTGGCAGTGACATCAGTCAGTGGCGTTGCTAGGGCTGGTGTCACCCGGTGCGGTAGAAAATGGTGTCACCCCCCCCCCCCCGAAGCAATAATTTTTTAGCCATATATGGGGGCTATGGTGGTGCTATTGCCATAGGGGGCATCCGTTAGCTCAGCAGACCCCCCCCCTAGCAGTCAGAGCCTGGTCTCGGGAGGGGCACGTCCAGATTATTTTCTGTCCGCCGCCACAAAAAAATGGTGCTTATAGAACAGACTACACAGTGTAGCGGTATACTGTATATTGTGTGGCACAGTGTATGTTGTATGTGTATAACATAAACATATTTCACATGAAAACTTACAATTACTTGGCTTGGCCCTTGGGGATCTCAGACACCACTTCCACACTTTGGTCGAGGGCTCGGTGGAGCTGATGTTGTGCTTTATCCTAATGAGAAAGATTTCATAATAAGGATTTGGAGAATGTGCAGAGGGATAGCAGAGCAGGGAGAGGATGGTGCTGCTACTAGGGGGTCATACCATGGGGGAGTAATAAAGCCCACCATAATGCCCCCCCAGTAGAAATATTTCTACTTATAATGTGCAAAACATACCCCCTTGTAATGCCCTCAGTTGAGCTAATGTCCCCATAGTGCCCCCATAATGTCCCAGTATAAAATACCCCTATGTAGTGCCCCCAGTAAATTCCCCCATAGTGCTCCTCTCCCCCCTTCCTGCTAGTGCCCCCCATAATGTACCAGTATAAAATGCCCCATATATAGTGCCCCAGTAGATGGCCTCAGTGTCCGGCCTCTGATAGGCTGCAGGCCTAGTGTCCCCCATAATGCCTCCCAATAATGTGCCAGTAAGTGTCCCCATAGATGCCCCCCCATCATGTGCCAGTATCAAGTGCCTCTCTCCTCCCCCCCACATGTCCCAGTATCATAGTGCCATCTCCCCCCCAATGTGTCAGTATCAAGTGCCTCTCTCCTTCCCACCCCATGTGCCAGTATCAAGTGCCTCTCTCCTTCCCCCATGTGCCAGTATCATAGTGCCAACCCCCCCATGTGCCAGTATCAGGTGCCAACCCCCCTCCCCCCCATATGATAGCTGCCCCAGCACACCCAGCTCTGCTACATCTAATACACATGACAGCTGCACCAGCACACTCAGCTCTACTATATCTCTATATATGACAGCTGCCCCAGCACCCAGCTCTGCTACATCTATATATCTCTAAGTATTGCTATACAGTAGATAGATATATAGAGATATAGCAGAGCTGAGTGTGCTGGGGCAGCTGTCATGTGTATAGATGTAGCAGTGCTGGGTGTGTTTGGGCAGCTGTCATGTGTATAGATGTAGCAGAGCTGGGTTTGCTGGGGCAGCTGTCATATATAGAGATATAGTATAGCTGAGTGTGCTGGTGCAGCTGTTATGTGTATTAGATGTAGCAGAGCTGGGTGTGCTGGGGCAGCTATCATATATAGAGATATAGCAGAGCTGAGTGTGCTGGGACAGCTGTCATATAGAGATATAGCAGTGCTGGGTGTGTTAGGGCAACTGTCATGTGAATAGATGTACACTTAGCCAGCTATAACAGTAGAAGTCTCATATTTTTTCAGTCGTCAGTCGTCAGTCGCAATGCAGCCCTTATGGCTGTGTGGGTAAGTGCTTTGCCTCTGATACAGAAGGTTGTGGGTTCGAATCCCAGACACATCTCTCCCTCTCCTGAGGACAGCAATACAAATGACTATGCCTGGGATTTGTAAATGTCGGCCCTGTGGTGTCACCCGGTGCGGCCCGCTTCGCCAGTGACATCAGCGCTAGCACTGTCCATCAAGGGCACTATGAAATTGTTACTTTCCATGGTAGAGCCGCTGGCATTATTGAATGTTATTGTCACCATGCACAATACTAAGCTTTAATGTGGAGCAAAGATAAGAGACCATATTTGACTATCTTCCAGGTTGACGGTTCATTGTGGTTTTAGAGATTACCTGGTAGCTTCTACCTACCAGAATGCTGTGTGCTCAGTGTAAAATATGGTGGATGGTATAATGGCTATGCGGCGGACAGGTCACACGGCCGGGGTCCCTTAAAGTGAAAGTTTTTGTCGTGACACCAGTTGCATTGCAGCAACGAGGGCACAGGGCCCCCTTTTAGTGATATGGTGGTACCCAGGTGTATGAATGCCAGACTGGTGTAAGGGTAGCCTATAATGTCCCTTTAGATGTGGCGGTGCACGTGTCACGGTGCTTCTACCTGGCGTTGTCATCCGCAGCAGTGCAAGGGATAGTTGATGAAGGGAACATGAAATAAATTGAGTCCAGACCTTGTGATGGACTTTATACCAGCTTTACTTAAATAAAATTTCATCAGGCAACAATCTTCCAACTTTATCTTGGTCACCAGCAGGCTTTGGCTTTAATTCTGGCAGGCAAACACACTCGGCTCTACTACATCTGTTGCTCTCTGGCTCTGCTGTGCTGACAGGATTAAATAGAAACTTCTTTCTTCTGTACTTAGCTTTCTGTAGTCTGACTCTCTCTCTTTATCTTTATCCAGGGAACATTTAATCCTGGCTCCTGAGGCTTGTAGCTTGGGCCTCCAGGTCCAGCAGAGATGATGGTGCTCTGCTGGCTTTAGCAGGGCCCATACAGCCGGGACAAGGGTCTGCTTCCTTCCCCTTAGAGGGGGTACTCTCAACTGATCTTCACTAACTAAAACTCCTAGAGAGGGCTAGAATGGAAAGAAAGGTTCCATTCCAGATAAACTAGCTAGAAATCCTAGAAATAAATATACACATTTTTCAGGACCAGGAAATTAGTGCAAAGAATGACACGGAGTTAACCATGGGAGACAGTGGCAAGGTACAGAAGGTGGTAAGGCACCTCTGGGGCGTTACAGCTACATCTCAGGGTCTGATCTAGGTCCCTTATCTCGAGTAAAGGGTTATATGTGGGAATTGCCTATGCAAAAAGCAAGGTCCATAAAGATATGGTTTGACAAGCTTGGTGTGGAGGTACTTGAATGGCTGCAGAGAGCCCTGATGGGATGAATTGGAATGCCGATAATGAGTTAGACCTTCTTGCCCAACATCAGTGCCTAACCCCACAAATGATCCTATGGTTATATAAGCACACATTTCAACGGTCACGCTCCAAACTTTGTTGTAACAGTGGAATCCATTGTGGCAGCAAAAGGCACCCAAATCAATCTTCAAACCCATGTTTTTGAATCTGATGTCCAGCAAGCTCATATACCGTAGGTGTGATAATGAGGAATTCACATTCTTTTGGCCTTATAGTGTACTGTATGTCCAGTATGTGCATTGATAACAATAACAATTATATTGACATTAGAAGTGTATTTACACAGCTCCTGTATACATAGATAGATAGAAATCGTAAGCATCTGTTAAGCCCAAGGGACTACAGTATAAAGCAAACTTAACTATAGGCAGCTACAACCAAGAGTAATAAGATAATGGGTTGCATCAAAAGGGGCATAGATGCCCGTGATGAGAACATAGTCCTGACACTTTACAAATCACTAGTAAGACCACACATGGAGGATTGTGAAAAATTCTAGGCTCCTGTGAACAAGACAGACATACAGAGCTGGAGAGTAGGGATGAGCAAACTTTAAGTTTTGAAGCCTGGGTTCGGTATATGCTGAATTGCGTTATGGATTCCGTTACCATGGACCATAACGCAATTCCATGCCGGAATGCCTTTAGAAGCATGTCATTATACATTCCGCCATTATAGAAGTCTATGGCCAGCATAACGGATCCGTCCGGTTATGCAGGAGTCCTGAAGCGGATTCAGAGGAGGGCAACTAAAGTAATAACTGGGATGGCTGGATTACAGCACCCAGAAAGATTGTCAAAATTAGGGTTATTTAGTTTAGAAAAAAAGACGACTGAGGGGAGATCTAATTACTATGTATAAATATATCAGGGGTCAGTACAGAGATCTATCCCATCATCTATTTATCCCCAGGACTGTGACGAGGGGACATCCTCTGCGTCTAGAGGAAAGAAAGTTTCTACACTTAGAAGAGGATTCTTTACGGTAAGAGCAGTGAGACTATGGAACTCTCTGCCTGAGGAGGTGGTGATGGTGAATAACCTAAAAGAGTTTAAGAGAGGCCTGGATGTATTTCTAGAGTGTAAAAATCTTACAAGTTATAATTATTAGATTCCTGGAGAAAGGTTGTTGATCCAGGAAGTTATAGTGATTGCTGGATTGGAGTCGTGAAGGAATTTTTTCCCCTAAAATGAGGAAAATTGGCTTCTACCTCAAAGGGTTTTTTGCCATCCTCTGGATCAACTGGCAGGATAACAGGCTGAACTGGAGGGAAGCATGTCTTTTTTCAGCCTTGCAGGCTATGTTACTATGCTTGGGCACTGAGTATGGTCACGCATGATTACTCCACTGCTAATAAACACAGAACAAATGCAAATCTTTCCCTTATACTTTTTCTCTGTGTAGGTTCCACTCCTGGTTTAGGCCTCCTGCACACAAACGTTTTTTTCCTGTTTACGTTCCGTTTTTTGCGTTCCGTATATGGTCTGTATACGGAACCATTCATTTCATTTCAATAGATCCGCAAAAAAAACGGAAGATACTCCCTATGCCTTTCGTTTCCGTATTTCCGTTCCGTTCAAACATAGAACATGTCCTATTATTGTCCGCATAACGGACAAGGATGGTGCTGTTCTATTAGGGGCCAGATGTTCCGTTCTGCAAAAAACAGAATGCACACGGATGTCATCCGTATTTTTTGCGGATCCACAAAATACTGAAAAAGCCATACGGTCATGTGAAGGAGGCCTTAGGCCCCTTTCACACGGGCAAGTTTTCCGCGCGGGTGCGATGCGTGAGGTGAACGCATTGCACCCGCACTGAATCCGGACCAATTCATTTCTATGGGGCTGTGCACATGAGGGGTGATTTTCATACATAGAAGTGAATGGGGCTGCGTGAAAATCGCAAGCATCCGCAAGCAAGTGCGGATGCGGTGCGATTTTCACGCACAGTTGCTAGGAGACGATCGGGATGGGGACCCGATCATTATTTTTTTCCCTTATAACATGGTTATACGGGAAAATAGTAGCATTCTTAATACAGAATGCATAGTACAATAGGGCTGGAGGGGTTAAAAAAAATGAAAAAATTATTTAACTCACCTTAATCCACTTGCTCGCGCAGCTCGGCTTCTCTTCTCTCTTCTTCTTTGCTGTGCACAGGAAAAGGACCTGTATTGATGTCACTGCGGTCATCACATGGTCCATCACATGAACCATCACCATGGTGATGGATCATGTGATGGACCATGTAATGAGTGCAGTGACGTCATCAAAGGTCCTATTCCTCAAAGAAGAAGAGAGAAGAGAAGCCGGGCTGCGCGAGCAAGTGGATTAAGGTGAGTTAAATAATTTATATTTTTTTTTTAACCCCTCCAGCCCTATTGTACTATGCATTCTGTATTAAGAATGCTATTATTTTCCCTTATAATCATGTTATAAAGGGAAAATAATAAGATCTACACAACACCTAACCCAAACCCGAACTTCTGTGAAGAAGTCCGGGTTCGGGTCTGGGTACCAAACATGCTGATTTTTCTCATGCTCATGCAAAACGCATTACAATGTTTTGCACTCGCGCCGAAAAATCGTGCATTTTCCCGCAACGCACCCGCATCTTATCCGGGCCAAAAACATGACGCCCGTGTGAAAGAGGCCTTAGGCTCACAATCCCTGATGGTAATCAGTGACCAAAACACTGACTTGTGAATAAGGCCTAATGCTATAGATTTAAAACCCACAAAGCAAGTCAGTTTACACTACTGCTCTTTTTTCTGAAGCGTGTAGATGCAACTCTCATCTACTTCACTGCTACAGTAAATGATGTGGACTTTCCGCTTGCAATTCTACTATAAAAAATCTGCAGCATTAGGGCTCGTTCACACAACCGTATAGCTTTTTCAGTGTTTTGCGGACCGTTTTTAACGGATCCGTTTTTCCATTTTTTGTTTCAGTAGTGCTTCCGGTTCCTTTCCATTTTTCCATATGGCATATACAGTATACAGTAATTACATAGAAAAAATTGGGCTGGACATAACATTTTCAATAGATGGTTCCGAAAAAACGGACAGGATACGGAAACCATACGGAGTACATTTCGTTTGTGTTCCATTTTTTTGCGGACCCATTGACTTGAATGGAGCTACGTGATTTGTGGGCAATAACAGGACATGTTCTATCTTTGAACGGAACGGAAAAATGGAAATACAGAAACAGAATGCATACGGAGTACATTCCCTTTTTTTTGCGGAACCATTGAAATGAATGGTTCCGTATATAGACCGTATACGGAACTCAAAAAATGACCCGTATACGGAACGCAAAAAACGTTTGTGTGAACGAGCCCTTAACTTTATGTGGCCATACCTGTACAATACTGTTGTTTTACAGTAGCCATTAGAGATGAGCGAATTTCATATTCACGTTTCGTTTGGTGGTAAAAGAAGAATTGCGCTATGGATTCCGTTACCACGGACCATAATGCAATTCTATGATGGAATGCATAACGGAATGCCTTTAGAGGCATTCCGTTATTCATTCCGTCATAATGGAAGTCTATGGGCTGCAAAACGGATCCGTCCCGTTTCCGTTATGCAGGGGAGTCCTCTCCTGCATAACGGAAACAGGACAGATCTGTTATGCAGGCCACAGACTTCTATTATGACGGAATGAATAACGGAATGCCTCTAAAGGCATTCCGTTATGCATTCCATCATAGAATTGCATTATGGTCCGTGGTAACTAATCCATAACGCAATTCTGCTTTTACCACCAAACGAAGCATGAACGAGTTTCATAACATGAAATTCGCTCATCTCTAGTGGCCATACACATGAATTTAAATTTGATCAAAACTGACAATTTGAACCAAAACTATCATTCATCTGGTAAAATTTTCCAACAAATGATCAATTTAGCTGACTGATGACAGACTATTGTCAACCGAAAATATGTTATCTGTGTTTGAAATTTTTGTCGGATAGTTGTAACAGAGATCTTTTTTTCATTGACAAAATATCTTTCTTTGAAAGAAGGTTCCCAGAAAAATCTGTAGTCCATCACCCAGCTTCACTGAACACGTACAGCCATTGTGAAAAATTTTAACGCCAATGTGGACTAAAATGTGAATGGCTTTGTCTACAAAACAATCGTTCATCAGATGATTGTTTGTTTAACCAGTGTTCGACCATCAACCAACTTCTGTCTAATGTGTATGGACACCTTTAGAGAAAGAGACCTTAAGGACTCCTTAGGTACCAGGGTTGAGGTGTGATTACTTCTTCTGTAGGCCTGTGCACACAGTTTTGCTATATGCATGATTGATGATTGTGGGCTGTAATGAGTGTTCCCTTGACTGCAAGGGTAGGGTCACAGTAGAGCTAAAATGGTCCGGCAGGCTGCTCCGGTAGAGGCCAGCATGGCCAGAAACTCCAGCTGCACCGCCAGGCCCCACTGACTATAATGGGACCCAGCGGGGATGCAGCCTGTTTCCGACATTACTGTGAGATTCAGCACGACAAATACTGCTGCAAGCCGGAATGCCAGAAACAATCCGGATCCCCACCGGATCCCATTATTGTCAATGGGCTACAGCGGGGAAAGGTAGTATCTGGCTATGCTGGATATGCTGAACTCTAGTAGGCTGTTCCTCTACTGGAAATTTTAGCGCTAGTGTGAAAGAAGCCTAAAGAAATGTGGAATATATTTGTGATATGTTAAAAAATATACTGGGCACACTCACTTATGTAGACTCATATATTTTATTCAAGGACATGTAAGGTAAAGTAAAATCAATTATTCTAAAAACACATATAAAATACAGTCAAGCAATATAAGAACACATTGGTACAATAAAACACATGGATATAGAATAAATAGTAGGACCAGTGGTGGATAGGCTGGGGATGGTATAGATCAGTCCATACGAAAGTCAGAAAAAATAGAAGTATAGCCCAGCTGATGGCTTGAGCTAGTATAGTGGCTAGCTTCACAAAATACTATAAGGTTCACAGGCCTGATTCGCTGGAGGAGGATAATGTAACTGTGGTCAAACAGTGGTAGGTTGTGGTGGCTCACTAGCAAGTAGTTAAGGTATGGTGCTGCAAGCTCATATAGAGGGAATCACCCCACTCTCTCTTAAAGGCAAATGTAGTAATAGAGTAATGAGCGAGCACTCATACACTTGGCAACCAAATTGACATGTGCAGAAAATATTTATTATATCCCCATAAAATACAAGTAATAAAATTTATAAGAACAATGTAGCAATAATATACAACATTACAGTCACATATATTGTGGTAGATATGATCAACACTATATTCATATGACTCAATAGTGTCGATAAATTCAATAATATATATCACACCAAGAAACTTCAAGTATATGCTGTTATTTGGGAAAGAGGGGGTATTATCTTCTAGCGCTCTATCCCAATTTGGGAAACTGAATGTCACTGAAAATGTTGTAGGTGTATTCACTGGGAGCGCAATATGTTCATAAAGTGTCCACAGAAATCCTGATGATGTGAAAAGTCTCTTATAGCATATCCTTTTAAGCTCGATATGAGCTTTGGATTGGAGAAAACTTTAAATCGATGTTTGGCTTACCGTCTAGCGTCTGCTGTCTCCCTATTGCTTCAATGGAGCTTTAAATATTTGCCGGCTTATTCAGTCGCTCCATACAGCAAGCTGGTTTAAATTTCGCAGGAGTTCCCAAGATCGCAGGAGTTGCCACTCTGTTCCGCAATTTCCTTTGGTGCAGCTTTCGACGATAAGAATAGTTAATCCTTTACTGTAGAGATTTTCTTCTGTATGGCCATACAATATTATCGGAGGCTTTTCACCATACGCGTTACGGGTAGATTCACTCTCCCTTCCTCAGTGGTTTCGGGGTACTTGCCCCTTCTTCAGTGGCAAGGGGCAAGTACCCCGAAACGCGTTTGGTGAGGAGCCCCCCGGAACAACCCTAAGGAGTACGTGCTTGAACTATCCAGAGCCGTGCGGCAATTTAAAGTCTTTGAGAACTCCGTGCCTTACTAAACCCCTGATACGCCGGGATCCACAAGTGCAAACACACGAGGAGTGTGTCGCATACCAAACCGACGAGGGGAAAAGTATCTTGAGTCCCAGCGCTGACCGGCTTCCTGCTACTACGGAGCGGCAGCCAGAGGATTGCAAGGGCACAGAGAAAAGACACAGTATCTTTCAGTTGCTACAGCAGCAGCTGATAACGACAATTTGTCTCCAAGTTTACCTGCACAAGGAACCACACTGCACAGTGAGTATTAGCGGGACGCCGCAAGTATACTCACTTAAGTGAACTCTGTTTGACCACAGTTACATTATCCTCCTCCAGCGAATCAGGCCTGTGAACCTTATAGTATTTTGTGAAGCTAGCCACTATACTAGCTCAAGCCATCAGCTGGGCTATACTTCTATTTTTTCTGACTTTCGTATGGACTGATCTATACCATCCCCAGCCTATCCACCACTGGTCCTACTATTTATTCTATATCCATGTGTTTTATTGTACCAATGTGTTCTTATTTTGCTTGACTGTATTTTATATGTGTTTTTAGAATAATTGATTTTACTTTACCTTACATGTCCTTGAATAAAATATATGAGTCTACATAAGTGAGTGTGCCCAGTATATTTTTTAACATTATTTATTCACTTTAGAGGAAGGGCGGATCCTCTTTTACTGGCAGCACCTCGTCCTAATTTTTCCTCAGTCCTGTGCGTCTCATTAACCTGTGTTATATTTGTGATATACATATAAAACATATATTATTATTGTTATTTGTAGCAATTTTTATATAATTTACTACATGCTAAATGCCTTGTTAATTTTGCATATTAGCAAGTTATCGAAGTTCTTGAGTTTAGCACAACTTCAATTATAGCTTGAAACAAATCTGAAGTTAAGGGCATCTTTTAGCAGATTTGTACCTATGACACTGGCTGACCTGTTACATGTGCGCTTGGCAGCTGAAGGCATCTGTGTTGGTCCCATGTTCGTATGTGCCCACATTGCTGAGAAAAAAGGAAGTTTTAAAATATGCAAATGAGCCTCTAGAAGCTGCAGGGGCGTTGCCGTTGCTCCTAGAGGCTCGCCTCTCTCTTCAACTGCCAGGCCCTCTACACTTTGATTGACAAGGCCAGGCAGTGTAAATATGATCATGCCTGGCTCTGTCAATCAAAGTGCAGAGGGCGCGGAAGTTGCATAGAGAGCTGAGACTTCATTTTTCTCAGCAATACGGGCACAATATGAGCAAAGGAACAAAACAGATGAAAAAAAATCACAGAAAAAACTAAGATAAAAACATCCTGTACGGTATGATATACAAATGTGCGGATGTCCCTGGCCATATTATTGAAGAAAATCACAGAAATAAGATAATAATGCACTTAGTAAAGTAGATGCAAGCATTATATATGGATTTTGATCAAAACCCATCTGAGCCCGCCTACCAAGCGCCAAGGTGGTCTTAGGTCAGGCGGGTCCTACGCTAAACCTACCTAAGCCATTGGGCTTCTATGTTCAGGAGCGCAGAAGCCGCACATATGGTGTGCTGCTCCTAGTCACCTCCATGTGCATCAAGCAACCAATGGGAGGAGGAGCAAGCACACCCATATGTACCACCTAATCAAGGCGCTCTATTGGATAGGAAGGGTAAAAGTGCAGAGGAATGCTACTCCCAAGATAAAATAGGTGCGCATTCACACTTGAAGGTGCCACTCCGTCAAGCAAATACTACATAGACAAAAAAAATCACAGATAAAAACATCCTGCATGGTATGATATACAAATCTGCGGATGTCCCTGGCCATATTATTGAAGAAAATCACAGATATAAGATGATAATGCACTTAGTAAAGCGGCGTCTGCGCTCCTGAACATAGAAGCCCAATGGCTTAGGTAGGTTTAGCATAGGACCCGCCTGACCTGAGACCACCTTGGCGCTTGGTAGGCGGACTCAGATGTGTTTTGATCCAAATATATTGGCTAAGTGTCTCAGATATTATCATATCAGAGTGAGGACTTTGTCCATATATAATGCTTGCATCTACTTTACTAAGTGCATTATTATCTTATTTCTGTGATTTTCTTGAACAAAACAGATGCCTTCAGCTGCCAATTGCACATGTAACAGGTCGGCCAGTTTCATAAGTACAAATCTGCTGACAGATGCCCTTTAACAGACATGGTACCTGTTAATGTGTTACTTGTAATAGAAATACATTAATTATTGGCTATCCTAAAATATAATTAACTTTACAGATCATAACAGTTTTCTCACCAAGAAGAAAAATGTGAATAGAACATATTTCTAAGTCTGTCAGTGCGGTGCTAAACTTTTTTTCTAACCTTTCTACGTACTTTCTTGAGTGCTACCTTCTGTCTTTTAAGTTTGTTTAACGCATTCTCGCCTATTTACTGGCTTAATCTTACTTGCAGTTTGTGACTAATATGATTTCCAGGTCTGGAATTCGTGACTAGATGCAAAAAGTGCCGAAAAACAGTAAAATTACACCACAAAAATGCACAACCAAAGTAAAATAGGAGTTTTATTAACATTCACAGCCTAACCACTTTTAACTTACTTTTCTGTCATCTTAGAACAGTAAAAAATTTGCCTTGCTGATGTCCATCCAACCATCAGCATCAAGCTCTCATGACTTGTCATTCATTTTATGTATCAGTGACCACAATGTATACTTATAATCTGTGGTCACTGGTAGTTCTGGTCACCTGTTACAGCTAGTGATTGGTTGCAGCAGTCACATGTCCTTGTGAAGAGGAATAGGATGTCTGGTGTGGGACCAGGGAAGGGTCAGAATGGAAGCAGCAGGGGACCTGGTAGAGTATTATTTATTTTATTATGTTACATGTGTTTCCTTGACACATTTCTAAGATTTGCACTGATGTACCAAGTGAGAACACTTGTGCAGAACACAGACGGTCATCATCAACTGTGAAAAGTGTCACTATTTATTTCCTTGATAGCAGGTTCCAGAGATGTTGCGCTCCTTTTAAAAAGACTTCATATGCAAGAGGTATCTCCCAAGAAAGAGAACCATATCATCAATGCCACCTATCAAGGTCCAACTTTCCAACAAGGCTTTGAATTTGATAAGGGAATATATCCAAGTTACAGTAGATAGCCATCCATATACAGCAGTTTCAGGGTGCTTGCCCCTTATCAGTACAGAGTAGGATTCAGGCTGGCTCAGTGAGATGCCTTGGAAGTGGCTTAGGGAGCAGTCCTGTATGGAGATTTTTGGTAATGCTCCATGAGAAACACATATGCAAAGAGATATCTCCCAAGCAAGAGAACCAATCTCACCAGCACCACCTATTGGAATAGCTCCCTATGAGTCAAGATCCAACAAGCCTTGGAATTTGACAAGGAAATATACCCAAGCCAGATACCCATCCATATACAGCTGTTTCATAGTGCTTGCCCCTCATCAGTACACAGTAGGATTTAGACTGGCTACCTTTGAAGTGCTTAGGCTCAGTGCTGATTCACCTTAAAGAGACCAGTCCGGTATGGAGACTTATTGGAAGTACTCCATGGTATGGAGACTTATTGGCAATGTTCCATTAGAAATGAATATACAAAGAAATATCTCCCAAGAAAGAGAACCATCTCGCCTTTATCTCCCAAAAAAGACAACCAGTGCCACCTATTGTAAATAGCTCCTTATGAGTCAAGATCCAACTTTCCAACAAGAATCCTGCATTGTACACTGATGAGGGGCTGCTTAGTTTTACTTTTAGTCAGATTTATTTGCTACTGTACATACAGTATTGTTAGTAGCAGCCCTATAGGGCACTTACTCAGCAGACCTGACCTGGTTATATTGGCCATCTTGTCACTGGGCCTGCCTGCCTAGGTGCCCTTTGCTCTGTGCCACTTTCCTTCAGCCTCACCTTCTGTGTTTCCTTCTCATTCCCACCACCCACTTCTCTCTCTCAGTACGCTCCTTTCTCCCACTTGCCTGCATTTGTGACCCCCAAGTCCTTCCCTCTCCTGCCCCCAGAGTGCTTAGGCCCCGTTTTGTTAACTACCCTCCGGTAAACTGTAAAGCTGCTCCTGTGCTTGGCAACTTGGCCGCAACGGGTTGCTTTTAGCCATTTAATATGCCCCTGTTTTTATAGGTGTTCATTTTAATTAATTTAATTATGAGCAGGTTGATAATTAAACTTTCAGAAACTGAGGACCTACCTACTGATTAATTAGGAAAGACATAGTCTCATGTTTCTACATGCAAAGAAAGGACCTGGATTTATTAAAATTAACATTAACTCTGTGTGTGTCCATCCAGGTGTATAAAATGTAACAGTCCAAAGCTCTTTAAATTATTCTTTAGAAGCCAGTGTTCTGAATAATGATTGTCCTTCTTGCCTGAACAATTTTACAGCAGCTACCTATTAACCTTCCATGCCTTAATAACTTTATATTGGTTCTTCTCACTGACTACAGTTAAAGGTACACATATTTTCCATGCGTAGAATTAAAATCACAATGATAAAGACATGCAATAACTTGACCAGCAGTGCCTTTTAAATGGTGTGAAATGGAAAATATGATTGGTGGGCCCAGTGCAACGGTTTCATAAATGGCCCTCCCTCGTCCTGAACAGTGTTCATTATCTTCCAAAGTTTTCACAGTTACTTAGAGGGGTTGTCCAGTGAATAAATTTTTTAAGGCAAGCAATGATTTAACCCCTTCTCAACATCCACCATACATACTAGGTCTTCAAAGATGACACCCGTTGGGGAGCTGAGTGGGCCTCATAATAGGCAGAGTCCTGTCGTTTCATAGAAAAGACACCTGTTGGAAGAGTCCATGATTGGAGTTGTCTTTTAATCCTTCAGATGCCGTGGTCAGTTGCGACTGACCATTCATTTACATGAAATAGGGCGCTCTTGGTGACTAAACACACCCACATGAGATTTGCTTGCTACAGCTCCCAATCCTGCCATAGTAAAGTTCTTAATAAGTCCTGTGGCAGTGTTTCCCATAGACTGCAATGGTTAACCATTGCAGTTTATGGTATAAGCAACTGAAGTCCCCTAACTATAGAGGTCATTTTTTATTTTTTTTAAGGGTTTAACCCCTTAACCCCATAGGGACACAGCCTTATTTCACCTTAAGGACCAGGCCATTTTTTGAAAATCTGACCACTGTCAATTTAAGTGCTGATAACTTTAAAACGCTTTGACCTATCCAGGCCGTTCTGAGACAGTTTTTTTGCACAAAATAATACCTAATTTACCAAAAAAATGGAAAAATTAGCAAATTTCAAAGTTTCAGTTTCTCTACTTCTGTAATACATAGTAATACCCCCAAAAATTGTGATGACTTTACATTCCCCATATGTCTACTTCATGTTTGAATTGTTTTGGGAATGATATTTTATTTTTTGGGGATGTTATAAGGCTTAGAAGTTTAGAAGCAAATCTTGAAATTTTTCAGAAATTTACAAAAACTCAGTTTTTAGGGACCAGTTCAGGTCTGAAGTCACTTTGCGAGGCTTATATAATAGAAACCACCCAAAAATGACTCCATCTAAGAAACTACATCCCTCAAGGTATTCAAAACTGATTTTACATACGTCGTTAACCCTTTAGGTGTTGCACAAGAGTTATTGGCAAATGGGGATGAAATTTGAGAATTTCATTTTTTTGCCTAATTTTCCATTTTAACCCATTTTTTCCACTAACAAAGCAAGGGTTAACAGCCAAACAAGACTGTATCTTTATTGCCCTGACTCTGCCGTTTACATAAACACCCAATATGTGGCCGTAAACTGCTGTACGGCCACACAGCGGGGCGTAGAGTGAAAGGTGCGCCGTTTGGTTTTTGGAAGACAGATTTTGCTGGACTGGTTTATTTACACCATGTCCCATTTGAAGCCCCCCTGATGCACCCCTAGAGTAGAAACTCCATAAAAGTGACCCCATCTAAGAAACTACACCCCTCAAGGTATTCAAAACTGATTTTACAAACTTTGTTAACCCTTTAGGTGTTGCACAAGATTTAATGGAAAATAGAGATACAATTTCAAAATTTCACTTTTTTGGCAGATTTTTCATTTTAATATTTTTTTTCCAGTTTCAAAGCAAGGGTTAACAGCCAAACAAAACTCATTATTTATGGCCCTGATTTTGTAGTTTACAGAAACACCCCATATGTGGTTGTAAACTGCTGTACGGGCACACGGCAGGGCGCAGAAGGAAAGGAATGCCATACAGTTTTTGGAAGGCAGATTTTGCTGGACTGGTTTTTTTGACACCATGTCCCATTTGAAGCCCCCCTGATGCACCCCTAGAGAAGAAACTCCAAAAAAGTGACCCCATTTTAGAAACTACGGGATAGGGTGGCAGTATTGTTGGTACTAGTTTAGGGTACATATGATTTTTGGTTGCTCTATATTACACTTTTTGTGAGGCAAGGTAACAAAAAATAGCTTTTTTGGCACTGTTTTTTTTTTTGTTATTTACAACATTCATCTGACAGGTTAGATCATGTGGTAATTTTATAGAGCAGGTTGTCACGGACGTGGCGATACCTAATATGTATGCTTTTTTTTTATTTATGTAAGTTTTACACAATGATTTCATTTTGAAAACAAAGAAAATGTTTTAGTGTCTCCATAGTCTAAGAGCCATAGTTTTTTCAGTTTTCGGGCGATTATCTTAAGTCGGGTCTCATTTTTTGCGGGATGAGATGACGGTTTGATTGGCACTATTTTGGGGTGCATATGACTTTTTGATCGCTTGCTATTACACTTTTTGTGACGTAAGATGACAAAAAATGTCTTTTTTTACACCATTTTTATTTTTAATTTTTTACGGTCGTCATCTGAGGGGTTAGATCATGTGATATTTTTATAGAGCCGGTCGATACGGACGCGGTGATACCTAATATGTATACTTTTTTTAATTTATGTAAGTTTTACACAAGGATTTCATTTTTGAAACAAAAAAAAAACATGTTTTAGTGTTTCCATAGTCTAAGAGCCATAGTTTTTTCAGTTTTGGGGCGATTATCTTGGGTAGGGTATGATTTTTGTGGGATGAGATGACGGTTTGATTGTTACAATTTTGGCGTACATGCGACTTTTTTGATCACTTTTATTACCTTTTTTTGGGAAGTAAGGTGGGCAAAATTTCAATTTCATCATAGTTTTTTATTTTTTATTTTTATGGCGTTCACCGTTCGGGTAAAGTAACATGACCGTTTTATAGATCAGGTCGTTACGGACGCGGCGATACCAAACATGTGTATGGAATTTTATTTTTTTCATTTTTAATCAGTGATAAATGTGTTTTTTGATTTTTACTTTTTTTTCACTTTTTTTTTTACCCAGACCCACTTGGTTCTTGAAGATCCAGTGGGTCTGATGTCTGTATAATACAGTACAGTACAATATATATTGTACTGTACTGTATTTTACTTACACTTTGTCTGAACAGATCTCTGCCTTTAGCACAGATCTGTTCAGCACCATGGACAGCAGGACGCCTGAGACGGCGTCCTGTTGCCATGGGAACCTTCCCCGTCTGCTCAGAACTTCGCAGACGGGGAAGGGTAAGGACGGGGCTGTCGGGGGGCTGTCTGGGAGCTCTCTCCCTCCCCCATCGGGGGGCTGCAAAGGCACTGCAGCCCCCCGATGGGAGAGGGAGGGAGCTCCCTCTTACTGTTAACTTTTTCCATACAGCGGTCCGTACGGACCGCTGTATGGAAAGGGTTAAACGGCTGACATCGCATCGCAGATGTCAGCCGTTTATACCAGGGTGCCAGCAATGTGCTGGCACCCTGGTATGCCCACTAACCACCAACGATCATTCAAGGGGAGGCGGGCGCCTCCCGCACCGCCCGCAACCCTCCCCCTGCACCTCCCACCGGGCTAAAATCACTCAGGGGTGCAGGGGGGATACAGATATATTTTGGACATTATAAAGTTTCTGATCCTCGCGGTCAGGGACCGCTGGGATCAGAAACTGCAAAAAGCGCATCAAACCGCAGGTCTGAATTGACCTGCGGTTTGTTGCGATCGCCGACATGGGGGGGGGGGTCACGGGACCCCCCCGCGCATTTAGCCTAGGTGCCTGCTCAATGATTTGAGCAGGCACCTTGTTCCGATCACTGCCGGCCGGGCGGCAGTGATCGGAACAACACATGACGTACCGGTACGTCATGTGTCCTTAAGTACCAGGAAATCATGACGTACCGGTACGTCATGTGTCCTTAAGAGGTTAAGGACACGGCCATATTTCACCTTAAAGGGGTTGGCCACTTTGTTAGCACTTATTAGAACTGTAAAGAAAGTAGGGAGATATTACACTTACTAATATATCTTCTTAAGCAGATCTGCCTGGTTTTCCTGCTATTGGCAGCCACGCCCCCTCCTGTCCTGCCCTCACCACGCCCCCTCCTGTCCTGCTCTCACCACGCCCCCTCCTGTCCTGCCCTCACCACGCCCCTTCCTGTCCTGCCCTCACCACGTCCCCTCCTGTCCTGCTCTCATAGCTGCCTGTCTCGTCCATAGCTGCACGTGCCATGGAGGAGCAAACCCGTCCATGCCTGAAGGTGTGTGCTGCTCCCTGGGTCCAAAAGCACCCTGGTTGTATCAGATGTGCTTTCCTTCTGTGACTGACACTCCTGGCTGTGCAGGGCTGAAGGGTCTTAGCAGGAAGATTCAAGCAGAAATAAAGAAAATTTTGTAGGAGAAAGGGAGACTGAGGAGAAGCTGTGATGGCTGATGGAGGCTGACTGTCTGTAGACTCCATCCACTCTGTCTCCTGTACTGAGAGGCTACTGCTGTATGTGAGGATGTAGCAGAGCCAGGAAGGTGCTCTGGAACACAAACTGTGAGCAATCCCAGTGTCTGTCCTGTTTATGGCCCCTCTGCACTGTGGTCTTATCACATACATGTTTATTACAGCCAGACCAAGAGTTTAACCCCTTCTGAGCTGTCAATATGGCTGAGGTCAGTGATATCAGCAGCAGTCACTGTTCTCATCTGTAAATGTGTGCCCTCTCCTTCCTGCACACTGTATATAGTGATATGTGACCCCCACCACTGTATACTGTATATAGAGATGTGTGACCCTCTGTATACTGTATACAGTGATATGTGACCCCCATCACTGTATATAGAGATATGTGACCCCCACCACCACCACTGTATATAGAGATGTGTGGCCCTCTGTATACAGGGATATGTGACCCCCACCACCACCATTGTACACTGTATGTAGAGATGTGTGACCCTCTGTATACTGTATGCAGTGATATATGACCCCTACCACCACTGTATACTGTATATAGAGATGTGTGACCCTCTGTATACAGTGATATGTGACCCCCACCACCATTGTACACTGTATGTAGAGATGTGTGACCCTCTGTATACTGTATGCAGTGATATGTGACCCCCACCCCCACCACTGTATATTGTATATAGAGATCTGTCACCCTGTGTATACTGTATGCAGTGATATATGACCCCTACCACCAATGTATACTGTATATAGAGATGTGTGACCCTCTGTATACTGCTTGCAGTGATATGTGACTCCCATCGCCACCACTGTATACTGTATATAGATGTGTGACCCTCTGTATACTTTATGCAGTGATATGTGACCCCCACCACCACCATCATTGTACACTGTATATAGAGATGTGTGACCCCCTGCATCGGAGGATCTCATTATTATCATAATACACAGTGTACAGGGAAGGTGGTGTCTCTATATACAGTGTACAGGTAGGACCAGGGCCGGATTAACGTAGGGGCTGATGGAGCTGCAGCTCCAGGCCCCTACCATAAAATAGGCCCATCTGCCAGCCAAAAGGCCGTCGGGAGGGTTAAAAGTCCTCTGTTGTACACAGCGTCACATAGCACACAGACAATGCAGGGAGCCTGAGGGAGGGACTGGGAGGAGCGTAATATGATCCTAGAGCGGAAGCTGCTTCTGCCAGCCCCTCCCCTCCCCGCCCACCAACCAATCAGAGCTGAGGCAAGGCAAGCATTGGCAGGTCTGAGTAGTACAGGGAGTCTTCACAGGTCCTGTAAGGGAACTGCACAGTGTAAAGTGTAGTTCCCAGGTTAAAACAGTGCATCTGCCAGGACCTGTGATGACATCATCTTCAGCATCACAGGTCCTGCAGAATCTAGCAAAGGAACAGCACCAAAAATGCTGTAGTTCCTAGGTTTGAAAGGTACATCTGCCAGGTCATCACAGGTCCTTCAACCCCTAACAGCAAGTATTAGAAGTTCACAATCAGCTCTGCATTGATCCATACAGACTGGAATGGAGTGGTAAGAGGAGGTCCTCCACTTTTCATCATTTACCCCCCCTCCATGCCCTGTTTTTACTCAATGCTCACTCATGTATAATACTTCAGACAGGTACAGTGACCACAACCTCATGTACTTCACACACACAGTGACTATAATGCATAACTGACCACATATTTCTATAAACACTGCATCTACAGTATTATACCTTGTATGCCTCACATATCTATATATATATATATATATATATATATATATATATATATACACATACATACACACACACACACACACACACACTGCATATATTAAACAGTATTATAGATGTAATATGTACAGATATATAATATATTGCAGTGTACTGATATGTGAGGTACAAGGTATAATATATACAGTGTGTATAGATATATTGTATATACAGCAGTGTACTGATATGTTAGGTACGAGGTATAATAGATGGTGTGTACAGGTATATTGTATATACAGTATTGGATTGATATGTGAGGTACAAGCTGTAATTTATACCTCATATATCAGTACACTGCTGTATATACTATATACCTGAACACACTGCATATATTATACCACGTTCCTCACATATCAGTACACTGCTGTATACACTATACATCTGTACACACTGTATCTATTATGCCTCTTTTGTGTGCCAGGCCTGTTTTGTAATCCCAATCCGGCCCTGATGGCATAAATTATAAAACAGCAGCGAACATAGTTCATGGAACAAAGAGAGAGGCCTGGAATGGGTAGTGGGAGGGGCTATAAAAGGGGAATGGGGGCCCAATTTAGATTCTTGCTATGGGGCCCAGTGATTTCTATGTAAGCCTTTGACAGGAGCAGAGAGATAAGAGAAGTGACAGATGACACAGAGTTTAGATTACAGGTTGAATTAACCCTTTAGGATCAAATTGGCTTCTCAGGAGATATATATGTTAAAGGCATCTCATTCAGTAGCTATATAACTAAGGGTGGGTTCACATCTCCTTTATGGATTCCATTAAGTGGGGACTGTGGGGACTATTTTATTATCAGCCAGTGACTGTGTTACTGTAATACTGTTATCAGTTCAGCACATAGTTTTCCCTGTGCATTCACATTTCACTTCACTTGGTTGGTTGTACTACTGTCAGTGTCAGACTGTTGTCACTGTGGGTAACAATGCACAACAGACAACAATGCACACCACAGTGACAGCTCCTGAGTCCTCCTGTCCGGCGTCAGCCTCAGCTTCCCTTCACTATCACTATAATCAATCACTCTTCCTGATCCGGACTCACTCATTAGAGAGCTGAAGAGCCGACTGAGTCAGCAGCAGCAAGTGAATCGAATGGATAGCATCTGCGCATGCGCACCGGCACCTAGAGTCTTCGGTTCACTTGCGAGTCAGCTCAGCAGTCAGTGACTCAGCAAGTGAACCGAAGATCCGATTCATGAATCGGTTCATTTGAATGAGCTGATTCAAATGAACCGATTCATCTGAAAGATCCGAACTTCCTATCACTACTGAGGTCATATCCGGCGGGCCGCGGCATTACAGGAACAGCACCAGCTGCTCTGACGTCCTGCCGCCGGATATACGTCACAGGATATCCGGCGGCAGGACGTCAGAGCAGCTGGTGCGGTTCCTGTAATGCCGGCCCGCCGGATATGACCTCAGTGCGCCCGCGGTTATCCCTCCTGCACGCTGCGCTGTGTACAACCTACTCAGCAGTTTCGACCAGCACATGGCCCACAGCGCTCAGCCACACCAGCCCGTGAGACAGCAGGAGCTTCTGGAGCAGGGCAGGTATCAGATAAACTCATCCAGTTGGAAGGGAGGGCAATCATAGTGCTGTTATGATTTATGGACACAGCTCTCAGCATGCTTAGCCAGCCTTCTATCTGGCTTTGCATCTTGAGAGTCACAGTCCACAGGCTGTTTCTGAGCCTGTGGACTGTGACTCTCAAGAAGCACAGCCAGATAGAAGGCTGGCTAAGCATGCTGAGAGCTGTGTCCATAAATCATAACAGCACTATGAAAATTACTGACTGGCTAAGCATGCTGAGAGCTCAGTCTAAATAACATAACACATAAAGAAATTACTGTTTCTAGCTGCTAGTCCACAGCAGCTAGAAACAGTAATTTCTTTAAAGGGATTCTGTCACCAGGTTTTACCCCTGTCAGCTAAAAATATGCTGATGTTCAGGGCGTCTTCACAATTCCTAATGTGGGCTTATAAATGTCATCTGTGGGCTTATTTAGCTAAAAAAACAGCTTTTACTAACCTGTCAGTCAAACAAATAAGGTGCCCAAGGGGATGTTAATGGGTGCAAGATGCCCGCCGCACCCACCGCCGTTCGTGCCCAGCGCCGCCTTTCTGGACTTCTGCACCGCCTCCTAATCCTCTGTGCCGCCTCTCGCTCTCCCTCCCCCTCCTTCTGCTGTAAGATCTCGCGCTTGCGCACAGGGCTCTGCCTGATGCGCCCGTGCAGACTTCTCCATTTGGCTTCTTACAGCGAAGTGCACATGCGCCGGCACTTCGCTCAACCCCTGTATGCGCGAGATCTTACAGCAGGAGGAGGGGGGAGGGAGGGAGAGCGAGAGGCGGCACAGAGGATTAGGAGGCGGCGCAGAAGTCCGGAAAGGCGGCGCTGGGCACGAACGGCGGCGGGTGCGGCCGGCACCTTGCATTCATTAACATCCCCTTGGGCACCTTATTTGTTTGACTGACAGGTTAGTAAAAGCTGTTTTTTAGCTAAATAAGCCCACAGATGACATTTATAAGCCCACATTAGGAATCGTGCAGACGCCCTGAACATCAGCATATTTTTAGCTGACAGGGGTCAAACCTGGTGACAGAATCCCTTTAATGTGTTATGTTATTTAGACACAGCTCTCAGCATGCTTAGCCAGCCTTCTATCTGACTGGCTAAGCATGCTGAGTGCTGTGTCCATAAATCATAACACAGCTCTATGAAAATTACTGTTTCTAGCTGCTGTTGTCCACAGTCCACAGCAGCTAGAAAACAGTAATCTTCATAGTCATGTTAAATGATCACTATAGCGTCAGGAAAACAAAGCGGTTTTCCTGACACTATAGTGCCCTGAGGGTGCCCCACCCTCAGGGTCCCTCTCCCGTGGTCCCCCTCCATGTTGCCAAGATAGACGCCAAATGAAGGGGTAGTTGCAGGAACAAAATACTTTAATGGTATCGATAAAATATATATGTAATTAAGACACTGAGTGCAGTTCCATAAAAAGGCCCAGCAAAATCCTCAGCACCAGGCCCATGATGCTCTTAATCCGGCCCTGGGTAGGACACATACAACTATATACTCTTTATAAGGTACCAGTGTACACTGGTAATTTGTGACCCCCTTTATACTGTATATACAGATGTGTGACCCTCCTATACACTGTATACAGAGATGTCGGACTACAATAATTTCTCTTTTTCCCCAGGTGAAGGGTAATCATATACTCATAGATGATTTCTAGGCTGTCAGCCGGGAGCAGGTCGTGTGATGGTAGACAGGATGCTCCTCGCTATGTGAGCAGATCAATTTGTACTTCTAGCTTCTTTTGAGTCAGAAAACTGGCGAAAATTAACGAAAATTTGTTTAGGCGACTGGTCACGCCCCCTCCTGGCCATTGTCATGCCCCCCCCCCCCCCCACCCTTTTTATTTTAAAGGCACAGTTGAAAAGTCGCAAACACATAGTTTGCAACTTTTTAACACCACATTTCAGAAACAAGGCAAATGATAAATCTCCCCCTCTATTCATTCTGTTCATGGCTTACATCCAGTGGCAGAGCTAGAAATTACTAGGTCCTACAGCAGGGGTGGGGAACCTCCGGCCCGAGGGCCGTATGCGGCCCACGGTATCATTTCATGTGGCCCCCGGCCCCCTGCCAGAACATAATGTGAAAATGCTTATGACCCCTTCCATTATGGAAGCGGTCATTAGCATACGGGAGGCACAGGAAGGTGAGAACAGCACTGCACTGGCTGTCCTCACTTTCCCTGGTCTTCTTTCAGCCCCACACTGTGTCCTGACACATCCAGCGTCAGGACGCAGTGCACGTAGACGTGCACTATGACCTGACGCTGTGCGGTGTGAGGTGACAATATAGTGCGGCAGGAAGAAGAACAGGGAGGGTAAGTGAATCTGCCAAGAGGCAGCGCCGTACGGAGCTGGAGAGGTAAGTTTATTTGTTTATCTTAAATACAGTATCTGATCTGATGTCTGATTGGGGCTGATCTGAGGCTAAAGGAGGGTGGGGAGGGTCTGATGGGGGTCTGATCTGAGGCTTGGGAGGGTCTGATCTGAGGCTGGGGGTGTCTGATCTGAGGCTGGGGTTTGATAGGGGTCTGATCTGAGACTAGGGGGGCTGATGGGGGCTGATCTGAGGCTGGGGAGGGTCTGATGGGGGCTGATCTGAGGCTAGGGAGGGTATTATGAAGGTCTGATCTGAGGCTGGGGGGTCTTATAGGGGCTGATCTGACCCTGGGGGGTCTGATGGGGGCTGATCTGAGGCTGGGCGTCTGATCCGGGTCTGGTCTGAGGCTGGGGGTCTGATGGGAGTCTGATCTGAAGCTAGGAAGGGTCTGATTGGGGTCTAATCTGAGGCTTAGAGGTCTGATGGGAGTCTGATCTGAGGCTGATGTAGGCCTGGGGGGTCTGATAGGAGGCTGATTTCAGGCTGATGGAGGTGGGGGCAGATATTTTGCTGAGAAAGGGACAAAGGCAGGGACAGTTGCGAAGAAAGAGGCAGGGAGAGTGAAAGCTGGGTGAACCCCTCTCTGGACCCCCTGGGTTTAGCTTCCTGCCATTAATGTCAAATAAGTAACATTCTGAACTTAAAAATTAGACTGCTATGTGTGGTCAATATGGCGCCTGTATTGTATGTAATATACTGTATATATATAGTGCAGGCGCTATTTTGTGCTGCAAAAATACAGCCCTCTAGATTATTTTAATTGAAGTGCAATTTCTGTAACTTATCCCTAAGTCAATTATATGTTTGACCAAATACAGCAGTAAAAAAATTTTATTGAGAATTTTGTATGGCCCCCGAATGATGTTACAAATATCCAAATGGCCCTTGGCAGCAAAATGGTTCCCCACCGCTGTCCTACAGCAAGTTTATGAACAGGGTAACTCCCCCAACAACAAATGTGTGATATATGGTAGTGACTGCATGGGACGGGTAGTGTCCTCTCTTTATTGGTGGGACTGGGGTGTTCTTCCTATTACTATGTCTGCAGTTATTCACTGATGACTGAGATATTGATAATGTCGGAGGGGCTCTTGTCTCCATGGGAACACAGGTGGGTGGAGATGTCATGTGACTGCTCCTCTGAAGATACTTGCTGCAGTGCATGCTGGGATTTTTACTTTCACTTTATAGCTGCTCCTCCCACACAAGCTGTCTGAGGAGCTACTTCAGGGAAGTGTGCCATGGGGAACAGGTTAGAAAAATGACATATAGCCAGTACATTTCACATGATATAAATACTTCATGGTTTTGGCTATTGTCTGGGGCTTTTTGGATTTTTGATACTTAGGGTGGCCAACCCCTTTAAGGACCAGGCCATTTTTTGCAAATCTGACCAGTGTCCCTTTATGTGTGAATAACTTTCAAATGCTTTTACTTATCCAGGCCATACTGAGAATGTTTTTTAGTCACATATTGTGCTTCATAACACTGGTAAAATGGAGTTAAAAATAATAATTTTTATTTATAAAACAAATACAAAATTTACAAAAAATCTGGAAAAATTTGCAAATTTTCAAGTTTAAATTTCTCTAGTTCTATAATACATAGTAATACCTCTAAAAATAGTTATTACTTTATATTCCCCATATGTCTACTTCATGTATGGATCATTTTGGGAATGCCATTTTATTTTTTGGGGGATGTTACAAGGCTTAGAAGTTTAGAAGCAAATGTTGAAATTTTCAAAAACCCACTTTTTAAGGACCAGTTCAGGTCTGAAGTCACTTTGTGAGGCTTACATAATAGAAACCACCCAAAAATGACCCCATTCTAGAAACTACACCCCTCAAGGTATTCAAAACTGATTTTACAAATGTCGTTAACCCTTTAGGTGTTCCACAAGAGTTAATGGCAAATGGAGATAACATTTCAGAATTTAGATTTTTTGGCAAATTTTCAATTTTAATAAATTTTTTCCAGTAACAAAGCAAGTGTTAACAGCCAAACAAAACTCAAAATTTATTGCCCTGATTCTGTATTTTGCAGAAACACCCCATATGTGGTCGTAAACTACTGTACGGGCACACGGCAGGGCTTAGAGGGAAAGGAGCGCCGTGTGGTTTTTGGAAGGCAGATTTTGCTGGACTGGTTTATTTACACCATGTCCCATTTGAAGCCCCCCCTGATGCACCCCTAGTGTAGAAACTCCATAAAAGTGACCCCATTTTGGAAACTACGGGATAAGGTGGCAGTTTTGTTGGGACTATTTTTAGGGTACATATGATTTTTGGTTGCTCTATATTACATTTTTGTGAGGCAAGGTTACCAAAAATAGAAATTCTGAAATTTCATCTCCACTTGCCAAACAAATTGTTGAGGAACACCTAGAGAGTTAATAAAGTTTGTAAAAATCAGTTTTGAATACCTTGAGGGCTGTAGTTTCTTAGATAGGGTCACTTTTATGGAGTTTCTACTCTAGGGGTGCATCAGGGGTTCTTCAAATGGGACATGGTGCCAAAAAAAAAAATCTGCCTTCCAGAAACCATACGGCGTTCCTTTCCTTCTGTGCCCTGCCCTTTGGTCATACAGCAGTTTACGAGCACACTTGGGGTGTTTCTGTAAACTTCAGAATCAGGGTAATGAAATATTAAGTTTTGTTTGGCTGTTAACCCTTGCTTTGTTACTGGAAAAAAAGGATTAAAATGGATAATTTTCCAAAAAATAGCTGTTTTGGAACCGTTTTTATTAAAAATTTTTGACCATGTTCATCTGAGGGGTGAGGTCATGGGGCATTTTTATAGAGCAGATTCTTACGGACATGGCTATACCAAATATGTCTACTTTTTTTAAATGTATTTAGGTTTTACACTATATTATCCTTTTTTAACAAAAAAAAACATTTTAGTATCTCCATAGTCTAAGAGTCAGTTTTTTTTAATAGTTTTTAGCCGATTGTCTTAGGTAGGGGCTTATTTTTTGTGGGATGAGAGGACAGTTTTATTGGCACTATTTTGGGGGGCATATGACTTTTTGATCGCTTTCTATTACACTTTTTGTGATGTAAAGTGACAAAAAAAAATACATTTTTTTGCACCGTTTTTATTTTATTTTTTTGACCGTGTTCATCTGAGGGGTTAGATCATGGGGTACTTTTATAGAGCAGATTCTTACGGATGCGTAGATACCTTATATGTCTATTTTTTTACATTTATTTAGGTTTCACACTATATTATCCTTTTTTAAACAAAAGAAAAAAAATTTTTTGTATCTCCATAGTCTAAAAGTCTGTTTTATTTTAGTTTTTAGCCGATTGTCTTAGGTAGGGTCTCTTTTTTTGCGGGATGACAGGACAGTTTTATTGGCACTATTTTGGGGGGCATGTGACTTTTCGATCGCTTGCTATTACACTTTTTGTGATGTAAGGTGACAAAAAAATGCATTTTTTTGCATTGTTTTTAGTAAATTTTTTTGACCGTGTTCATCTGAAGGGGTTAGGTCATGGGGTATTTTTATAGAGCAGATTCTTACAGATGCGGCAATACCTAATATGTCTACTTTTTTTATTTATTTTAGTTTTACAAAACATAATTAAAAAAAAAAAAATTTTTGGGGGTGTCTCAAGTCTGAGAACCATAGTTTTTTTTTGATTGTCAGTGGCTAAATGGAATTAAAATTGGGGAAGGGGATTATAAATTTTGTACTCCATGAAAGTGTGGTACTCCCTGAAGCAACCAATAATGCAGAGGCCCGGATGATCGGGGCACGTGTCACACTGAGTGGTGATGTCCTTCCGTATCCCTCTCCTGTGACACACTCTGCACCTTTTTTGGAACCGTCCCTTCTTTCTAGTATGGGGGACCACACCTGGAAAGTGTTGGCCAGGGACGATACGGGCGCCTCAAGTTCCCGAGGTACTCCGGCCTGCTCTTTCCCGGTCAGAAAAGATCAGGTCCTTGAGGACTGCCTCATAGAACTGAAGGAATTTCCCTGTGTTGCCAGCGCTCTGGGACAGCACAAAGGAGTTGTACAAGGCAACCTGTACCAAGTAGACCGCTTGTACCATGCCCGGGTTTTGCGTATGGCTTGAGGACTTGATCAGAGAGATCAACTTCTCCCATATACCGATTGTAGTCGACGATACAATCGGGCTTGAGGACCGTTGCCGTGTTACCTCGCACAGGGACAGGGGTGATGCTGTTACCATGAATTGTGGACAGTACAAGGACATCCCTCTTGTCCTTATATCTGACCAGCAACAGGTTTCCACTGGTTACGGGCACGGGTCTCACCCCTGGGGATAGGTACCTGGAGGGGCAGGGTAGGGAGGCCGCGTTGATTTTTCCGCACGGTGCCGCAAGCGGAGGTGGAACAAGGGGATACTAGTATAAAAGTTATCCACGTACAGGTGGTAACCCTTATCTAGCAGTGGGTGCATAAGGTCCCACACAAGTGGGGGGACATTCTGGGGGTTGAATACGGGAATCTCGCCCATCGTACACACGCAACTTGTAAGTGTACCCTGAGGTACTCTCACAAAGTTTGTACAGCTTCATGCCATACCTCGCCCGCTTAGAGGGAACATACTGGCGGAAAATGAGTCTCCCCTTGAAAGCAATGAGAGACTCATCAACCGCGACCTCCCTTCCAGGTACATAGGCCTCCAGAAATTTGGCCCCAAAGTGATCGATGACAGCCTGATTTTGTACAGGCAGTCATAGGCAGGATCACCTTGGGGGGGGACATGCTGCATTATCTGCATAATGCAGGCATTTCCGAATGGCCTCAAAACGGGAGCGTATCATGGCCATACTGTAAAGTGGGGTCTGGTAGAGGACTTCCCCACTCAGGTACAGCCTGACACTGAGTTTTTTGACTAGGCCCATGTGCAGCACGAGGCCCCAAAATGTCCTCATCTCGGCTGCACTGACCGGAGTCCAGCCACCGGCCCTAGCCAAAAAGGAGCTCAGGTGTTGAGCAATGAACTGTTGGGCGTACAAGTTAGTTTGCTCCACCATCAGATTCACATTGTGGTCACTGAAAAAAAGACAAAAATAGTCATATTCAGTGAAGCCCACTGTGGGAATCTGGATTCCTGGTTGGCCAACAAAATCAGGAATCACAGGCTCAAAATCCTCTTGAGTACACCATGCAAGTTCACCGGTAGGGGGCTCAGGTAGACTTATCTGGTGGGCCGGAAAAAACGAGTACGAGCCCCAGAGCTGCTCGTACTAGTGTGGGCCACAGGGTCCCTGGCATGGCGGTCCCCTTGCTCCACCTGGCGGCATCTCCGCCGCCTTGAGGGCTCATCATCATCGCTAGATGATGAGGAGGATGCGGATGACAAGAGGAAAGTGGGGTCATCCTCGTCCTCACTGGGGCTCTCAGAGTCGGAGGCAAGCTGCGCGTATGCCTCCTTGGGCGAGAACATCTGGCGGGCCATAGGGGAGTGTGTGTGTGTGTGTGTGTCCGTGCGTGGAAAACTTTATTTAGTGTGCGTGTGTGTGGGGCCATGGGTGTTCACGGACTTTGCCCTAAACCTAACAGAAAAAAAAGTGAAAACCCCAAAAAATTCAAAAAATAAAAATAAAATATTTAAATTCGCTGATCAGCCGTCCGAAGCCACGGTGAGGTGGGCGATGTGCTAACAGTGGACGGACGCTAAGAGTGCCGGCCACAGTCAGCGTACGCAAAAAAAAAATGAAAACGCTTAAATTTAAAAAAAAAATTCCAGCTTCCCAATACATTGTTTGCAATATTAAATGGTAACATTAGAAAGTCCAATTGTCCTGCAAAAAACAAGCCTTGAAATGGCTATGTGCACAAATAAATGAAACTCTTATGGCTCCTCGTAAGCAGGGAATTAAAAAACAAAACCAACAAAATTGAAAATGGCTGCATCAAGAAAGGGTTAAAATAATTATGTAATCAATACTCACCTGTTTAGTCCACTCTAGCACTTCAGTTCCATTTCCACCATTCTACATTAAGGATGAGTGAATCGACTTCGGATGAAACATCCGAATTCGATTCGCATAAAACTTTGTTCTAATACTGTACGGAGTAGGAGCTCCATACAGTATTAGAATGTATTGGCTCCGATGAGCCGAAGTTATTGCTTTGCGAAGTCTCACGAGACTTCGCTCAATAACTTCATACATTTATTTGTACTGTAAAAAAACATTTCCTGAACTCGGGTTCAGTTTCAAGGTACCACTTGGAACCGAACCCGAATACTGAATGGCGCAGGCGCGGCAAGGAAGCTGGCAGCCTGCGAGCGTCTTTCCCTCTCCACGCCTGCACCGAATGCTGAACGGCACGAGATTTCACTAGAGCACAGGGCTGGCAGACAGATGCCGAGCGCTACCTGGCCCTGTCAATCAGGACTTGGAGGGAGGCGACAAGGGTGGGAGAACGGAGCCTCTAGGAGCAGGAACAACGCCCCCCTGCTCCTAGAGGTTAATTAGCATATTATACAAGTTCGTTTTCTGACGTAACGGGAGCATAGATAAAAGTAGGAATAGGCTAGTTAGGTTTAGCTGACATTAGCACATCGCTAATGTTAGCTAGCTTAATAGGGTAAAATCTGGTGACAGAAACTCTTTACGTATTATAAATTAATGATATAAATTTATAAAATATTATTGTCTCTTCAGTACAGCAGATAAAAAAGCACCGGAATACGTGCCATGACCAATATCATCGCGAAGTAAACGCAAAACAGAAAAGTGGTAATGGATCACAAAAAAAAAAATACTTATATGTATACAAAATATCTGAACTTCTTGAAACCGATTAAGGAACATAGACAATATAAGTAAATTTTTTATATGGTAATATATTTATTTTTTATATTCATTTTTTATTATTAAAATTTCATTATAACTTTATTTTACAGAACTATTGATAATCTGGCGATAGAGGATTCCAGATCAAGACCTCCAACGAGTGACACACAGGAGGAAGATACTCAGGAGAATATGGCTGGAGGATCTGCTACAACAGAAGCGCTCCTGCCTTTAGAGCCGACAGAACAAGGTCCTGTAATAGAAAATGTCACTGTGGCCACAGCAGAAAGGACCCCAGTTGTAGAGATGGCCTTGCAGTTCGCCCGGCGGTCGTTTTGCGGCGAACTTTGCATGTTCGCGATTCGCTGAACATGCGAACATATGGAGATATTCGCGCTCGCCATATTCTTTTACATTGTGAAGAACTTTGACCCATGACACATCCATCAGGTGGTACAGGACAGCCAATTGAGACGTTTCAGCACATGGACATACCCCCTACCTTATAAATAAACCTGATCTGGCCGCCATTTTACATTCAGTGTTTTGCGAGTGTAGGGAGAGGTTGCTGTGTGGAGCAGGGACAGGATGTTAGGGACACCAAACGCTAGCTAATAGGGCCACAAAAGTCATTTTAAGGACTGGTATAGGTGTGCTATCGATAGGTGTGATACACAGAGGGGTGCGATATACTTATAAGATACTTTTATAATGAGTCAAAAACACAAAGATCTATATAGTGATCACCTGGAAGTCAGGGGCCTAGGGGCTAGGGGATTACTAGGGCCATTTTTATGTAGGGTAAGGTTCCGGACGGGGTCGCTCTTATCAGGGCGGGTGGTCTGTGGTTAGGCTATCAGGGCCAGAATAGCACCCCCCTGTAGGGCAATATCAGGGACAGTTCTTTGCCCACCCTGTCTTCAATACCACATCATCATCTAGCCCAGGGATAGATGTTTTTTGCTTTCCCTCCTGGATTCATCGATGTGCACTGGAACCCCCCGGATTGTGGTAGGACATATGGTTTCTGATTTGGTGCCGCCGAGCACTTGTTATTGCCTACCACATCTATGCTTTTTGCTTAATTTTAATAATTGAATTTATTTTGATAGACATCTTTTCCATTCACACGTCCGCAAAATGGGTCCGCATCCGTTCCGCAAAATGACCCATTCATTTTCAATGGGGCCGCACTTGCGGTTCCGCACTTCCACATCCGTGCTTCCGTTTCCGCAAAAAAATAGAACATGTCCTATTGTTGTTCGCAATTGCAGACAAGATTAGGCATTTTCTATTATAATGCCGGCAATGTGCGGTCCGCAAATTGCGGATCATTATAAACATTATATGCAAGGGTCTGAAAGGGAGCTGAGCCTGTAAAACATTATATGCGAGGGCCTACAGGTGAGCTGACCCTGCAAAACATTATATGCGAGGGCCTGCAGGTGAGCTGATCATGTAAAAGATTGTAGGTAAGGGCCTGCTGGTGAGCTGACCCTCTAAAAGGTTGTAGGTGAGGGCCTGCAGGTGAGCTGACCCTGTAAGAAATTATATGTGAGGGCGTACAGGTGAGCTCACCCTGTAAAAGATTGCAGGTGAGGGCCTGCAGATGAGCTGATTATGTAAAAGTTCGTAGATGAGGACCTGCAGGTGATCTGACCCTCTAAAAGGTTGTAGGTGAGGGCCTGCAGGTGAGCTGACCCTGTAAAACATTATATGCGAGGGCCTGCAAGGTGAGCTGACCCTATAAAAGATTGTAGGTGAGGGCGTGCAGGTGAGCTGACACTGTAAAACATTATATGTAAGGGGCCTACAGATGAGCTGACCCTGCAAAACATTACATGCGAGGGCCTGCAAGTGAGCTGATCATGTAAAAGATTGTAGGTAAGGGCCTGCTGGTGAACTGACCCTCTAAAAGGTTGTAGGTGAGGGCCTGCAGGTGAGCTGACCCTGTAAGAAATTATATGTGAGGGCGTACAGGTGAGCTCACCCTGTAAAAGATTGCAGGTGAGGGCCTGCAGATGAGCTGACCCTGCAAAAGATTGAAGGTGAGGGCATGTAGGTGAGCTGACCTTATAAAACATTATATGCGAGAACCTGCAGGTGATCTGACCATGTAAAACATTATATGCGAGGTCCTGTAGATGAGCTGAACCTGTAAAAGATTGTAAGTGAGGGCCTGCAGGTGAGTTGACCCTGTAAAACATTATATGCGAGGGCCTGCAGGTGAGCTGATTATGTAAAAGTTCGTAGATGAGGACCTGCAGGTGATCTGACCCTCTAAAAGGTTGTAGGTGAGGGCCTGCAGGTGAGCTGACCCTGTAAAACATTATATGCGAGGGCCTGCAAGGTGAGCTGACCCTATGAAAGATTGTAGGTGAGGGCGTGCAGGTGAGCTGACCCTGTAAAACATTATATGTAAGGGGCCTACAGATGAGCTGATCCTGCAAAACATTACATGCGAGGGCCTGCAGGTGAGCTGATCATGTAAAAGATTGTAGGTAAGGGCCTGCTGGTGAACTGACCCTCTAAAAGGTTGTAGGTGAGGGCCTGCAGGTGAGCAGACCCTGTAAAAAATTATATGTGAGGGCCTACAGGTGAGCTCACCCTGTAAAAGATTGCAGGTGAGGGCCTGCAGATGAGCTGACCCTGTAAAAGATTGCAGATTAGGGCCTGTAGATGAGCTGACCCTGTAAAACATTATATGCGAGGGCCTACAGGTGAGCTGACCCTGTAAAACATTATATGCGAGGGCCTGCCGGTAAGCTGACCCTATAAAAGATTGTAGATGAGGGAATGGAGGTGAGCTAACCCTGTAAAACATTATATGCGAGGGTCTGCAGGTGAGCTGACCCTGTAAAACATTATATGCGAGGGCCTGTAGGTGAGCTGACCCTGTAAAAGATTGTAAGTGAGGGCCTGCAGGTGAGCTGACCCTATAAAACATTATATGCGAGAACTTGCAGGTCATCTGACCCTGTAAAACATTATATGCGAGGTTCTGTAGGTGAGCTAACCCTGTAAAAGATTGTAAGTGAGGGCCTGCAGGTGAGTTGACCCTGTAAAACATTATATGCGAGGGCCTACAGGTGAGCTTACCCTGTAAAACATTATATGAGAGGGCCTGTAGGTGAGCTGATTATGTAAAAGTTCGTAGGTGAGGACCTGCAGGTGTGAGGGCCTGCAAGGTGAGCTGACCCTAAAAAGATTGTAGGTGAGGGCGTGCAGGTGAGCTGACCCTCTAAAAGGTTGTAGGTGAGGGTCTGCAGGTGAGCTGACCCTGTAAAACATTATATGCGAGGGCCTGCAGGTAAGATGATCATATAAAAGATTCTAGGTGAGGGCTAGCTGGTGAGCTGACCCTGTAAAAGGTTGTAGGTGAGGGCCTGCAGGTGAGCTGACCCTATAAAACATTATATGCAAGTTCCTACAGATGAGCTGACCCGGTAAAACATTATATGCGAGGGCCTACAGGTAAGCTGACCCTGTAAAAGATTGTAGGTGAGGGAATTCAGGTGAGCTAACCCTGTAAAACATTATATGCCAGTGTATGTAGGTGAGCTGACCCTGTAAAACATTATATGCAAGGGCCTGAAAGGGAGCTGACCCTATAAAACATTATATGTGAGGGCCTACAGGTGAGCTGACCCTGCAAAACATTATATGTGAGGGCCTGCAGGTGAGCTGATCATAAAAAAGATTGTAGGTAAGGGCCTGCTGGTGAGCTGACCCTCTAAAAGGTTGTAGGTGAGGGCCTGCAGGTGAGTTGACCCTTTAAAAAATTATATGTGAGGGCCTACAGGTGAGCTCACCCTGTAAAAGACTGCAGGTGAGGGCCTGCAGATTAGCTGACCCTGTAGAAGATTGCAGGTGAGGGCCTGTAGGTGAGCTGACCCTGTAAAACATTATTTGCGAGGGCCTACAGTTGAGCTGATCCGGTAAAACATTATATGTGAGCGCCTATAGGTGAGATGACCCTGTAAAAGATTGTAAATGAGGGTCTGCAGATGATTTGAACCTGTAAAACATTATAAGCAAAGGCCTGCAGGTGAGCTGACCCTGTAAAACATTATATGTGAGGGCCTGCAGGTGAGCTGATTATGTTAAAGTTCGTAGGTGAGGGCTTGCAGGTGAGCTGACCCTCTAAAAGGTTGTAGGTGAAGGCCTGCAGGTGAGCTGACCCTGTAAAACATTATATGCGAGGGCCTGCAAGGTGAGCTGACCCTATAAAAGATTGTAGGTGAGGGTGTGCAGGTGAGCTGACCCTGTAAAACAATATATGCGAGGGCCAGCAGGTGAGCTGATCATATAAAAGATTGTGGCTTCCGGTTCCGGCGCCAGCATGGTGAGAAGCGTGAACTAAGAGCTCCGCACCAGAAGACACAGATTCCCATATAAATCCCCTGCAAGCGACGAGAAAAGAGGCACGAAGTGGGTGAGAGTGTGCCGGCTTGAATACAGTCCTGGTGGATGGACCGTTACGTGGTGCAAATGGGGAGCAAATCGAAAAAAAACACAGCAAAGCCTGGAAAGGCGCTAACTGAGATTAAGATGGCGCTGTCACCAGAAGATGAAGCTCCGGAGATGTCGCAACCGGACCGACAGGAAAATGAAGGAGCCAGTGAGCCAACTATTGCTAAAGAGGAGAAGTTAGTCATAGACTACAAATTTCTAGCGCTAGAAGTGGCGGCAAGAATCGCACCTGATCTGCAGGAAGCTTTAACAGCCACAGTGGTAGCCTCCTTCAACGAGCTGAAAGCGGAGGTGGTACAGCATGACTCGCGGCTGGAGTCGCTGGAAACAAGAATGGCTGAGATGGAAGGGGAATATGAGGAGGTACGCAAGCAACTTAAGAGAGCTCTACGGGAGAATGCCAATTTATGGGACAAAGTGGATGACTTAGAAAACCGCTCCCGCAGGAGTAATCTGCGGATAATTAGCCTCCCGGAAATGATAATGGCAATGGACTTAGAAATAATATGTGCTAAAGAGATACCAGAGGCGCTAGGCATAGAAGCTGATTGTAAGGTCGAAAGGGCACACAGGATTGGCCCCTATAACCCACAGCAAGAGAGAAGCGCGAAAAATATAAATGTGCCAAAGTCTAAAGTCAGGTCAAGACAGGTGATCGCCAAGTACCTGAATTATGCAGACAAAGCCGCCATATTAAGGGCGTTAAGGGTTTTCTTCCCTAATAATAAGGTGGAATCTTACACAGACCCGGAGGAGGCAGAAAACGCGCTTCAAGGAGTGTTCACAAAAAGACGAACAGTACCAGCGATTACCTACCACGCCGCGGACCAGGCATCTTCAAGAGAAGATAGAGATCAGCCATGGCAAGGGTCTGGAGCGGTGAAGAAAACATCCCGAGGAGAAATAGATGCGGACTAATTAGTTGATAGATTACCTATACATGTGAAGACATGATAAGTATACCGACTGTTGGTGCAATAGTTTTTTGTATAACATAATGACTTGCTTTTTCAGGAAATGTATATGCATACGATTGCGACTAGTTCCGAGGTTGTTAATTGAAATGCCATTTTACTGTTAAAGGTGACACATGCTTTTAAGGTTGATGTATATTTAGCTCGCACAGGTGTCAAGGGGAACGTAAGAAGGAGTTTTCTTTTCCTTTTCACTTTTGTTGGAAAAAAGTGAGGCCAAAGCTTAAATGCTGATGGGAAAGTTATATAAGGGTTTTGTTTTACCCTGGAGTGTTTCATGGGTTATTCATTTCGGGAGGTTAGTTTTAGATAAGGGAGGGAGGGAGGAGGGGGGGATCCAGTTCATCAACACAGGTCTGCAAGGTCAATTAACCAAGAAAAGGGATTCTAATGGATAGCCACACCAAAATTGTCTCCTGGAATGTTAAGGGGCTTCGGTCGCCGAAAGAACGTAGGATGATCCTGAAGTTTTTAAAAAAAATGGGGGCAGATATTGCCTTATTGCAAGAAACCCATCTTCCAGAAGAAGAACTAAACCGAATGAAAAAGCAATGGGTGGGAGAGGTGTATGGATCAGGAGCCATAGGTAGGAAAGCGGGAGTGATAACGCTGCTAAAAAGGGGACTCCCATACAAAGTGATAGGCCATACACATGACCAACAAGGTAGGATCTCCAGGCTAAATCTAGCAGATGGTGAAAAAACTATTAGTATTTATAACGTTTACGGGCCTAATGAATATGACCGAGGTTTTTTCAGCACACTCACCAGAGACGTCTCGGCCGAATCAATGAAACTGAAAATTGTAGCAGGGGATATGAACGCGGTACTAGATGAAAAAGAGGATAGAAGGAGAGGTCCTGGGAAAGAGGGAAAAAAAAAATCTACTGATGTTAGGTTAGCGCAATTCATTGAGGATGCAGGAATGGTAGACTTATGGAGGGCCCGAAATCCTGAAGGACGGGATTACACGCATTACTCGCATGCCCATCAATCGTGGTCGCGATTAGACTATATATTGTGTGATAAATCAGAATCGAGGCACTTGTCGGACCCACACATAGAAGACATGGTAATATCGGACCATTCGCCAATATCCGTCATTTTAAGGAGGGAGGTACCCCGAGGAACTGACTCCCTATGGAGATTCCCAACAGCTTTATATAAAAATGAGGAATTTACTAACTTCCTGAGAGGCTGGTGGCTAGAATATGAACAAGAGAATATGAACATAGATAGCCATCAAACACTGTGGGACGCGGGGAAGGCAGTAATCAGGGGAAGAATTATGGCATACATGTTTGGTAAACGTAAAAAGATAAAAGAGAATTAAGCCAGCTGAGCAGCAACCTTAGAAGGGCCTATACCCTTTTTCAAGCCACACCCACAAACAGTTCGCGTGAATCCTGGCAAAACGCTAAATCAGATTATGAGGCCTGGCTTAAAAAATGGGACAGCTTTGCAACAACAAGGTGGGAGGCTAATCTGTACTGTTATGGTAACAAAGCAGGCAGACTTCTAGCGAGACTGGCAAAGGGGCGTAGGATGGTTTCCATGATTCATTCCCTTAAGGGGAAAAATGGGATAAAGACCTCACACCCAGGCAAAATAAATAAAATATTGGAAGGTTTCTATGATCACCTATATACGGCAAACCCGCCCCAAATTCAGGAAGGAAGGAAATGGTTAAAAGACATCCATCTGTCTAAACTAACAATAGAAGAAAGAGAAATGTTGAATGCCCCAATTTCCGTAGAAACAATAGTCACATATATAAAAAATTTACCCCTAGAGAAAGCGCCAGGACCAGATGGGTTTAGTGGGGAATTTTATAAAATCATAGCCCAAGACATAGCACCAACCCTCTCCCAGATTTATTTAGGGTATATGAAGGGAAATCCAGTTCCGACACTGACTAACACAGCTCACATTATGGTCCTACCGAAGCCCGGCAGGGACCCCCTGGATCCAGCCTCATACAGACCGATTTCTCTCATCAATGTCGATCTTAAAATCATCTCAAAGATACTAGCTGACAGACTCTCGGGACTATTACCCAGATTGATTTTGTCTGCCCAGGTGGGTTTTGTTCAAGGAAGATCGGCAGTGATGAACATAAGAAAAGTGTTGTTGGCGCTGGATGAGGTGAAGCTTAGGCCATCCTCCCATTCATTCCCAGCCATCGTATCCATTGATGCAGAAAAAGCGTTTGATAACGTGGACTGGGGATGGATGGGAGAGGTGCTAGACGAAATGGGTTTTGAGGGCCCGTTTAGGAGTTTTTTGAGGGGCATTTATTCTAACCCTCAGGCCAGGGTGGTTACACCAGGATTTTTGTCCAGTCCCATTCATTTAGGAAGGGGCACAAGGCAGGGATGCCCACTATCTCCCCTCCTTTTCAATTTGGCATTAGAGCCTTTGTCGAGAAAGATTGAAAAAGATACTGAATTGGAGGGGATCAAAATTGGGAAATTCGGGAAAAAGGTAATTAAACACGCACTTTTTGCCGATGACCTGTTAGTATTTTTGGAAAAGCCGCATAGAGACATAGGTCATTTACTGGAAACGTTGGAGGTGTTCGGCTCGTTTTCGGGGTTTAAGGTAAATACGGATAAGTCGGAAATACTGTTCATAGGTCCCCAAGCGAAATTGGCCAAATCAAAGGTACTTGGATTTCCCCTACAGATAGCTAATCTCTCGATCAAATACTTGGGATAACATGTAGGAAACACGCCCGAATCTCTATACTATTTGAACTATCCACCATTAATCAAAAAGATTCTTGCAGATATTGAAAGATGTCATCGCTGCCACTGTCCATGGGTGGGAGGTGTCAGTTGCTGAAAATGATATGTGTAGCACAACTTCTTTATCCCATACAAATAATACCCATACTACTAAAACATAAGGATATAGAAACCCTAGAAAAAGCATTTAGAACATTCCTTTGGAGAGGGAAAAAATGCAGAATCTCGCTGGCAAAACTGCAACTACCAAAAAACTTAGGGGGGTTAAACTTCCCGGACATAAGAGCATATAACCTGGCGGGGCTTCTGAGACATAGCTTGGACTGGGTATTTGGCACACAGTACTATACTAACACCAAGCTGGAGGTACAACTGGTAGCACCCTGGTCACTGACAGCTTTGTTACACACTAAATTTAGTGCTCTGCCGGCTGAGATCAAAGGGAGCCTTTTGCTGAAGGACACAGTGGCGAGTTGGAAAGCAATCTGTAAACTATACTCCCTGCCATTTAACATATCCAAATACATGAGCCTGTAGGGCCATCCAGAATTCCCGGCAGGAACTGAGGCTAAACATTTTCAGAAATGGAGGGAGTTAGGGATAGGCAAAATAGGGGACTTATGGGAGGCGCAAACAGGGAGATACCTCAACCAGGAAGAATTTGCTTCGAGATTCCCAACGCTGCGTAATCAACACCCGCTAGCATATACACAAATTAAAGATTTCTTAACTAAAAGGGCTGTAAACTTAAACAGGGAAATGGGTCTGAAAGATTTTGATATACTTATTGGGCAGGGAGTTAGGAAAAAATCACTGGCGGAGCTATACGGAGGCCTAAGAGACATGAAAAAGAGACAAGTGGCGGAGAAAATATTCTCACAATGGAAAAAAGAATTCCCATTGATAGACATAAAACAAACTATTCTAAAAGGCTGGGAGGTAGTTAGGAAAATGACACCAAATGAGGGATGGAGAGAGACATATTTTAGGATGGCACATAAAGCTATTTATGGTTTTCGTTTTGCTCCTCGGGCGTCTCAAACGGATAGGATCATTGAATGTCCAAAATGTCATGAAATTGGTACAGACCTATTCCATGGGGTTTGGTCTTGTAAAGAGACTAGCAAGTTCTGGGCTGAGACTATTTCTCAAATTAAATATCACCTGAAAATAAAAATTCCAATGATACCGGAGCTGTTGTTATTCCATGTGGTGCCCGGGGGGCAACGGGTAATTCCGTTGGTACACTTATTGTTATTAGCAGCTAAAAGGTGTCTTTTCAAAAACTGGCTTCAAGCTACAACTCCATCAATGGAAGAAGTCTTCACACAAACTAAGGCATGTTTTTTGCTTGAGAGAGCAGAAGCAGAACATCTCAAGGGAAAATGGGTAGAGGTTTTCTTTAGCAGATGGGAACCATTTATAAAAGTCGCCCTAAGCAGTGCTGAAACCTAAAAACTGGATGGATATATCTTCACAATGGTCTGCAAGGCGGTTGTCTGTAACACAAAAGAATGAGACACTTATGTAACAAGTTTTGTGCGCTTTTTACTGATGTGTAATACTGATGTGGTTCACTAGGTAATGCATAAATGTAAATTGGCATTTAATCGGTTGTTGTAACCTTATGATATGTCACGCTAAACATTGTTTGGACAACTGTTTTTACTTTGATACTCTGGAATTGATATATCTAGCTAGTGAGCTGACCCTCTAAAAGGTTGTAGGTGAGATCCTGCAGGTGAGCTGACCCTGTAAAACATTATATGTGAGGGCCTGCAGGTGAGCTGATCATGTAAAAGATTGTAGGTAAGGGCCTGCTGGTGAGCTGACCCTCTAAAAGGTTGTAGGTGAGGGCCTGCAGGTGAGCTGACCCTCTAAAAGGTTGTAGGTGAGGGCCTGCAGGTGAGCTGACCCTGTAAGAAATTATATGTGAGGGCGTACAGGTGAGCTCACCCTGTAAAAGATTGCAGGTGAGGGCCTGCAGATGAGCTGACCCTGCAAAAGATTGCAGGTGAGGGCATGTAGGTGAGCTGACCTTATAAAACATTATATGCGAGAACCTGCAGGTGATCTGACCATGTAAACATTATATGCGAGGGCTTGTAGGTGAGCTGACCCTGTAAAAGATTGTAGGTGAGGGCCTGCAGGTAAGCTAACCCTATAAAACATTATGTGCCAGAACCTGCAGGTGATCTGACCCTGTAAAACATTATATGCGAGGTTCTGTAGGTGAGTTGACCCTGTAAAAGATTGTAATTGAGGGCCTGCAGGTGAGTTGACCCTGTAAAACATTATATGCGAGGGCCTACAGGTGAGCTGACCCTGTAAAACATTATATGAGAGGGCCTGCAGGTGAGCTGATTATGTAAAAGTTCCTAGGTGAGGACCTGTAGTTGAGCTGACCCTCTAAAAGGTTGTAGGTGAGCTGACCCTCTAAAGGGTTGTAGGTGAGGGCCTGCAGGTGAGCTGACCCGGTAAAACATTATATGCAAGGGCCTACAAGGTGAGCTGACCCTATAAAAGATTGCAGGTGAGGGCGCACAGGTGAGCTGACCCTGTAAAACATTATATGCGAGGGCCTGCAAGTGAGCTGACCCTGTAAAACATTATATGCGAGTGGCTGCAGGTGAGCTGATCATATAAAAGATTGTAGGTGAGGGCTAGCAGGTGAGCTGACCCTCTAAAAGGTTGTAGGTGAGGGCCTGCAGGTGAGCTGACCCTGTAAAAAATTATATGTGAGGGCCTACAGGTGAGCTCACCCTGTAAAAGATTGCAGGTGAGGGCCTACAGATGAGCTGACCCTGTAAAAGATTGTAGGTTAGGGCCTGTAGGTGAGCTGACCCTGTAAAACATTATATGCGAGGGCCTACAGGTGAGCTGACCCGGTAAAACATTATATGCGAGGGCCTGCCGGTAAGCTGACCCTATAAAAGATTAAGGGTGAGGGAATGCAGGAGAGCTAACCCTGTAAAACATTATATGCAAGGGTCTGCAGGTGAGCTGACCCTGTAAAACATTATATGCGAGGGCCTGCAGGTGAGCTGACCCTGTAAAAGATTGTAAGTGAGGGCCTGCAGGTGAGCTGACCCTGTAAAACATTATATGCGAGGGCCTGTAGGTGAGCTGACCCTGTAAAAGATTGTAGGTGAGGGCCTGCAGGTAAGCTAACCCTATAAAACATTATGTGCGAGAACCTGCAGGTGATCTGACCCTGTAAAACATTATATGCGAGGTTCTGTAGGTGAGTTGACCCTGTAAAAGATTGTAATTGAGGGCCTGCAGGTGAGTTGACCCTGTAAAACATTATATGCGAGGGCCTACAGGTGAGCTGACCCTGTAAAACATTATATGAGAGGGCCTGCAGGTGAGCTGATTATGTAAAAGTTCGTAGGTGAGGACCTGTAGGTGAGCTGACCCTCTAAAAGGTTGTAAGTGAGGGTCTGCAGGTGAGCTGACCGTGTAAAACATTATATGCGAGGGCCTGCAAGGTGAGCTGACCCTATAAAAGATTGTAGGTGAGGGCGTGCAAGTGAGCTGACCCTGTAAAACATTTTATGCAAAGGCCTGCAGGTGAGCTAACCCTGTAAAACATTATATGCGAGGGCCTGCAAGGTGAGCTGACCCTATAAAAGATTGTAGGTGAGGGCGTGCAGGTGAGCTGACCCTGTAAAACATTTTATGCAAAGGCCTGCAGGTGAGCTGACACTGTAAAACATTATATGTGAGGGCCAGCAGGTGAGCTGATCATATAAAAGATTGTAGGTGAGGGCTAGCTAGTGAGCTGACCCTCTAAAAGGTTGTAGGTGAGAGCCTGCAGGTGAGCTGATCCTGTAAAACATTATATGTGAGGGCCTGCAGGAGAGCTGACCCTGTAAAAGACTGAAAGTGAGGGCCTGCAGGTAAGCTGACCCTGTAAAACATTATATGCATGGGCCTACAGGTGAGCTGACCTGGTAAAACATTATATGCAAGGGCCTGCAGGTGAGCTGACCCTGTAAAACACTATATGCAAGGGCCTGACAGGGAGCTGACCCTGTAAAACATTATATGTGAGGGCCTATAGGTCAGCTGACCCTGCAAAACATTGTATGCGAGGGCCTGCAGGTGAGCTCATCATGTAAAAGATTGTAGATAAGGGCCTGCTGGTGAGCTGACCCTCTAAAAGGTTGTAGGTGAGGGCCTGCAGGTGAGCTGACCCTGTAAAAAATTCTATGTGAGGGCCTACAGGTGAGCTCACCCTGTAAAAGATTGCAGGTTAGGGCCTGTAGGTGAGCTGACCCTGTAAAACATTATATGTGAGGGCCTACAGGTGAGCTGACCCTGTAAAACATTATATGAGAGGGCCTGCAGGTAAGCTGACCTATAAATGATTGTAGGTGAAGGAATGCAGGTGAGCTAACCCTGTAAAACATTATATGCGAGGGTCTGCAGTTGAGCTGACCCCGTAAAACATTATATGCGAGGGCCTGCACGTGAGCTGACCCTGTAAAAGATTGTAAGTGAGGGGCTGCAGGTGAGCTGACCCTGTAAAACATTATATGCGAGGGCCTGTAGGTGAGATGACCCTGTAAAAGATTGTAAGTGAGGGCCTACAGGTAAGCTGACCCTGCAAAACATTATATCCGAGGGCCTGCAGGTGATCTTACTCTGTAAAACATTATATGCGAGGGCATGCAGGTGAGCTGACCCGGTAAAACATTATATGCGAGGGGCTACAGGTGAGCTGACCCTGTAAAAGATTGTAGGTGAGGGCCTGCAAGTGAGCTAACCCTATAAAACATTATGTGCGAGAACCTGTAGGTGATCTGACCCTGTAAAACATTATATGCGAGGGCCTACAGGTGAGCTGACCCGGTAAAACATTATATGCGAGGGGCTACAGGTGAGCTGACCCTGTAAAAGATTGTAGGTGAGGGAATGCAGGTGAGCTAACCCTGTAAAACATTATATGCCAGTGTCTGTAGGTGAGATGACCCTGTAAAACATTATATGTGAGGTCCTGTAGGTGAGCTGACCCTGTAAAAGATTGTAAGTGAGGGCCTGCAGGTGAGTTGACCCTGTAAAACATTATATGCGAGGGCCTGCAGGTGAGCTGACCCAGTGAAACATATGCGAAGGCCTGTAGGTGAGACGATTATGTAACAGTTCGTAGGTGAGGGCCTGCAGGTGAGCTGACCCTCTAAAAGGTTGTAGGCGAGGGCCTGCAGATGAGCTGACACTGTAAAACATTATATGCGAGGGCCTGCAAGGTGAGCTGACCCTATAAAAGATTGTAGGTGAGGGCGTGCAGGTGAGTTGACCCTGTAAAACATTATATGCAAGGGCCTGTAGGTGAGCTGACCCTGTAAAACATTATATGCGAGGGCCTGCAGGTGAGCTGATGATATAAAAGATTGTAGGTGAGGGCCTGCAGGTGAGATGACCCTGTAAACCATTATATGTGAGGACCTGCAGGTGAACTAAACCTTTAAAAGATTATAGGTGAGGGCCTGCAGGTGAGCTGACCCTGTAAAACATTATATGCAAGGGCCTACAGGTGAGCTGACCTGGCAAAACATTATATGCGAGGGCCTATAGGTGAGCTGACCCTATAAAAGATTGTAGGTGAGGGAATGTAGGGGAGCTAACCCTGTAAAACATTATATGCCAGTTTCTGTAAGTGAGCTGACCCTGTAAGACATTATATGCAAGGGCATGAAAGGGAGCTGACCCTGTAAAACATTATATGAAAGGGCCTACAGGTGAGCTGACCATGCAAAACATTATATGCGAGGGCCTGCAGGTGAGCTGATCATGTAAAAGATTGTAGGTAAGGGCCTGCTGGTTTGCTGACCCTCTAAAAGGTTGTAGGTGAGGGCCTGCAGGTGATCTGCCCCTTTAAAAGACTGCAGGTGAGGGCCTGCAGGTGAGCTGACCCTGTAAAACATTATATGCAAGGGCCTACAGGTGAGCTGACCCGGTAAAAAACCATATGTGAGGGCCTACAGGTGAGCTCACCCTGTAAAAGATTGCAGGTGAGGGCCTGCAGATGAGCTGACCCTGTAAAAGATTGCAGGTTAGGGCCTGTAGGTGAGCTGACCCTGTAAAACATTATATGCGAGGGCCTACAGGTGAGCTGACCCTGTAAAAGATTGTAGATGAGGTACTGATGGTGATCTGACCCTGTAAAACATTATATGCGAGGGCCTGCAGGTGAGCTGACCCTGTAAAACATTATATGCGAGGGCCTGTAGGTGAGCTGACCCTGTAAAACATTATATGCGAGGGACTGCAGGTGAGCTGACCCTGTAAAAGATTGTAGCTAAGGGCCTGCTGGTGAGCTGACCATGTAAAAGATTATATACGAGGGCCTGCAGGTGAGTTGACTCTGTAAAACATCATATGTGAGGGCATATATGCAAGGGCTTTATATGCGACGAATAAGCATGTTGATATGATGGCATAGGAGGAAGAGGATGAGAAAAGGAACATTCAACCATATACCCTTTTTTGTGATGGAAAGTGTGCATGGGAATACAGTGTATTCAGTACATTATAAAAAAACACATTTAAAGTGCCTTTATGTTCATCAACTTTACTCTGGTGGAGTCCAGAAGTCATGGTCAATCCAGGCCTTGTTCATTTTTATAAGAGTCAACCTGTCAGCATTTTCAGTTGACAGGCGGGTACGCTTATCAGTTATAATGCCATTAGCAGCACTAAATACCCACTCAATTAATTGTGAGCAGCGAGCGTTTGAGTAGACACAGAAGTGGGATGGTTACGCTGATAATAGCGTTATCGCCGCTCACCATCTGAGTTGATTCCTCAAAGTTTCTTAAAACCTCACAGAGGTCAGACATCCATGCTCACTCCTCGCTTGTGAACAGCAGAAGCTGACTGGAAAGGTGACGACCATGTTGCAGCTTGTATTCCACTACTGCCCTCTGCTGCTCACAAAGCCTGGCAAACATGTGGAACGTCGAGTTCCAGCGTGTGCTGACGCCGCACAACAGCCGGTGAGCTGGCAATTTCTAGCGCTGCTGCAGCATTGAGAGACCGGCTGAAGCTGTCGATGACTTTCGGAAATGTGCACACATGCGGCGCACCTTCACCAGTAGCTCAGGCAAATTGGGGTAGGTTTTGAGAAACCGCTGAACCACGTCGTTTAAGACGTGGGCTAGGCATGAGATGTGTGTGAGCTTGCCGAGCTCCAAAGCCGCTACCAAGTTACGGCCATTATGAGACACAACCATGCCTGGTTCTAGGTTGAGTGGCCAAAACCACAGCTCAGTCTGGTCTCTTATCCCCTGCCACAGCTCTGCGGCGGTGTGCTGTTCGTCCCCTAAGCATATGAGCTTCAGCACGGCCTGTGGCCGCTTCCCCACTGCAGTGCTACACTGCTTCCAGCTACCGACTGATGGCTGACTGGTGCTGCACGTGGATAATTCAGAGGTCGAAGTGGAGGAGGAGGCAGAGGAGGAGAAGTAGGGGTTGGAGCAACTAACGTAGGTGCTGGCGGAAACCCTGATCGACGTAGAGCCCGCAATCCTTGGCGTCAGTTGCACCTGTGCCATCCCAGGGTACGACTTGCTCTGGCCTCCACAACGTTCACCCAGTGTGCCGTCAGGGAAATGTAGCGTCCCTGGCTGAATGCACTTGCCCATGTGTCCGTGGTTAAGTGGACCTTCCCAGTAATCGCGTTGGTCAGAGTACGTGTGATGTTACGGGACACATGTTGATGTAAGGCATGCATGGCACACCTTGAAAAATTGTGGCGGCTGGGGACTATGTAACGAGGGACTGCCGCCAACATCAGGCTGCAGAAGGCCTCAGTGTCCACAAGCCAAAATGGCAACATTTCAAGGGCCAGTAATTTGGAAAGCTGCACATTTAGTGCTATGGCCTGTGGGTGGGTGGCTGGGTATTTGCACTTGCGTTCAAAGGCCTGGGGTAAGGACATTTGGACGCTGCGCTGGGACATGGAAGTGGATGTGGTCGCTGATGGTGCTTGCGAAGGTCGAGATGCAGGGCGGGAGGCATCCTGGCCTGCGCCTTCGACAGGGGATTGGCCAGCACTTAACACAGGGGAAGATGAGGCAGTGGTGTGACCAGCAGACACAGATTGTGGACCCAAGCGTTTGTCCCACTTATTACGGTGCTTCCAGCCTGTTGCGGTGCTGCAGATCCCTCCCCCTCTGTACTGCTGTCCTCGCTCGGCTTTCCATCTTCCCAAGTTGGGTCAGTGACTTCATCGTCCACCACCTCCTCTTCCACTTCCTCAATCTGCTCATCCTCCTGACTTGTTGACCTAACCACAACCTCAGTGATTGACAACTGTGTCTCATCCTGTGTCTTCATTAACCTCTTGAGACAGTAATTTCTGTTGACTTATTGGCAACTGTGTCTCATCATCATCCACCTCATTAAACAGTAATTGCCGTTCCCCACCGTCATCTTCTTGTGACTGTGGATGCTCAAGAGTTTGGGAATCAGGGCACAAGATCTGTCCCTCTTCAAACGTGCTTGGCTAGAGGGCCAAATCAAGGAATGGCGCTGAAAAGAGCTACTCGGAATATCCGAATGTGGGATCACTTGTTTGCCCTGACTCTCCATGGTGGGAAGAAGGAGGATCAGGGTGAGGACTGTGTTGAGCAGACTCTTGGCTACTGAGACTGGACTTGGTGGAAGACTGGGTGTGCTTAACCGACTGGAAGCATTATCTGCTGCAATCCAACCGACCACCTTGTCGCACTGGTCTGACTTCAAGAGTGGTGTCCTGCGCCACCCTGCAAACTGGGACATGAAGTTAGGTATCGTGGATGATTGTTTTTCGCTCTGGCAGAAGGCAGTTTCAATGTGCCCAGGGCCACGTACTCTGCGTGCACCATCAGCATCACGGCCACCTTCTCGTCCCTTACTGCTTGCCTTCTTCATATTAAATGTTATATATGCTTGAAAGTATGTCACATGTACAGTAGCGTAGGATTTGGAAGTGTATGCACAAACAAATTAAAAAAGGTATTTGGGATGTGGAAACATCACACAGGAGATATCCCGCAGATAATGTCAATGCTGTCACCAGCGGCTAATAAAAAATGACAGGAAATGTCTCAGGTATTTGGGATTTGAGGAAACGTTATACAGGAGAGGTACCACCGGTAATGTCACTGTCCGCAGCATCTACGGAAAAAGTACACTGTATGTCACAGATAAACTTTTTTAAGCGCACACGTTACACTGCAGATGTGGCGCTGGTAATGTTACTGTCAGAAGCGGACACTGTCTGTTGAAAAAGTACACTGTATGTCACAGATACATTTTTTAAGCGCACATGTTACAGTGCAGATGTGGCACTGGTAATGTTACTGTCAGAAGCGGACACCGTCTGTTGAAAAAGTACACTGTATGTCACAGATACATTTTTTAAGCGCACATGTTACAGTGCAGATGTGGCACTGGTATTGTCACTGACAAAAGCGGACACCGTCTATTGAAAAAGTACACTGTATGTCACAGATACATTTTTTTCAGCGCACACGTTACACTGCAGATGTCGAGCTGGTAATGTCACTGTCCGCAGCAGACACCGTCTACGGAAAAAGTACACTGGATGTCACAGATATTTCCTGAGGCAATTCCACTGCGCCATACATCGGCTAAGCTTATAGCCAAAGAATTAATGGGCATGTTCTCTCGGGTAGGGATACCTAAGGAGATCTTGACAGACCAGGGGATTCCCTTCATGTCGAAGGTCATGAAGGAGCTCTGCCGGTTGTTAAGTGTTAAACATTTACACACGTCTGTTTATCATCCCCAAACAGACGGACTTGTGTGGAAAGGTTTAACAAAACTTTAAAGACCATGCTCAAGAGAGCCGTGTCCAAAGATGGGAAGGACTGGGATCTTTTACTACCGTATGTATTATTCGCTGTGCGAGAAGTGCCCCAGGCCTCCACTGGGTTCTCGCCCTTTGAACTATTGTACGGCAGACATCTTCGGGGGTTGCTTGACGTAGCTAAAGAAGCATGGGAGCAACAGCCCACCCCACACAAGAGTGTTATCGAACACATAGAGAAAATGCAAGAAATAATAGGGACAGTTCTGCCGATTGTCCGAGAGCATATGGAGGCGGCACAACTGGCCCAGAGCCGGGTGTACAACCGGGGCGCCCAGGTAAGGACTTTTAACCCGGGAGACCGGGTCCTGGTACTTGTGCCCACGGTCGACAGTAAATTCCTTGCTAGGTGGCAGGGACCCTACGAAGTGATGGAGAAAATAGGACCAGTGAACAACAAGGTATACCAGCCGGGTCGGCGAAAGCCAGAGCAGGTATACCATGTTAACTTACTAAAGCCCTGGAGAGATAGGGAGAGTCTGTTTGGGGACAGCCCACCGTCTGTCTTGCGGGGAAGGCTCCGCGGCCACCAGTGATCCCGGAAAAAGCCTCCTCTGCGGTGAAGATAGCAGATGGCCTGTTTACTAAACAGGTTCAGGAGGTCAGAGAGTTTGTGAGTCGGAATAGGGATGTGTTCTCCGAACTTCCTGGACGCACCTCCATAGTCCGACATGACATTGTCACCGAGATCCAGGTCAAAGTTCGCTAAAAGCCATATTGGGTGCCTGAGGCTCGACGACAAGCCATCTCTGAGTAAGTGAAGTCGATGTTGCGACTAGGGGTCATTGAAGAGTCTCGGAGTGAGTGGGCTAATCCAATAGTCCTTATACCAAAACCAGATGGAACGTTACGATTCTGTAACGACTTCGGAAGCTCAATGAAGTATCAAAGTTTGACGCCTACCCCATGCCTCGGGCTCGATGAATTGATAGAATGACTAGGGCAAGCACGATACATTTCGGTCTTGGACCTCACAAAAGGGTACTGGCAGGTGCCCTTAACGGAGGCTGCAAAGGAGAAAACTGCCTTTGTCACTCCCGAAGGGCTGATTCAGTTTTAAGGTGTTGCCCTTTGGCTTACATGGCGCTCCGGCCACCTTCCAACGGTTAATGGAGATCATCCTCCAGCCCCATCGTCAGTATCCTTCAGCCTATATCAATGATATTGTAGTGTTTAGCACGGACTGGGAGAGTCACTTACCCAAGGTGCAGGCGGTAGTAGACTCTCTCCGGAAAGCGGGGTTGACCCGAAGAAATGTACAATAGGGTTGGAAGAAGCTCGTTACCTGGGGTATGTAATTGGACGAGGAGTCATTAAACCCCAGGTAAATAAAATAGAAGCCATACAGAACTGGCCCAGACCCCTTACGACGAGACAGGTAAAAGCTTTTTTAGGGTTAGTGGGATATCACCGGAGGTTTATTCCCAATTTTGCCACATTGTCTTCTCTATTAACGGACCTCCTGAAAGGACGGAAGTCTGTGATGGTCCGCTGGAGTGTTCAGGCAGAGGAGGCCTTTAGGTCGTTGAAGTCGGTGTTATGTGGGACCTCGGTCCTAGTTACACCCAACTTCAATAAAGAGTTTATTGTGCAGACAGATACCTCTAAAGTAGGTCTGGGGGTAGTACTGTCTCAGGAGGTTAACATGGAGGAGCATCCTGTTAGTTTCCTGAGCCGCAAACTAACGCCAGCCGAATCTAGGTATAGTGTAGTGGAGAGGGAGTGTCTCGCCATCAAATGGGCACTTGAATCGCTATGCTATTATCTGCTGGGGAGGACGTTCCACCTGGTGACCGATCACTCACCTCTCACGTGGATGAGTCAGGCAAAGGAGAGGAATGCTCAGGTCACCAGATGGTTCCTCTCCATGCAAAATAAGTTTACAGTGGAACACAGGTCGGGGACACTGCAGGGGAGTGCGGACGCCCTGTCCAGAGTCCACTGTATGGCATGTGTTACCTCCCCCTTTGTTCAAACCTGTGGGGGTGATGTGAGGTGGTGACAGGAGTCATCTATGAGGGGAGATATGTGTCACCCAGAATGTTGCAGGAAGTATTCTAAAGCGGCTTGCTTACCAGGAATGTGCCACCAAGGTGCCCGGCCTTGGTTGAGTAAAAGCCCTAGTCTAGGTGTCCACTAAGTTAGCTGGTGGACACAGAAAATAGATAGTGTAACCTGCTAGTTCAGGGCAGGCTTTTACTGGGAACAGGCAATGAATGTGTTGGGTGGGTGCCTGTTCCCCAGGTTCCAGTCCTGGACTTGAGGCATGCTCATGTCCAGGGATCCTATTTAATCCTGCTGCTGGATGTTAGGTGTATCTCAGTCTGGAGGAAAGACACACAGTGTGAAGTAAAACTGTCAGAGTGTGCTACAACTGTTTGACCCGGCTGCGATCCGGATTTACTGGCTGTACTGATAAAAAGAGCCTAAATGAAGAGGACTTTTGTTGAACGTTTTGGTGTCCCTGCCGCTGTACACTGGTCAAGTGAGTACGGTTCCCCACAGTGTATAGACTTGAGAAAATGGTTGGCACTGCAGAACATTACAATAGCTTTATATGCAGATAGAGTGCTCCAATATATTCGTGATTGCGCAAATCGGCAATTAATGATGCGCATATTTTTGCGCAATACGTGCAACTTCACATTTTAGCAGGTCTGACTACATATTACTGATTGGTGCACTAAGTATTGTTGTGAACTATGTCTGTAGCATGCATGTATCAGCTGCACTATATCACGATCTAACCTATACTGACTATCTCCCACTAAGTATCTGTATTATATATAAGCTAACTATCTAATGTAATGAGTTTGACAAACTAAAGCACAGAGCACAGCAATGACACTGCTGTCTCTCTCATAAATGCAAAAAAAATCAGAAAATGGCTGCTGGTAAGATTCTTATTTAGTAAAGGGGTAGGCAACTTTCCTATTGGTTGCTAGGGATGTTGCTAAGCTTTCACAAAGACATTGCAGCATTTTCATTGGCCCTGAAGAAAGAAGCAGGGAGGGATCATGTGTTGAAGTAAAAAAAAATCTAGAATATTCGCGAATACGAATATATAGAACTATATTCTAAATATTCGCAAATTCTCGAAGTGGTGATATTGGCGATTAAAATTCGCAATACGAATATTCGCGCCCAACACTACTACTCACCAGCAGCTAGATATGGAGCAGAACCTGAACCAGCAGGTGGTGGCATACTTGGACAGCACCCTGCCACCCGACATTGAAGATCCGCTGGACTATTGGGCAGCCAAACTGGATTTGTGGCTGCAACTGGCCGAGTTTGCCCTGGAAAAGCTGTCCTGTCTGGCCAGTAGTGTGGCATCAGAGCGGGTGTTTAGTGCAGCAGGGGGGGGGGAATAGTTACCCCAAGGAGAACTCGCCTGTCCACCCAAAATGTGGAGAGACTGACCTTTGTCAAGATGAATCCATGCTGCCTCACTCAAACTTTGACAAAAGAGACCAGTTTCTTCTGGCTACCTGCCTCAGCTACTATTCTGAGGCTGCCACCCGCCTGATGCCACACATCTGATGCCAAGTGCTCCTTCTTACACTCACCATCGTCAGCGGGTACTGTTATTACCACCCACCTCCCCACTCTGTCACTGGGTCACTCTGTGGTCTGCTGATGCTGCTGCCACCTCACCACTTAGGTCTCCTCATGCTGCTGCTGCTGCTGCCACCTCCACACTCTGTCATAGTGCCACTCTGTGGCCTCCTCATGCTGCTGCTAACTCAACACTATGTCACTGGGTCACTCTGTGGCCTCCTCATGCTGCTGCCACCTCCACACTATGTCACCTTGCCAGTCTGTGGCCTCCTCATGCTGCTGCTGCCACCTCCACACTATGTCAGTGGGCCACTCTGTGGCTTCCTCATGTTGCTGCCACCTCAACACTATGTAAATGGGCCACTCTGTGGCCTCCTCATGCTGCTGCTGCTGCTGCCACCTCCACACTATGTCACCATGCCACTCTGTGGTCTCCTCATGCTGCTGCTAACTTAACACTATGTCACTGGGCCACTCTGTGGCCTCCTCATACTGCTGCCACCTCCACACTATGTCATCTTGCCAGTCTGTGGTCTCCTCATGTTGCTGCTGCTGCCACCTCTACACTATGTCACCTTGCCAATCTGTGGCCTCCCCATGCTGCTGCCACCTCCACACTATGTCAGTGGGCCACTCTGTGGCTTCCTCATGTTGCTGCCACCTCAACACTATGTAAATGGGCCACTCTCTGGTCTCCTCATGCTGCTGCTACCTCATCCCTATGTCAATGGGGCACTCTGTTGACTTCTCAAGCTGTTCTCTCACCCTCCCCACTCCATGACTGGGCCACTATTTAGCATTTTTGGCCTGGTTGACATCATCATTTATTTGACCCTTCTTCTGGTCTGTCAGAAGAAAGTAAAAATGAGACGCACAACGGATCCTGTCTGTGTAGCAGCTGTAAGGCCTATATGGTCCCATCAGAATTGGCTTATGATTTGGTAGCCAAAAGCAGGAGTGGGTACAAAACACAGAAGACATGCAAATATTCCATCCACGTGTCATCTCTGTTTTGGATCCACTCTTTTTTTTTCTTTGCTCTAGCAATACTGATGGATTACTAACCAAATGCTGACCAAGTAAAGGCAGATGCTCAACAGACAGGATACGTTTTTTGGGGGTTATTGTTCTGATGGATGAAAGGAAGGGCAAAATAATCAGTGATGTCAACACAAACTTACTGCTGACACCCACTCCACTCTGTTGGGGGGCTCTACATGTATAAGCATTTAATAGAACAGGTTCTGTAGACATCTATGTGGAATCATCTGACGACGGTGTAAAAGAAGTGCGCGCTTTCACGCTATAGTAGGATCTTGGGCCTTTGCACGGTTCTTTATACCTGGCACTAACATCGACCTGTAAGGCTGTGTTCACACTTAACTTATTAGGCAGTTATGGGGCGAAAACTGACCAAATAACTCAAGTGTGCAGTGATTCTAAGAGCGACGCATGTCCTGTGCGTGTCATACTGACTCACAGTATAGTTTCACTACCACAGCAGACTCTCTCTGCGTGTTGCTGCAAGGCACAGTGTTCTACACCACTATACAGGCTCTCTGCAGCCAGGAAATAGCAGTTTTTTTTTACGCGATTCGCCGCGAATAAATTCGGATCAAATCAAATTTTTTAGAAAATCGCTCATTTCTAGTTACATATGGTAAGTCATATTTTATAATGTAGTGGTTGGAGAGTGGAAATTACAGACTATATATATTGTGGTCTAAATTTATCTACACTGTTAAAAGTTGTGGTAATGATTAGGCTAAGCTTTGGAAGTCTCCTGTCAAAGGATCTGACAATGATAACATCATCCAGGGTTGGTCACAGGAGTGAAGATCTGCAGTAGGGCCTATGGTGCCCTATATTGGATAGCCCTCACACACACTTTATTTTAGTGGTCAAAATAACCACATTAACCCCTTAGTGACCACTAATATGCCTTTTTACTGAAGTAAACAAAGGGGGTTTTAGCTAAACAGCTTGCTTTACTCAATCATTACATGTACAGTACTTAAAATGGTGCATTAAAAACTCTAACTTGTCCTGCAAAAAATAAGACATCATACAAGTACATTGATGAAAAAACAAAAAAGTTATAGCCCTTGGAATGTAATTTTTCAAAAATGTGCGTGGTCACTAAGGGGTTAAACATTAAAACACACATATGTTTGGTGCCCTAGTATACAATGTATGGAGAAGTCATTACTGGAGGCATAACTTGTGAAGGACTTTGACTCACCGAAAGCTCTACCTGTCTCTTCCACCTGAGGCTACTTTCACACTGGCGTTTCTGGGTCCGCTTGTGAGATCCGTTTCAGGGCTCTCACAAGCGGCCCAAAACGGATCAGTTCAGCCCCAATGCATTCTGAATGGATAAGGATCCGTTCACAATGCATTAATTTGGCTGCGTTTGGTCGCTTTGCGTTTTTTAGACGGTCGCTAACACGCAGCTTGCAGCGTTTTGGTGACCGTCTGACTATGCGGAGCCTAACGGATCTGTCTAGACTTACAATGTAAGTCAATAAGGACAGATCCGTTTTTCACTGACAATATGGTGCAATTGAAAATGGATCCGTCCCCCGTTTTGACTTAGACATTTTTTGAATGAATAATGCAAACGGAGCCGTTATTAACGGATACAAGCATTTGCATTATTGGTGCGGATCCGTCTGTGCAGATACAAGACGGATCCGCCCAAAACGCAAGTGTGAAAGTAGCCTGACAGGTACATCTTTGTCCATGGATATAGGATCAATAGATACAACTAAAATATAAGTTTCCAGTGTATGCAACCCACTGGTTACTTAAATACCCGCTATAGCTATAACATTACATACTATAACTGGTATACGGTATATTCTGAATACACTGCGTGCAGAATTATTAGGCAAATGAGTATTTTGACCACATCATCCTCTTTATGCATGTTGTCTTACTCCAAGCTGTATAGGCTCGAAAGCCTACTACCAATTAAGCATATTAGGTGATGTGCATCTCTGTAATGAGAAGGGGTGTGGTCTAATGACATCAACACCCTATATTAGGTGTGCATAATTATTAGGCAACTTCCTTTCCTTTGGCAAAATGGGTCAAAAGAAGGACTTGACAGGCTCAGAAAAGTCAAAAATAGTGAGATATCTTGCAGAGGGATGCAGCACTCTTAAAATTGCAAAGCTTCTGAAGCGTGATCATCGAACAATCAAGCGTTTCATTCAAAATAGTCAACAGGGTCGCAAGAAGCGTGTGGAAAAACCAAGGCGCAAAATAACTGCCCATGAACTGAGAAAAGTCAAGCGTGCAGCTGCCAAGATGCCACTTGCCACCAGTTTGGCCATATTTCAGAGCTGCAACATCACTGGAGTGCCCAAAAGCACAAGGTGTGCAATACTCAGAGACATGGCCAAGGCAAGAAAGGCTGAAAGACGACCACCACTGAACAAGACACACAAGCTGAAACGTCAAGACTGGGCCAAGAAATATCTCAAGACTGATTTTTCTAAGGTTTTATGGACTGATGAAATGAGAGTGAGTCTTGATGAGCCAGATGGATGGGCCCGTGGCTGGATTGGTAAAGGGCAGAGAGCTCCAGTCCGACTCAGACGCCAGCAAGGTGGAGGTGGAGTACTGGTATCATCAAAGATGAGCTTGTGGGGCCTTTTCGGGTTGAGGATGGAGTCTAGCTCAACTCCCAGTCCTACTGCCAGTTTCTGGAAGACACCTTCTTCAAGCAGTGGTACAGGAAGCAGTCTGCATCCTTCAAGAAAAACATGATTTTCATGCAGGACAATGCTCCATCACACGCGTCCAAGTACTCCACAGCGTGGCTGGCAAGAAAGGGTATAAAAGAAGAAAATCTAATGACATGGCCTCCTTGTTCACCTGATCTGAACCCCATTGAGAACCTGTGGTCCATCATCAAATGTGAGATTTACAAGGAGGGAAAACAGTACACCTCTCTGAACAGTGTCTGGGAGGCTGTGGTTGCTGCTGCACGCAATGTTGATGGTGAACAGATCAAAACACTGACAGAATCCATGGATGGCAGGCTTTTGAGTGTCCTTGCAAAGAAAGGTTGCTATATTGGTCACTGATTTGTTTTTGTTTTGTTTTTGAATGTCAGAAATGTATATTTGTGAATGTTGAGATGTTATGTTGGTTTCACTGGTAAAAATAAATAATTGAAATGGGTATATATTTGTTTTTTGTTAAATTGCCTAATAATTATGGACAGTAATAGTCACCTGCACACACAGATATCCCTCTAAAATAGCTAAAACTAAAAACAAACTAAAAACTACTTCCAAAAATATTCAGCTTTGATATTAATGAGTTTTTTGGGTTCATTGAGAACATGGTTGTTGTTCAATAATAAAATTAATCCTCAAAAATACAATTTGCCTAATAATTCTGCACTCCCTGTAGTTTATAAGCTATTAATTGAGCACAGGCTTATATATCAGCGGTTCTAGGTGGGCGGTTTAACAGAATTAATATATGTAATATCTGACAGGGGTTAATTTGCCGTCTTCTGGATTAGCAATGATAAATGTATGTGTTTTATGAACCTTGCTAGGTAACCATGATCTTACAGAATGTATGACCGAGGTGATTCATCAAGTGTCAAGAAAGAAAAAGGAGCAGCAGGACAGTCACCGAATCTTCTCGGTATCTTTATTTTCATCAGCTCCTTCTTTGAGTCTCAGTACCACGGCTGTCTTGTATCATTCAGCTGTACCTCAAAATGTCACCAGCACAGTACAAGAGGCCACCTATCACAAGTTGGACAGGCATACACAGCTTTATCTTATAGTGGAGTTGGACTAGAGTGGAAACAGTTAGAACACCTTGAATACATTTAGAAGCAATAAAGAGGTTTTACATTTACAATTCTTTTTACCAATGCAGTAACTAAGCACAGTGCCAATTAATGGCGTTGTGCCTGACTGTCTGGTTCTGCCATGCTGCCTTAGGGCTCATGCACACATATGCATTTTCTTTCTGCTTCCATTCCGAGGTTTTTTGCGGACCATATGCGGAACCATTCACTTTAATGGGTCCGCAAAAACAATGGAAGGTAGTCCGTGTGCATTCCGTTTCCGTATTTCCGTTCCGCAAAAAATAGTGCATGTCCTATTATTGTCTGCAAATCACGGTCCGTCAATGGGTCCGCAAAAAATACTTAACGCACACAGAACACATCCGTATGTCATCCGTATTTTGCGGATCCATACAGTAGAAATGCTATGCCCAGCCCATATTGCTGATGTGTTTGGTGATTAATTAGTTGCTGTTTTCGTTTCCGATCTGCAAAAAAAAGATTGCATACGGAAACCATACGGATATGTTTTGTGGAATAACAGAACGGAAGAGGACTTAAATCAGAGAGAAAAAAACTGAGATACGGAACAATGGATCCGTAAAAAAACGGACCGCAAAACAACAACGGTCGTCTGCATGAGCCCTTAGGTTGAGTTTCCACGTTCAGGTTTTCTGAAGGAGCTCGAGAAGCCAAAACCAGTATTGGATCATAAAGGGAGAGTAAGTATAAAGGGCAGGTACTAACTCACCACATTTTTGAATCCACCCTGGACCTGGCTTTAAAAACTCTATCAGAAAACCTTAAAGTGTAAAAACCCAGCCTTAGGCTACATGTACACGAACGTTGTTTGTTTCAATGTCTGTTCTGTTTTTTTTGCGGATAGGATGCGGACCCATTCATTTCAATGGGTCCGCAAAAAATACGGACAGCATCAGTATAGATCATACCAGTGTATTACTGTACTGCGGCGGCAGCAGGAAGCGCACGGCGTCATAGCAACCAATGACGCCGTGCGCTCCTGCACTCAGAAGAAATCCAGGCCGGTATCACACGGTCCATGTTCCATGGACGTGTGCATGAGGTTTTAGTCTGGGGCAATTCTGCCCAGAGATTGATTAACCACAGAAACACAATACTAGCTGATGAGGACACATCACTTGACAGCTGCACTGAAAGCAGTGTGGTTTTCAGTCAGTACATCCTCTGTTCACATCACTCTAGAGCCTTCTGTCAAACTTTAGGAGTATTGCCCAAGGTATAACTCCAAGGCCTCATGCACACGACCGTATGTGTTTTTCGGTCCGTTATTTTTGCGGATCCATTGTAATAATCCCTATTCTTGTCCGCAAACTAGAAAAAAATGCACTATTTTTTTTGCGGGGCTACGAAACGGACATACTGATGAGGACAGCATACGGTGTGAGGAGGAGGACATGCTTCTCTGAGCTCCATGCCGCGAGCCGAACTAATCCCTCTACAAGCGCCGCTTTAACGGCTCCACAAGCCTTCAAACTTGGTGCCCGACAACCCGAGAATGTCCCTCAACAGAGGGAAGTCGAGAACGATGAGTACACCGGCGCCATCACAGACTTTACCTGAACTCTTCAGAAGTACTGGGCGCTCTGCAATGGCGGATCCCTCTCCAGCTCCAGCTAGCCCCGCCTCCTCCACTAACAGCGGCTGCATGCCGGAGCCACAAGGCCAACAACAAGGCCAGGCAGAACTCTTTGCCAACATCGCTGCTCTGTTTCGTACAGAACTTTCACAGGCAGTGGCGGAGGTTACACGTCAAATCCAGGATCTGGGGCAACGGGTCTCTGAACTAGAGACCCGCACTGATGATATTGAGGACGCATTAGGCTCCGACGGAGTAGACATCAATTCGCATGCAGCGCAACTAGAGGCGCTGGAATCTATGATAGAGGACCTTGAAAACCGGTCCCGCAGAGGAAACCTCCGTGTAAGGGGTCTGCCCGAATCATATCTGGACTTACAAACCACCATGACAACTTTATTTATGGCCCTCCTGCCACAAACGGAGCAAAACCGCCTGAAAATGGACAGGGTCCACAGTGCTTTGGGGAAACCCAGCTCGAATGATCTACCTAGGTACGTGGTCCTAAAATTCCATCACCCTGAAGTCAGAGATCTGATCCAGGCTGCAGCCAGAAATATCCCGGAGTTGCCGGGCCTACCTCCATCTGTGCACCTGTATGCGGACCATCTACCTTCCGTCGACGCCGAGAGCTGAGACCGGTGACTCAAGCACTGCAGAAGGCACAAGTGAAGTACAGATGGGGCTTCCCCTTCGCACTGACTTTTCAGCTCAACTCTCGGAACCACACAGTCCGATCACTATCAGAGGGTTTGGAGACACTGCAGCGAGTGGGAATACCGCATGACCACCGGGACGGACCGGAGGCTGCCCCCAAGCCTCAAAGACCAGCTAGGATCTGGACCACGGTAGCACCCACATCAGGCACTGCGAACCGCTCACCCAGGACCTGAACTGCTGAGACCGGGGTGCCATGATCTATTTGATGGACCGACGTTTACGTACCATCGACACATTGAGACGCAAGTGTTGCCCTCTTTTTCAAAGTTTTGTTTTTCTATAAGTTTTTTTAATAGTTGCTTTATCCTACTGACTTTTGGAGTCCTATATCAGGGATTTGGCTTAGTGGACTTTCATGTTGCCTCATGTAAAAGGGTTGATGGAGATGGAGATTCATGCCATTTCCGGGCGAGACTTCCTCTCACCCAACCCGCCATCCTGTGCTGACTTGGTTCAGCTTTTGCCATACTATGCAGTTTATGCATCTGTTTTATTGTTAAACATTTTGTTTTATGACTTCTGTTCTAGAGATCACCCAATTTGCAACATTGATAAGGTCCTACATACAGTACAGACCAAAAGTTTGGACACACCTTCTCATTCAAAGAGTTTTCTTTATTTTCATGACTATGAAGGCATCAAAACTATGAATTAACACATGTGGAATTATATACATAACAAACAAGTGTGAAACAACTGAAAATATGTCATATTCTAGGTTCTTCAAAGTAGCCACCTTTTGCTTTGATTACTGCTTTGCACACTCTTGGCATTCTCTTGATGAGCTTCAAGAGGTAGTCCCCTGAAATGGTCTTCCAACAGTCTTGAAGGAGTTCCCAGAGATGCTTAGCACTTGTTGGCCCTTTTGCCTTCACTCTGCGGTCCAGCTCACCCCAAACCATCTCGATTGGGTTCAGGTCCGGTGACTGTGGAGGCTAGGTCATCTGGCGCAGCACCCCATCACGCTCCTTCATGGTCAAATAGCCCTTACTTTCAAAGTTTTTCCAATTTTTCAGCTGACTGACCTTCATTTATTAAAGTAATGATGGCCACTCGTTTTTCTTTACTTAGCTGCTTTTTTCTTGCCATAATACAAATTCTAACAGTCTATTCAGTAGGACTATCAGCTGTGTATCCACCTGACTTCTCCTCAACGCAACTGATGGTCCCAACCCCATTTATAAGGCAAGAAATCCCACATATTAAACCTGACAGGGCACACCTGTGAAGTGAAAACTATTTCAGGGGACTAACTCTTGAAGCTCATCAAGAGAATGGCAAGAGTGTGCAAAGCAGTAAGCAAAGCAAAAGGTGGCTACTTTGAAGAACCTAGAATATGACATATTTTCAGTTGTTTCACACTTGTTTGTTATGTATATAATTCCACATGTGTTAATTCATAGTTTTGATGCCTTCAGTGTGAATCTACAATTTTCATAGTCATGAAAATAAAGAAAACTCTTTGAATGAGAAGGTGTGTCCAAACTTTTGGTCTGTACTGTATATGTGTAGGGGTGAAGGTGGAGGTTCGTGAGATAGAGGACGTCTCCTACTTTAGCACACACGTGAGCTTCTCATACTACATCGGTAATGTATAAAATATTATCACATAATGTGCGGGGCTTGAACTCGCCTAGAAAACGGAAAACAGCATTTGCTGTGTATCTGAAACATAAACCTGACGTCCTTTGTTTACAGGAATCGCACTATACACCCGGGTCACATCCGAAATTTTTTCACTCACAGTACTCCAGGTATTTCTCATCTACCTACCAATCAAAAAGCAGGGGTGTGATAACGTTGCTAAAAAATTATTTCCCGATGTCAGTGACGCAATCAATCCTCGACCCTAATGGGAGATTTGTTATTTTGCTGGGAACATACAGGGAGGAAACATTATGTTTTGTCAATGTGTATGCACCTAATGAAGATCCTATATCATTCCTGGGGGAGATGGGAACCATTATTGAATCCCTCACATATCACAAGATCATTTGGTGTGGGGACTTTAACCTTACTATTAACCCTGTATTGGACTGTTCGTCCCCCCCCACCCAGCCACGTCCACGCTCACACGAGATCAAGATTCGAAAGGTCTTTGAGTCCTTAACTATAGCTGACACGTGTAGGGAACATAATGGACCACAAAGGAGTTACACATATTACTCACCTCTACATCAGTTGCATACACGCATTGACATGATATTCACCTCCACGATGCTTCTCCCTTATGTCTCATACTCTAGACATATCCTCTCCTACTGGTCGGACCATGACATGGTGTTGACCGAAATAGCTATAGCTGATCGTACTACTTCGACTTCTGCGTGGAGACTAAATGAGTCCTTATTGACACGCCCTGGACTGGTTGATCAGGTTCAAAAAGATATCCAGAGTTTTTTTTGTGGATAATGTTACTTCTGAATCTGACCCTATGATAGTGTGGCTAGCCCACAAAGCTTTTATGAGGGGAAAACTTATCAGTGTAGCCTCACGCATGAAGCGAGAACGTACAGAAGCCCAAAGAGCTTTGGAGGCTAAACTTGAAAGATTGGTACGGGCACATCAGAGATCCCCCTCCCTATATCTCCTGAAGGCCATTAAAGTCACTAAACTGCAATTGAATGCTATCCTTTCTAACAATACAGAGAAAGCCCTACGTTGGACAGCATCATATTATTATAGATACGCAAACAAACCCGATAACATGCTAGCCTCCCAGCTTAAGGCAAAACAGAAAATAAACCAGGTCTTTCAGTTACGTACGTGTTCGGGCCAGCTTACCTCTAACCCAGACACTATACACCACACGTTTCACACCTTTTATCAAAAACTATACTCTACTCCCAGCACTCCCTCCAATTCCCACATTCAGGACTTCTTATCATCTGTGTCTATTCCCCGGATAACTTCAGAAACCTCGTTAGAACTAGGTAGACCGATATCCAGTGACGAAGTTGTGTATACTATAAACAACCTGAAGATAGGTAAAGCCCCCGGCAACGGATGGTTTTTCGGCGCTATACTATAAAAAATTTGCCCCTTTGCTTTCCACACATATTGATAATGTTTGCAACCTCTTGCTACAAGGACATACACCCATATAACAAAACAATAACAAATACAGGTGCACTCTGCAATCTACCTAAACCCTCAAACTGATTTTAAAATTGAGAGATTAGTCAACATGTCCTACGGTGTAGAACATGTCTAAGCCCGGACACCACGCCAAGGTTTCTCAAGTAGCCCGGGACCCAACACTCTCCTACCTGAGCCGTATGGGCGATACCAGGAGCCAGTGGGCAAATTACAGGAGCATAAGGCCGACACACAAACAGCTCACCAGTTACCTCCAGCATGTGGCCATGCTTGCAATGGGAGGATGGAGGAGTCTGCGAGTCCCACTCAAGACTGGCTGATATAGCCCAGGCTTCACAGGTGCACCAAATGTGACCTGTAGATGGAAAACAGGCAGATTTAAATTGGAGTTTATACACCTCCAAGAATCTATATATACAAACTAAGAAGACAGGTTGGCATTAGCAGGAGCTGCTCAAACCCACATGCAGTTGTGCATATATATAGGGGAGCAGATCCTGCACTTGTGGCCCGTTGCTAATGGCAATCCCCAGCAAAATGCATACGGTGGAGGATGCCCGCGGCGAACCACAAGTACCACAATAGACATCCTACACAAGGTAACAAGTGCGGATGTTGTAATTAATATAACAATATAACAAAACAATAACAAATACAGGTGCACTCTGCAATCTACCTAAACCATCAAACTGATTTTAAAATTGAGAGATTAGTCAACATGTCCTACGGTGTAGAACATGTCTAAGCCCGGACACCACGCCAAGGTTTCTCAAGTAGCCCGGGACCTAACACTCTCCTACCTGAGCCGTATGGGCGATACCAGGAGCCAGTGGGCAAATTACAGGAGCATAAGGCCGACACACAAACAGCTCACCAGTTACCTCCAGCATGTGGCCATGCTTGCAATGGGAGGAGGGAGGAGTCTGCGAGTCCCACTCAAGACTGGCTGATATAGCCCAGGCTTCACAGGTGCACCAAATGTGACCTGTAGATGGAAAACAGGCACATTTAAATTGGAGTTTATACACCTCCAAGAATCTATATATACAAACTAAGAAGACAGGTTGGCATTAGCAGGAGCTGCTCAAACCCACATGCAGTTGTGCATATATATAGGGGAGCAGATCCTGCACTTGTGGCCCGTTGCTAATGGCAATCCCCAGCAAAATGCATACGGTGGAGGATGCCCGCGGCGAACCATAAGTACCACAATAGACATCCTACACAAGGTAACAAGTGCGGATGTTGTAATTAATATAACAATATAACAAAACAATAACAAATACAGGTGCACTCTGCAATCTACCTAAACCCTCAAACTGATTTTAAAATTGAGAGATTAGTCAACATGTCCTACGGTGTAGAACATGTCTAAGCCCGGACACCACGCCAAGGTATCTCAAGTAGCCCGGGACCTAACACTCTCCTACCTGAGCCGTATGGGCGATACCAGGAGCCAGTGGGCAAATTACAGGAACATAAGGCCGACACACAAACAGCTCACCAGTTACCTCCAGCATGTGGCCATGCTTGCAATGGGAGGAGGGAGGAGTCTGCGAGTCCCACTCAAGACTGGCTGATATAGCCCAGGCTTCACAGGTGCACCAAATGTGACCTGTAGATGGAAAACAGGCACATTTAAATTGGAGTTTATACACCTCCAAGAATCTATATATACAAACTAAGAAGACAGGTTGGCATTAGCAGGAGCTGCTCAAACCCACATGCAGTTGTGCATATATATAGGGGAGCAGATCCTGCACTTGTGGCCCGTTGCTAATGGCAATCCCCAGCAAAATGCATACGGTGGAGGATGCCCGTGGCGAACCACAAGTACCACAATAGACATCCTACACAAGGTAACAAGTGCGGATGTTGTAATTAATATAACAATATAACAAAACAATAACAAATACAGGTGCACTCTGCAATCTACCTAAACCATCAAACTGATTTTAAAATTGAGAGATTAGTCAACATGTCCTACGGTGTAGAACATGTCTAAGCCCGGACACCACGCCAAGGTTTCTCAAGTAGCCCGGGACCTAACACTCTCCTACCTGAGCCGTATGGGCGATACCAGGAGCCACTGGGCAAATTACAGGAGCATAAGGCCGACACACAAACAGCTCACCAGTTACCTCCAGCATGTGGCCATGCTTGCAATGGGAGGAGGGAGGAGTCTGCGAGTCCCACTCAAGACTGGCTGATATAGCCCAGGCTTCACAGGTGCACCAGATGTGACCTGTAGATGGAAAACAGGCACATTTAAATTGGAGTTTATACACCTCCAAGAATCTATATATACAAACTAAGAAGACAGGTTGGCATTAGCAGGAGCTGCTCAAACCCACATGCAGTTGTGCATATATATAGGGGAGCAGATCCTGCACTTGTGGCCCGTTGCTAATGGCAATCCCCAGCAAAATGCATACGGTGGAGGATGCCCGCGGCGAACCACAAGTACCACAATAGACATCCTACACAAGGTAACAAGTGCGGATGTTGTAATTAATATAACAATATAACAAAACAATAACAAATACAGGTGCACTCTGCAATCTACCTAAACCATCAAACTGATTTTAAAATTGAGAGATTAGTCAACATGTCCTACGGTGTAGAACATGTCTAAGCCCGGACACCACGCCAAGGTTTCTCAAGTAGCCCGGGACCTAACACTCTCCTACCTGACCCGTATGGGCGATACCAGGAGCCAGTGGGCAAATTACAGGAGCATAAGGCCGACACACAAACAGCTCACCAGTTACCTCCAGCATGTGGCCATGCTTGCAATATGAGGAGGGAGGAGTCTGCGAGTCCCACTCAAGACTGGCTGATATAGCCCAGGCTTCACAGGTGCACCAGATGTGACCTGTAGATGGAAAACAGGCACATTTAAATTGGAGTTTATACACCTCCAAGAATCTATATATACAAACTAAGAAGACAGGTTGGCATTAGCAGGAGCTGCTCAAACCCACATGCAGTTGTGCATATATATAGGGGAGCAGATCCTGCACTTGTGGCCCGTTGCTAATGGCAATCCCCAGCAAAATGCATACGGTGGAGGATGCCCGCGGCGAACCACAAGTACCACAATAGACATCCTACACAAGGTAACAAGTGCGGATGTTGTAATTAATATAACAATATAACAAAACAATAACAAATACAGGTGCACTCTGCAATCTACCTAAACCCTCAAACTGATTTTAAAATTGAGAGATTAGTCAACATGTCCTACGGTGTAGAACATGTCTAAGCCCGGACACCACGCCAAGGTTTCTCAAGTAGCCCGGGACCTAACACTCTCCTACCTGAGCCTTATGGGCGATACCAGGAGCCAGTGGGCAAATTACAGGAGCATAAGGCCGACACACAAACAGCTCACCAGTTACCTCCAGCATGTGGCCATGCTTGCAATGGGAGGAGGGAGGAGTCTGCGAGTCCCACTCAAGACTGGCTAATATAGCCCAGGCTTCACAGGTGCACCAAATGTGACCTGTAGATGGAAAACAGGCACATTTAAATTGGAGTTTATACACCTCCAAGAATCTATATATACAAACCATGGCCACATGCTGGAGGTAACTGGTGAGCTGTTTGTGTGTCGGCCTTATGCTCCTGTAATTTGCCCACTGGCTCCTGGTATCGCCCATACGGCTCAGGTAGGAGAGTGTTAGGTCCCGGGCTATCTAAGAAACCTTGGCGTGGTGTCCGGGCTTAGACATGTTCTACACCATAGGACATGTTGACTAATCTCTCAATTTTAAAATCAGTTTGAGGGTTTAGGTAGATTGCAGAGTGCACCTGTATTTGTTATTGTTTTGTTATATTGTTATATTAATTACAACATCCGCACTTGTTACCTTGTGTAGGATGTCTATTGTGGTACTTGTGGTTCGCCGCGGGCATCCTCCACCGTATGCATTTTGCTGGGGATTGCCATTAGCAACGGGCCACAAGTGCAGGATCTGCTCCCCTATATATAGGCACAACTGCATGTGGGTTTGAGCAGCTCCTGCTAATGCCAACCTGTCTTCTTAGTTTGTATATATAGATTCTTGGAGGTGTATAAACTCCAATTTAAATGTGCCTGTTTTCCATCTACAGGTCACATTTGGTACACCTGTGAAGCCTGGGCTATATCAGCCAGTCTTGAGTGGGACTCGCAGACTCCTCCCTCCTCCCATTGCAAGCATGGCCACATGCTGGAGGTAACTGGTGAGCTGTTTGTGTGTCGGCCTTATGCTCCTGTAATTTGCCCACTGGCTCCTGGTATCGCCCATACGGCTCAGGTAGGAGAGTGTTAGGTCCCGGGCTACTTGAGAAACCTTGGCGTGGTGTCCGGGCTTAGACATGTTCTACACCGTAGGACATGTTGACTAATCTCTAAATTTTAAAATCAGTTTGAGGGTTTAGGTAGATTGCAGAGTGCACCTGTATTTGTTATTGTTTTGTTATATTGTTATATTAATTACAACATCCGCACTTGTTACCTTGTGTAGGATGTCTATTGTGGTACTTGTGGTTCGCCGCGGGCATCCTCCACCGTATGCATTTTGCTGGAGATTGCCATTAGCAACGGGCCACAAGTGCAGGATCTGCTCCCCTATATATATGCACAACTGCATGTGGGTTTGAGCAGCTCCTGCTAATGCCAACCTGTCTTCTTAGTTTGTATATAAGGACATACACCCCCAGCAGAATTTCTACAGGCCAATATTACAGTTATCCCTAAACCCAACAAGGATCCTTTGCACCCATCCAACTACAGACCCATATCCCTTCTTAATCTAGACAACAAGATATTTACATCCATCTTGGCCCTTCAGTTAAACACCATTTTGCCAGATCTTATACACAAAGACCAGGTAGGGTTCATACCTGGACGAGAAGCCCCTGACAATATTAGGAAGGTTTTGAATCTCATCCAAGAAGCTAATAGGAAAAATATCCCTTTAGCACTGTTGGCTTTAGATATAGAAAAAGCCTTTGATTCGGTTACATGGGATTACCTTCACAAAGTCCTATCTAGAATGGGAGTGGACAGTCCGTTTCTCGCAGCAATAAGTTCTTTATATTCTTGCCCTGAGGCACACCTTAAACTCCTCACCTCTTGCCCATCCCCTATACGGATATGCAGAGGTAAACGACAAGGATGCCCCTTATCCCCAGCCCTGTTTGCCATGGCAATAGAACCCTTGGCCATCCACATTAGAAACAACCCTGATATCACAGGATTAACTGTAGAAGGGACAGAATATAAATTAAACTTATTTGCTGACGATTCACTAATGTCCGTTACTAATCCCATTATGTCCTTCCCAACTCTGCTGCATCTATTGCAAACCTTTTCAGAGGTGTCTGGCCTTAAAATTAATCACAACAAGTCGGAACTACTCCTCTGTAATATCCCCCCACAAACGAAAGAACTATTGCTAAGAAATTTCCCCTTTCAGCACAAGTTACATTATATTTCATATCTAGGGACGCTGTTACCAACCAAAATTGACCTGGTATATAGAACAAATTTTCTTCTGATGTACTGTAAAATCAAACACGACTTGAATTCTTGGGGCTCTCTACCGGTCTCGTGGGTAGGCAGGATACATATAATTAAAATGGTAGTCCTTCCGAGACTTTTATACTTGTTTAGGACGCTCCCAGTCCCTGTTCCCTCCACCGACAAAGTCCCTACAGAAGGACATTATGAAGTTCATCTGGGCTAACAAGAGACCACGCATCCCTAAATCAACTATGTGTAGGCACAAAGTACAGGGGGGCTTATCAGTTCCAGATTTGCTAAAATATTATAGGGCAGCAAGACTGGCCCAGCTGTTCTTCACGCATTTAGAAAGGAAGAAACAGCCACTCTGGGTCACACTAGAGATGTCACACATGGCACCCTATACTTGGACTGCTTTGATATGAACAGTACCCTCGCTACCACCAGTCATCCGCACTAAATCCCTCTTATCACATTACTCATTACTCCTCTTGAGATAAGTTTGATTTAAGTATAAATTGCAATCTACACCATCCCCATTAACTCCTATATTTGGTAATCCACTGTTTCTCCCGGGTTTGCAACACACCGCTTTTACTTGGCGGACCAACAAAAACCTCTGTTCCCTACATAAATTCCTGCGGCGGGGAAAATTGGAATCAATGGGCGACTTCGTAGACAAACACTCCCCCCTCCACAGGGGAACACTTCAATGTCAATAGGATATTCTCCTTTCTACAGTCATTGATGGGAACCACCCAAAAACTTAAATTTACACCTTTTGAAAGAATGATGGCTTACTCCCTATATAAACAGGGGCTACTATCCAGAATATATGGACTGCTCAACATTCATCCAGAAGGGGTAAAACTCCCATATATTCTAGCGTGGGAAAGCGACATGGGTACAGAATCTTCCATATCTAGGTGGCATCAGCGCTCCCAAACGCTTACGAAGGGCTCTTGGCAGGTCACACTGGCAGAAACCTCTATAAAATTTTTGCATAGAATGTACATGGTGCCATCCAGGTTGCATCGTATGTACCCGGAGGTATCCCCTAAATGCTTTAGAGGATGTGACATGCTACACATCTGGTGGAACAGGCGTTTCTGGGATCAGATCTGTACTTTAATCGCAACGACCCTGGACTGAAATTACCCCACCACACTCTCACTCTGTCTATTAGGCGACAAGCCTTCATGGTTAACGTTCCCCAGATTTAAATTGTCGCAATTTATTTTATTGGCAGCGAGAATTCACTCAGCTTTCAGGCTGTCCTAGACAGGGTTAATAATATACTCTTGTGTGAACGATTGACGGTAATAAGAACTGACTCACTAGTCAATTTTGAGAAGGTATGGGAGCCTTGGTTGTCTTCGGCAAATTCTGTAGACCTAAGATACACCTTCACATTGTAATTTGATAAATGTGCACTATACAGGGCTATTTACTCTGTGTTACTGGAGTGATCTCAGTTGTATTTTTAATAACTATTGGCATTGCCTATATTACTATTATTGATACAGAATGTATTAATGCATTGAAGTATTTCTATTACTATGATCTCAAATAAATGATCTTTGAAACTAAAAGATTAAAGGGGTTTTCTGAAACTTTTATACTGATAGGTCAATAGGGGGTCTGACAATCGGGAACCCATGAATCATCCATTTGAGAAGACATCGGCACTCACAGTAGCACAGCGGCATTCTCTCAGCTCACCAATCACAGCACCGTACATTGTATAGCGGCTGTGCTTGGTATTTCAGCTCAGCCCATTCACATCAACGGGGCTGAGCTACGCCTAAGCCATGTGACCAATGAACGTGGTGTCATATGGCCTAGGCTACACTGCAAGAAGGCTGTGGCGCTACTGCAAGCGCCGATACCTTCTCAAACAGTGGATTGGTGGGGCTCCAAGTGATCAATCCAGGGCATAGGTCATTAGTCTAAAAGTCTTGGAAAACCCCTCTAAGGGGAACTTGTCATGTTGAACAGAGAATGAAATCCCTGCTGTTTTTATGATTAGGTCCAGTGGGTGGTACAACTCAGTGACTGACAGCCTTCCCCATAGGCATGCCCATACAGGGAAGGCTACCAATGGCCAGTCTGCATTGTTAATGGCTGAGCTGCAATCTTCAAAACCGCACGCCCATTAACAATGCAGACAGCCTATACTATGCTGTCTTCATTAGGGAAATAAGTGGCAGCTGCAGCCTAGTTGGCCACGCGGTACCGCAGTACGGCCAAGCGAACGGATCATGACCGCGCATTGTGGCCATAACCTTATACAGGGGCGTTGCTACTTTAAAACATGTTTTGTCCCAAGACCCGAATGTCCTGCCTGCCAGCTAGATACAACTGTATTGAATCTAATGCAATGGAAGAGCTGAAGGACCTGTGGTGACATCACAGGTTATGTGACCAGTAAAACAGGCAGTGGTTGAAAGGGACCTGTGATGATGTCACTATCATGTGAACAGTGCAGGAGAGGATGGCAGTGAAGACCAGAAGACCTGGGAGAAGAAGCTGTGGTGATGTCTGCTACGTGAGGAGAGGTAAGTGAAGGGAGAGGCAGAGCAATGCTGGGAGTTGTTTAACCCCTTCCTGACTGCCATACGGCTATATACGTGCTAGCTTCACATACTCCGTACGGCTATATACGTGCTAGCTGCACATACCCCGTGCAGCTAGCACGGCGTGTATAGACGTCATAGCAGCTCTTTAATCCAAGCGCTGCAAAACGCTTGGATTAAAGCTTCTGCCCCTGGACTGCTGCTGTCACGGACAGCATATAGTTCAGTAATGCCGACAAGGGACCAATCAGAGTGGTCCCTTGCCGGCAATCGATCTGATTGGTTAGTCTGTCCAGACTAACCAATCGGATAGCGGGAGTGTAAAAGTGCCTGTTCCAGGCTCTGATCTGCGCTCTGCAGATCAGAGCCTGAAATCAGGTAATGTGTTCTGGTGCCCCCTGATCTGTGCCCTCCCCCGTGCGCCTTAAATCCCCCCCCTGTGAGCCCTGCCTCTGCCATCTGTCCCCGCTGTAAGGGATCGCCTCTTATTCGGGGGTCATTCTCACAATGATCTTCATCGACCACAGGGTTAGGGGCCAAACATTGCTTTTATTTGGCACCTCAGAAAAACCAAAACAAACAATACAAATAAAACACCTGCCCGGCTGGGCTCTAAATAAACATGAGGACTCCCTACCTCACTGAAAGCCCTGTTCACACACGGGAAGAACATGCGGCTTTTCCCAGCCTAACAATCCAGCACTTCCAGGCTGTAACAAAGTCCAGTACCTTTTGGGGGATTGTGGCCCAGAAGTCCTCCTGACTCTGGCCTAGCGACCGTCGATTCCAAGACCTCGCGGAGTCCCCCAAAGTTCAGGCTAACACCTAGCCCCGTGGCCCCTCAGCCAGCTCGGCTGAGGCCACTTGTACAGAGCCTTCCCAGGCCTCTGCTGCACACAGACTGTTCCCCTTCCTAGCAGTCTGGACTGGGCTCTTATCCCAGACTGATTGTTCCACCTGGTGCGGCCTCTGACCTTCTGATTGACAGCGAAGAAATGGAAACTCCTGCCATATCTCTCCCCTAGCAGCCGTGAGGCCTGTCACTGCCTCACACCGCCTTCCCCTGATGCGCCCCCCATCCATGTATCCTGCCCCTGATGCGGTCCCCCCCTCCCCCCATCCATGCATTCTGCCTCCATCTGTGCCCTCTCCATGCTGGCCGTACCCCCCCTTTCCAGTGCTGCCCCCATTTGTGCCCCCTGCCCCGATGTGGTCCCCTGCTGTATTTGATGGTGGGGGCTCCATTCCTGAGGCGCCGCCGCCAGCAGCGAATGTCAGCTTTATGCTGACACTCTGCTGTAACCCCTTAGATGCCGCGGCAGCGGCATCCATGGGCTTAATAGAGGGAGGGTGCTCCCTCTCTCAACCATCGGGGCTGCCGCACTGCGATGGCAGCGCCCGATGGTTGCCATGGCAACCGGGAGGTTTGGAAAGGTGTCCAGTGTTGCCATCTACAGGAAATCTGATAGTGTTATACTTTGCAATGCAAGAGCATTGCAAAGTATTATACAGCCATCATTTCAACTGGATCTTTAAGTGGGACTTGATAAAAAATAAATTTGAAAATATTAAAAGTAAAAATAAATAAATAAAAATGTAAATGAAAAAAATTACTTGCCTTTTTCTATAAAAAATGGAAAAAAAACTACACATATTAAGTATCACCGCGTCCGTAACGACCATCCCTATAAATATATCACATGATCGACCCCGTCAAATAAACAACATAATATATAAAAATAAAAACTGTCAAAAAAAGCCATTTTTGTCACCTTACATCACAAAAAGTGCAACACCGAGCGATCAAAAAGGCATATGTCAAACAAATGGTACCAATAAAACCATCACCTCCTCCCGAAAAAAATGAGACCATACATAATAAAATCGCTCAAAAAATAAAAAAACTATAGCTCTCAGAACATGGAGACACTAAAACATCATTTTTTTATTTCAAATATGCTATTATTGTGTTAAAGTTAAATAAATAAATAAAAGTGTACATATTAGGTATCACCGCATCCATAACAACATGCTCGATAAAAATATCACATGACCTAACTCCTCAAGTGAAGACCGATATAAAAAAAATATAAACAGTGGCAAAAAAGTCATTTTTGTCACCTTACATCACAAAAAGTGCAACACCAAGCAATCAAAAAGGCGTATGTCAAACAAAATGGTACCAATAAAACCTTCACCTCATCCCGCAAAAAATGAGACCCTACATAAGAAAATCGCAAAAAAAAATAAAATAAATATAGCTCTCAGAACATGGAGACACTAAAACATCATTTTTTTAATTTCAAATATGCTATTATTGTGTTAAAGTGAAATAAATTTAAAAAAGTGTACATATTAGGTATCGCCACATCCGTAACAACATGCTCGATAAAAATATTACATGACCTAACCCCTCAGGTATACACCGTAAAAAAATATATATAACAACAGTGCCAAAAAAGCAATGTTTGTCAGCTTACATCCCAAAACGTGCAACACCAAGCAATCAAAAAGGCGTATGCCCTCAAATTAGTACCAATCTGTCACCTCATCCCGCAAAAAATTATACCCTATTTAAGACAATCGCCCAAAAAATAGCTATGGCTCTCAGACTATGGAGACATTAAAAAATAATTTTTTTGGTTTAAAAAATGCTATTGTTGTGTAAAACTTAAATAAATAAGAAAAAGTATACATATTAGGTATCACCACGTCTGTAATGATCTGCTCTATAAAACTGTCAGATGACCTAACCCCTCAGATGAACGCTGTAAAAATAAATAAATAAAAACTGTTCCAAAACAGCAATTTTTTGGTTACCTTGCCTCACAAAAAACGAAATATAGAGCAATTAAAAATCATATGTACCCCAAAATAGTACCAATAAAACTGGCACCTTCTCCCCTAGTTTCCAAATAGGGTCACTTTTTGGGAGTTTCTACTGTAAGGGTGCATCAGAAGAGCTTTAAATGGGACATGGCATCTAAAAACCAGTCCAGCAAAGTCTGCCTTCCAAAAACCATGCGGCAGTCCTTTTCTTCTGCGCCCTGCCGTGTGCCCTTACATCAGTTTACAACCATATGTGGGGTGTTTCTGTAAACCGCAGAATCAGGGTATTAAATATTGAGTTTTGTTTAGCTGTTAACCCTCAATATGTTAAAGAAAAAAATTTAATAAAATGGAAAATCTGCCAAAAAAGTTAAATTTTGAAATTTCATCTCCATTTTCCTTTAATTCTAGTGGAACACCTAAAGGGTTAACAAAGTTTGTAAAATCAGTTTTGAGTAACTTGAGGGGTGTAGTTTCTACAATGGGGTCATTTATGGGGGGTTTCCACTATGTAAGACCCAACAAGGGGAGTGCAGACCTGAACTGGTACTTAAAAAGTGGGTTTTGGAAATTTTCCTAAAATTTTTAAGAATTTCTTCTAAACTTCTAAGCCTTCTAATGTCCTAAAAAAATAAAATGACATTTCCAAAATGATGCCAACATAAAGTATACATATGGGGAATGTTAAGTAATAAATATTTTATGAGATATCACTTCAGTTTTAAAAGCAGAGAAATAGAAATTTTGAAAATTGCTAATTTTTCAAAATTTTTGGTAAATTTGGGATTTTTTCATAAATAAAGGTGAAATATATTGACTCAAATTTATGAAGTAGAATGTGTCATGAGAAAACAATCTCAGAATGGCTTGGATAAATAAAAGTGTTCCAAAGCTACTACAACATAAAGTGACGCATGTCAGATTTGTAAATTTTGACCTGGACACTGGGGCATCAATGACCCTTGGTCATGAAAGGTTTAACTGGGACTGTATGTTTACGCTGAAGGGAGGAATGTTATTTACTGGAACTATGTGTGGCTGGGGAGGGGGTCATGTTATTTACATGGGACTGTATGTTTGAGGGGGGTGGTGGAGGGAGTGATGTTATTTACATGGGACTGTATGTTGATGGCGGCTGTGGGAGGGAGTGATGTTATTTACATGGGACTGAATGTTGGAGGGGGCTGGGGCAGGGTGATGTTATTTACATGGGACTGTATTTTAAGGGCGGCTGTGGGAGGGGATTATGTTATTTATATGGGATTGTATGTTGGAGTCAGCGGTGGGAGGGAGTGATGTTATTTACATGGGACTGTATGTGGGAGGGAGCTGGGGGAGGCAGTGATGTTATTTATATGGGACTGTATGTTGATGGTGGCTGTGGGAGGGAGTGATGTTATTTACATGGAACTGAATGTTACAGGGGTCTGAGGGATGGAGTGATGTTATTTACATAGGACTGAATGTTGAGGGTGCAATGTTATTCACATGGGACTGTATGTTGACGGTGGCTAGTGTGGGGGAATGATGTTATTTACATGGTACTGAATGTTGAGGTGGTGATGTTTACATGGGATAGCATGTTGTAGGCGGCTGAGGAGGGGGTGATATTATTTACTTGGGACTGTTTGTTGAAGGCGGCAGGGGAGGAGGTGATGTTATTTACATGGGACTGTATTTTGGAGGGGGCTGTAGATAGAGAGGGATGTTATTTACATGGGACTGTATATTGGAGGGGGCTGGAGAAATTGTATGATGGTATTTACATGGAACTCTATGGCGGAGGTAGGGAAATAGTGTTATTTACTGTACATGGGACCGTATGTAGGAGGGGCTGAAGGGAGGTACAGTATTTACATAGAACTGTATTTTTGAGAGGGCAGGAGAGATGGTGTGATGTTATTTACATGGGACTGTATGGTGGAGGGAGGAATATAACTACAGGGGGCACTGCAAATTCAGGGGACATTAGGCGTTCTTATTACTACTGGGGGCTCTATTGGAGGGATTTATAGATAATATTTGAATCGCGAATAACGCCACTTCGAGAATTCGCAAATATTTTGAATATAGTGCTATATATTCGTATTCACGTATATTGTATATTTTATTTTCTCTGAACCCATGATCCCTCCCTGCTTCTTGCTTGTGGACCAATGAGAAGGCTGCTTCTCTTTGTCTGAGCTTAGCATTAGCAACATACCTAGCAACTAGTGTTGGTCGAGCACCAAAGTGCTCCGGTGCTCGCGTAGAACACCCCGGAATGCTCGGGTTTTCTACCGAGCACCCGAGCAGAATGGAAGTCAATAAGAACCCGAGCATTAAACCAGGCACCCCCTGCTCTGAAAAGTGGAGGGTGTCTGGTTCATAGGAAAAGGTCAGAAATTGATAGAACCACCACTGAAATGCTTCGGGAACAGCATGGGGAGGATGTCTGGATGCATCTTGGACTCCCAGGTCGCTGCTAGGAATGATGTTGTCCGAGTAGTACGCCAATTTTACAGACTGACAATAATACGCACAAAACCAAAGATAAAATCGATTTTAGAGGAAAAATTGTTAGGAAACATTCTTTCCTGTATATTTACTTGAATATAAAGTGCAAGTGCTGCCAAAAATTACAAGGAAGAGGCACTCCAATACAACCTGTATATCACATAAAAGAGGGCCTCATTCACATTGTGGTACAATTGTTCAGGTAGTGGGACTCCTACACTCATAAGCCTATGCACTAAGGGAAAGGGCTTCCAAAAATTACAAGGAACCGGCACTCCAATACACCCTTTATTACACATAAAAGAGGGCATCATACACCCTTGACAAATTATGATTGATGGCCTGCTGGTGACTCTCTAAAACATTAGGATTAAGGGCTTGCTGCTGAGCTGACTATCTAAAAAATGTTGTGGCTGAGGGCCTGTTGCCGAGCTGACCATCTAAAAAATGTTGTGGGCGAGGGTCTGCTGCTGAGCTGACCCTCTAAAACATTATGGTTGAGGGCCTGCTGGTGACCCTCAAAAACACTATGGGGGAGGGCCCGCTGCTCAGCTGACCCTCTAAAACATTAAGAGTGAGGGCAGCCTAATAAGCATGTTGATATGATGGAGGAGGAGGAGGAGAAAAGGGACATTGAACCATACAACCTTTTTAGTGGTGGAAGAGGTGCAATAGAATACAGTGTATTCAATACACCATAAAAGCCACATATAGAGTGCCTTTATGTTCAGCCGCTTTCCTCTGGTGGAGTAGAGAAGTCAGGGGCAATCCAGGCCTTGTTCATTTTTATAAGAGTCAAAAAGTCAGCATTTTCAGTTGACAGGCGGATGCGCTTATCAGTCATTACGCCCACAGCAGCAGTAAATACACGCTCTGACAAAACGCTGTCGGCGGGGCAGGCCAGCACCTCCAAGGCGTAGAGTGCCAGTTTGTGCCACATATCCAGGTTGGACAACCAATAGTTGTAAGGCACACAGGGATCACTGAGGACGCTGACACGGTCTGCTACGTACTCCTTCACCATCTTCCAAAATGTTTCTGTCCTTGTGACACTAGGCCGCGAATCAGGTTGAGGGTGCTGGCGGGGAGTCATGAAACTGTCCCAGTTGCCCTGCCACTGTTGGAACTGCTGTGTGTTCCCCTCATCTGCCCTCCTCGGTTGGCCAAGGAACTACGTACTCTGCAGCCAGCATTGTCAGTTGGAAATTTTTGGAGCAATTTTTCCACAAGGACCTTCTGGTATTGCACCATTTTGCTCGTCCTCTCCACCACAGGAATGAGAGATGAGAAGTTCTCTTTGTAGCAGGGGTCGAGAAGGGTGAACAACCAATAATTGAAAGGAAGCCTAACATAAAGTCAGCCATGTGTGCCAGAGTCCCAACAGATAAGACTTCGCTGTCCTCATCAGGAGGATGACTCTCAATCTCCTCATCCTCTTCCTCCTCTTCTACCCATCCACCCTGAACAGATGGAATAAAACTTCCATGGGTACTACCCTCTGTAGCAGAGGCAACCGTCTACTGCTCCTACTCCTCATCATCATCCAATTCGCGCTGAGAAGATGAACTGAGGGTGGTCTGGCTATCACCCTGTGTACTTTCTTCCCCCATTTCCACCTCTTCCACATGCAAAGCGTCCGCCTTAATTATGAGCAGCGAGCGTTTGAGTAGACACAGAAGTGGGATAATTACGCTGATAATAGAGTTATCGCCGCTCACCATCACCAAGACCATGTTGTAGCTGGTATTCCACTAATGCCCTCTGCTGCTCACAAAGCCTAGCCAACATGTGGAATGTTGAGTTCCAGTGCATGCTCACATCGCACAACAGTCGGTGAGCTGGCAATTGCAAGCGCTGCTGCAGCATTGCCAGACGGCGGAAGCTGTCGATGACTTGCGTAAATGGGCACATACGCGCCGCACCTTCACCAGTAGCTCAGGCAAATTGGGGTAGGTTTTGAGAAACCGCTGAACCACTAGCTTGAACACGTGGGCTAGGCATGGTATGTGTGTGAGCTTGCCAAGCTCCAAAGCCGCCACCAAGTTACGGCCATTATCAGACACAACCATGCCTGGTTGTAGGTTGAGTGGCGAGAACCACAGCTTAGTCTGGTCCCTTATCCCCTGCCACAGCTCTGCGGCGGTGTGCTGTTTGTCACCTAAGCAGATCAGTTTAAGCACGGCCTGTTGCCGCTTCCCCACTGCAGTGCTACGCTGCTTCCAGATACTGACTGATGGCTGACTGGTGCTGCAAGATGATAATTCAGAGCTGGAAGTGGATGAGGAAGCGGAGGAGGAGAAGGGGGGTTGCAGCCACTAAGGTAGGTGGCTGCTGACACCCTAATGAAAGCAGAGCCTGCAATCCTTGGCGTCGGTAGCACCTGTGCCATACCAGGGTACGACTCGCCCCCGGCCTCCACAACGTTCACCCAGTGTGCCGTCATGGAAATGTATCATCCCTGGCCAAAAGCACTTGTCCATGTGTCAGTCGTTAAGTGGATCTTCCCAATAACTGCAATGGGGCTCGGGTGATGTCACGGGACACATGCACACCATGAAAAATATTGGCGGCTGGGGACAGAGTTCTGCGGGACAGCCGCCACCATCAGGCTGTGGAAAGTCTCAGTGTCCACAAGCCTAAATGGCAACATTTCCAGGGCCAGCAACTTGGCAAGGGAGATTGCCGCAAGGTGGTGCTCCGGGGAACAGTTGCAGACCTGTTTGGTGTGGCCCGCCTTCTCCCTTTTGCCACCCCACTGCCTCTTCCAGCCTGTTGCAGTGCTGCGGATCCCTCCCCCTCTGTACTGATGTCCTTGCTCGGCTTGCCACCATCTCAGGTTGGGTCAGTGATTTCATTGTCCAGCACCTCCTCTTCCACTTCCTCACTCTGGTCATCCTCCTGACTTGTTGACCTAACAACAATCTAAGTTATTGGCAACTGTGTCTCATCATCATCATCATCCACCTCATGAAACACTAATTGCCGTTCCCCACCGTCATCTTCTTCTGACTGTGGATGCTCCAGAGTTTGGGAATCAGGGCACAAGATGTCCTCATGTCCCTCTTCAAGCGGGCTTGGCGAGAGGCCCAAATTAAGGAATGGCGATGAAAACAGCCACTCGAAATATCCGAGTGTGGGATCACTTGTTTGCCAAGACTCTCCATGGCGGGTGGAAGGAGTATCAGGGTGAGGATTCTGTTGACCAGACTCTTGGCTACTGAGACTGGACTTTGTGGAAGACAGGGTGGTGCTTGAGCGACTGGAAGCATTATCTGCTGCAATCCAACCGACCACCTGGTCGCATTGGTCTGACTTTGAGAGTGGTGTCCTGCGCAGCCCCGCAAACTGGGACATGAAGCTACTGTAGGCCACGGCCTCTGCGTGCACCATCAGCAGCACGGCCACTTCCCTGTCCCTTACTGCTCGCCTTGCGCATCAGCAGCACGGCCACTTCCCTGTCCCTTACTGCTCGCCTTGCGCATATTAAATGGTATATATGCTTGCAAGTATGTCACACGTACAGTAGCGCAGGTTTTGTAAGTGTACGCGCAAATAAAGTACACAGAATATCGCAGATATTTTCAGGATACGCACACATTAAACAGGAGGTATAGCGCAAGTAATGTCGCTGTCACCAGCGGCTAATAAAAATATACACTGAATGAATGTCACTGATATTTAGGATGCACAAACATTATACAGGAGGTATAGTGCAAGTAATGGCGCTGTCACCAGCGGCTAATAAAAATTTACACTGAATTAATGTCACTGATATTTCGGATACGCAAACGTTATACAGGAGATGTAGCATAGGTAATGTAACTGTCCGCAGCGGACACCTTCTACAGAAAAAGTACACTGGATGTCACAGAAATTTTTAGGCTGCACACACGTTACACAGGAGATGTGGCGCAGATAATGTCGCTGTCACTAGAGGCGAAACAAATTACACTGAATGTCACTGATATTTCGGATGCGCTAACATTATACTGGAGATGTAGTGCAGGTAATGTCGCTGCCACCAGCAGCAAAAAAAATTGACTGAATGTCACTGATATTTCAGATACGCAAACGCTATACAGGAGATGTAGCGCAGGTAATGTAACTATCCGCAGCGGACGCCGTCTACGGAAAAAGTACACTGGATGTCACAGATATTTTTAGGCGGGCATGTTAGACAGGAGATGTAGCGCAGATAATGTCGCTGTCTGCAGCGGCCAAACAGTTGCAAGCTATTTAGCGCAGGTTACGCTAAAGATATATATTGCTGCCAGATACAACTATAGTCCTTAAAAGGACTTTTGGGTTTCTAACAAGTTTTAGCAATTTAGCGCAGGTTGCGGCTAAAAATATATATTGCTGCCACACACAACAATAGTCCTTAACTAAGGACTTTTGTGTCTATAACAAGTATAAAAACTAAAATATTCCTATTTCACTCCCTCACTATCTCTCCCTTCTGCTCTCCAGCTCTCCCTGACTAAGACTGAGCCGAACATGTGTCATCGGGTGCTACACTCACCTAAAGAATTATTAGGAACACCATACTAATACGGTGTTGGACCCCCTTTTGCCTTCAGAACTGCCATAATTCTGCGTGGCATTGATTCAACAAAGTGCTGATAGCATTCTTTAGAAATGTTGGCCCATATTGATAGGATAGCATTTTGCAGTTGATGGAGATTTGAGGGATGCATATCCAGGGCACGAAGCTCCCGTTCCACCACATCCCAAAGATGCTCTATTGGGTTGAGATTTGGTGACTGTGGGGGCCATTTTAGTACAGTGAACTCATTGTCATGTTCAAGAAACCAATTTGAAATGATTTGAGCTTTGTGACATGGTGCATTATCCTGCTGGAAGTAGCCATCAGAGGATGGGTACATGGTGGTCATAAAGGGATGGACATGGTCAGAAACAATGCTCAGGTAGCCCGTGGCATTTAAACGATGCCCAATTGGCACTAAGCGGCCTAAAGTGTGCCCAGAAAACATCCCCCACACCATTACACCACCACCACCAGCCTGCACAGTGGTAACAAGGCATGATGGATACATGTTCTCATTCTGTTTACACCAAATTCGGACTCTACCATTTGAATGTCTCAACAGAAATCGAGACTCATCAGACCAGGCAACATTTTTCCAGTCTTCAACAGTCCAATTTTGGTGAGCTTGTGCAAATTGTAGCCTCTTTTTCCTATTTGTAGTGGAGATGAGTGGTACCCGGTGGGGTCTTCTGCTGTTGTAGCCCATCCGCCTCAAGGTTGTGCGTGTTGTGGCTTCACAAATTCTTTGCTGCATACCTCGGTTGTAACGAGTGGTTATTTCAGTCAACGTTGCTCTTCTATGAGCTTGAATCAGTCGGCCCATTCTCCTCTGACCTCTAGCATCCACATGGCATTTTCGCCCACAGGACTGGATGTTTTTCCCTTTTCACACCATTCTTTGTAAACCCTAGAAATGGTTGTGCGTGAAAATCCCAGTAACTGAGCAGATTGTGAAATACTCAGACCGGCCCGTCTGGCACCAACAACCATGCCACGCTCAAAATTGCTTAAATGACCTTTCTTTCCCATTCTGACATTCAGTTTGGAGTTCAGGAGATTGTCTTGACCAGGACCACACCCCTAAATGCATTGAAGCAACTGCCATGTGATTGGTTGACTAGATAATTGCATTAATGAGAAATAGAACAGGTGTTCCTAATAATTCTTTAGGTGAGTGTATATAGCACCCAATGATGCGTTCCGGCCAGCCTATCACTGTAATGCCAGCAGCCAACATGGCTACGGCATTATAGTGAATGGCAGTACATACCTGCACGTTTAATGCCTACGTAGCAGCCAACAAACGTGCGAGGTGGAGACTCGAGCATCATGCTCGAGCACACGCGATATTCGGCAGAACACCATGATGCTCAAGTAAAATTAGTGTTCAGCCGAGCATGCAAAACACGGACGCTGGCAATGTGCATTCTGCAATTTGCGGACTGCACATCTCCGGCACTATAATAGAAAATGCCTAATCTTGTCCGCAATTGCGGACAAGAATAGGACATGTTCTTTTTTTTTTGCGGAAACGGAAGCACGGATGCGGAAGAGCGGGTCCGCGAATGCGGACAGCACATTCCGGCCCTATTGAAAATGAATGGGTCTGCACCCGTTCTGCAAAATTGCGGAACAGATGCGGACCCATTTTGCGGACGTGTGAATGGACCCTCATTGGGGCACTCTAGGGGAGCGTTATCAAAGTCGGGGGCCCTGTAGGGGGCAGTATTACTATGCGGGCACTCATTTTTCTTCAGGATAGTATTTGGGGGTATTGGGGAGCACAGCGAGCAGCAGGATAACACTCTGGGGACTCCAGGTTGAGGGATGCTGATAGAAAATTAAGGAAGCTGAGATGTCTTTGTGTCACACTCTGCAGAGACAAGAAGCAGGTGAAAGAAGTTGTACGGCCCAAATGGAGAAGATCTACATCGGAGGAGACGTCACCTGGGAGGAACTGGATGTGAGAGATACGTGCTGCTGTATAGCATGTACAGAATAATGTGTGTGGGGGGAGGGGGGTGGCCACTTAGAGAACTGGGACATATTCATTGGGGCTTGGGCCCCGGATCTTTTGAGACCCTAGCAACGCCCCTGCCCTTATACAAAATCTTTTCCCCCAAAACTATTTATCAATCTTCTCAGTCCCACCTGCTCTATAACATTAAAGGGTTTCTACCACCACATTTTCACCTATTTAGCTGTCAGACACTAGCGATCTGCTAGTGTCTGCTGTACCTAACCATGCTATTGTAATTCCTTTCTCTGCAGCGGTTACCCTAAAAAATGTAGTTTCATTGGTATGCAAATGAGCCTCTAGGTGCTATGGGGGCGTCTTTTCAGCACCTAGAGGCTCCGTCCATTCACCATTTCTGCCGCCCCGCGCGCTCCAGCCCGCCCCTCTCCTCTAGATTGACAGCCTACTCGCGTCTGCGTCGTGTGCTTCTGTATTCGGCGCAGGCGCAGTGACTGTCTCCCTGCGCCGGCATCTTCACTGCGCCTGCACCGATTGCGGCGCAGGGAGCAGTCCAACAGTCACTGCGCCTGCGCCGAATACAGAAGCGGCAGAAATGGTGAGTGGACGGAGCCTCTAGGTGCTGAAAAGACGCCCCCATAGCACCTAGAGGCTCATTTGCATACCAATGAAACGATGTTTTTTAGGGTAACCGCTGCAGAGAAAGGAATTACAATAGCATGGTTAGGTAGAGCAGACACTAGCAGATCGCTACTGTCTGACAGCTAATTAGGTAAAAATGTGGTGGTAGAAACCCTTTAAGCTAGACTGGATAGCATTTTTAGGGTGATCATGTGCTCAACTGGGGGCATTACAAGGGGGTATTTTTTGCACTGTCACATTATAAGGAGAATTATTTCTACTAGGGGGGCATTATGGTGGGCTTTATTACTCCCCCATGGTATGACCCCCTAGTAGCAGCACCAGCCTCTCCCTGCTCTACTATCCCTCTGCCCCTTCTCCAAATCCTTATTATGAAATCTTTCTCATAAGGATAAAACATAACATCAGCTCCGCCGAGCCCCCCAGCAAAGTGTTGAAGTGGCGTCCGAGATCCCCACGGGCCAAGCCAAGTAATTGTAAGTTTTCATGTGAAATATGTTTATGTTATGCACATACAACATACACTGTGCCACACAATATACAGTATACCTCTACAATGTGTAGTCTGTTCTATAAGCACCATTGTTTTGTGGCGGCGGACAGAAAATAAACTGGAAGTGCCCCTCCCGAGACCAGGCTCTGGATCTGCCACTGCCCGCGAGTCAATGCCTTGGTTAATACAGGACATTATGCTGGAAGCCTTAGAAGCAGCTGATTGACATTGTATGGTGTTATTTAATCTATGATCTACAAGGACACCAAAATCCTTCTCTACAAGGGACTCTCCCAGTGTTACATCCCCTAGCACTGTGATGGCTAACCTCCGGCACTCCAGCTGTGGTAAAACTACAAGTCCCAAGTGCTGCAGCTGGGCAGGGGAGGGAGAGGCGTGTCCCCTCCCTGTTCCTCTGATAGGCTGCCGGCAGAGCTGTACAGCACGGGACACAGGCCGGAAGAGGCCAGCATCGCATCGCTGACATGGAGGTATGTTTTTTTTCTTTGATATGTACAATACTTTTATTGGCACATGATGGGGGGTGCTCTTATTACTGGCACATGATTGGGGGGCTCTTATTACTGGCACATGATTGGGGGGGCTCTTGTTACTGGCACATGATGGGGGGGCTCTTATTACTGGTACATGATAGGGGGGTGCTTTTATTACTGGCACATGATGGGGGTCTCTTATTACTGGCACATGATGGGGGGTGCTCTTATTACTGGCACATGATTGGGGGGCTCTTATTACTGGCACATGATTGGGGGGACTTATTACTGGCACATTATTGGGGGCACTTATTACTGGCACATTATTGGGGGCACTTATTACTGGCACATTATTGGTGGGCACTATAGGGGCATCTACTGAGGCCACAAAGAAGGGGTATTTTATATGGGGGGCTCTGTGCAGTAGCATTTTATACTGGGACACATTATGGTGGGTACTATGGGGAAGGGGGAGAGGAGTATAATGTGGTCATCTATGGGGGGCACTACGAAGGAGTATTTTATACTTGCAAATTATGGGGGACACTGAGGGCATCTACTGGGGCACTATTTATGGGGCATTTTATACTGGTACATTTTGGGGGGCACTAGGAGGAAGGGTGGAGAGGAGCACTATGGGGGCATTTACTTGGGGCACTATATAGGGGTATTTTATACTGGCACATTATGGGGGCACTATGGGGACATTAGCTCAACTGGGGGCATTACAAGGGGGTATTTTTTGCACTGTCACATTATAAGGAGAATTATTTCTACTAGGGGGGCATTATGGTGGGCTTTATTACTCCCCCATGGTATGACCCCCTAGTAGCAGCACCAGCCTCTCCCTGCTCTACTATCCCTCTGCCCCTTCTCCAAATCCTTATTATGAAATCTTTCTCATAAGGATAAAACATAACATCAGCTCCACCGAGCCCCCCAGCCAAAGTGTTGAAGTGGCGTCCGAGATCCCCACGGGCCAAGCCAAGTAATTGTAAGTTTTCATGTGAAATATGTTTATGTTATGCACATACAACATACACTGTGCCACACAATATACAGTATACCTCTACAATGTGTAGTCTGTTCTATAAGCACCATTGTTTTGTGGCGGCGGACAGAAAATAAACTGGAAGTGCCCCTCCCGAGACCAGGCTCTGGATCTGCCACTGCCCGCGAGTCAATGCCTTGGTTAATACAGGACATTATGCTGGAAGCCTTAGAAGCAGCTGATTGACATTGTATGGTGTTATTTAATCTATGATCTACAAGGACACCAAAATCCTTCTCTACAAGGGACTCTCCCAGTGTTACATCCCCTAGCACTGTGATGGCTAACCTCCGGCACTCCAGCTGTGGTAAAACTACAAGTCCCAAGATGTACACTTGATTGGCTTGTCTCAGAACTCCGTAGAAATGAATGGAGCATGCTGGGAGTTGTAGTTTCACCACAGCTGGAGTGCTGAAGGTTAGCCATCACAGCCCTAGGACATATGATGCACGTAAATTATTACTACCCAGATGCATAACTTTACATTTATCCACATTAAACTTAATTTGCCAAGTTGATGCCCAATCACTCAGAGTGTTCAAGTCAGCTTATATTTTATGGACATCTTCTTTAGACTGCACAGTTCTACACAGCTTAGTGTCATCTGCAAAAATAGAAAAAGGGCAATTAATTCCATCCTCAATATCATTAATACATAAATTAAATAATAGAGGACCCAGCACTGAACCTTGGGGTACACCACTTATAACCCGGGACCATTCTAAATAGGAATCATTGACCACAGCTCTCTGGACACGGTCCTTCCGCCAGTTTTGAATCCAATTGCAAACTATACTTTCCAAGCCTATAGACCTTACTTTACCTATTAAATGGCTATGAGGGACAGTATCAAATGACTTTGCAAATTCCAAAAAACACTACATCCACAGCCGCCCCTCTGTCCAGCCTTATACTCACCTCCTCATAAAAGCAACTCAGGTTAGTCTGACAACTTCTGTCCTTGGTAAACCCATGCTGGTTATCACTTATGATATTATTTATACCTGCTCCTGTATATTGTCCTTTAAGAGTCCTTCATTTTCCCACAACAGAAATTAAACTTACTGGTCTATAATTACCTGTGGAGGACCTAGATCCTTTTTTGAATATGGGCATCACATTTGCCTTGCGCCAAACACTTGGCACTGTACCAGTACCTAGAGAATCTTAAAAATTTTTAAACAGGGGCAACAGCAATGACTGAACTGAATTCCTTGAGCACTCTTGGGTGTAATCCATCTGGACCCGGACCCTCGTTCACATTTACCTTATTAACTTAGCTTGGGCCATATCTACAGTTAGCCAAGTAAGTATATTACTGGATGTACTAACAGCCCCAGCACCACAGATATCAGCTCCTTTCTCTTCTTTTGTATAAACAGAGCTAAAAAAAATAAACATTTAGTATCTCTGCCTTTTCCTTATCTTCAGTGTCTACCTGCCCTTTACCATTATTTAGGGGACCTACCTGCTTGGACCTTGGTTTTTAGCATTTATATATTTAAATAATTTTTGGGGATTCGTTTTTGCTTTCTTTTGCCACCTGCTGTTTGTTTTGTATTTTTGCAGTTTTTATCTCTTTTTTACAGATTTTATTAAGGCATTTGTAAATTTCAAAGGCTACAGCTGACCCCTCAGATTTGTATTTTTTAAATGCCCTTTTTTGTCATTTGTTGCCCTTTTTACAGTAGCTGTAAGCCATGGGGGGGTTTAATTTTAGCCGTTCATACTTGTTACCTACAGGAATAAAATTCTATGACTATTCTCTGCTTGAAGCGTATGGAAAGAGATTGAAGCTCACTTGGGTGTAAATTGACCAGTCGATCATGCTGTTCATCTATGGCTTTTTATCTTCAGAACTTAATAGACCAGTAATATAAAACTGATAATTCACTTGATCTATAAAAATATATTTGTACAATTTCTACAGCAACCATATTGCACAATAATCACTTTTCTCATTAAATGGGCTTTAGATTTGCAGTCAGTGGTGGTGATGATTGTAACATGGCACTGGGCAAGTGCTATAAACCAGCATTAAATCGACTTGACTCCCTTTATAAAAGCCTCTTTCAACCTTTGCAGTGGTAGCGGAGACTACAAGAGCTTTGCAGCTGTTCTTTTTAATGAAAGTCGAGAGCCTGCCTAATTTCAATGGAGTGTGGCAGCTGGAGCAGCTGTTTGGGTAAGAAGAGATTTCAAACACACGGCAAACGCTTGCGTGAAATATAATCTCAACATATGACCGGGTCTTTGCAGATACAATGAATGACGAATGATCTGCGGTCATACGTCCATGTACCTAATCAACACAAGTAGTTTTACTTAAATAAACAGTTTTCCTTGATAAAAAATATATATATTTTCCTTGATAATTATAGTATTATTATTATTATTGATTAGTAGATTAGTCTATGTTCACAATGAGGATACATTTGCAGCATGCAGCATTAGGCTAGGGCTACAAAACAACATGTGTCGCGCGACAATTTTTATATTATAGTGCGACACGACAGTAGCAAAAAAATCCATCCAAGATGGATTTTTCGGCGACTGCCACATCGCAGTCGCAGCATGTCGCATTGTGACAGCATAGACTATCATTATAAAAATTGTTGTGCGACATTGGTGCGACAAAATGCAGTGTACAGCAGTTGTGCCCTATGTGTCGTGCGACACATGTCGTCGTGTAGCCCTAGCATTATTCTCCCTTCACAAAACCTGATGGTCAATCATTTTACAGGGATCAGAGTTTCCTTTTCCTTTCTATGTGGATCCATACGCCACTTGCTCGAAAACCCACTTAAGAGCTGATGAAACCCAAAGGGACAGATCGCTTTGCGTATAGCTTCTGCCACTGTAAGGCCTCATGCACACAAATGTATGTATTTTGCGGTCCGCACAACGCAGATCGGAAAAATACAGATGATGTCCTTGGGACATCCGTGTTGCGTCTTTTTTTTTTTTTTGCTGACCGATTGACTTCAATGGGTCCATGGTCTGCATTTTGCGGGCAAGTATAGGACTTGTTCTGTCTTTTTTCGGAATGGATAAAACGGATGCGGAAAGCCCATAGATGATCTGTGTGCATTCCACATCCGTATGTCCGTTCCGCAAAGGATAGAACATATGCAACAGCAAATCACTTGCGACAAGTCTCCAATTCCTGATGCAAATCCTGGATCGCATGCGTCTTGCAGCCAAATTTCACCATAAGATAGTCTTGGCATGACCAAATATGCTTATCTAGTGGAACATTTCATAGACTGTCAGTGTATCATCCATGGCAATTGTCGTGAAGTGTCTATGTTGGGTCCATATGTCCATTTTTTTTTTGCTTTGAATAAGCCGTTACGAGCATTTTTTTTTTTTTTTTGGTGGAATGGCTCACAACATTTTACTCATGGATTTTATTTTCAGACTTATTTTTTCCTATTGAAAAGTCTATGGAAAAACGGTTAAAAAAAAAGCACCACACCGGAGCATGCTACAAATTTTAAAAATAATACCATGGGGCAAAAAAAAAACACCATAAATAGGACAGACTCATCAAAATACAGGATCTTTAATAAATCTTAATAAGTCTTAGGCCTCTTTTAGACAAACGTGTCCTCTAATGGACACTGCTCATTTCAGAGGATTGCATGGCATTATAATGATTTCTAATGCTGTATGTCTCTGCATGGCCTTGCTTCTACAGAATTAGGCCTCATTCCCACGGGGCGTGTGCGCCCCGTGGTCGTGCTGCGGCCCGCAAAATGCGGTCCGCAATACGGCAACGGGGTGCACACGCCCGTGGGAAAGAGGCCTTACACTGACAGCATTATGTCAGTATAAGGGCTCCTGCAAACGAACATAAAGGCTCTGTGCCCGTGCTGTGGACCGTAAATGGCCGGTCTGCAATACACTGTGTGCAGAATTATTAGGCAAATTAGTATTTTGACCACATCATCCTCTTTATGCATGTTGTCTTACTCCAAGCTGTATAGGCTCGAAAGCCTACTACCAATTAAGCATATTAGGTGATGTGCATCTCTGTAATGAGAAGGGGTGTGGTCTAATGACATCAACACCCTATATTAGGTGTGCATAATTATTAGGCAACTTCCTTTCCTTTGGCAAAATGGGTCAAAAGAAGGACTTGACAGGCTCAGAAAAGTCAAAAATAGTGAGATATCTTGCAGAGGGATGCAGCACTCTTAAAATTGCAAAGCTTCTGAAGCGTGATCATCGAACAATCAAGCGTTTCATTCAAAATAGTCAACAGGGTCGCAAGAAGCGTGTGGAAAAACCAAGGCGCAAAATAACTGCACATGAACTGAGAAAAGTCAAGCGTGCAGCTGCCAAGATGCCACTTGCCACCAGTTTGGCCATATTTCAGAGCTGCAACATCACTGGAGTGCCCAAAAGCACAAGGTGTGCAATACTCAGAGACATGGCCAAGGTAAGAAAGGCTGAAAGACGACCACCAATGAACAAGACACACAAGCTAAAACGTCAAGACTGGGCCAAGAAATATCTCAAGACTGATTTTTCTAAGGTTTTATGGACTGATGAAATGAGAGTGAGTCTTGATGGGCCAGATGGATGGGCCCGTGGCTGGATTGGTAAAGGGCAGAGAGCTCCAGTCCGACTATGACGCCAGCAAGGTGGAGGTGGAGTACTGGTTTGGGCTGGTATCATCAAAGATGAGCTTGTGGGGCCTTTTCGGGTTGAGGATGGAGTCAAGCTCAACTCCCAGTCCTACTGCCAGTTTCTGGAAGACACCTTCTTCAAGCAGTGGTACAGGAAGAAGTCTGCATCCTTCAAGAAAAACATGATTTTCATGCAGGACAATGCTCCATCACACGCGTCCAAGTACTCCACAGCGTGGCTGGCAAGAAAGGGTATAAAAGAAGAAAATCTAATGACATGGCCTCCTTGTTCACCTGATCTGAACCCCATTGAGAACCTGTGGTCCATCATCAAATGTGAGATTTACAAGGAGGGAAAACAGTACACCTCTCTGAACAGTGTCTGGGAGGCTGTGGTTGCTGCTGCACGCAATGTTGATGGTGAACAGATCAAAACACTGACAGAATCCATGGATGCCAGGCTTTTGAGTGTCCTTGCAAAGAAAGGTGGCTATATTGGTCACTGATTTGTTTTTGTTTTGTTTTTGAATGTCAGAAATGTATATTTGTGAATGTTGAGATGTTATATTGGTTTCACTGGTAAAAATAAATAATTGAAATGGGTATATATTTGTTTTTTGTTAAGTTGCCTAATAATTATGCACAGTAATAGTCACCTGCACACACAGATATCCCCCTAAAATAGCTAAAACTAAAAACAAACTAAAAACTACTTCTAAAAATATTCAGCTTTGATATTAATGAGTTTTTTGGGTTCATTGAGAACATGGTTGTTGTTCAATAATAAAATTAATCCTCAAAAATACAACTTGCCTAATAATTCTGCACTCCCTGTATATGGACACTAGCTGTGTGCAGTCCGTGGTGTGGACGTGGACTCGTTGATTTTAATGGGTCCGTGATCCTCCAAATACGGCCAAAGACTGGTAAACAATTTTTTATGGAGCGGAGGCACGGATCCAAAGCCCACTGAAGCACTACGAAGCGCTTCTGTGGGCTCTCAGGTTCGTCTCCACACCACATGTCGTATGTTTTGTCGTATTTTGCGGATCGCGGTCTATTTGCAAGCATGAGCCCTAAGGCTTTATTTACACATCAGTGTTCCACGGCCCTGAGCGGTCCGTGGTATCCCGGCTCTCAGCAGGATGCCAGGCCGGGATACCACGGACCGCTCACGGCCGTGTGCGTTCACCATTAGGCCCGCAATGCACGAGCACAGTCCGTGGTGCAGCCGCAGCGAATCGCGGACCCATTCACTTGAATGGGTCCGCGATCCGGCCGTTGCGCAAAAAGATAGGACATGTTCTATCTTTTTGCGGAACGGAAGTATGGAACAAAACCCCACGGAAGCACTCTGTAGTGCTTCCGTAGGGTTCCGTTCCGTGGTTCCGTTCCGCACCATTCCGCATCTCCGGATTTGCGGACCCATTCAAGTGAGTGGGTCTGCATCAGTGATGCGGAATGCCCACGGAACGGCGCCCATGTATTGCCGCACACGCCAGTGTGAAAGAGGCCTAAGGCTGAGTTCACACGGGCGAGTATTCCGCGTGGGTGCAATGTGGGAGATGAACGCATTGCACCTGCACTGAATCTGGACCCATTCATTTCTATGGGACTGTTCACATGAGCGGTGATTTTCACGCATCACTTGCTCTATATTCTGCGTTTTTCACGCAACGCAGGCCCTATAGAAGTGAATGGGGTTGCGTGAAAATCGCAAGCATCCGCAAGCAAGTGCGGATGCTGTGCGATTTTCACGCACGGTTGCTAGGAGACGATCGGGATGGAGACCCGATCATTATTATTTTCCCTTATAACATGGTTATAAGGGAAAATAATAGCATTCTGAATACAGAATGCATACTAAAATAGCGCTGGAGGGGTAAAAAATAACTAAATAATAATTTAACTCACCTTAATCCATTTGATCACGCAGCCCGGCATTAAGGTGAGTTAATTTTTATTTATTTTTTTACCATGGTGATGGATCATGTGATGGATCATGTGATGGATCATGTGATGACCGGAGTGACGTCACCACAGGTCCTGTTCCTCCACACAGCTAAGATGAAGACAGAAGGATATGCCGGCTCTGCGATCAAGTGGATTAAGGTGAGTTAAATAATTTTTTCTTTTTTTTTAACCCCTCCAGCGCTATTTTACTAAGCATTCTGTATTCAGAATGCTATTATTTTCCCTTATAACCATGTTATACAGGGAGTGCAGAATTATTAGGCAAGTTGTATTTTTGAGGATTAATTTTATTATTGAACAACAACCATGTTCTCAATGAACCCAAAAACTCATTAATATCAAAGCTGAATATTTTTGGAAGTAGTTTTTAGTTTGTTTTTAGTTTTAGCTATTTTAGGGGGATATCTGTGTGTGCAGGTGACTATTACTGTGCATAATTATTAGGCAACTTAACAAAAAACAAATATATACCCATTTCAATTATTTATTTTTACCAGTGAAACCAATATAACATCTCAACATTCAGAAATATACATTTCTGACATTCAAAAACAAAACAAAAACAAATCAGTGACCAATATAGCCACCTTTCTTTGCAAGGACACTCAAAGGCCTGCCATCCATGGATTCTGTCTGTTTTGATCTGTTCACCATCAACATTGCATGCAGCAGCAACCACAGCCTCCCAGACACTGTTCAGAGAGGTGTACTGTTTTCCCTCCTTGTAAATCTCACATTTGATGATGGACCACAGGTTCTCAATGGGGTTCAGATCAGGTGAACAAGGAGGCCATGTGATTAGATTTTCTTCTTTTATACCCTTTCTTGCCAGCCAAGCTGTGGAGTACTTGGACGCATGTGATGGAGCATTGTCCTGCATGAAAATCATGTTTTTCTTGAAGGATGCAGACTTCTTCCTGTACCACTGCTTGAAGAAGGTGTCTTCCAGAAACTGGCAGTAGGACTGGGAGTTGAGCTTGACTCCATCCTCAACCCGAAAAGGCCCCACAAGCTCATCTTTGATGATACCAGCCCAAACCAGTACTCCACCTCCACCTTGCTGGCGTCTGAGTCGGACTGGAGCTCTCTGCCCTTTACCAATCCAGCCACGGGCCCATCCATCTGGCCCATCAAGACTCACTCTCATTTCATCAGTCCATAAAACCTTAGAAAAATCAGTCTTGAGATATTTCTTGGCCCAGTCTTGACGTTTCAGCTTGTGTGTCTTGTTCAGTGGTGGTCGTCTTTCAGCCTTTCTTACCTTGGCCATGTCTCTGAGTATTGCACACCTTGTGCTTTTGGGCACTCCAGTGATGTTGCAGCTCTGAAATATGGCCAAACTGGTGGCAAGTGGCATCTTGGCAGCTGCACGCTTGACTTTTCTCAGTTCATGGGCAGTTATTTTGCGCCTTGGTTTTCCACACGCTTCTTGCGACCCTGTTGACTATTTTGAATGAAACGCTTGATTGTTCGATGATCACGCTTCAGAAGCTTTGCAATTTTAAGAGTGCTGCATCCCTCTGCAAGATATCTCACTATTTTTGACTTTTCTGAGCCTGTCAAGTCCTTCTTTTGACCCATTTTGCCAAAGGAAAGGAAGTTGCCTAATAATTATGCACACCTAATATAGGGTGTTGATGTCATTAGACCACACCCCTTCTCATTACAGAGATGCACATCACCTAATATGCTTAATTGGTAGTAGGCTTTCGAGCCTATACAGCTTGGAGTAAGACAACATGCATAAAGAGGATGATGTGGTCAAAATACTCATTTGCCTAATAATTCTGCACTCCCTGTAAGGGAAAATAATACAATCTACAATACACCGATCCCAAGCCCGAACTTCTGTGAAGAAGTTCGGGTTTGGGTACCAAACATGCGCGATTTTTCTCACGCGAGTGCAAAACGCATTACAATGTTTTGCACTCGCGCGCACCCGCACATTTTCCCGCAACGCCCGTGTGAACTCAGCCTTAGGCCTCTTTCACACTGACGTGTGTGATCCGTGGCCGTATTGCGGACCTCAAATCGCGGGCCACAATACACGGCCAGAGTTCCGTGTGTATTCCGCATCACAGAGAGGCGGACCCATTCACTTCAATGGGTCCGCAAATCCGGAATCGCGGAACTGCCGCACGGGACGGGACCCCTCGGAAGCACTACGGAGTGCTTCCGTGGGGTTACGTCCCGTACTTCCGTTCCGCAAAAAGATAGAACATGTCCTATCTTTTAGCGGAACGGGCGGATCACGGACCCATTAAAGTGAATGGGTCCGAGATCCGATGCGGCTGAGCTACGGACGGCGATCGAGTCACAGGCACGAGTCACACACGTCAGTGTGAAAGAGGCCTTAGTCAGTGATTTCCATCAGTGATTGTGAGCCAAAACCAGGATCGGAACCTCCACAGACATAAGGTATAAGGGAAAGATCTGCACCTGTTCTGTGTTTAGACCCGCACCTGGTTTTAGCTCACAATCACTTATGGAAATCACTGACTGAACACTGACTGTGTGAATAAGGCCTAATTCTGTAGAAGCAAGGTCATTATAATGCTTTGTGATCCTGGGAAACGAGCAGTGTGTCCATAACGGAAAACAAGCTCCCACAGGCAACGTGTTTTCCTCACTGGACATGCTCATCTAAAAGAGGTTGCATTCACACAGTCAGTGTTTGGGCAGTGATCATAATGCAAAACCAGTAGTGGATCCCACACTCCTAGTTTTGGCTCCCAATCACTGACCAAACACCATGGACAACACATCTACCCATTGACTTTTAATGTGTTCATTCAAACATCAGTGGTTTTCCACTAACCTAACCGTGGGTCAGTGGAAAAATCATGGAGACATGCACCACTTTGGTCCATGATGTGGACAAAACATGTCCACTGAAGTCTATGGGACTGTGAAAAACCACTGGCACAACTTGGATAGCATTCGTGTTCTGTCAGTGTTTTTTTATGGACCATTAGGGCTCATGCACACAAACATTTGGCGGCTATGCCCATATTGTCGCCCGAAAACAGCAGGTTTGCAAAATACGGGCACCAGCCGTGTGCACACTGCACACCGTATCACGGATGTGGACCCATTCACTTGAATGGGTCCGCAATCCAGAAGATACAGAGCGGAAAGCCACAGAAGCACTATGGAGCACCTCCGTTGCATCGGTCCGTGCCTCCTCACCGCAAAAAAATAGAACATGCTTAATTTTTTTGTGGTGCGGACGGATTGTGGACCTTTTTAAGTTGAATGGGGCTGCATCTGCCAGTGCAGGCCGCACGGCATGGGCCGCACATGTTCGTGTGCATGAGCACTTAGTAGGAGATGCTCTGGAAATTAATTCTGTCCACAGAATACAGATGACACATGGAAGGCAAAAAACGGACACAAGGACCAAACACAGGTTGTTGGATGAAAGAAGGATGGATTTTCCATGAACGTCAAACAGACTTGGAAATGTGAACAAAGGCTGATTGTGTGAAAGCAGCCACACTTAGAATAAATGGTATATGAAAGGACACCTGATTTGTGACACTTCAAGCTTGTACAGTACGAATGGACTGTGAAAGAGTGACACCAGCTGGAAATTCCTGCAGTTACAGGTTCACGATAAGTGGCACACTTCTCAAAAGCTAAAACTGAGCATACACACAAGTCGACACAGCCATGTCTACAAAAACATGTCTTTTTAGTCTTTGTGGGGGTTTTTTTGTAATTCAAAAATATCAGAATTAACAATTTACTGTACATTTATCTAGAAGATTGCAAGCTCACAATAGAATCTGGACCTTAAATACGGGTCTACGGGAACAATCTCCCAACCCTTAAAACTTAAGTATTGTAAGTATAAGCGTAAAAAACTAGTTTCAGGTATCACTCCACAGTTAACGAAGTTCAAGTAATTACTGAGAAGATAAACAAGACAGTGGGCTAGCTGTCAGGGATTAGCGGGTCAGCTATCAGGTGTCAATGTCACAGCCGGGATAATACACGCAGACCTCTGTATGGAGGAGTGACAGAACATAACAGCCAGGGAAATTGGAATTTGTTGTGGTCAAGTGGAGACCGGAAAAAATAGAAAAGTGAGGTCCGCTTGGATTCATTCACAGCCAGATGGCAGTGGGGTTGTGGAAAATCACTGCTTCAGGACGTAAATAATTCTGGGAAAATGATGTCACATATATAGTATCTCACAAAAGTGAGTACACCCCTCTCAGTTTTGTAAATATGTTATTATATCTTTTCATGGGACACAGCCATTAATGTCTGAACCGCTAGCAACAAAAGCGAGTACACCCCTAAGTGAAAAGGCCCAAATTGTGCCCAAAGTATTTTGTGTGGCCACCATTATTTTACAGCACAATCTTAACCCTCTTGGGCATGGAGTTCACTAGAGCTTCACAGGTTGCCACTGGACGACATCACGGAGCTGATGGATGTTAGAGACCTTGTGCTCCTCCACCTTCTGTTTGAGGATGCCCCACAGATGCTCAATAGGGTTTAGGTCTGGAGACATGCTTGGCCAGTCCAGCACCTTTACCCTCAGTGTCTTTAGCAAGGCAGTGGTCGTCCTGGAGGTGTGTTTGGGGTCGTTATCATGTTGGAATACTGCCCGGGTGATCATGCTCTGCTTCAGTATGTCACAGTACATGTCGGCATTCATGGTTCCCTCAATGAACTGTAGCTCCCCATAGCCAGCAGCACTCATGCAGCCCCAAACCATGACACTCCGTCTCCCACCACCATGATTGATTGTAGGCAAGACACACTTGTCTTTGTACTCCTAACCTGGTTGCCGCCAAACACACTCAACACCATCTGAACCAAAAAAGTTTATCTTGGTCTCATCAGACCACAGGACATGGTTCCGGTACTCCATGTCCTTAGTCTGCTTGTCTCCAGCAAACTGTTTGCATGCTTTCTTGTGCATCATCTTTAGAAGAGGCTTCCTTCTGGGAGAATAGCCATACAGACCAATTTGATGCAGTGCGCGGCGTATGGTCTGAGCAGTGACAGGCTGACCCCCCACCCCTTTAAACTCTGCAGCAATGCTGGCATCACTCATACAACCTCTGGATATGACGCTGAGCACCTGCACTCAATTTCTTTGGCTGACCATGGCGAGGCCTGTTCTGAGTGCAACCTGTCTTGTTAAACCGCTGTATGGTCTTGGCCACCGTTCTACAGTTCAGTTTTAGGGTGTTGGCAATCTTCTTATAGCCTAGGACCTAGGTCATCTTTACGTAGAGCAGCAATTCTTTTTTTTACAGATCCATTCCTGTATTATTCCTGCTAGAAGTTTATGAAGTTCTGCTTGTGGATCGCATGCATGTGTCAACTTCCATGCTCTTACAGTGGACTTGCCACATTCTCCCGATGTGTTTTGTCTGTTCGTGATTCTATGTTGTGCTATTCTTCCTTTATTCCTAGTAGAAGTTTATGAATAAATTGCCATCTGTCTGCAATAAAGGTTCATCTGGGTGTTAGCAGTTGAGGGTCTGTCCCATCTTAGTGTAGTCTTGGGCCCCTTTCAGATGAACGAGTGTCACGCTCCGGACTCGCAGTGCAGCTCCCATCCAGCACTGCCAGGGTTGCATAACATTATATTTATTTATGATGCTATGTAACCCTTAGAGGTCTGGAATGTATGGGATAACACTGACAGCATTATGTCTGCTGCAGCCTGCTTCCTGCGGGTAGGTTTCTCCCCTTTGCTCTTAGGCCTCATGCACACGGGCCCGTGCTGCGGTCTGCAATGCACGGGCACCAATCGTGGGGCCGCCACCTGCGGAGGCACGGACAGAAAACCCACAGAAGCACTCTGTTATGCTTCCATAGGGTTCAGTGTCTCTGTTCCGCACTGACCTTCCAGATTGCTGGAATGGGTCCGCATCCGTGATGCGGGATGCACAAGGCTGATGCCCTTGTATTGCGGATCCGCCGTGTGCATGAGGCCTTAGACTGTACACACATAACCTCACCTCTTAAAAGGCTGGTGCACGTGCATCCTAATTCACACTAGCCCATAACTGATCATCTTTGGGTTTTTAAAGGGGTTATCCAAGAATAAACTTTTTTAGCAGTCCTCTACAGAGTGGCTCAGCCTACAGAGGGGTTTATACTTACCTGGTCCCCACCGCTGGATTACAGCTGCATCTCTCCACGGCCGCCCCACATCTCCCAGGTCTCTGGGAAGCAACATCTTGTTGACGTGCATGATGTGACCACTGCAGCCAATCACTGGCTGCAATGTTGACTTCTTACCCATGCAGTACATCACTGGGTAATTTTATGCTGCATGATGCAGCATAAAATGCAGTTTTATGCTGCATCATAGGAGAGATCTGGTTCAGCAGCTGCCACACAGATAGAGAATGTGGAAAAAGTAAATGACTCCAATTTTTATTCTTTATTCTGCTTTTCACTATGTCTGAACAGTGTTATATTAATTTGTCCAGTCCACATTTACTCATATGGCAGAGCAGATGGATTTTCAATGTTAGTTAGACAATTGCTCTCCTTTGAACTTCTAGAGCTAATTACTGGCCAGACTGCAGAGAATGTAGCCCTATAAAACCCCACCTTATCACTTAGCAGCTAGGAATAACGACATGACAATACTCTTTTGTTGGGTGAGAGTCGGTCACAGCTTCATTAATTATTTTCTTTATCAAACCAACTTTTTTGTATATCTCAAACCAACATCAACAACTTGGAGTCTCAAGAAGCGGTATGCCCCACAGACTCCCTCTGTGGGCAAGTCCGCCTTCTTCTCCGTTTTGCTTTGATCACCGACCTCCACGGAGGAGCCTGTGTACTCCTACATGGCGCTCCGACCCCCACCCAACAAGAACTGGGCCTGCTCTACTCCGTCCTGTAAACCAGACAAGAAAATATCTAACCTTATCTCATTTAGATAAACACCGTCTGGCCGCATAAGGCGCCCGTTGTCCCTCTCCAACTGGCGATGACGTACGACTACCCCAGCTCTAGAGCGGACAAACCGCGAAATGCGGTTATTGACCGTGCGCTTAGCCCTTTCTATCGCTGTGGCATCCCTGGCACCTTGCCACGTAACCCGGGGAATAATTTCCGACCACACAATAATCGCCTCTTGGAAGAAAGAGGGGAGTCTCTCCAAATCAGCCCTTATTAATGTGATCAATTCCGCTATTTTTAGATAACACAGGTCATTGCCACCCGCATGAATAACTAATATCACCGGGGATCGCACTAAATGGCTAAATTCCACAGCTTCCGGGAGAACCTGGGACCAGCGTAAGCCTCGGACACCCCGCCAGCGTGCTTGAATATTACGAAAACCGAGGCATCGACCGCCCGGACGGCTTTCTGCTCTCTGTCCCGCCCAAAAGATGTACGAATGACCGATGAAACATACTGTAGGCTGGACCGCATCTAAATAAATGAGGTCGAACATATGAAGCAAAGCAGGCAGATTTCCAACGTCCGATCCGCTGCACTTCGGACTCTGACAACCCAGCGCGAGCCGCCTCCGTGGCTGCCCCGATTCTAAAGGAGTGTGTGCCAAATTCAGCCACTGGTAAGTGAAGCAACATGAGGCAGCGGCGAAATATGGACCTAAACTGAAAACGGGTAAGAGGGGTGCCATCAGCATGTATCAGGAAAGTAGATCCTGCGGGTCGAGTAGACACGAACTGGGCTACAGCAAGCTGGGCCGCCAATCTTATGCAATGGAAGCCAGGCACCTCGCGCAAAAGCATCTGTTTTAGAGCGCCTAATGAAGACCCGTAGGGCCGAGTCGCTGATGAAGACGTCACTAGCTCCTAAGTCTCCTGCGCGAGCGAGGGAAGGGGAAACAAACTCCCCTATACGAAGGGCAGCAAAAAAGGCTAAGCAAAAAGCAGCCCTAAATAAATGCACCTCATAAGGAGATGCACAAATAGAGGGGAGTAATTGGCATATGCTCACTAAAAAGGAAAAGGACATTCGTGGCAAATATGCTCCTTTCGCCAACCTCTAATAGCTTGCCTAATTAGAAAATGCTGAGTCACATTCTTCCAACTGCGCATTTTAAGGTAAAAACCAACACCCCACAATCTACGCTGCGCAACCAAAGCACTAACTCCCTTGGCTTTCAGGGACAAGAGATAAGAAATGGTCACCTGTAAACATGCTGCTGGCAATATAGAATTTGCGGAATTAACCGCCACCGCCCTCCATTCTGCCCACGCCTTACCATGTGCTGACCACGTTGCTGGTGTCACTGACGCTTGTACCATACTCATCAGTCGTTGATCGGCAAATCCCAAAGCGTCAGCGGGCATGGGATTCCTTCCTGGATTGCCCCTGGCAACAGGTACCTGAATTCCTGCCAACGGAAACGAGAGAGAGCGTCAGCTACGGGGTTGTCTACGCCTGGCACATGCCGGGCTCGGAACCAGACATTGAACTCTAGGCAGCGGAGGACAAGGTGGCGAAGTAGAGAGAGAACTGGGAGGGAAGAGGAGGTTAATGAATTAATACAGCAGACTACCGCCATATTGTCCGTGTAGAAACAAACACGCCTGTTTCGGAAACAGGAGCCCCAGACATTGATGGCTACAATAATAGGGAACAACTCCAGCAGTGTGATGTTCGAACACAAGCCCCGCGAACGCCAAGAGTCTGGCCACGGGGCTGCGTACCACTCATAGCCTAATATGGCACCAAAACCGGTAGACCCAGCAGCGTCCGTGAATAATGACAAATCCGGAGAAGAAATCTCCAAAGATTGGTAACAAGTATGGCCATTATACTGGGCCAAAAAGGAATTCCAGACATGTAAATCCAATTTCAGCTGCTTGGTCAACCGCATGTGGTGAGAAGGCTTTCTTGCACCCCGCATGGACAGTGATAGTCGATGGGAAAAAACGTGGCCCATAGGCATGATGCGGCACGCAAATACTAGTAATCCCAATAACTCCTGCATTTGTCGTAGCGTAACTGATTTTACTGAGAGAAAACCCAATATCAAACCGGATAATTTTTGTAATTTATCGCTTGGTAGGCGAAACACCATCAAGATGGTATCAATCTCGATACCTAAAAACGTGATGATTGTCGCCGGACCAACCGTTTTCTAGAATTGCCAGCGGAAACAAACAGGAAATCGTCTAAGTAATGAATAATATTTTGTGAGCCCGTTTCAAAATGGATGACCCATTCCAAAAATGTGCTAAACAGTTCAAAATAATGGCACGATATAGAGCAGCCCATCGGTAGGCATGTGTCATAGTAATATGCATTGTCCACCATACAGCCTAATAGGTGATAGCAATCAGGATGTACAGGGAGTAAACGAAAAGCTGCTTCAATGTCTGATTTTGCCAACAATACGCCAATTCCAGCACGGCTAACTAAAGCTACCGCCCTATCAAATGACACATAGGACACCGAGGAGTCCTCCTTGGAGATACCATCATTCACGGATGCACCCTTTGGAAAGGACAAATGATGTATCAATCAAAATGATCCTGGCTCTTTTTTAGGGATAAGGCCTAAAGGGGAAATACGTATGTTTTTAAACGGGGGAGACGTAAATGGCCCTACTATGAATCCCAAAGTGACTTCTTTAGCCAATTTGCTTCTCAATTGATCTGGGTTATCGTTTGCTGACTTCAAATTATCAGAGATTGTGGGTAGTGGAGAAAAATAAAACGGAATGAAAAAACCTGACGTGAAACCGAAACAAGGTTGAGCAGCCGCTTGCTCATTGGGGTATTGGTCCAGCCACGGGGACATCGAGTGCACGCTCACCGGGGTCTTTCCCTCCAGCAGCAGTGTGGGCCTTGTGTACTGAAGCCTGGCGCTGGCATCGGACAGCGGCGTGTGAACCTCCGCAAACGGAACACTCGTGCTTGTATTTACAGAGGGCAAAAAATTTACAATGGCCCTCGTTGTATAACCAGCAGGCTCCTGGCCTGCGCACGGCCACTGCACCGTGTGTATTTGCTGAGGGGGCAGTGGCCGCGAGGGGAAAGGGTTGCGTTCTTTGTGACATCATAAGGCGGAGCCATAAATCTGCTGCTTTTACACCCCAACCTACCTCTGGTTGTAAAGCTAACCTCCGGCGGAACTCTTCGCCGTACCGCCACCATGCAGTACCGCCATGCTCCTTAAACGCGCTATAAATAGAGTCCATATACACGAAGAGGTCTGCCGAACGTTCCGGGTAGGCGCTGAGCCATGGTGTAACCCAAGACTGCGAATGCTTGTATCCAATTACCTATGGTACGAGCTACCTTTGGTTTGCGGTCTATAAACCGTTCAGCATTAGGGCACCGCTCTTTGTCCACCGTATGCTGATCCACAGAAATTAGTGACCAAATGTCTATGTATTGGTTAGCCCATATTTTGTTTTTGGTGTCATCATCTAGGTGGGCCCATAAGGGCGTTAACCCACAAAATATTGATTCTTTATGGTCGCTAGGTCTGGACTTACTGGGCAGAGTAGCCTCCGTGGCGGGCTGTGTCAGGGAAGAACCGGGGTCTAATTGTGCTAGCAAGGCCCTAAGCGCAGGAACTAAACATTTGGCTACTGTGTCCGCACCCCAGGCCCCAGTAAAATTGTACTCACCGGTAGATGGATTCTGTTGTGTGGGAGCGACTAAACTCGCCTGAGGAGATGTTGTTGGAACCGCGCTGGCTGACTCCGCCACACGGGAAGGCCTTCGTGACTGATGTCTGGGAGCACGCACACTATGAGAACGATCTTGACCGTGTGGAACGGCTACTCCGGCTATGGGCGCTGGATACATGGCGGGAACGGCGGCAACGGTTAGAACCCGACCTGCGCCTTTCTTGGCGGTCGTGGGTAACTGCAGGTGATCTATGTCGGGAAGACTGGCGTGGGGCAGGCTCCTGCCCAGGAGGAGCGGTAGCCGGCAGGGTCATCTGTAGGTTGGCAGATGCATTTGGGATGTGAAGAGGGGGGGTTGACTGTAACAGTGGTGGGGGGGGGTGGGAACATAGCTAGTAAGCAGCTGCATTGGGGGGGCTGGAGGGGGCATAATTTGTTCTGTAGTCTGTGTGTGCGGCGCTGCCACAGTCGCAGCAGTACTATAAACAGCCTCCCCCATATGGGCCTCTTCAGTAGGGGCAAATGACTGCATCTGCGGCAGTAGCGTTATTGTCTCCTCAGCAGAGGATCGCTCGTTGTGCCGATTCCCCATGGTGTGCTGCGCAGGACAAACAGGAAGGAGGGGCTGTGACTCGGCCGGCAGGAACTGAAGCTGCCGTTCCCGCGGTGCCGGAAGTTGGGGAGCGGTGGGCGTGGCCTGCGGATGTGCAGGCCGAAGCGCTGGAGTCCTCTGAACCCTGGAGGCAGGAGGATCGCTGCGCTCCTGCTGCCGCCGGCTCCTGGTGCGGCGAGGCACTGGGGCAGAAGAGGGGCTGAGACGGGCGGATGTTTCTAGGGTGGCCAGACGTCCGGTTTTCAGGCTCCCTGTCCTCCGTCCGGCGCAGTGCCTGGACGGACACAGGGATGTCCTCCTTTTCAGTAGCTCACGTCTCAGACAGCAGCACTGTGCTATCTGAACGTGAGCTGCAGCAACTGACCGAGGCTTCTCTCACCCCCAGTCAGTCACTAGAGCCGCAGATATGACTCCCTGTGGATGACTTAGGGGAAGAGAAGCACCCCGGCTGCCCCCGCTCACCTTCCATTCACAAACTTCTTCCCTCTCCTCCCCCGTGTTTTTTCCCCAGCCGATGGTGGGGGCATGGCTTCACTGGCACGGGGGCGTGGCTTTGTGGTTTGGAGGCGTGTTTGTGTCATTGTGGGAGTGGTTTGGGGCGTTGTGGGTGTGGTTTTGGCCGGTCCGGCTTTCTAGGGTGAAGCCAGTGGCCACCCTAGATGTTTCTGGTGGGCGGGGGGATTGATGGCTGGGGCGCTTGTAAGCCCGCCATCAGGCGAGATAGAAAAGCCGGGCCCTCAGATTGAAAGTGTGCAGCGAGCGCTGCAAAAAGCTGTTCCTCTGTGGCCATACCTGCTGCCTGCTGGTGCCGTAGAGAAAGAGGCCGGGACTTGCCTCACCCCCCTTTTTAACCCTCCCGTGGCCCCAACCATCTCTAGCCACCAATCAGGGAGCAGGGGAGGATACCCTGGATCACCTGGAAAACACACTCAGCAGCCCAGCTAAGTCAGGAATAAAAACACCACTTTATTCTGGTAACTTTGACCATCCTGCAAGCTGCTAGCTGCTGATAGCTTTTAACCCTTCTACTCCCGACTCCACAGTCTATGCCGCCTTCATTTAACCCCCTCGGCGCCACCTAGAATGGTTACTATATCATACCTCAGCCTCATGCTCTGAAGAAAGCACCCCTACGGTTCAGGGAATCAGATATTTTAAAAGAGTTTTCCAGGAGTAAAATATTGATGACCTATCTTCAGGTTATAGGTCATCAACATCTGATATTGGAGCTTTGATTTCTGGCACCCGCATCGATCAGCTGTTTGAAAAGGTTGCAGTGCTTTGACCTTTTCCTAGGCCAGTGGCGTACTGCCAATATAGGCAGATCACGCAACTGCTATGGGGCCCGTGGCACGGGGGCCCGGAGTGCGTGGAAGGCCCCTCCCACTTTTCTTCTGTTCCGTTCCGGGCCCTGCTTGCTTCCCTTATGCTCAGTCAGGGCTCCCCTTCCCCCCACGCACCGATGTCCCGAGTACAGACATGGAAATCCAGGAAGTTTGTTGTGAGCCTCCTGCGAGAGGTGAAGAGCCTCCTGTACACAAAGGTGAGGGCGCTGCGGTACCGCGGGGGGGGGGGGGGGGGGGATACGTCAGGTACCGACAACCATCCAGGAACAGAGGCATGTCAGATACTGTGGGAGTCGTAGGTGAGGAGTATGGATGATGGGTGTAGTAGGTGAGGAATGTGAATGATGGGTGTAATAAGTGAGGAGTATGATGGATGTAGGATGTTATTAGTATGGTGGATGATGGGTGTAGTAGGTTAGTAGTGTGGTGGACGGTGGGTGTAGTAGATGATCAGTATGGTGGACAATGGGTGTAGTAGGTGATTTTTATGTTGGATGATGGGCATAGTAGGTGATTTTTAGGCTGGACGGTTGGTTGTGGGGAGGTTCGGTAGTATGGTTTACGATGGGTGTAGTAGGTTAGTAGTGTAGTGGGCGATAGGCGAATTAGTTGTTGGGTATTGTGGATGATGGGGATAAAAGGTGATGTATAGGGTGGGTTGTTGTGGGAGGTTAGTTGTATAGTGGATGCTGGGTGTAGTAGTGTGGATACAATCTCTTCCTCTGCTCTTCACTTCTGCTCACATCATTTTTGAACTTGTGCGGATTTTGGGGAATTTTTTGCTGCTGATTTCCTAGTTGGATCCTGGGGTGGATACAGCTTTCAGCCGCCATCTATAGGACGGTGGGTCCAGCCATCAGCCACCCACTGGATCGAACTGGAGAACAGTTGGTCATTGAACATAGCCAGGCAGCCCTCCCACCCCCAGCATCCCGCCGCCGGCCCAGAATAAACACTTGCCTGCCCCTGATGTGTGCCACAGCCGAGCCGCCCACAGTAAGAAGAGTAAAAAAAAAAAAGTTCATGTGGGAGTTCTTGATGGGAGAGGGCAGCAGCAACCAAGCAGAGTTCCTGTGGGGTTGGGGGCACTGTATGCTCATAGATAGAGGACAGGACAGTGTGCTCCCCCCCCCCATAAACTCTGCTTGCTGATGGAGGACAGTGTGCCCAGCCAGCACAGCAGCAGCACATCCCCACTCAGTCACCTTGCAAGGTTATGCAAACTAAGCTTCAGCGGAAAGGAGTTAAAGGGGTTATCCAACCCCTATAATGCCCCCCAAAATGCCCAGGCACCTCATACAGGTTATACTTACCCCACAACCCTCCTGATTCCCGCACGGCCACCACTGCATCCCCCTGTCATGTGGATGAAAACATCAGGCGACATGGGGGGCAGTCAATAGCAGGCCACGATCAATGTGAACTAGCCTTCCTAGCATCACAGGTGACACTAGGGAGGCTCATTTTCGTTGCGGCCTGCTATTGGCTGCACAACCTCCCCCCCGGGCATAAGTATCACCTTATGTGGTGCCCAGCATATTGGGGGCATAATATGGGTTGGATAACCCTTTTAACATTAAGATACCGGAGGTTTCTTAGTTTTTTGCATTTTTGTTACCTATCTTCCTTGAGCCATAACTTTTTTATTTTTCCGTTCACATATCGATATAAGGGCTTATTTTTTGCGGTACAAGTTGTACTTTAATATGGCATACAATGTAGTAGGAAGCGGGCAAAAAAATCCAAACGGGGTGGCATTGAATACAAAATCCAATTCCTCCACCGTTTTACGGGTTTTGTTCCTACGGCGTTCCTTTTGCGGCAAAACTGACCTATGCCTTTCATTCTCTGGGTCAGTACGAATACAACGGGGGGGTGGCAGCGGAGGAGCCAGAGCAGGTGGTGAGATGGGCCAGGGGTGGGTAGTGGGCGGAGTTATGGGGGCCCAATTCAGATTCTTGCTATGGGGCCCAATGATTTCTATATACGCCCCTTTCCTAGGCCATTGATGCCACATTCATCAGTCACATAGCCTATGAGCAGCTCATTCCATTTAAGTGAATGGGCGTGGGCTGCAATACCAAGCACAGCCACTATATAATGTATGGCACTGTGCCTGGTATGTTATGAGGACGCTGCAGCTCTCAGTGGAGCTTCGCAGCCACATCAAACAGCTGTTCAGCGGGGTTGCTGGCATTGGAACCTCAACAATCAGATATTGATGACCTATCCTAAGCACGGGTCATTAGTACTGTATTCCCGGAAAACCCATTTAACTATGTATGTGAAATTTTTATTGTAAACCAGAGAGTTATCATTTCCCTATAGTACTGATCGATATATATATACATGCCTGCTCCCTTCCAAAGCACTGGGCTCCATCCTGCCATGAAGTTTATGTCTTCTAAGGCCTCCTAACCACGATCATATCCGTTTTGCATAGCCACAAAATACAGAAGCGGTCTGTGTGCAACCCACTATTTTCATGGGACTCATTGTCAAAAAGCCTACTCTTGTCCGCAAAATGGACAAAGATAGGACAGGTTCTCTCATTTGCGACCCGGCCACATGGATGCGGACAACACATGGATGGCATCCATGTGCTATCCGTTTTTTCTTTTTTGCAGACCCATGGAAGTGAATGGGTCTGTGTGCATGGAGGCTTAAGCCAGATGTGCTGAACTTGTAGGGGGACTTTACCTGCCTCTGTGAATCCCTCCCTGACTTCTACCTATGCTCTCCAGGACCCTATACAGTGGTGTATGTTGGTGGCATCTGTCTGAGGTACGCATCAGGAAATTTCATCTCAGCCATTGCTATCCATTGCAATCCATTGCTAAATATGGATGGGCAGCTTGAGTACCATACCTGCATGTGGGCTGAGGCATTATGTGTGCCAAGCCTGGTTTTAGTCCGTCCCTGATCCAGATATAAAAAAAAAATTCTAAGCAAAAAAAGAAAAAAATCAATGCATTTATTGATTTTTTTTTTCCTTTTTTCGTGAGTATAAAATGTCTAGATGTCAAATTATTGACTTTATGCCTTAACAAATTAAAGGTGGTCTCCAAGAAAAGGTCTTGTGCAGAAAAGCAATGCATTAATTTGTTTAGAATAGACAATCCATCCCATAATTGAAATACAAAATCTTATAATAAGGGCTTATGCACACGAAATGTATTTTCTTTCTGCTTCTGTTCCGTTTTTTTTTTTTGCGGACCGTATGCGGAAACTTTCACTTCAATGGGTCCACAAAAACAACAGAACCGTTACACACGACCGTTGTTGTTTTGCAGTCCGTTTTTCCCGGATCCATTGTTCCGTATCTGAGTTTTTTTTTCTCTGATTTAAGTCCTCTTCCGCTCCGTTATTCCACAAAACATATCCGTATGGTTTCCGTATGCGATCCGTTTTTTGCGGATCGGAAACGGAAACAGTAACTTATTAATCACCAAACACATGAGCAATATGGGCTGGGTATAGCAAAACAGTATGGATCTGCAAAATACAGATTAAATACGGATGACATACGGACCCATTGACTTGAATAGGACGTGCGCTACTTTTTTGCGCAACGGAAATACGTCACGGTGTCTCAGCACGTATGGGGTCCTTACCCACTCAACTGCCCGTGGTGTGTGAACAGGGTCTGAACAATGCTAGAAATTAACTCACAGCCAGGCTCTCACATGCCTCCATAGTGGTATCACCAATGCACTGTGAGGTAGGATAAAGCTGTGAGCCGCACCCACAACAGACCATGTGACACAGAAGCTACCAGGTGCAAAAGAATGTTACCAGCAAAATGAAGTGGCACATTCCATACACATAAAGACAAAAACTCACTGAAAAAAGTGGCCTAAACGGGTGAAAATGCTCCAAACCCAGACACTGTAGCGCGTCTATAACCAGGGGAGCAATTGCCGCAGACCACGGAAATCCCCAGCAAAAAAAGCGTACAATGGAGGATGCCGGGGCGGACCACATGCACCACAAGGACATCCTACACAAAATGATACATTGTGCAGATGAAAAAATATACATACACAACCTCACAGTGCATTGGTGATACCACTATGGAGGCATGTGAGAGTCTGGCTGCGAGTTGGTTCAGGCCCTGTTCACACACCACCACGGGTAGTTGAGTGGTAGGACCCCATGCGTGCTGAGACACCGTGACGTGGTGCATGAGGGGCTCCGATATGTTCCTGAAGATATTGGCAAAGTTCTCAGCTTTTAACATCGGCCTGAGGAATTAGCTAGTGATGTCAGTTGCGTATCATTTTGGTGCATTTTTTGCAGTGAATTGTGTATGTATATTTTTTTAATTAGTTTTTTTCCTTCTATTTCGTCACACCTCAGCCACCCGAGATAACACAGGGCTGGTGTCATAAAGCTCAAGAATCTAGCTATACTCGGATCCTCCACAGTGATATCTGAGGATGGGGTGATGGATATAGAAAGTGGAAGTTCATAAGGTATGAAATACAGGGCTGGCTGTCATTTCTTGGGTCTCACTGAAGTAGTGAAGATCTGTCCTGGTTTTCTACCTGCCCTGGCGATGGAGCCTTTGCCATCTATGTGAGTGTTAGGTTTCTGGTTTATTTCCTTTTATTTTAAGAAACTGTTGTACATTATATTTCTGTATGTCTTTTGTTACCCTTTTTTTGGTAAATATAAGCAGTGTAATTCTTTTTATCAGATTAAACTCCATTTAAGTTCTCTTTTGTGTTCTTGAACAAATCCACGTGCTAAGCTCTAAGCACATAAGACTACCTGTTTAGATAAGAGTTTCGGAGGAAATTGTAGTATTTAATGCATTATATAGAGACAGGAGAGTGACTGAAGAGTGTGAGTTCTTGAAACAAACCTTAGTAGTGGCAGTGTTGAGGAATTAATGGGAAATATTAGTAAGGCTACTTTCACACTAGCGTTCGGAGCGGATCCGTCTGATGTTTCATCAGACGGATCCGCTCCGATAATGCAGACGTTCGCATCCGTTCAGAACGGATGCGTCTGCATTAAAACTTAGAAAATTTTCTAAGTGTGAAAGTAGCCTGAGCGGATCCGTTCAGACTTTACATTGAAAGTCAATGGGGAACGGATCCGCTTGAAGATTGAGCCATATTGTGTCATCTTCAAGCGGATCCGTCCCCATTGACTTACATTGTAAGTCTGGACGGATCCGCTCGCCTCCGCACGGCCAGGCGGACACCCGAACGCTGCAAGCAGCGTTCAGGTGTCCGCTCACTGAGCGGAGCGGAGGCTGAACGCTGGCAGGCGGATGCATTCTCAGTGGATCCGCCTCCACTGAGAATGCATTGGGGCCAGACGGATGCGTTCGGGGCCGCTCGTGAGCCCCTTCAAACGGTGCGCACGAGCGGACACCCGAACGCTAGTGTGAAAGTAGCCTAATTTAGATAGATCAGGTGTTTTTGTGTTGGCCGACCACCACACACCTACACATCACGTGAACTCCAGCGAGGGTGATCATGACACTGGAGTTTTGATATTCTTGCAGTCTCTCTGGAGTAGAGTTCTCACAGAAGAACTAGGTTTAATCCTGGTCCCTGAGACCCTTGGAGCGAGAGCAATTGAACATGCTTCCTCATCCCTCACTAGTCCTACTAGAACTCCCCCTGTGGGCAGTAAGTAGGACTCAGCCCACTCCTAAAAAGATTGGGGAAATAGGATGGTAAGTCCCATTCCTAATGCCAGCCATACTCCATCTGCTGGTGTATCGTGCATACATAAACATGGCAAAATATAACAAACCAAACTATTGCATATACCCCCAGGTCTGGGGTACTGCACATTGCACTTATGGAGGAGAAGACCAGACTGAGAGAGGCTGCAATATACAGAATGGAACTGCTGCTGTTTCTGCCTATAGGAATATGCTGAGCAAGGCAACCCAGAGGGTGTAAGGCTACCTTCACACCGCTGGTGTGAATTCCAGCAGGCTGTTCCGGCAGAGAACAGCCACCCAGAGTTCACCGGATCCTGTACTGCCGGATGCGGTTGGAATGTTCGCCGGCCCCATTAACTATAATGGGGTCCGGCGGAGATCCGTACGCTGTTCTGGCAGACAAGCAGAGAGTTGGCTGGACACAAATCGCTGCATGCTGCGGTTTGTGTCTGGACGATTCTCCTTTTGCCTGCCAGAACAATGTGCCGAAATTTCACACCAGAGGTGTGAACCTAGCCTAATGCAGCTGGCAGCTACAATATGAATACACAATATTCTGCTTCAAATATAGGTGTTTTAAATGTGTGGTCGGTGTTCCTGCAACAGTTACAAACCAGCAGGAAGAAATGTTATAAAATGTAGAGCTCACATCTATAATTTAATAGACAGCATTGTCCTCTTCTGACATTGGGACACAGGAACTTTGTTGAAAGTCTATGCTCCTGCAGTAACAACACTGCTAATCTAAGTATCATAGTGTAACCAACTGCACCCCGATAACACCCTTACTGTAAAACAAGACTCACTCATCAAGCCTTTACACTTGAGTGCAGCAATATATAACAGCATTCTTCATCTTAGGTTGGGGTCAAAGCAATCAATCAGCACCACAGTTCCAGGTGATTGCTTTCTTTTCTAGCAGTCAGTATATCATGCATGGTCCAGTAGGCAGGAGTCTTATGGCAAAGAGAGATTGAAGCTTCAAAAAACAGTCCCATGGTTCCTCTTTCACATAATAGTCAGCAATGTGGTTAACTTGTTACCCTGATTAGAGTGATCCTCTGATTCAAGAAAAAAAAATAATACACATTAACTGGGGAAAAAACTGAACACCTATCTGGTGCCCTCCTTTTTATCTTTCAGCTACAGATGTGCCAATACCCAGGCTCCTCTTCTGTCATCCAAGATGGCCTCACTGCTTCTCAGACTACCTAATGCACACTGTATTGAGGAGTCAGCAGCAGGTGTCCGATTTATGTTTTACTGTAAAGGGGTTTGCCCATCTCAGATTTAGATGGCATATGACTAGGGTATGCCATCAAAGTCAGATAGGTATGAGTCCCACCATTGGGACTCCTATCTCCATAACGGGGTCTTTGTAGTGAAGGAGAGCAAACAGAGCATGCATGGGTGGTTTCCATTCACTGCTATGGGACTTCCGAAAATAGCCAACCAAGCGCACTCGGATATTTTTGGTACTCCCATATCGGTGAATGAAGAGTTGCGCCGGCCTCTACATAACTTCGGCGCATCCACTGCCAGCTTCCTTGTCTAAAACAGACGTGGAAAATTATAAATAATACGAGCCTGGATGCCTGACTGCTTCCCCACCCACGCCATGCCCTCTTTTTTAGGCCTGGCTTGAGCAGGGAAACGTCGCCAAAAAGTGGCATATATCTGTTGTAGATGACCCCCTATGTTCCTATCAGGCAGGGGCTCAATAGGAACTAATGTGCGCCAGCCTCTGTGACAGATATATCACTTAGTAAATGACCCCCTTAATGTTCCATTGATAGATGGAAAAATGTGTCTTGTTTAAAAAGCAAGAAAAATAAACTGACACTGGAGGTGATATACATTTTAGAAGTAAGTGTCACCATTAGAGGTAAGTACAGGTGTAGCTAAAGGCTCATGGGCCCTGTTGCAAGAGTTCAGCTTGGACCCCCTTCCCCCTCAGTACATTGTGGCAAGGGGCACCCCTCCATGCCAAATTCTTCACCTAACCCCTACTCTCCAGCCGTACTGTTAAAAACATACTTGGAAAACATTACATATAGTGCTACAAAACATACAGGGTAAAACAGCGCCACATACCTCTTACATCCAGTGATGTCTCCTCTCATGTAGATTTTCTCTTTCCTCATCTTCTCCATTCATACCAGACCACCATCATGATTTCTTTCAGCTATCACTTGTCTCTGCACACAGACATCTTAGTTTCCTACTTTTCCATCATCCTTACACCTTCTCAACACCCCATCCTGCCACCCCCAATACTGTGCCCCAATACTATACTGAAGAAACAGTCTCCCTTAAAATACTAGTACCACACAGATGGTGCCCCCTTAAATATTAATTGGCACACAGTGCACTAAAAAAATAACTCTGCCCTGACACTAATAATGTAAACATAATGTCACCCAAAAATAACTGCGCTAAGCTGATACTGCCCCCACTAGTAATAGTGCTCCCCAAAGTCCCACTAATAGTAATAATTGTCTTCCAGAGTGCATAGTGTTAACAATGCCCCCAATAGTAATAATGCACATACTGTGTCCATACTAGTAATTATGTTCCCCATAGCCCCCCCCCCCGTACTGATACTTCTCCTTATAATGTGTGCCAGTAGAAAAATGCCGCCTAATATGTGCCAGTGCAAAAATAACCCCTTTTAATGTGTGCCTGTACAAAAATTACCATCTTATAATGTGTGCCAGTGCAAAAAAAATACTTCTTACATACCCCTTAACACCCATACACCTCATATCAGACCTCAAATCAGACCCCCATTATCATATATTCAGATCAGACCCCCATATCAGACCTTAAATCAGAACCCCATATCAGATCCTTAGATCAGACCCCATAGCAGACCTCAAATTAGACCCCCTTATCTTCAAGATTTCAAATCAGACCCCCATATCATACCTCAAATCAGATCCTTAAATCAGACCCCATAGCAGACCTCAAATTAGACCCCCTTATCTGATCTCAACTCAGACCCCCATATCAGACCTCAGATCAGACCCTATATTAGACTTCAAATCAGACCCCCATATCATACCTCAAATCAGATCCTTAAAGCGAACCTTTCACCTCATTTTCACCTTATAAACCAGCAACAGTACCTTATAGATTATCTTGAGTGTGTTGTTATGCATGTTAGTGCCGCTTTCCTGGGCTCTTTATACTTCAAAAAATCGTCTTATAATCTTCACATTCTGTGCTCCAACAGTCATGCAAACAGTCAAGGGGGTAGCCCTTCCATCTCCTCTGGCCGTACCGCCCCTGCCCTAACCCCTCCTCTATGCTCCTAACTGACAGCCGGCTCAGTCGCCGGGACGGCGCTTCTGAAACCTGCGCATGCGCCGTCCTCCTGATTCGCCGCGCAGTCCCGTCTTTCTTGCTGACAAAAGCGCGATCATGTAAGAGAATCGCGCATGCGCCTTACGCGATGCCGGCCTGTCTGCTCTCCTGTCTGCTCTCCCTCCCGTGTGCGCGCTCCACTATTGTCAGCAAGAAAGACGGGATCGCGCGGCGAATCAGGAGGACGGCGCATGCGCAGGTTTCAGAAGCGCCGTCCCGGCGACTGAGCCGGCTGTCAGTTAGGAGCATAGAGGAGGGGTTAGGGCAGGGGCGGTACGGCCAGAGGAGATGGAAGGGCTACCCCCTTGACTGTTTGCATGACTGTTGGAGCACAGAATGTGAAGATTATAAGACGATTTTTTGAAGTATAAAGAGCCCAGGAAAGCGGCACTAACATGCATAACAACACACTCAAGATAATCTATAAGGTACAGTTGCTGGTTTATAAGGTGAAAATGAGGTGAAAGGTTCGCTTTAAATCAGACCCCATATCAGATCCACAGACCTCCATATCAGATCTTCAGATCAGACCCCATATCAAACCTAAGATGAGAGCCTAATCACACCTTCATGTTAGACCCCCCATATCAGACCCAGTTTTAGACCTCAGATCAGACCCTCATTAGACTTCCATGTCAGACCCCCCAATATCAGACCTCAGATCAGATCCCCATTAGACCTCCATGTCAGACTGCCCCATATTAGACCTCAGCTCATCAGACCCCCTTTTAGACCTCCATGTGACACCCCCATATCAGCCCTCAGATCTCACCCCCTTTAGACCTCCATGTCAGACCTCCCCCCCATAACAGACTTCACATCAGAGCCCTATTACACCTCCTGTCAGACTCCCCATATCCTCAGATCAGACTTTAAAATAAATAAACTTACCTCTCCTGCTCACTGCTCCTCTCCAGGTATGAGGGTCTCCCTTGCATTGTTCACTCCCTGATCTTCTTTAGGCCTGCAGTGTCAGGTCATAATGCGCGCACTACGTCCTGACGCTGCAAGCAGTCAGAGCAGTGCAGAGACCAGGGAGTGTGAGTACAGCGCTCGCAGCTCTTCACTACCCCTGCCTTCATTATGGAAGCGCTCAATAGTATTTGCTTTATAGCATGCACCGCGTCTTATAATGGGAAAATTACAGTAATTGACAGTGCCGCACTGGCTCCTGGCTTAAGGGCCCAAATGCAATTGTGACCACTGTGACCCCTATAGCTACGCCACTGGAGGAGAGCGAATTTCTTGAAATTTGTTTCAGGTCCATTTCATACAAATTGGTTGCCAGATTCGATTTCGGTCTGAATAAATTCAACCTGAATCGAAAGTGCCCCAATTTCCCTGAAAAGTCATGTATGACACACTGTGTGATCTTTTAGAACCGTATACAACGCCTTATAAGTTATATAATACCAATGCAACATTAGGGCTCTTTCACACCTGCGTTATTGTCTTCCGGCATAGAGTTCCGTCGTCGGGGCTCTATGCCGGAAGAATCCTGATCAGGATTATCCTAATGCATTCTGAATGGAGAGTAATCCGTTCAGGATGCATCAGGATGTCTTCAGTTCCGGTACGGAACGTTTGTTGGCCGGAGAAAATACCGCAGCATGCTGCGCTTTTTGCTCCGGCCAAAAATCCGGAACACTTGCCGCAAGGCCGGATCCGGAATTAATGCCCATTGGAAGGCATTGATCCGGATCCGGCCTTAAGCTAAACGTCGTTTCGGCGCATTGCCGGAGCCGACATTTAGCTTTTTCAGAGTGGTTACCATGGCTGCCGGGACGCTAAAGTCCTGACAGCCATGGTAAGTGTAGCGGGGAGCGGGGGAGCAGTGTACTTACCGTCCGTGCGGCTCCCCGGGCGCTCCAGAGTGACGTCAGAGCGCCCCAAGCGCATGGATCACGTGATCGCATGGATCACGTCATCCATGCGCATGGGGCGCTCTGACGTCATTCTGGAGCGCCCCGGGAGCCGCACGGACTGTAAGTATACCGCTCCCCCGCTCCCCGCTCCTACTATGGCAACCAGGACTTTAATAGCGTCCTGGGTGCCATAGTAACACTGAAAGCATTTGGAAGACGGTTCCGTCTTCAAATGCTTTCAGTACACTTGCGTTTTTCCGGATCCGGAGTGTAATTCCGGCAAGTGGAGTACACGCCGGATCCGGACAACGCAAGTGTGAAAGAGGCCTTAGTAATGTCAAAGTGACAGCAACATATGGCTATGGGTAAACAGATGGCAGTGAATGGTAACAAGCAGCCTGTATAAAAACACACTGCATTGTCATTTATTTTTAACTATCAGAAGGACCCGGCTTCGCACGGGTATATTTAATCTATTGTATTTAATGTTTGTGTGTGTTGTTAAAAGATATTGACAGTATCCACTAAAACAGTGACATCTACAGCACCCCGCCCCTTTAACAGTGACCTCCACAGCGGTCTGCCCCCTTAACAGTAACATCCACAGCACCCTCCCCTTTAACAGTGACCTCCACAGTGGCCGTCCCTTTATTAGTGACCTCCACACTACCCCATCTAGTTAACAGTGATTTCCACAATAACCCACCCCCTTAACAGTGACCTCCACAGAGCTCCGTTCCCTTAAAATGTGAAGAGAAAAACCCACACTTGCACCTTTGCATGGTTCTGTTATTCATGCTTTGTTTACATGCTGCAGCAAAGCTGTGGGGGCATGTAACAACAATGACTAAGCCCTCCCTCATGAATATTTGTGGGTGTGAATAATCTGACCTTCCCTTCACCCTGCTCTGCACTTGCTGAGGCTGCCAGATCACCAGACGCAGAGGCAGAGGAACGGCACACTGGTTGATCACAGGGAGGGAGCGGCCACAACATTGAATCTTTCCGCCCTGCTGCAGGCACTGGTAAGGATTGCGCAATGGGCGATCCCTCACAGGAGCCGCGGCAGCCAGAGGAGAGAGAGGGGGGCGGGTACACAAGGCTCTGACATTTCGTGTACAGAGCAGGGCCATTCCCTAAGGCAGGGAGAAGCCTGTACACGAGACTTCACCACCGGAGCCTGGTGGATGACGTCAGGGGTCACGTGACCCATATCAGCCGTTCAGAAACACTGCAGAATAAATAATGTGAGTAAATTACAAATGTATTTTTAATAATCTTATAAGCCACCATAACATATATAGATATAACTCGGACAACCCCTTTAACTGTGACCTCCACTTTTCCCTGCCCCTTAACAGTGACCTCCACAGCATCCCTCCCCCTTAACAGTGACCTCCACAGCAGCCCGCCCCTTTAGCTGTGACCTCCACAGCATTCCGTCCCCTTAACAGTGACCTTCACAGCAGCCCGCCCATTTAGCAGTGACCTTCACAGCAGCCGCCCCTTTATTAGTGACCTCCACTGTACCTCATCTCCTTAAAAGTGATTTCCACAACACCCCGTCCCCTTAACAGTGGCCTCTACAGCAATCTGCCCCTTAACACTGACCTTCATAGCGGACCGTCCCCTTAACTGTGACCTTCAGAGCAATTTGCCCCTAGGGTGGCCAGAGGTCCGGTTTTAGGCTGGACAGTCCGGCTTTCAGACTCCCTGTCCTTCGTCCGGCGCAGGGCCTGGACAGCACTGTGCTGTCTGAGCGTAAGCTGCAGAGATAAAGTCACCCTCCCTCCCACCCCTGCAGCTGACAGAAGTTGATTTTTACCTTCATTTTTTCAATCCCCGTCGGCTGCAAAGTGGGAGAGGGCATGGCCTAACCGGGTCAGGGGCATGGCTTAGCTGGGCCTGGGGGTGGGGTTTTTCATTTTGCACATTCAACTGTGCATTAATTTCTGCAAAATAACTGTGGTGTCAAAATGCTCACCACTTCTCAATACATACATTGAAGGGCGCAGTTTCCAAAATAGGGTCCTTTCCCACTGGACACAACATATTGGGCGCTGAAATGGAATCTGTGGAAAAATTGCAATTTTTCACTTTGCACCATCTGCTGTGTATTAATTTAGCAAAACACCTGCTGGGTCAAAATGCTCACTGCACCTACTGGTAAATATTGTGAGGGGTGTGGTGTCTAAAATACGTTCATTTCTTTTATTTTTAATTTTTTTTAATTTTTTTTCACCTCAGAGCCTCTGCAGTTGTCGGCCAGTGCTGTATAAATCACCAATCTACTGTAGGTCTCAAATGCACATTGCACTTTTTCTCTTCTGAGCCCTCCCGTGGTAACACATTTTGGAGTCTTTTTTCTCATGTAACCTCTTGAAAATCAGAAAAATCTGGTCCTAAAGCAACATTGTATTATAAAAAAATATTATATTTTATATTCACCACCAACTGTTTTTAAATTCTATGAAACGCCTATTAGGTCAAAGTACTCACTATACCCCTTGAGAAATTCATAGGGGAGTGAAGTTTCCAAAATGGGGTCACTTTTTGGGTGTTTCCACTGCAGAGTCTCTACAAATATGACATGGTGCCCGGAAACCAATACAGCAAAATCTGCCCACCAAAAGCATATTGCACTCTTTCACTTCTGAATCCTGCGGTGTGCCCATATACAAGTTTACGACCACATATCGGGGGCTGCTGTATTCAGTAAAAATTGCATAACAAATTGTGGGATCTTTTTTCTTATGTTACCCCTTGTGAAAATGAAAAATCTAGGACAAAAGCAACATTTTATTGAAAAAATTAAATTTTGTTTCTAAATTCTATGAAAAGCGGTCAGTACACCCTTCAATAAATTCCTTGAGTGGTGTAGTTTACAAAATGTGGTCACTTTTTGGGGGTTTCCACTCTATGGGTACCTCAGGGTCTCTTCAAATGTGCCATGGTGACATGGTGTGGCATTCCAGCAAAATCTGCCCTCTAAAAACCATATGATGCTCTTCTTATCCCTGCCATGTGCCCAAACAGCAGGTTACGACCACACATAGGGTGTTGTCGTGTTCAGGAGAAAATGCTTAACACAATTTGGGGGGCTTATGCAACACTTTAATGGAGGTAATGAAATTTTTAATTGTGATAGCCACGTGTTTCCAAATTTTATAAAACATCTGTGGGGTCAAAGCGGTCAGTACACCCTTTAATAAATTCCTTGAGGGGTGTAGTTTCCAAAATGGGGTCACTTTTTGGGGGCTTCCACTCTATGGGTAATTTGGTCTCTTCAAATGTGAAATGGTGCCAAAAAACCATTCTAGCAAAATCTGCCCTCCATTTGAGCCCTGCAGTGTCCCCATACATTTCTGTAAACCACAGAATCATGGTAATAAATAGTTTTTTTTTTTAGATTTTCCTTTAATTCTTGTGAAACATGTAAATGGTTAATAAAGTTTGTAACATCAGTTTTGAATAATATGAGGGGTATAGTTTCTAAAATGGGGTCATTTATAGGTGGTTTCTACTATGTGATCCCCTCAAAGTGACTTTATAACTGAATTTGCCCTTAAACAAGTTCTTCTAAAACTCTAAGCCTTCTAATGTCCTAAAAAATAAAATGACATTTACAAAATGATGCCAACGTAAAGTAGACATATGGTGAATGTTAATTGACTATTTTAAGAGAAAATATCGGATTTTTCCAAATGTTCCACAAATCTTGTTTTTCTTTTTTTCTAACTAAAGGCAAAGCATATTAATTCTAATTTACCACTAACATGAAGTACGATGTGTCACGAGAAAACAATCTCAGAATCGTTTGGATACGTAAAAGCATTCCAAAGTTATTACAATATAGAGAGAGACACATGTCAGATTTGCAAAACTTGGCTTGGTCCTTAAGGTGAAAATTGGCTGTCCTTTCAATAGGTTAAAGGGTTTGTATGGGTTGTAGATATTTGACCTATCGTTGGGATAAATCATCAATGTCAGATAGGTGGGGGCTGACTCCCTGCACCCCTGCTAATCAGCTGTTCACAGTGCAACTTACCGCAGGGGCAGTGGAGATGATGGGAGTAACCATACTTAGGCCTCTTTCAAGTTCACGCATCGCATCCGCGCGGAATACTCGGCCGTGTGAAAGGGGCCCTTACACTCTCTGAGCCATGTGTTCTTCCCCTCGGGGCACACTCTGGTTCTGGGGCCCTCTGCCTGTTGGTAGTATATAATTTCTCTGCATAATACATGCATGTATCGGTAATTTATCATTCAAACTACTCAATCTGATGCCTCAATAGTTGTTAGCACAATCCTAATAATTCTTACTCCTCTGACTGGAAGGTAAAATGGGGTTACCCAAAATGACGTACATCTTCTATGCTCTGTGAAATGAAATTTACATTTTATTATAGAAGTGTAGTGTCCCACTAGGTAAAGGTGGGCACTACACAAGGGTCAATATGGCCACGTTATTCTCCACCTCCTGTGGAATATGGCCATTGAATTTTATATGATGTTTTATGTGATTTTCCTGTTTATTTCCTGTATCAGGCCTGTTAGGGGTAGTTCCTCCTCCTAGACAGTAGAGGGAGCTAGGGAACCCCTAGTATATATATTTAGGCCTAGACAGGAAGGGGGAAGGCAGAGTAGTCCAGGAGGCTAGTGAGTGCAGTCTAGCCTGCCTGAGGTTTCTGTCACGGAACCATGAACCAGACGTACAACAAGGGATAAGTGAAAATAAGAAGGCTTTATTGAAAATAAAGCTGTAAAGCAAAAGTCCAAACGGATGGCGAAACCGAAGCAGAGTCTTTGCGAAGCCAGAGGTCAGGAACCAGAAGGGTAGTCAGACGAAGCCAGGATCAGGAACCAGCAGGGTAGTCAGACGAAGCCAGGATCAGGAACCAGCAGGGTAGTCGGACGAAACCAGGATCAGGAACCAGCAGGGTAGTCGGACGAAACCAGGATCAGGAACCAGAAGCAGCAGCAGTCTAGAAGCAAGTGAACACAGGAGGACCAAGCAAGGAACTGAAGCCACAGACCTCCTATATATATGAGCTAGGCATCCAGCTCCTCCCAGTGGGAAGGAGGAGCCGCAGGGTGGGAGGCTACAAGAAACCCAGAAACCAAGATGGCCGCCAGCACATGTCAAACGAAGGAGAACAGCAAGAAGGTAAGACCATGACAGTACCTCCCCCTCAAGGGCCCCTCCTCCGCGGAGTAAAGAACGGTTTCTGAGGGAAGCGTGCGTGGAAGGCTCGGAGCAAGGCAGGAGCATGGACATCTGCGGAGGGAACCCAGGAACGCTCCTCTGGACCATAACCACGCCAATGGACCAAAAACTGCACCCGACCGCGGACCAGGCGTGAGTCCAGGATATTGCTCACCTCATACTCCTCACGATTACCCACTTGGACCGGACGAGGCCGAGGAACCGAGGAAGTGAAACGATTACACACCAGTGGCTTCAACAGGGAGACATGAAACACGTTGGAGATCCGCATGCCAGGAGGAAGCGCAAGGGCATAGGCTACCGGGTTTACCCTGCGAAGCACTCGGAAGGGACCAACAAAGCGAGGCGCCAGCTTAGGAGTGGGCACTCGAAGGTTGAGGTTGCGGGTGGACAACCATACACGGTCTCCGACCTGGTAGGAAGGAGCAGGCGCTCGTCTGCGATCAGCCTGGAGTCTCTGGCGCTGCGCAGAGACCTCAAGGGACTTCTGGATCAGTACCCAAGAAGCACGTAGGACGGAAAGGTGATCCTCCACAGCCGGAATATCCTGGGGAGAGAATACCTCCGGTAACACGGCAGGTTGGAACCCATAATTGGCCATGAAGGGAGACGTCCCAGAGGAAGAGTTCACTGCCGTGTTCCTGGCAAACTCAGCCCAAGGCAGGAGGTCAACCCAATTGTCTTGGTGATCGGAGACATAGCAACGAAGGAATTGCTCCAAGGCCTGATTGGATCGTTCTGCGGCCCCATTGGACTGAGGGTGGTAGGCCGAGGAGAAGGAGAGATGAATCCCCAACTGGGAGCAAAAGGCGCGCCAGAACCTGGACACAAACTGACTCCCCCGATCCGACACAATCTCCTTGGGCAAACCGTGCAACCGGAAGACCTCCCTGGCAAAAATCGTGGCCAACTCTTGTGCAGAGGGTAACTTCTTGAGAGGAACACAGTGGCACATTTTGGAAAACCGATCCACAATCATGAGAATGACCGTATGGCCTCGGGATGCAGGGAGGTCCACAATGAAATCCATCCCTAGGTGTGACCATGGGCGCTCCCCGGTGGCTATGGGTTGCAGAAGGCCCAACGGAAGGTGCCGAGGGGACTTACTCTGGGCACAAACGGAGCATGCCGCTACATATGCGGCGATGTCGGAACATAGGGAAGGCCACCAGAACAGACGTGAAACAGCCCAGGACAGCTGATTCTTTCCAGGATGCCCCGCGGTCTTGGAGTTATGGTAGGTTCGCAACAACCGAGTGCGCAACTCCTCAGGCACAAAACATCTGCCGTTGGGTCTCCCAGAGGGAGCACCAGATTGAGCCGCCAAAATCTGCTCACCCAGGGGAGAGGTCAGGCTGGTGCGAATGGCGGCCAAGATCTGATTCGGAGGTATGACCGAAGTCGGAATCGACTCCTCCCTGGACAGCTCGGAGTACTGCCGTGATAAGGCATCCGCCCTGATGTTCTTGGAACCGGGTAGGTAGGAGACTACGTAATTAAAACGTGACAAGAACAGAGCCCATCTGGCCTGACGTGGTGTCAATCTCTTGGCCTCAGAAAGGTAGGTCAGATTCTTGTGGTCCGTCAGGATGAGGACCGGAACCACCGAACCCTCGAGCAAGTGCCTCCATTCTTTAAGGGCCTGCACGATGGCCAATAACTCCCTGTCACCAATCTGATAGTTGCACTCCGCGGAAGACAGTTTTCGGGAGTAAAACCCACAAGGAAGCAGAGGACCCTCTGGTGTTCTACGCTGAGACAGAAGGGCGCCTACTCCCGTCTCAGACGCGTCCACCTCGAGGACAAAGGGCAACCCAGGGTTGGGATGCGACAGAATCGGAGCCGACACAAAGGCGGACTTTAGAGCCTCAAAAGCTCGGATGGCCTCGAGCGGCCAGACCTGGGAATTACTGCCCTTCCTGGTCAGATCCGTGAGAGGCTTGGCTAGCATGGAAAAGTCCCTGATGAACTTCCGATAATAATTGGCGAAGCCCAAAAAGCGCTGCAGGGAACGAAGACCACTGGGCTGGGGCCACTGTAAGACAGCCGAAACCTTCTCAGGATCCATGGAGAACCCCTCAGCGGAAATGATGTAACCTAAGAAGGTTACCTGGGATCGGTGAAATTCGCATTTCTCAAGCTTACCGAACAGCTTGTTCTCTCGTAACCGTTGCAACACTCGTCTGACATCCAGAATGTGGGCCTCCATGGATTCAGAATATACCAAGATGTCATCCAAATAGACCACCACACACTGCTGCAACAGGTCACGGAAAACATCGTTGATGAATTCCTGAAAGACTGCGGGCGCATTGCACAACCCAAAGGGCATAACCAAGGATTCATAATGACCGGTCCTGGTGTTAAACGCGGTCTTCCACTCATCGCCCGCCTTGATCCTTACCAGGTTATATGCCGCCCTCAGGTCGAGTTTGGTAAAGACCGTGGCCCCTTTAAGGCGATCAAACAGCTCGGAAATCAAGGGTATCGGGTAAGCGTTCTTGATCGTGATGCGATTAAGACCCCTGTAATCGATGCAAGGCCTCAACTCACCGCCCTTCTTTTTCACAAAGAAAAATCCAGCCCCTGCCGGGGACGAGGATTTGCGAATGTGTCCGCGTGAAAGCGCCTCCCTCACGTACTCCTCCATGGCCTCATTCTCCGCTACCGACAGTGGATAGACTTTGCCACGAGGAGGAACGGCACCAGATTGTAACTCTATGGCACAATCGTATGGGCGGTGCGGAGGTAGGGCAACCGCGCGCACCTTATCGAATACATCCCGGTACTCCTCGTATTCAGGAGGCAACAGAGAGTCCGAGGAAGTACACAGCAACTTGACAGACCCATGGATGCAACTAGCCCCACACTGCGGTGACCACGAGAGGATCTCGGCCGATCTCCAATCGAAAGTCGGATTATGCTTCCGGAGCCAGGGGTACCCCAAGACCACCGAGTAGTGTGGAGACGAAATAACCTGGAGGCAGACCGACTCTCTGTGAACGGCACCAATGGCTATCCCCACTGGAAGGGTCTCATGAATCACGTGTGGCGGCAGAAGGGGTCTGCCGTCTATCGCCTCAAGAGCCAGTGGGGAACCTCGAGCCTGCAGAGGAATGGAATTGGCGGCAGCGAACACATTATCAATGAACAAACCACCAGCACCAGAGTCCACCAACGCCTGGGTCGTCACTGAGCCCCCGACCCAGGAGAGGACAACAGTGATCAGTGGTTTGTCAACACGGGAAACCGGGGACGAGGAGACTCCACCCAAGATCTGCCCCCGACAGGATCTCAGGTGCGAGCGTTTCCCGGACGGTTCGGACATGCCAACCGAAAATGCCCACCGAGACCACAGTACATGCATCGGCCCTCGCGTCTCCGGAGTACCCTCTCCCCCTCGGACAGGCGAGCAAACCCCAGCTGCATGGGTTCACCCCCAGACAAGTCATCCCCAGGAGGCGTGGGAGGAGAGGGAGGCACGGGTGGGACAGCAAACGTAGGCGCCAATCTGTTAGAAAACCTCCGCAGGCTCTCCTTAAAGGAAGGTCTCTCCCTGAGTCTGGTGTCAATCAAAATCAGGAAAGAAATAAGAGACTCGAGCTCCACTGGTAGGTCCTTAGCTGCAACCTCATCCTTCAAGGCATCCGAGAGACCATGAGAGAAAGCAGCGACCAGAGCCTCATTATTCCAGCCCACCTCTGCTGCCAGGGTACGAAACTCAATGGCGTATTCAGCTACGGATCGTGAACCCTGTCTGATGGACATAAGGAGCTTCGCAGCAGAGGCAGCACGAGCCAGCACATCGAATACCTTCCGAAGAGAAGCAACAAAACCGGAAAACTCGGCAACCACCGGATTGTTGTTCTCCCATAAAGGGCTGGCCCAGGCCAAGGCCTTGTCCGAGAGCAGCGAGATCAAGAAGCCCACCTTTGATCTCTCAGTGGGAAAGGCATGTGGCAGCAACTCGAAATAAATGCCCACCTGGTTAAGGAAACCTCGGCACTGAGTTGGCTCTCCCCCAAAGCGCTGTGGAAGAGGGGCAGAACCGGTCATACCCCGAAACACCGCAGGTGCAACAACAGGTGTCGGGGTAGACTCTGGCGCAACAACCGGAGCGGCAGTAGGAGCGGGCCCAGGAGCGACAACCGACCCATCGGCAACGGGAGCGAAATGAGCCGTGCGTTCAAGCAGGGTTTGCAACGCCACAGCGAACCGACCCAACAGGTGATCCTGCTGATCAAGTCTGGCAACCAGCGTGGGTAGCGAGAATGGCCCTGTACCGTCAGAATTCATGGCTTGGTCCTAATGTCACGGAACCATGAACCAGACGTACAACAAGGGATAAGTGAAAATAAGAAGGCTTTATTGAAAATAAAGCTGTAAAGCAAAAGTCCAAACGGATTGCGAAACCGAAGCAGAGTCTTTGCGAAGCCAGAGGTCAGGAACCAGAAGGGTAGTCAGACGAAGCCAGGATCAGGAACCAGCAGGGTAGTCAGACGAAGCCAGGATCAGGAACCAGCAGGGTAGTCGGACGAAACCAGGATCAGGAACCAGCAGGGTAGTCGGACGAAACCAGGATCAGGAACCAGAAGCAGCAGCAGTCTAGAAGCATGTGAACACAGGAGGACCAAGCAAGGAACTGAAGCCACAGACCTCCTATATATATGAGCTAGGCATCCAGCTCCTCCCAGTGGGAAGGAGGAGCCGCAGGGTGGGAGGCTACAAGAAACCCAGAAACCAAGATGGCCGCCAGCACATGTCAAACGAAGGAGAACAGCAAGAAGGTAAGACCATGACAGTTTCTGAGCAAAGCAAGCTCAGAAGTTTGCCACCAGGAGAGGGTTTTTGCCTCCTTAGAAACCTGAAGTTCTTATAAGAGTACAGAGCAGAGCTATTGTTCCAGCCAAACAGAGAGCTGAAGGGCAGAAGGATATATATGCAAAGCAAGGAGATATATACCTGAGGAAGTTTCCCTAACCAAGGATAAAGCCAGCAATAGGGCATACGGGCCTTGGGATAAAGACAGACAGGATTCTGAGGAAAAGTGCAGCCTGATCTGTAAGTGTTTAACCATCTGAGTATCTTGAAAGAACATTGTGCCTGCCATTGGATGTAAAGCCTGCCTGTCACCCTCTTGTACATGTGGAACTGACCAAAAACTGTAAAAAGTTAACTGTTTCAGTAAAAGGAAGTTTTGGTTCACTGCAACTTGTGTTCCTCCATTATTACTGCAACAAATCGGTGTGCCACCGTTACCGGCACTGGCGTCACGAACTTTAAGGGATCTTGCCACAGGCACATTAAACCTACAACACCTAGGGCACCTCACCTACCATCTGGCCTGGTCCCTATATACAGAGAGTGCCAAGAGGATCCCTATATACAGAGAGTGCCAAGAGGATCCAAGTGCCAGCCTCTCCATCACTGCTGTATGCCTGCCCAGGGTCTTCTATAAACTGTGAGTAACCAAGAGCAATCCTCGTTCTGCCAATTAACCGTGACCTCACACTCGCTCACCCTACAGGGCTGCGTACTGCAGAAGCAAATGTTGCATGATGCTGTGATCCTTCTGTTTTGCTTTCGGTAATTGAACATTTTCAAAATGTTAATTAAAAGATAAACAAATGTGACCCTAATGAAGAGTTCTCAGCTTTATTCCAGCCAAACAAATAGAATTGAAATTACTTTGACTGTAGGACATGATTTATGGACTCTATTATAGTAGACTCTTCAGAGAATATATGATGACGTCTATCAAGGGCATGATGTATCCTGAGATACAAGCTCTGGGATGAGAGATTGTGTTACTGCATGACTAATCGTCACTACCGAGGGATCGAACTAATATGATGTATAAAATAGAAATAAAAAGGATTTATATGAGGTCATGACTCAAGAAATACTATAAAATGGCTCTGGGATTTTCCACATTGAGTCTTATTTTTTTCAAAACACAAGACATTCGTGCAAATGTTAAATCCTACTTTAACCCCTTAGTGACCAGCCTGTTTTGGGCCTTACTGACCAAGCGTTTTTTTTTCCTTTTTTCATCGTCGCGTTCCAAGAGCTATAACTTTATTTTTCCGTCTATATAGCTTTATGAGGGTTTGTTTTTTGTGGGACAAGTTGTAGTTTTTAATGGTGCCATTTTGGGGTACACATAACTTTCTGATTAACTTTTATTAACTCTTTCTGGGAGGGAGATGGGAAAAACAGCAATACTGCCACAGCTTTTTTACATTATAAATTTTACGATGTTAATTTTTCGGTATAAATAGCATAATATCTTTATTCTCTGGGTCAGTACGATTACAGTGATACCAAATACATATAGTTTTTTTGATATTTTACTACTTTTTTCAATAAAACCCCCTTTTTTTTAAAGAAAAAAATGTTTTTGCATTGCCACTTTCCAAGACCCATAGCTTTATTCTTCTTTATATGGAGTTGTGTGAAAGCTTTATTTTTGGGGGATGATTTGGGTGATGTATTTTACATTGGTATCATTTTGGAGTAAATGCCGCTTTTTGATTGCTTGTTATTAAGTTTTTTCGGTGGCAACTAAAAATAAATTAGCAATTCTGTTTTTAAAAAAAAATAATAATTTATGACATTCACCGTAGGTGATGATTTACATGATATCTATGTAGTCCGGGTCGTTACGGACGTGACAATACCAAACATATGGGGAAGGTTTTTTTTTTGCAATTTTTCTTATGGATACATGGATTGCAGGATAGAACTTACCAGGAAAGATTAAACTACCTTAACATGGTATAGCTTGGAAGAAAGATGAGACAGAGGGGATGTGATAGAAACTTTTAAATACATAAAGGGAATCAACAAGGTAAAAGAGGAGAGAATATTTAAAAGAAGAAAAACTGCTACAAGAGGACATAGTTTTAAATTAGAGGGGAAAAAGGTTTAAAAGTAATATAAGGAAGTATTACTTTACTGAGAGAGTAGTGGATGCATGGAATTGCCTTTCTGCAGAAGTGGTAGCTGCAAATACAGTGAAGGAGTTTAAGCATGCATGGGATAGGCATAAGGCCATCCTTCATATAAGATAGGGCCAAGGGCTATTCATAGTATTCAGTATATTGGGCAGACTAGATGGGACAAATGGTTCTTATCTGCCGACACATTCTATGTTTTTATGTTTCTATTGAAAAGCGTATTTTCAATGAAAAAAAAGCGTAATTTTTTATGGTATTTTTTTTATTGAATAAATGAGTTTGTTTTTCTTTTTTTACCACTTAAGGCCTCATGCACACGGCCGTGTTCTGCGGCCGAGAGCGGTCCGTGGTAACCCGGCAGGGATTCCTTCTGACAGCAGGAGCGCACGGCGTCATTGGTTGCTATGACGCCGCGCACTTAATGCCGTCACTGCTGTACAGTGATACACTGGTATGATCTATACGAGTGTATCACTGTACAGCAGCGGCGGCATGAAGCGCACGGCGTCATAGCAACCAATGACGCCGTGCGCTCCTGCTGTCAGAAGGAATCCCGGCCGTGTTACCACGGACCGCTCTCGGCCGCGGAACACGGCCGTGTGCATGAGGCCTAATAGTCCCACAAGGGGACTATAAGGCCTCATGCACACGGTAGTTGTTTTGGTCCGCATCCGAGCCGCATTTTTGGCGGCTCGGATGCGGACCCATTCACTTCAATGGGGCCGCAAAAGATGCGGACAGCACTCCATGTGCTGTCCGCATCAGTTGCTCCGTTCCGTGGCCCCGCTAAAAAAATATAACATGTCCTATTCTTGTCTGCGCTTTGCGGACAAGAATAGGCATTTATATTGAAAGCTGTCCGTGCTGTTGTGGAACGCAAATTGTGGAATGCGCACGGACGTCATCCGTGTTTTGCGGACCGCAAAACACACCACGGTCCTGTGCATGCGGCCTCAGACATCTTTTTGATTGCTTTTAAAATGCAATGCACTATCCCAATGCATTTTAATAGCAATGCTATTCTGACATTAACCAGCAGGCTGCGCCAAAGAGCACAGCCTGCTGGAAATTACTCAAGGTTGGTCTGTGGCCTACATCAGACCCCAGGCAGCCTTCACACACATTGGCACCCCACGATCGCATTTGCGGGGTGCCAATGGGAGACAGAGGGAGTCCCTCTGTCATCACTTTACATGCGGCAGGGACCTGTGCAGCGCTTAAACTAGGCCACCGTAAAAAAGCGGCAGCCCAGCCTAAGGCCCCTTAGTGACCGCCGTAAAAAGGCGTATGGGTGGTCACTAAGGGGTTAATTGAACTGAGATACTTCTTTGGCTATTTAACCCCTTCAAGACCTTGCAATTTTCCTTTTTCCTTTTTTCTTTTTACTCCCTGCCTTCATGGAGCAATAACTTTTTTATTTTTCTGTTTAAATAGCTATATGAAGGTTGGTTTGTTTCGTTTTACGATGTTCTCTATGCAGAAAAACTGACTTGTTACACCTTCATTCTCTGGGTCAATTTGTTACATCTGGCGGGCTTTAGTGCTGCCCTAGCCAGTAAAACGGCTAGGGCAGCGCTAAATCCCGCCAATCAGAGCCGGTGACGTCACCGAACACACTGCCGGGCGGAAGTTTCCGTGTGTTATTTAAAACAAAAGAGCCCGTGCCCTGCGCGATTTAGCGCAGGGCAAGGGAGCGCATCGGAGCATGAGATGCTCCGATGCTAGCCTCAGGGGGGCTGACTGGGTGAAAATAAGGGTATGTCCGGGTTCAGCCCTGAACCCGGACAAACCCTTTTAAAGCAGAGAAATTCAAATTAGAAAATTGATAATTTTTACAAATTTTCCATAAATTTGGGATTTTATTTATAAATACAGGTGAAACAACAACTCAAATGTACCACTACCATGAAGTACAATGTGTAACAAGAAAACAATCTCATAATTGCTTGGATAAGTAAAAGTTCTCCAAAGCTATTACCACATAAAGTGACACATGTCAAATTACCAAAAAATGGCCTGGTCCTTAAAGGGAACCTGTCACCGGGATTTTGTGTATAGAGCTGAGGCCATGGGTTGCTAGATGGCTGCTAGCACATCCGCAATACCCAGTCCCCATAGCTCTGTGTGCTTTTATTGTGTAAAAAACCTGATTTGATACATATGCAAATTAACCTGAAATGAGTCCTGTCCCTGACTCATCTCATGGACAGGACTCATCTCAGGTTAATTTAAATATGTATCAAATCATTTTTTTTTACACAATAAAAGCACACAGAGCTATGGGCACTGGGTATTGCGGATGTGCTAGCGGCCATCTAGCAACCCATGTCCTCAGCTCTATACACAAAATCCCGGTGACAGGTTCCCTTTAAGGTAAAAAAATGGCAGGGTCCTGAAGGGGTTAATTTCCTCTAGCTGGATACATGTACTTACTCCGTTGTAATACATCTGATAGCTGTGCTGCATCCATTTGTTTTTCTGTTTCTCTGCTTGTATGAGCCATGGAACCTTTCTGTATATTACTGATGTTTCACCTCACCACCATATCTAAATATGGTCCCTTGTTGAACCACTTACACTGTAGAAAGGAGTTGGAACAGCCTATAAGAAATAGGAGGACATATATGCCTTGGATGACTCATTTTTTAATCTACAGGCAGTAAGTCAGACAATGGTTACCCTTGAAAATTATGTTGGCGACATTCTCAGACACGATCCCTGAAATTAGACTTGAGTCATTCTATATGACCTTGTAGAGTAAACCAGGAGTTCCAGTTAAAAACCGTCCTTATCAGGATGACCGGTCCATCCTTATTAGGGCTTGGGATTAGAGTGTAAAAGAGTCAGAGTCACCAATCCCCGATACTTCCAGTACCCAGTAGGGTGTATAAGGGTCAGCATCAGCAATCCCCTACTGTTCTGCTACCCGTTCTGCACCTTCCATGGTAGAGTAGTTTTCTTGTCCCCAGATAAGTGTCAGTGGCTCCTTTTGTTACTGCGGCTTTGAACCCGTAAAGTTTTCCTGGCCTGACTATTGTTAGGAGTTGATAGGTTTTACTTATTAAAATTATGCTGTAATTGTTATATAGTGGATTTCTAAGTATGGCCAGCAAGTGGCATCACTCACAAGACAGTCGCTACTCTGCCAGTGACACTTCCTTCTCCAGATAAGGCACAGAAAAGCTCGCTTGGCCTTTGCAAAAGCTCATCTGGACAAAGAAGAAGACTTCTGGTCTTCTGTGTTATGGTCAGATGAAACAGAAATTGAATTGTTTGGTCACAATAATGTTTCCTTCATTTGGCGTAAAAAAGGAGAAGCCTTCAACCCAAAGAACACCAACAAACATGGTGGTGGGAACCTAATACTTTGGGGGTGTTTTTCAGCCAATGGACCAGGGAACCTAATCACAGTAAACAGCACCATAAAAAAAGAGCAATACATGAGGATTCTCAACGACAACATCAGGCAGTCTGCAGAGAAACTTGGCCTTGGGCACCAGTGGACATTTCAGCATGACAATGACCCAAAACACATAGCAAAAGTGGTGAAGAAATGGTTAGCAGACAACATTAATGTTTTGGAGTGGCCCAGCCAGAGTCCAGACTTGAATCCAATTGAGAATCTGTGGAGGGAGCTAAAGATCAGGGTGATGGCAAGAAGACCCTCCAACCTGAAAAATTTGGAGCTCATTGCTAAAGATGAATGGGCAAAAATACCTGTGGAGACATGCAAAAAGCTGGTCTGCAATTATAGGAAGCGTTTGATTGCTGTAATAGCCAATAAAGGCTTTTCTATTGATTATTGAGAAGGGTATGAATAATTTTGGAATGGACACTTTTTGCTCAAATGTAAATAAAAGCTGACATGTTTATTTTTTCCACAATAATGCCTCTTGGACATCGTCTTATTATCTTTTGGGAGACACCCATGTCATTTCCCGTAAAAAAGATTACTTGCTGGTTGAATAAAAGTAACTTTAATTCAAAATTTGCCAGGGGTATGAATAATTATGGGCAGCACTGTACTTGCATCCCCCATGTGATAACAAGTACATGTTCTTATAACTGTATGCGGCTCTATTCTTCTATTCATCTATCCATTCACCTGGATCTGAATTCTTTTGTAATTGCATATAATTAAATTTTTTGTATAGCCACTGATTTATTCAACACAATCTATCTGTATAGCGCCACCTCCTGTTTTTTCTTATTTTTTATTTCTTTGTCCTGCTGACTGAGATGGCCGCACATGCTAAGTTTCATCCTTCAAATTCCTCCTAAGCTGTGATAGGGGAAGCATGGACACGCCCCCTTGGCTGCAGCAGAAAGACACTCCCCTTGAGCTGTCAGCTTGATATAAATCTAGCAGAGTAATGAATGGGGAGATCTCTGGATCCATGTGAGGTACAGGGTTGGTTCTAGCTTTGTTAGAAACAGATTTTCATGTACAGTTGTGTTCAAAATAATAGCATTCAGACATCACTAACCTGATCAATCACTGTTTTTGGTAGAAATGATATTTCTACATGGCAAATAATTTACTAGCAGGTGTAGTAGAGTAATAGAAATCCAACAGACCCAAGAGTCATGACATGCCTGCTGCTGATTCTCTGTAATTAAATCATTAATTGAAAGAAGCATGTTCAAAATAATAGCAGTGTGGAGTTCAATTAGTAAGGTCATTCATTCTTTGAAAAACAGGTGGCAATTATTGCCCTTATTTAAGGAAGGAATGCAGCAAATGTACATGCTGGTTACAGTGCATTTCTCTCTAAAATTCTGAGGAAAATGGGTCATTCCAAACATTGTTCAGAAGAACAGCGTATCTTGATTAAAAAGTTGATTGGAGAGGGGAAAACATATAAAGAAGTGCAGAAAATGATAGGCTGCTCAGCTAAAATGATCGCAAATGCTTTAAAATGGCAACCAAAACCTGAAAGACGTGGAAGAAAGTGAAAAACTACCATTCGAATGGATAGAAAAATAGCCCAAGAGGCAAGGGCTCAGCCAACAATCAGCTCCAGGAAGATCAAAGAAGGTCTAAAGTTACCTGTGAGTACTGTTACAATTAGAAGACGCCTATGTGAAGCCAAGCTATCTGCAAGAAGCCCCTTCAAAGTCCCACTGTTGAAAAAAAATACACTGCACCTGCACCGAAGAAAGGAAGCCGGCAGCAGGAGCGTGTCCTTCACTCACTGCGCCTGCACCGAATACTAAACTGGACAGTGTAGGCGCGGGATTTACGGGACACTGAGAAGAACTCGAAAGTCAATCAACTGGACCTGGGCGTGCCAAAGGGTGCGTAGATTGAGCCTCTAGGTGCTGAAGCAACGCCCTAATAGCGCCTAGAGGCTCATTAGCATATTTTAAAAGTCTTTATTTTATGAGAACGGCGGCAGGCAGGGAGTTATAAAGCATACTGTTATGTACTGCTGACATTAGCACATCGCTAATGTCAGTCAGCTACATAACGTTATTTCTCATGACAGAAACCCTTTAAAGTCAATTTACTGTATTATTTTCCCTTATATGGTTATAAAGGAAAATAATAGCATGAATAGCATCTTCATTCAACAGGACCTGCACTGACGTCATCGCGCTCACCACGTGGTTTACATCAAAGGTGCTTTTGCAGGTCCTGAAAGAAGAAGAAAGAAGACATGCCGGCTGCGCGAACAATCGGATGAGGTGACTTAATTATTTTTTTATTTTTTAACCCCTCAAGCCACACTTTAGTAAGCATTCTGTATTAAGAATGCTATTATTTTCCTTTATAACCATTTTATAAGGGAAAATAATAAAATGAGTAGAACACCTAACCCAAACCTGAACTTCAGTGAAGAAGTCCGGGTTCGGGTCTGGGTGCCACATTCAGTTTTTTCTCACACGCGTGCAAAACGCATTACACTTGTACAGAAAAAACTGAACATCAGAACGCAATCGCAGTCAAAACTGACTGCAATTGCGTGCCTACTCGCGCGGTTTTCCCGCAATGCAGACGCGACACATCCGGAGCAAATCCGGAACGCCCGTGTGAAAGAGGCCTTATTAGGATGGATCCTTTTTTATGAGTGTTATAATTCAGCTACACAATACTGTTGATCTATCTTCAAGATATGTCATCAAAATGAGAATGTTGAGGGTCTGATTTCTGGCCCTGTTGTGAGCGCTGCGGTTTCTTCAATATTCACCTGCACGCTATCTACATAGTAGCAGAAGTGCAGAGCAGCTACAGCTTCCTGCATTTCAACTGAATGGGACTAAGGCCCAGGGCTTTTTTTCTGGCGGAACGCACCGGAACGGCGTTCCGCCACCTTTTGACATCGCAGGCTGGATGTATCAGCGGGGAGGGACTGGGAGGAGGAGCTGGGGGCCGGTGCGTTCACTGTGCTCCGGCCCCCAGCTCCAGTACAGTTATAGAATGTGTAAAATGAATAATGATTCTATTCACGAGGCCCCCTCTGTAGTAGAATATTCAATATATCCATGATCCTACTCACAGGGCTGTTATATCGTAATCCAGGCCGGCCAGACGAGTGGCAGCGTCACTGACTGACGTCACCTGCCTGCGCCGCCTGCTTCATTCATAAAGTAGGCCGGGCACGTGACGTCAGTCAGTGACGCTGCCGCTCGTCTGCCCGGCCGGCCTGGATTACGATATAACAGCCCTGTGAGTAGGATCATGGATATATTGAATGTTCTACTACAGAGGGGGCCTCATAAATAGAATCATTATTCATTTTACACATTCTTTAACTGTACTGGAACGGCAATGGGGGGGTCTGTGGATGGCACTGTTAAGGGGGGGGGGGTCTGTGGATGGCACTGTTATGGGGTGGGGGGGTCTGTGAATGGCATTGTTAAGGGGTGGGGGGGGGGGGCTGTGGATGGCACTGTTATGGGGTGGGGGGTCTGTAAATGGCACTGTTAAAGGGGGGTGTCTGTGGATGGCACTGTTATGGGGTGGGGGGGTCTGTGGATGGCACTGTTAAGGGGGGGGGTCTGTGGATGGCACTGTTATGGGGTGGGGGGTCTGTGGATGGCACTGTTAAGGGGGGGGTCTGTAGATGGCACTGTTAAGGGGGGGTCTGTGGATGGCACTGTTAAGGGGGGGTCTGTGGATGGCACTGTTATGGGGTGGGGGGGTCTGTGGATGGCACTGTTATGGGGTGGGGGGTCTGTGGATAGCACTGTTAAGGGGGGGTCTGTGGATGGCACTGTTAAGGGGGGGTCTGTGGATGGCACTGTTATGGGGTGGGGGGGTCTGTGGATGGCACTGTTAAGGGGGGGTCTGTGGATGGCACTGTTATGGGGTGGGGGGGTCTGTGGATGGCACTGTTATGGGGTGGGGGGTCTGTGGATTGCACTGTTATAGGATGGGGGGGGTCTGTGGATGGCACTGTTATAGGATGGGGGATCTGCGGATGCCATCCCCAGATCCCCCATTAACAGTGCCATCCCCAGATCCCCCATTAACAGTGCCATCCCCAGATCCCCCATTAACAGTGCCATCCCCATCTGGGGGGTTTCTTTGCTGGGCTGGACTTTTATAGCCCCCCCAAATTTTACTTGCATCCCTGTTCTCTAAAGGGGCGGTTTTAGGGGGCGATCCTAGGGGTGGGTAGGGGTGTGGCCAGGGGAGGGGGGCTGAGTTCCACCACCTTTTCTCTGAGAAAAAAAGCCCTGCTAAGGCCTCATGCACACGGCCGTGTTCCGCAGCCGAGAGCGGTCCGTGGTAACCCGGCCATTGGTTGGTATGACGCTGTGCGCTTCATGCCGCCGCTGCTGTACAGTGATACACTGGTATGATCTATACGAGTATATCACTGTACAGCAGCCAATGACGCCGTGCACTCCTGCTGTCAGCAGGAATCCCGGCCGGGTTACCACAGACCGCTCTCGGCCGCGGAACACTGCCGTGTGCATTCAGCCTAAGGCCAGGTTGATTGCATGTCAGATGGAAATGGCTGAAACGGTTGCCAAATGTGCATAACGGATGCTTTAAATACAGAATCCGTTTTTTTATTGAATTTTCTGTTATTCTGATCAGAGGAAAGGCAAAATAAACTGCGATGTTAACCCAGCCTAAGGCCTCATACACACAGCCGTTGTTTTGGTCCGCATCCGAGCGGCCGTTTTGGCTGCTCGGATGCGGACCCATTCACTTCAATGGGGCCGCAAAAGATGCGAACAGCACTCCGTGTGCTGTCCGCATCCGTTGCTCCGTTCCGTGGCCCCGCTAAAAAAATATAACATGTCCTATTCTTGTCCGCACTTTGCGGACAAGAATAGGCATTTATATTAAAGGCTGTTCATGCCGTTCCGCAAATTGCATAACGCGCACGGACGCCATCCGTGTTTTGCGGTTCCGCGATTTGCGGACCGCAAAACACACCACGGTCGTGTGCATGAGGCCTAAGCTGTAATTACCCTGCAGTGCTGCTATTATGTAGACCAGGGGTGCAGAACCTGCGACCCGGGGGCCACATGTGGTCCTTGACACCCCAACCATCTGGTAACAGACATGTATGTCTATGTCTTATGACTGCTCACATGTTTTCCTCCCATTTGATAGAAGTCCTGTAACTAGACATTAATGGTATATACTGTGGGTTCAATATGCCATAAATAAAGTATTTCAGTTGTTAATACCCCTTTAAATTTTATTTTTGGCCCTCGCAATTGTTTCAATCTGGCAAATGTGGCCCCCAACCAGAAAACATTGTGCACCCCTGACGTAGACAGTGTACAGGAAAACTTTAAAGAGGCGGCAGCGCTCACACGAGCAATGCTGCCCCTTCAAACAGTATATCAGCAGGGGGTGCCGAGAATCGGACTGGACCCCCACCGATCAAAACTGTGAGGCCGGAATACCTCTTTAAGTATGTTTTATGAGTGCGATCCTTGATATAAAATAAAGATTATGTCATTTACATGACGGAGATTGTATGCCTTTTTAGGTGTCCTCTCCTTGCCAAACAGACTTCTGTGGGGCCCTATATATGCCTCCAGTTTCATACAGAGGTACAGTATGCAGTATTTTTTTATGTCACATTCTGTACGTTTTCGGGAAAGAATATCTCCATAATAGAGCGGAGTACAAAGGCACCATATAATGACCGCGACAGCACCATAATAGCAAGCATAGAGACTCTGCATGGGTCCATAGAGTCTTGGTGCACATGGACCTGCTGTATGAATGAGGTCTTAAATGGCAAAACACTTGCTGATGCTTCAGAGGAGCAGCGTCAGAAGATCTGTCATCTATCTTTCAATTGCTGTGTTACAATGAATTACCACATCTAATACAGCTGTTACTCAAAGACCCAGAAAACAGTCCATTAGGCAACATATGCAGAGAGCCTGTTGACAGAAGACACTTTGCAGGAGGTACGTGTATCTGATAAGCATAGATCATTACTTTCATTTGTCACTTGTAACTAGATCTAAGAAGTAAATGTGCTCCTTTCATGTCTACATGTAGATCTTTACTCATACATAAATACAAAGTAACCAACAATCTGTAATAGTCACTCTGAATTATAAACCATGTATCTCTGCCTTTCCGATGTTCAGCATATTGAGAACCAAGTATCATTTATTTCATTAGACTATAGAAATTAATATTTTACATGTATATGATATTTATCTGTATATAGATCTTATATATCATAAACCATTCTTTCATATGATTCTGGCAATAGATGGTTAGATCACAGATACAGTTAACCATAAAAAAATAAACTGACCCAAATAAGGCTTCATGTATTTCAAAGTTTTAGGCAGTCTGTGTTTCGCTGTAACGGAGAGTTATCTTTCATGGGACAGCACCTGTTTATTCTTCTACAAAGCCAGATTAACTAATCCTATAAGTTATGTAAATTTAGGAGATGATGTATCTAGTGCACTACGCCAGGAAACTGACCTGATTCTGATCCTCAGCTGCCTGATCTGACCTTAGCCTGTTTACCGTATAGACCCTTTGCCGCCTGTCCCGATCTCAGACTAGTCTCACTGATTTGCACAAACTCTGCCTGCTCTGACCTCAGCCTGTTTCCTGACTACTAGTATTGCCTGACCCTTGGGTGTTTTACACCAGTATACCAACCACACAGGTCTATTCCAACAGGTAGCAGCTTGGTGGCTTCCCTGCAGTAAAGTCCAGACCCCTGTATAGGGTTTGAAGGATGAATACCAGGGGACTGCCAAGATAACACCCTTAGGTCTAGCCCACAGTCAAACTAGTTGGTTGGTACAGTGCCCACTGCCCGTAACACCAATATGTTGCAAGTCACCCCAAAAAGTCCAAAATATACTCCACTTCCCCTGTTGCGTACAGGTTGTTGGAAACCTCTACAATAAATTAGGTTAGACTTACACCATATTTATCACTGTGGCTCAGGCTGAATGGTAAATGTGGTGCATGGCTAGACTCTTTAGTCTAAAACTATACCAACTATTGGCTGTCTTAGTTTGACACAGAATTTCAGGTCAAAGTTGTAGTGCAATTTTGGCGCTAAATGTTGCATATTAGTTCATGTCCCTTTCACAGTGAACCCACTCCCCCTTACCATTAAGCCAGACCTCCTTGTGGGGCTAAGCACAGATAATTCCTCAGCACATAGATGTGCTAAATTTCCCCACATTGTGGTGCAATTTCCACCAAAATATAGGTGCACTCACATTAGTAAATGTGGGTCAATTTATCAAAACAGGTGCAAAGGCTAAATGACTTAATTGCTCCTAGCAAGCAATTAGATTGATCCTTTCATTTTCCAAAAAAGCAGTTTTGATAAATCACCACCAATGTTTGTAAGGTAAGGATAAGGCAGAGGCGAAGTCAAACAGACAATAGGTTAGGGCAGGCGGCACAGGTACAGGTTAGGCAATCCGGGTCGGCAACAGGAGAGTCAAGACAAACAGATAGAGATCTAACAGGTAGCAGAGTCCAGGAATACAAGTACAAGTCAGGAACACAAGCGGATATCAGGAACCTTAGCAGGACACAAGGACCTTGACACTGAGGCATCTGGGAAGGGGGCTGAGCCACTTATATATGTGCAGGAGGGCTAGGATTGGTCAACGAGGTCACATGACCTAACCCATAAATCACAGGAAGTGACGCGCGCCAGTCCTTAAGGAAGTACTGCAGGAAACAAGCAGCATGCTGTGGCCAGGACTGAGAGGAAACTGGAGCGGATCCCAGAACAACAGTACCTACACAGACAAAGCCCAGGACTGCAGCGGTGATTGGGAAGCACTGGCCGCAGATCATCTCTGAACACGGTGCCCGGGACCGCGGCGGCAAGCAGGGGAACAACGGCGCACAGCAGCCGCTGTTACAAATACCTTAGTTCTACAGCATCCAATGGAACATACCATGGTTTTATAACATTGGAGGCACATTGATATATAGTATGGTCAGGGGCTAGCTATAGGGTAAGCAGATGTAACAGTTGCACCCAGGCTTGTGTTCCCAAGGGGGGGAGGGGGGGGGGCAAAAAGGACTCTCTGACACCAGTATTATACATAATATATGTCCTGTTATGGTGGTCCCATATAAAGACCAGTCTCTATGAGCCACATTGTAAGCATATCATCATAGGAAATATCTGGCTGGCCTTGATTTTCCCCATTAATATCACCAAGTGGTCTGTCTGGTGTCTTTGAGAGTTATCTATTATGAGGCAGTACCTTTAAAGGGATTTTCTGAGATTTTTTTTTAACTGATGACCTATGCTCTGTATACAGTCAGGTCCATAAATATTGGGACATGGACACAATTCTAACATTTTCAGCTCTATACACCACCACAATGGATTTGAAATGAAACAAACAAGATGTGCTTTACCTGCAGACTGTCAGCTTTAATTTGAGGGTATTTACATCCAAATCAGGTGAACGGTGTAGGAATTACAACAGTTTGCATATGTGCCTCCCACTTGTTAAGGAACCAAAAGTAATGGGACGGAATAATAATCATAAATCAAACTTTCACTTTTTAATACTTGGTTGCAAATCCTTTGCAGTCAATTACAGCCTGAAGTCTGGAACGCATAGACATCACCAGACGCTGGGTTTCATCCCTGGTGATGCTCTGCCAGGCCTCTACTGCAACTGTCTTTAGTTCCTGCTTGTTCTTGGGGCATTTTCCCTTCAGTTTTGTCTTCAGAAAGTGAAATGCATGCTCAATCGGATTCAGGTCAGGTGATTGACTTGGCCATTGCATAACATTCCACTTCTTTCCCTTAAAAAAATCTTTGGTTGCTTTTGCAGTATGCTTTGGGTCATTGTCCATCTGCAATGTGAAGTGCTGTCCAATGAGTTCTGAAGCATTTGGCTGAATATGAGCAGATAATATTGCCCGGAACACTTCAGAATTCATCCTGCTGCTTTTGTCAGCAGTCACATCATCAATAAATACAAGAGAACCAGTTGCATTAGCAGCCATACATGCCCACGCCATGACACTACCACCACCATGCTTCACTGATGAGGTGGTATGCTTAGGATCATGAGCAGTTCCTTTCCTTCTTCATCCTCTTCTCTTCCCATCACTCTGGTACAAGTTGATCTTGGTCTCATCTGTCCATAGGATGTTGTTCCAGAACTGTGTAGGCTTTTTTAGATGTCGTTTGGCAAACTCTAATCTGACCTTCCTGTTTTTGAGGCTCAACAATGGTTTACATCTTGTGGTGAACCCTCTGTATTCACTCTGGTGAAGTCTTCTCCTGATTGTTGACTTTGACACACATACACCTACCTCCTGGAGAGTGTTCTTGATCTGGCCAACTGTTGTGAAGGGTGTTTTCTTCACCAGGGAAAGAATTCTTCGGTCATCCACCACCGTTGTTTTCCGTGGTCCTCCGGGTCTTTTGGTGTTGCTGAGCTCACCGATGCGTTCCTTCTTTTTAAGAATGTTCCAAACAGTTGTTTTGGCCAGGCCTAATGTTTTTGCTATCTCTCTGATGGGTTTGTTGTGTTTTTTCAGCCTAATGATGGCTTGCTTCACTGATAGTGACAGCTCTTTGGATCTCATCTTGAGAGTTCACAGCAACAGATTCCAAATGCAAATAGCACACTTGAAAGGAACTCTGGACCTTTTATCTGCTCGTTGTAATTGGGATAATGAGGGAATAACACACACATGGCCATGGAACAGCTGAGAAGCCAATTGTCCCATTACTTTTGGTTCCTTAACAAGTGGGAGGCACATATGCAAACTGTTGTAATTCCTACACCGTTCACCTGATTTGGATGTAAATACCCTCAAATTAAAGCTGACAGTCTGCAGGTAAAGCACATCTTGTTCGTTTTATTTCAAATCCATTGTGGTGGTGTATAGAGCCAAAAATGTTAGAATTGTGTCCATGTCCCAATATTTATGGACCTGACTGTAGGTCATCAATATCTGATCAGTGGGGATCTGACACTCAGGACCCCCGCTGATCATCTGTTTGAGAAGGCCACAGCACTCCGTTGAGTGCCATGGTCTTCTTGCAGATTTTCCTAGGTCAGTGACGTCACGTTTATTGGTCACATGGCCTAGGCGCAGCTCAGTCCCATTGAAGAGAATGGGGATGATCTGTGATACCAAGCACAGCCACTATACAATGTATGGCGCTGTGCTTGTTGAGTGGAGAGAAGGATGTGGCACTTACAGAAGTGTAACAGCTGATCATTCTGGGTGTCAGACCCCCCCCCCCCCCCCCCCCCCCATCAGATACTGATGACCTATCCAGAGGATAAGTCATGAGTTCTAAAATCTTGGAAAAACCTTTTAATTATCACTGGGTATTTCCTGATCTATATTCATTAAAGCGTATTGCAAATGACTCCTTTATTCTCCCTTAAGAAAAATCTGGATAGATACACGAGCTGACTTAAAAAATGAACTGTCAACAGGAAAATGAGGACGCAATAATTATATATTTAAAAGAAGCGGGACTGAAACCTCTACAAGTCTCACCAAACAAGCTGTGCCGAGAACAGAGGCATTTGTCATACCCAATGATTCTTATATAAAAAAAAAAGACAAATCTTCCTTAAAAAAGCCTCATTCATCTTGTGTGTTTACAGAAAGAAGACATTTCTATATGTATTACTAAAATTGTGCATCAAAAAGCACAGTCATTAAAATGTGAATCTTATCCCTCTCCATAAAGCTGCTAATTAATAAACAGAGGCATAATACAGTAAAAATGCATGTACATAATTCATAATGATAATACATTGATTTGCATACAAGCAGCACAGTAGAACTGCTCCATGGGCTGACTCGGGGGGAGACAGCTGCCGACGTCTACAATAAAGAGATGTTGAAAGAATGAAATTGATCCTGAGGTGTAGACATGATGAAAATGCTAATTCCCTTTGTTGGGAAATTATTTGCATTTTGTTTCTTGCACACAAAAAATGTGCCCCATTTCCTGTAGTCTGACCGGATAATTAATTCCAGGAAAATACTACTACTTACTGGCCCAGATTTACTAATGTGTCTGCTCCGAATTTTGGTGCAGTGTAGCACAAATAGGGTTTCTACACTTTTTTCACCGTCTTGCTGGGAAAGGGGTGGAGCTTATTGGAAAGTTGTCAGGCTTCACAGGAAATGGGCATAGCCTCACAATTCTGTCTCAAAGTATGCCAACCAACACTTGCTCTCATAGAGTTAAGGCGGGTTTACAGCCGATTGTCGGGATGGAAGTGTTCCTTCCGAACAGTCCGCTGCTTGTTCCATGAAGGAGACCGCTACATTTACATGCAGCAGTCTCCTTCACATTATGCGGACGAGGGATCGCTATTGCCATTGTTCATCCGCATACAGAATAATTGTTTCTGCTGACCAGAAGACATGATCGGTGGTGTCTGAACGAACGACAGGATCACCCGATGAACAAGCGTTTTGCTCGTTCATCGAGTGATCAGCGGCACATTTATACTGGCAGATTGTAGGAAATGGGCGTTTGCAGGAAATGTCATTCCCGATAATCTGCCCGAAAATCGGATAGTCTAAGTCTATCTTTAGACAAAAGTATCTATCTGTGCACCAAATTTATCATCCAGTCTGAGGCACAGTAATAAATCTGGTGCAGGTCTACACAGCCTAACTAGGTATATTTATACTGCCTGACTGAACAGGCAATTATCAGGAACGGACCCCTCCTTCCTGATAACTGCCTGCTCATAAGTGGAGTTAAAGGTACATTTATATGCAACCATTACCTCCACTGAATAGGGACAAGAGAAGGCTACTGCCATCGCTCGTCCTCATACAGATTCACTGCTTCTGGGCAGCAGATCGCTCTTTATGCTGCACAATCTGCTTCTCAGGAACGGTGACTTAATGTGCTGCACAAAAGATTATTTCACCCGTTGAATGAGCTCTTCCATGTGCTTCCAGGTCCATATGGTTGTGTCGCAAAAGATAGGACATGTCCTATCTTTGGCAGCAACATGTGGATTGTGGACCTATTAAAGTCAATGGGTCCGCACCACGATGCGCCGTGCACATGCTTGGTGTCCATGTTTTGTGGATCCGTGGTTTGTTTTCCACAAACAGACACGGCCGTGTGAATGCACCCTAAGGTTACATTCACATTAACTCCTTAACCCTTTCATGACCAAGGGTCATTGATGCCCCAGTGTCCAGGTCAAAATTTACAAATCTGACATGTGTCACTTTATGTTGTAATAGCTTTGGAACACTTTTATTTATCCAAGCCATTCTTAGATTGTTTTCTCGTGACATATTGTACTTTATGATAGTCAAAAATTTGAGTCAATATATTTCACCTTTATTTATGAAAAAATCCCAAATTTACCCAAAATTTTAAAAAATTCACAATTTTCTAAATTTACATTTCTCTGCTTCTAAAACAGAAAGTCATACCTAATAAAATATTTATTACTTAACATTTCCCATATGTCTACTTCATGTTGGCATCATTAGGACGTTAGAAGGCTTAGAAGTTTAGAAGCAGTTCTTAAAATTTTTAAGAAAATTTCCAAAACCCACTTTTTAACCACTTAAGGACCAAAGGTTTATACCCCCCTAAAGACCAGGCCCTTTTTTACAAATCGGCACTACACTACTTTCACCGTTTATTGCTCGGTCATGCAACTTACCACCCAAATGAATTTTACCTCCTTTTCTTCTCACTAATAGAGCTTTCATTTGGTGGTATTTCATTGCTGCTGACATTTTTACTTTTTTTGTTATTAATCGAAATTTAACGATTTTTTGGCAAAAAAATGACATTTTTCACTTTCAGTTGTAAAATTTTGCAAAAAAAACGAGATCCATATAGAAATTTTGCTCCAAATTTATAGTTCTACATGTCTTTGATAAAAAAAAAATGTTTGGGTAAAAAAAAAAAAAAATGGTTTGGGTAAAAGTTATAGCGTTTACAAACTATGGTACAAAAATGTGAATTTCCGCTTTTTGAAGCAGCTCTGACTTTCTGAGCACCTGTCATGTTTCCTGAGGTTCTACAATGCCCAGACAGTACAAACACCCCACAAATGACCCCATTTCGGAAAGTACACACCCTAAGGTATTCGCTGATGGGCATAGTGAGTTCATAGAACTTTTTATTTTTTGTCACAAGTTAGCGGAAAATGATGATTTTTTTTTTTTTTCTTACAAAGTCTCATATTCCACTAACTTGGGACAAAAAATAAAAACTTCTATGAACTCACTATGCCCATCACGAAATACCTTGGGGTCTCTTCTTTCCAAAATGGGGTCACTTGTGGGGTAGTTATACTGCCCTGGCATTCTAGGGGCCCAAATGTGTGGTAAGGAGTTTGAAATCAAATTCTGTAAAAAATGACCAGTGAAATCCGAAAGGTGCTCTTTGGAATATGGGCCCCTTTGCCCACCTAGGCTCCAAAAAAGTGTCACACATCTGGTATCTCTGTATTCAGGAGAAGTTGAGGAATGTGTTTTGGGGTGTCTTTTTACATATACCCATGCTGGGTGAGATAAATATCTTGGTCAAATGCCAACTTTGTATAAAAAAATGGGAAAAGTTGTCTTTTGCCAAGATATTTCTCTCACCCAGCAGGAGTATATGTAAAATGACACCCCAAAACACATTCCCCACCTTCTCCTGAGTACAGAGATACCACATGTGTGACACTTTTTTGCAGCCTAGGTGGGCAAAGGGGCCCATATTCCAAAGAGCACCTTTCGGATTTCACAGGTCATTTTTTACAGAATTTGATTTCAAACTCCTTACCACACATTTGGGCCCCTAGAATGCCAGGGCAGTATAACTACCCCACAAGTGACCCCATTTTGGAAAGAAGAGACCCCAAGGTATTCGCTGATGGGCATAGTGAGTTCATGGAAGTTTTTATTTTTTGTCACAAGTTAGTGGAATATGAGACTTTGTATGAAAAAAAAAAAAAAAAATCAGCATTTTCCACTAACTTGTGACAAAAAATAAAAAATTCTAGGAACTCGCCATGCCCCTCACGGAATACCTTGGGGTGTCTTCTTTCCAAAATGGGGTCACTTATGGGGTAGTTATACTGCCCTGGCATTTTCCAGGGGCCCTAATGTGTGGTAAGTAGGTAAATGACCTGTGAAATCCTAAAGGTGCTCTTTGGAATATGGGCCCCTTTGCCCACCTAGGCTGCAAAAAAGTGTCACACATGTGGTATCGCCGTATTCAGGAGAAGTTGGGGAATGTGTTTTGGGGTGTCATTTTACATATACCCTTGCTGGGTGAGAGAAATTTTTTTATACAAAGTTGGCATTTGACCAAGATATTTCTCTCACCCAGTATGGGTATATGTAAAATGACACCCCAAAACACATTCCCCAACTTCTCCTGAGTACGGCGATACCAGATGTGTGACACTTTTTTGCAGCCTAGATGCGCAAAGGTGCCCAAATTCCTTTTAGGAGGGCATTTTTAGACATTTGGATACCAGACTTCTTCTCACGCTTTGGGGCCCCTAGAATGCCAGGGCAGTATAAATACCCCACATGTGACCCCATTTTGGAAAGAAGACACCCCAAGGTATTCAATGAGGGGCATGGCGAGTTCATAGAATTTTTTTTTTTTTGGCACAAGTTAGCGGAAATTGATATTTTAAATTTTTTTCTCACAAAGTCTCCCGTTCCGCTAACTTGGGACAAAAATTTCAATCTTTCATGGACTCAATATGCCCCTCACGGAATACCTGGGGGTGTCTTCTTTCCGAAATGGGGTCACATGTGGGGTATTTATACTGCCCTGGCATTCTAGGGGCCCTAAAGCGTGAGAAGAAGTCTGGAATATAAATGTCTAAAAAATTTTACGCATTTGGTTTCCGTGAGGGGTATGGTGAGTTCATGTGAGATTTTATTTTTTGACACAAGTTAGTGGAATATGAGACTTTGTAAGAAAAAAAAAATAATAATTCCGCTAACTTGGGCCAAAAAAATGTCTGAATGGAGCCTTACAGAGGGGTGATCAATGACAGGGGGGTGATCAATGACAGGGGGGTTGATCAATGACAGGGGGGTAATCAATGACAGGGGGGTGATCAGGGAGTCTATATGGGGTGATCACCACAGTCATTGATCATGCCCCTGTAAGGCTTCATTCAGACGTCCGGATGCGTTTTGCGGATCCGATCCATCTATCAGTGCATCCGTAAAAATCATGCGGACATCTGAATGGAGCTTTACAGGGGGGTAATCAATGACAGGGGGGTGATCAGGGAGTCTATATGGGGTGATCACCACAGTCATTGATCATGCCCCTGTAAGGCTTCATTCAGACGTCCGGATGCGTTTTGCGGATCCGATCCATCTATCAGTGGATCCGTAAAAATCATGCGGACGTCTGAATGGAGCTTTACAGGGGGGTAATCAATGACAGGGGGGTAATCAATGACAGGGGGGTGATCAGGGAGTCTATATGGGGTGATCACCACAGTCATTGATTACGCCCCTGTAAGGCTTCATTCAGACGTCCGGATGCGTTTTGCGGATCCGATCCATCTATCAGTGGATCCGTAAAAATCATGCGGACGTCTGAATGGAGCTTTACAGGGGGGTAATCAATGACAGGGGGGTGATCAGGGAGTCTATATGGGGTGATCACCACAGTCATTGATCACGCCCCTGTAAGGCTTCATTCAGACGTCCGGATGCATTTTGCGGATCCGATCCATCTATCAGTGGATCCGTAAAAATCATGCGGACGTCTGAATGGAGCTTTACAGGGGGGTAATCAATGACAGGGGGGTAATCAATGACAGGGGGGTGATCAGGGAGTCTATATGGGGTGATCACCACAGTCATTGATCACGCCCCTGTAAGGCTTCATTCAGACGTCCGGATGCGTTTTGCGGATCCGATCCATCTATCAGTGCATCCGTAAAAATCATGCGGACATCTGAATGGAGCTTTACAGGGGGGTAATCAATGACAGGGGGGTGATCACCACAGTCATTGATCATGCCCCTGTAAGGCTTCATTCAGACGTCCGGATGCGTTTGGCGGATCCGATCCATCTATCAGTGCATCCGTAAAAATCATGCGGACATCTGAATGGAGCTTTACAGGGGGGTGATCAGGGAGTCTATATGGGGTGATCACCACAGTCATTGATCATGCCCCTGTAAGGCTTCATTCAGACGTCCGGATGCGTTTTGCGGATCCGATCCATCTATCAATGCATCCGTAAAAATCATGCGGACATCTGAATGGAGCTTTACAGGGGGGTGATCAGGGAGTCTATATGGGGTGATCACCACAGTCATTGATAATGCCCCTGTAAGGCTTCATTCAGACGTCCGGATGCGTTTTGCGTATCCGATCCATCTATCAGTGCATCCGTAAAAATCATGCGGACATCTGAATGGAGCTTTACAGGGGGGTGATCAGGGAGTCTATATGGGGTGATCACCACAGTCATTGATCATGCCCCTGTAAGGCTTCATTCAGACGTCCGGATGCGTTTTGCGGATCCGATCCATCTATCAGTGGATCCGTAAAAATCATGCGGACGTCTGAATGGAGCTTTACAGGGGGGTAATCAATGACAGGGGGGTAATCAATGACAGGGGGGTGATCAGGGAGTCTATATGGGGTGATCACCACAGTCATTGATCACGCCCCTGTAAGGCTTCATTCAGACGTCCGGATGCGTTTTGCGGATCCGATCCATCTATCAGTGGATCCGTAAAAATCATGCGGACGTCTGAATGGAGCTTTACAGGGGGGTAATCAATGACAGGGGGGTAATCAATGACAGGGGGTGATCAGGGAGTCTATATGGGGTGATCAGGGGTGATCAGGGGCTAATAAGGGGTTAATAAGTGACGGGGGGGGGGTGTAGTGTAGTGTAGTGGTGCTTGGTGCTACTTTACTGAGCTACCTGTGTCCTCTGGTGGTCGATCCAAACAAAGGGGACCACCAGAGGACCAGGTAGCAGGTATATTAGACGCTGTTATCAAAACAGCGTCTAATATACCTGTTAGGGGTTAAAAAAAACACATCTCCAGCCTGCCAGCGAACGATCGCCGCTGGCAGGCTGGAGATCAACTCTCTTACCTTCCGTTCCTGTGAGCGCGCGCGCCTGTGTGCGCGCCTTCACAGGAAATCTCGGCTCACGCGAGATGACGCCTATTGGCGTTAGCGTAGCCTGGGGGAGCCGCCGCAATGACGCCTTTCGGCGTTAGCGTGGCGGCAAGCGGTTAAGGACCAGTTCAGGTCTGAAGTCACTTTGTGGGGGCTTACAAAGTGGAAACCCCCCATAAATGACTCCATTGTAGAAACTACACCCCTCAAGTAACTCAAAACTGATTTTACAAACTTTGTTAACCCTTTAGGTGTTCCACAAGAATTAAAGGAAAATGGAGATGACATTTCTAAATTTCACTTTTTTGGCAGATTTTCCATTTTATTACATTTTTTTCTTTAACACATTGAGGGTTAACAGCCAAACAAAACTCAATATTTATTACCCTGATTCTGCGATTTACAGAAACACCCCACATGTGGTCGTAAACTGATGTAAGGGTGCACGGCAGGGCGCAGAAGCAAAGGAACGCCGTATGGTTTTTGGAAGGCAGATTTTGCTGGACTGGTTTTAGATGCCTTGTCCCATTTAAAGCCCCCCTGATGCACCCACACAGTAGAAACTCCCAAAATGTTACCCTATTTTGGAAACTAGGGGATAAGGTGCCAGTTTTTTTGGTACTATTTTGGGGTACATTTTTGTACATAGATTTTTAATTGCTCTATATTAAGTTTTTGGTGAGGCAAGGTAACCGAAAAATGGCTGTTTTGGCACATTTTTTTTTTACAAGATTCATCTGACAGGGTAGATCATGTGCTATTTTTATAGAGCAGGTTGTTATGGAAACAATGATATCAAATATGTCTACTTTCTTTGTTGGTTTGTTTCAGTTTTACATAATGAAGCATTTTTGAAAAAGAAATTATGTTTTTGTGTGTCCATTTTCTGAACGCCATATGTTTTTTATTTTTCTGCCGATCATCTTGTGCAGGGGCTCGTTTTTTGCAGAAAGAGTTGGGGTTTTTATTGGTACCATTTTTGGGTACATAGGATTTTTTGATCATTCATTATTACACTTTATGGGGCAAGGTGACCAAAAAATTGTCTGTTTTGGAACAGTTTTTATTTATTTATTTTTACAGCGTTTATCTGAGGGGTTGGGTCATGTGACAGTTTTTTATAGAGCAAATCATTACGGACGTGGCAATACCTAATATGTATACTTTTTTTTATTTATTTAAGTTTTACACAATAAAAGCATTTCTGAAACCCAAAAAATGATGTTTTATTGTCTCCATAGTCTGAGAGCCATAGCTTTTTTATTTTTTGGGCGATTGTCTTAAATAGGGTATCATTTTTTGCGGGATGAAGTGACGGTTTGATTGGTACTATTTTGGGGGTCATAAGCCTTTTTGATCGCTTTCTGTTGCACTTTTTGTGTATGTGTATTTTGCAGCGCGGCAGCCCCGATGGTGGAGAGAGGGAGCCCCCTCCCTCTATTAACCCCATGGATGCCGCTGCCGCGGCATCTATGGGGTTACAGCAGAGTGTCAGCATAGAGCTGACACTTTCTGCTGATGGCGGCGGCTCAGGAATGGAGCCGCCACCATCACACACAGCAGGGGGACCGGGGGCAGCGCTGGAAAGGGGGGGGGGGTCGGGGGTGATTCGGCCGCCAATATTGAGGGAGGCTAGGGCAGGACTAATGTATGGGGCGGGGAGGGGGCGGACCGCACTGCATCAGGGCAGGAGATGAGCGCAGGAGAGGGGAACAGATCGGGGGGGCACAGAGGGGCACCAAGGGCTTGGAGGGGCACAGATCGGGGGGCATGAGGAACACTACCTGGTTTCAGGCTCTGATCTGCAGAGCGCAGATCAGACCCTGAAACCGGCATTTTTTCACTGCCGCGATTCGATTGGTTAGTCTGCACAGGCTAACCAATCGGATCGATTGCCATCAAGGGACCACTCTGATTGGTCCCTTGCCGGCATTACTGAACTGTATGCTGTCCGTGACAGCAGCAGGGCAGGGGCAGAAGCTTTAATCCAAGAGCTTTGCAGCGCTTGGATTAAAGAACTGTCTTGACGTTTATAGACATGATAGCTGCACGGGGCATGTGCAAATATCACGTATATAAACAGATTGCAGTCGGGAAGGGGTTAAGTACCCAGGACGAGAATGCTCGTCCTAAAGGGCCGGTCCTTTGCGCCCCAAGACGAGCATTCTCGTCCTGCGGTCCTTCTCTTCCCCCACGTGCGGTGCCGCGATCAGCTGCATCCACCAGCCTCGGTGATAACGCCAATGCCAGTGGATTAACCCCTCAAATGCCGTGGTTAGCGCTGACCGCGGCATATGGGAGGTTTGCGCTCCTTCACCTTAGCCATCGGGTCCCCGTGCTGCTGTGGCAGGGATCCGATGGTTGCCATGGCAGCCCCAAGCCATTACAAGGCCCTGGTGGCTGGGTCTTATAGGCAAACAATCAGTGTATTACACTGTGTATTACACTGATAGTCAATGCAGTACAATACAGATGTATTGTGCTGCATTGAAACAGGGATCAGACCCTGTAATGTTGAAGTCCCGGAGTGGGACAAAAGAAGTGAAAAAAGAAGTTAAAAAAATAAATAAAAGTTTCAAGTAAAAAAAAAAAAAGCGGCCTTTTCCCAAAAAAAAGTAAAAAAAGTAGACATATTAGGTATCGCCACGTCCGTATCGACCGGCTCTATAAAAATATCACATTACCTAACCCTTCAGATGAACACCGTCAAATAAAATAAAAACTGTGCTAAAAAAAACTTTTTTTGTCACCTTACATCACTAAAAGAGCAACACCAAGTGATCAAAAAGGCATATGCCCCACAAAATAATACCAATCTAACCGTCACCTCATCCCGCAAAAAATGAGCCCTTACCTAAGACAATCGCCCAAATAATTTAAAAAAACATGGCTCTCAGACTATAGAGACACTAAAACATGATTTTTTTTTTTCAAAAATTATATTATTGTGTAAAACTTAAAGTGATTCTGTCACCAAGTTTTGGGCTATAGAGCTGCGGACATGCACGGCTAGATCGCCGCTAGCATGTCCGCAATATACCGGTCCTATAGGGCTGTGTGATTTTATTTTCTTTAAAAAATAATTTTAGAGATATGTAAATTAGTCTTGTATGTGTCCAAGGGGCTGCCCAACCACGCCTGCCTGTGAAGGAGCCCAGCACCGCCTATGTCCTCCGAATCTCCTCCTTTCATCAACGATAGATTGCCGTAATATCGCGATGCGCGAGCTCGCGCATGCGCAGTGCCGGTATAGTGTTCCTTCCGTGTGCTGGCATCAGCCTCAGGGAAAGAACTGCGCATGCGCGAGCTCGCGCATCACGAGATTACGGCAATCTATCGTTGATGAAAGGAGGAGATTCGGAGGACATAGGCGGTGCTGGGCTCCTTCACAGAGGCTGGGCTCCAGGAAGGTTCGTACAGCCCCTTGGACACAAACAAGACTAATTTACATATCTCTAAAATCCTTTTTTAAAGAAAATAAAAGCACACAGCCCTATAGGACCGGTATATTGCGGACATGCTAGCGACGATCTAGCCGTGCATGTCCGCAGCTCTATAGCCCAAAACTTGGTAACAGAATCCCTTTAACCACCTCACGTCCGCCCTTCGACTAGAAAAACCGGGAGGTGATTCTCTATCTCTGAAGATCGGGTTGCCCATTGTCAGTGACAGCAGGGTAACCCTTAGAGAAGGCAGGGACAGTTCCCAGGTGTCCCTGCCTTGTAGATCGCTGTATACACAGCGCTCACCAAGCGCTGTGTATACAGAGGAGGAAGCGCAATGCGCTTCATGTTCCGGCCCTGCGGTCATGTGACCGCTGCAGCTGGGGGAATGCAGGAGCTGTTGGGTCTTTCACAGACCTCGATCAGCCCTGCGCTGAGGCTGTACAGCGCAGTATACCGCTGTACAGCCTCTCTGGGGGGTGTATTTCCCCTGTAAGTTAAATGTCCTATGAAGTTAAATGTCCCCCAGAGGTCTTGTATGACCTAATTGGGGGACGAAAAGTGTAAAATAAAAAAATAAAGTGTTAAAATAAAAAATCAAAAAAAAGTTTCACAAAATTCCCCAAGTAAGGAATAAAATTTTTTTGTTAAAAATATAAAAAATATAAATAAAATAGACATATTTGGTATTGCCGCATCCGTGACGGTCGGCTCTATAAATATATCACATGATCCACCAAGTCCGATAAACACCATTAAAGAAAATAAAACTATGACAAAAAAAGCCATTTTTGTCACCTTACATCACAAAAAGTGCAACACCAAGTGATCAAAAAGGCGTATGTCCCACAAAATGGTACCAATAAAACCGTCACCTCATTCCACAAAAATGAGCCCCTACATAAGAAAATCGCTAAAAAAAAAAAAAAAATATAGCTCTCAGAACATGGACACATTAAAACATCATTTGTTAGTTTCAGTAATGCTATTATTGTGTAAAACTTAAATAAATAAGAAAAAGTATACATATTAGGTATCGCCATGTCCTTAACGATCTGCTCTATAAAAATGTCACATGACCTAACCCCTCAGGTGAACGCTGTAAAAATAAATAAATAAAAACTGTGCTAAAACAACCAATTTTTTGGTCACCTTGCCTAATAAAGTGTTAGAATGAATGATCAAAAAATCATATGAACCCAAAAATAGTACCAATAAAACTGGCACCTTATCTCCTAGTTTCCAAAATGGGGTCACTTTTTGGGAGTTTCTACTGTAAGGGTGCATCAAGGGGGCTTCAAATGGGACATGGCATCTAAAAACCAGTTCAGCAAATTCTACCTTCCAAAAACCATGTGGCGCTCTGCCGTGTGCCCATACAGCCGTTTATGACCACATGTGGGGTGTTTCTGTAAACCACAGAATCAGGGTAATAAATATTGAGTTTTGTTTGGCTGTTAACCCTCAATGTGTTAAAGAAAAAAATGAATTAAAATGGAAAATCTGCCAAAAAAGTGAAATTTTAAAATGTAATCTCCATTTTCCTTTAATTCTTGTGAAACTCCTAAAGGGTTAACAAAGTTTGTAAAACCAGTTTTAAGTAACTTGAGGGGTTTAGTTTCTACAATAGGGTCATTTATGTGGGTACCCACTATGTAAGCCCCAAAAAGTGACTTCAAACCTGAATCGGTCCTTGAAAAGTGGGTTTTGGCAATTTTCTTAAAAATTTTAATAATTGCTTCTAAACTTCTAAGCCTTCTAACATCCTAAAAAAATAAAATGACATTTCCAAAATGATGTCAACATAAAGTAGATATATGGGGAATGTTAAGTAATAAATATTTTATAAGGTATCACTTTCTGTTTTAAAAACAGAGAAATTGAAATTTTGAAAATTGCTCATTTTTCAAAAGTTTTGGTAAATTTGGGATTTTTTCATAAATAAAGGTGAAATATATTGACTCAAATTTATGACTAACATGAAGTACAATGTGCCACGAGAAAACAATCTCTGAATGGCTTGGATAAGTAAAAGCGTTCCAAAGTTATTACCACATAAAGTGAGATATGTCAGATTAGCAAAATTAGGCCTGGTCAGGAAGGGGGCAAATGGCCCGGATGTGAAGTGGTTAAATAAATTTAAAAAATTAGACATATTAGGTATCGCCATATTCATAAAAACCTGCTCTATAAAAATACCACATGACCTAACTCCTCAGATGAACACCGTAAAAAAATAAAAATAAAAACGGTGTCAAAAGCCATTTTTTGTCACCTTACATCACAAAACGTATAATAGCAAACGATCAAAAAGTCATATGCACCCCAAAATAATGCCAATAAAACCGTCATCTCATCCCGCAAAAAATGATACCCTACCAAAGACAATCACCCAAAAAAGAAATAAAAAAATATGGCTCTCAGAATATGGAGACACTACAACATGAATTTTTTTTTCCAAAAATTATATTATTGTGTGAAACTTAAATAAATTAAAAAAGTTTACTTATTAGGTATTGCCACGTACATAACGACCTGCTCTATAAAAATATCACATGACCTAACCCCTCAGGGGAGCACCATAAAAAAACAAAAACGGTGCCAAAAAAGCCATTTTTTTGTCACCTTACATCAATATAAAGTGTCATACCAAGCGATCAAACAGTCATAGACCCTACCTAAGATAATCACCCAAAAAATCTAAAAAACTATGACTCTCAGACTATGGAGACACTAAAACATGATTTGTTTTTGTTTAAAAAATACTGTTATTGTGCAAAACTTAAATAAATAAAAAAGTATACATATTAGGCATCGCCGCGTCCGTAAGAACCTGCTGTATAAAAATATCACATAAACTAACCCCTCAGGTGAACACCGTAAAAAAATAATAATAATTAAAACAGTGTAAAAAAAAGCCATTTTTTGTCACCTTACATCACAAAAATTGCACCAAGCGATCAAAATGGCGTATGCCCCCCTAAATAGTACCAATCAAACGGTCACCTCATCCCGCAAAAAATGAGACCCTACCTAAGACAATTATTCAAAATATAAAAAAGCTATCACTCTCAGACAATGGAGACACTAAAATATGATTTTTTTTGCTTCGCAACTGCTATTATTTTGCTAAAGTAAAATAAAAAAAATAAAAAAGTAGACATATTAGGTATTGCCGCGTCCATAACAACCTGCTTTATAAAAATATCACATGACTTAACCACTCAGGTGAACACCGTAAAAAAAAAAAAAAAAAGTGTCAAAAAAGTCATTTTTTTGTCACCTTACATCACAAAAAGTGTAATACCAAGCGATCAAAAAGTCATAAGCACCCTAAAATAGTACCAATCAAACAGTCATCTCATACTGAAAAAAATGAGCCCCTACATAAGACAGTCGCCCAAAATGAAAAAAAAATTATGTCTTTCAGAATATGGAGACACTAAAAAAATGTATGTAAAACTGAAACAAACAACTAAAAAAAGTTGTCATATTTGGTATTGTCGCATCCGTAACAACCTGCTCTATAAAAAATACCACATGATCTAACCTGTCAGATGAACACTGTAAATAACAAAAAATTAAAACGGTGCCAAAACAGCTTTTTTTGTTACCTTGCCTCACAAAAAGTGTAATATAGAGCAACCAAAAATCATATGTACCCTAAAATAGTACCAACAAAACTGCCACCTTATCCAGTAGTTTCCAAAGTGGGGTCATTTTTTGGGGAGTTTATACTCTAGGGGTGCATCAGGGGGTCTTCAAATGTGACATTGCAGCTTAAAATTATCCCAGTGAAATTTACCTTCCAAAAACCATATGGCGTTCCTTTCCTTTTGCGCCCTGCCGTGTGCCCATACAGCAGTTTACGACCACATATGGGGTGTTTCTGTAAACTACATAATCAGGGCAATAAATATTGAGTCTTGTTTGGCTGTTAACCCTTGCTGTATTACTGGAAAAAATTGATTAAAATGGAAAATCTGACAAAAAAGTGAAATTCTGAAATTTTACCTCCATTTTCCATTAATTCTTGTGGACCACCTAAAGGGTTAACAAAGTTTGTAAAATCAGTTTTGAATTCCTTGGAAAGTGTATGTCACGACTGTAGGCAGGGACACACACACACACACACACACACACACAGTGAGCCCTAGCTTGAACCCAGCCCACTGACCCTGCCTACTTGCAGAACAAGTCCTAGGCGACAAGTCCACAACTGGTCGACGTTCCCTATACTGGTAAGTACAGAGATACAATCCAAGTGCCCGCGGAACCGCATGTACCTGTTCACACACAGGACACACAAACAAACGCCAAGGGAAGTCGAGACAGAAACAATCAAACCAGGATATCGATACCAACAGAATCACAAAGCGGAAGGAGGAAGCAATAACAAGCCACAAGGCTTGACAAGGTCAATACCGGACAGGAAGAAGGTACAGAATCGCTAAGCAGAGAGAGAGGTCAAGGTATAGCCGAAGTCAAATCTAAAAGAAACAGTTCAATACACACAGGTAGCAGAGCACAGCAAGGAAAACCTATAACTGGCAAATGTGATTGCCAGTTGCAGCCTTAAATAGGGAGCTAATCACCTGAGCACTGACATCACCGGGGGGAGTAGCTCAGGTGTTACCTAAGGGGGCCAAAGCAGGTGATTGAGAGGGACGTGGCCTATACAGCATCGCAAGGGACGTGGCCTAAACGCCATTAGAGGTGCGTGGCCTAAACGCAAAGTCACCAAGGGGCATGGCATGACAGCACGTCTGACACCGTGCTGCCGTGTCCGAGCCCCAGACTGCAGCACTGGAGCTCGGACAGGCAAGTTGGTGACAGTGTAGTTTCTAAAATGGGGTCACTTTTTTGGAGTTTCTACTCTAGGGGTGCATCAGGGGGTCTCCAAATTTGACATGGCACACAATGTAAGTCAATGGGGACGGATCAGTTTTCACTGACACAATAGAAAACGGATCCGCCCCCCATTGACTTTCAATGGTGTTCAAGACGGATCTGTTTTGGCAATGTTAAAGATAATACAAACGGATCCATTCTGAACGGATGCATGCGGTTGTATTATCGGTGCGGATCCGTCTGTGCAGATCCATGACGGATCCGCACCAAACGCGAGTGTGAAAGTAGCCTAACTCCTGCGTCTATCTTTCTGCACCCAGACATGAATCTGCTTCTCACTCAGTGTCTAAATCCCATCACTGACCGTCCACAGTCTCTTCCCTCACCATCTCCAGAGTGTAATAAACACATCCAAACACATCTGTATCTAATCCTAACATGTATGTGTGCGATACTTCCTGCTTAAGGCCTTATGCACACGACCGTATTTTTTTGCGGTCCGCAAAACGGGGTTCCGTTTTTCCGTGACCGTTTTTTCGTCCGTGGGTCTTCCTTGATTTTTGGAGGATCCACGGACATGAAAAAAAAGTCGTTTTGGTGTCCGCCTGGCCGTGCGGAGCCAAACGGATCCGTCCTGAATTACAATGCAAGTCAATGGGGACGGATCCGTTTGACGTTGACACAATATGGTGCAATTTCAAACGGATCCGTCCCCCATTGACTTTCAATGTAAAGTCAGGAGTTAATATACCATAGGATCGGAGTTTTCTCCAATCCGATGGTATATTTTAACTTGAAGCGTCCCCATCACCATGGGAACGCCTCTATGTTAGAATATACCGTCGGATTTGAGTTACATCATGAAACTCAAATCCGACAGTATATTCTAACACAGAGGCGTTCCCATGGTGATGGGGACGCTTCTAGTTAGAATATACTGAGAACTGTGTACATGACTGCCCCCTGCTGCCTGGCAGGTGCTGCCAGGCAGCAGGGGGCAGCCCCCCCCCTGTAGTTAACACATTGGTGGCCAGTGGGCCCCCCCCCCTGTAGTTAACGCATTGGAGGCTGCGATCTCTGCGTCCGGCCGGGAGCTCCTCCTACTGGTAAGTGACAGGTCATGTCACTTACCAGTAGGAGGAGCTCCCAGCCGGACGCAGAGATCGCAGCTCGCAGGTAAGTATAATGGTTCTACAAATTGCTAAGTAACCATGGCAACCGGGACAGCAGTAGCGTCCTGGTTGCCATGGTTACCGATCGGAGCCCCAGCGATTAAACTGGGACTCCGATCGGTACTCTCCGCTGCCACCAATGATAGGGGGGGGAGAGGGCCCACTTACCACCAACGAGTTAACTACAGGGGAGGGAGGGGGGCCCACTGGCCACCAACGAGTTAACTACAGGGGAGGGAGGGGGGCCCACTGGCCACCAACGAGTTAACTACAGGGGAGGGAGGGGGGGGGCGGCCGCACTGGCCACCAATGTGTTAACTACAGGGGGGGCCCACTGGCCACCAATGAGTTAACTACAAGGGAGGGAGGGGGGGCGGCCGCACTGGCCACCAATGTGTTAACTACAAGGGGGGGGGCCCACTGGCAGCAGGGGGCAGTCATGTACACAGTTCTCAGTATATTCTAACTAGAAGCGTCCCCATCACCATGGGGACGCCTCTGTGTTAGAATATACTGTCGGTTCAGAGTTTTCACGAAGTGAAAACTCAGCTATGAAAAAGCTTTTATGCAGACGGATCTTCGGATCCGTCTGTATAAAAAGTAACCTACGGCCACGGATCACGGATGCCAATCTTGTGTGCATCCGTGTTCTTTCACGGACCCATTGACTTGAATGGGTCCGTGAACTGTTGGCCGTGAAAAAAATAGGACAGGTCATATTTTTTTCACGGCCAAGAAACACGGATCACGGATGCGGCTGCAAAACGGTGCATTTTCCGATTTTTCCACGGACCCATTGAAAGTCAACGGGTCCGCGAAAAAAAATGGAAAACGGCACAACGGCCACAGGTGCACACAACGGTCGTGTGCAGGAGGCCTAAGTGTGTATCGAATCCCATCTTCTATGATACAGCCTGCTGAGCTGTGTATCTAATCCCATTTTGCATGATACAGCCTGCTGAGCTGTGTATCTAATCCCATTTTGCATGATGCAGCCTGCTGAGCTGTGTATCTAATTTCATTTTGTATGATAGCCTGCTGTGCTGTCTATCTAAACCCTTATGCACACTACAATATCCATTTATCCGCAAAATAAGGATACTGTCTGTGTGTGACCCGCATTTTTTTTTTAGTCCCATTGATTTCTATGGATTTTAGGTCTGCATGACCAGAATAAGACATGTTCTTTTTTTTGGCAGAACTGACATATGGATGTGGAAAACACATGGAATTCATCAGTGTGCTTTCCACATCCATATATCAGTACAGCAAAAGATAGAAAATATCTTATTCTGGTCCTCATAATGCAGATCTAAAACCCATAGAACTCAATGGCTCTGGAAAAAAATGCACATCTCACACAGGCAGTATCCTTATTTAGCAGATCTGCTACTTGGAGAAAGTAGAATGGATACGGTCCTGTGCATGAGGTACGGTCCTGACTGCTGAAGGGTTTATCTTGGGCCAACATGTGTGATACACATGAGATAAGACCGTGATCATCCTGGGAAACACGGTCCACGAGTCGCCACATCTCCCAGGCCGACCGCACTCTCCTGACCGAACTGACAATATCACAGTAATGTATGATACAGCCAGTCTCTTATCTGGTCAGGGGAGCCGAGGTTGGCCTGGAAATTGTGGCTGACACATGGACTGAGACATGGATTCCTGGGCCGATCCCAGTAGTTTGCATGATCCCTATCATCCATAATGAGCTGCCATAACAGTGACATCCACAGTGCCCCTATAACAGTTACATCCACAGTGTCCCCATAACAGTGACATCCACAGGCCCCCATAAGAGTGACATCCACAGGCCCCCATAACAGTGGCATCCACAGATCCCACATAACAGTGACATCCACAGTGCCCCTATAACAGTGACATCCTCAGGCCCCCATAACAGTGACATCCACAGATCCCCCATAACAGTGACATCCACAGTGCCCCCATAACAGTGACATCCAGTGCTCCGATAACAGTGACATCCACAGATCCCACATAACAGTGACATCCACAGTGTCCCCATAACAATGACATCCACAGGCCCCCATAACAGTGACATCCACAGATCCCCCATAACAGTGACATCCACAGTGCCCCCATAACAGTGACATCCACAGTGCCCCCATAACAGTGACATCCACAGTGCCCCCATAACAGTGACATCCACAGTGCCCCCATAACAGTGACATCCACAGTGCACCCATAACAGTGACATCCACAGTGCACCCATAACAGTGACATCCACAGTGCACCTATAACAGTGATATCCACAGTTCCCCCATAGCAGTAACATCTAGAGCACCCCCATAACAGTGTCACTGTTATGGGAGCACTGTGGATATCACTGTTATGGGAGCACTGTAAATGTTATCTACAGTTCCCCACAACAGTGCCATCCACATTCCCCTATAACAGTGCCATCCACAGTGCCCCCATGTGCCATCACGAGTGCCCCTAATGACATCGACAGTGTACCCACATTGCCCACAAGGGCACCCATGTGCCATCCAAAGTGCCCCCATGTGCCATCCAAAGTGCCCCAATGTGCCATCCAAAGTGCCCATGTGACATCAATAGTGCCCCTAATGACATCCACAGTGCCCCCAAAGTGCCCATGTGCCATCCATAGGGCCCCTAATGACATCCACAGTGCCCCCAAAGTGCAATCCACATTGTCCACAAGGGCACCCATGTGCCATACAAAGTGCCCCCATGTGCCATCCATAGTGCCCATGTGACATCCACAGTGCCCCCATGTGTCATACACAGTGCCCCCAAAGTGACCATGTGCCATCCATAGTGCCCCTAATGACATCCACAGTGCCCCCAAAGTGCCATCCACATTGTCCACAAGGTCACCCATGTGCCATCCAAAGTGCCCCAGTGTGCCATCCACAGTGCCCATGTGCCATCAATATTCCCCCTAATGACATCCACAGTGCCCCCATGTGCCATACACAGTGCCCATGTGCCATCAATAGTGCCCCTAATGACATCCACAGTGCCCCCAAAGTGCCCATGTGCCAACCATAGTGCCCCTAATGACATCCACAGTGCCCCCAAAGTGCCATCCACAGTGCCCACAAGGGAACCCATGTGCCATCCACAGCTTCCCCAATGACCTCCACAGCATAGTGATCAGCGTCTGTGGCTGATCGCTATGCTGTCACTCATGTAAAGCGCTTACATCGCGCTGTACATGAGTCAGTAGAGGCTTCTATAATATAACAAAAACAAAGACAGGTGCACTCTGCGGTCTTACTAAGCCCTCAAACTGGTGTTAAAATTGAGAGATTAGCCAACATGTCCTACGTGAGGACATGTCTGAGCCCGAGCACCGTGCCAAGGTTTCTCAAGTAGCTCGGGACCTAACGCTAAACCTACCTGGGCCGTATAGGCAATACCAGGAGCCAGTGGGCGAATTACAGGAGCGCAAGGTCCGACTCAAAGCAATCTCCCAGTAACCTCCAGCATGTGACCATGCATACAATGGGAGGAAGCACAGAGCTCTGAGCCCCACCCAAGACTGGCTGATATAGCCCGGGCCTCACATGTGCACCAGAATGCTGCCTGTAGATGGAAATAAAGGCACATTCAGACTAGGAGTTTCTACACCTCCAAAAAATTAAAGATACAAACTACAAATTGGCGTGGTATTAAAAAGCAGGAAGTGCTCAACCCCATATGCAGTGGTGCATCTATACCGGGGGGGGGCAGATCCTGCACTTGTGGTCCGCTGCTAATGGCAATCCCCGGCAAAAATGCATACAATGGAGGATGCCTGCAGCGGACCACAAGTACCACAATGGACATCCTACACAGGATAACAAATGTGTGGATGTGATAAACAGTAAAAATAATATAACAAAAACAAAGACAGGTGCACTCTGCAGTCTTACTAAGCCCTCAAACTGGTGTTAAAATTGAGAGATTAGCCAACATGTCCTAAGTGAGGGCATGTTTGAGTCGGACCTTGCGGAGCGCAAGGTCCGACTCAAACATGCCCTCACTTAGGACATGTTGGCTAATCTCTCAATTTTAACACCAGTTTGAGGGCTTAGTAAGACTGCAGAGTGCACCTGTCTTTGTTTTTGTAATTCGCCCACTGGCTCCTGGTATTGCCCACACGGCCCAGGTAGGTATAGCGTTAGGTCCTGAGCTACTTGAAAAACCTTGGCGCGGTGCTCGGGCTCAGACATGTCCTCACGTAGGTCATGTTGGCTAATCTCTCAATTTTAACATCAGTTTAAGGGTTTAGGGCCCTATCACACTTGCGCTGTTCTTTTCCGGCATAGAGTTCCGTCGTCGGGGCTCTATGCCGGAAAAATCCTTATCAGGATTATCCCAATGCATTCTGAATAGAGAGAAATCCGTTCAGGATGCATCAAGATGTCTTCAGTAGCGTTGATCACGAATATTCGAATTGTGAATTTTAATCGCGAATATCGGCACTTCGAGAATTCGCGAATATTTTGAATATCGCTAAATATATTCGTAATTTCGAATATTCGATTTTTTTTTTAAATACCAGTTCATGCAAATTTTGTATGCGCATATTTTATGCGAATTTTATGCGAATTTTCGCAATCAAGAAAATAATGCCTGGAGATCATGAATTCACGAATTCTCAAATATATGGCGAATATTCGCCCAAATATTCGCAAAATATTGCGAATTCGAATATTGCCCCTGCCGCTCATCACTAGTCTTCAGTTCAGGACCGGAACGTTTTTTGGCCGGAGAAAATACCGCAGCATGCTGCGCTTTTTGCTCCGGCCAAAAATCCTGAACACTTGCCGCAAGGCCGGATCCGGAATTAATGCCCATTGAAAGGCATTAATCCGGATCCGGCCTTAAGCTAAACGTCGTTTCGGCGCATTACCGGATCCGACGTTTAGCTTTTTCTGAATGGTTACCATGACTGCCAGGACGCTATTAAAGTCCTGTTTGCCATGGTAAAGTGTAGTGGGGAGCGGAGGAGCAGTATACTTACTGTCCGTGCGGCTCCCGGGGCGCTTCATAGTGACGTCAGGGCGCCCCACGCGCATGGATGACGTGATCGCATGGATCACGTCATCCATGTGCATGGGGCGCTCTGACGTCATTCTGGAGCGCCCCGGGAGCCGCACGGATGGTAAGTATACTGCTCCCCCACTCCCCACTACTACTATGGCAACCAGGACTTTAATAGCGTCCTGGCTGCCATAGTAACACTGAACGCATTTTGAAGACGGATTCCTGCTTTTTAATACCATGCCATACTCTTACGGTATTTGGCCGGAGAAAATACTGCAGCATGCTGCGGTATTTTCTCTGTCCAAAATTCCAGAACACTGGAACACTTGCCGGAATGCCGGGACCATTGAAATGCATTAATGCCGGAACCAGCACCAAGTGTTTGGGAAAAACGGATCCGGCTTCCCGGTCTTCGCATGTGCAGACCTTTAAAAATGTGAAAAAAATAAATACCGGATCCGTTTTTCCGGATGACACCAGAGAGACGGATCCGGTATTGCAATACATTTGTGAGACGGATCCGCATCAGGATCTGTCAACAAATGCTATCCGTTTGCATATGGATTTCCAGATCCGGCAGGCAGTTCCGGAGACGGAACTGCCTGCCGGAATCCAACATGCAAAGTGTGAAAGTACCCTAAGCCTTCTAACGTCCCCAAAAAATAAAATGGCATTCACAAAATGATCCAAACATGAAGTAGTCATATGGGGAATGTAAAGTAATAACTATTTTTTAAATTATTACTATCTATTATAAAGGTAGAGAAATAGAAATTTGCTATATATATATTTTTTTAAAATAAAAATGACATTTTTTTACTCAATTTTACCACTGTCATGAAGTACAATATGTGACGAGAAAACAGTCTCAGAATGCCCTCATAAGTAAAAGCGTTTTAAAGTTATCACCACATAAAGTGACATTTGTCAGATTTTAAAAAAATGGCCTGGACCTTAAAGAGGACCTTTCATCAGTTTTGACATAGGCTAATTATGGTATTACCTTGTAGGGTGGCCCCCAATGATGCCATGGGTGTATTTTTTTTTCAAACCCACCCCCTGTTCGTCCGCTGTGGCCCCCCGATGATTTGGAGCGCTGTAGTATAATGAGCATTAAACTCGCAACGGGGAGGAGACGCAGTTTTCTGCTGTGGGCGTCTCCTTCTCGCTGGCTGTGAGTGCGATCCAATCAGAGCGGACCGCTCACAGCCAGGGAGAAGGAGACGCCCACAGCCACAAGACTGTGTCTCCTCCCTGTTGTGAGTTTAATACTGATTAAAATACAGCACTCAAAATCATCGGGGGGGGGGGGGGGCCACAGTGGACAAATAGGGGGTGGGTTTGAAAAAAGAATACAGCCATGGCATCAGTGGGGGCCACCTTACAAGGTAATACCATAATTAGCCTATGTCAAAACTGATGAAAGGTCCTCTTTAAGGTGAAAAATGGCAAGGTCCTTAAGGGGTTAAAGAGGAAAATATCGCCATTAAAAACAGCAAAAAAAAACTTTTTTATTGATGCTTTTCTAAGTTATGGCCGTTAAAAATCGTCTCATTTAATTGTGTGGAGGCTATCGGTCCATGAAAACGAACAAAAGAGGACATGTGCTATTTTTTGACGGCCATTAACCACTTCATTACCGGAGTGTTTGTCACCCTTCCTTACCAGGACAGTTTTTCAGTTGTAGCAATGTGTCTATCTAACTGCAAATAACTGATACATTTTTGAGCCAGCCTTAGGACTTTCTTTTGTGCCATTAGATGATGAATATAATATAAAAAAAAAAAATTAAGGAAAAACTGTGAAAATTATTACTGTTGATCGAGCACCTAAGTGCTTGGGTGCTCCAGTAGAACACCTCGGGATGCTCGGGAGCTCTACCGAGCACCCGAGCACAATGGCAGTCAATGGGAGAACCCGAGCATTAAACCAGGCACCCCCTGCTCTGAAGAGGGGAGGGTGTCTGGTTCATAGTAAATGGACAGAAATTGATGGAAACACCACTGAAATGGTTCGGGAACAGCATGGGGAGGATGTCTGGATGCATCTTGGACTCCCAGGTCGCTGCGGGGAATTATGTTTTCCGAGTAGTACGCCACTTTTACAGACTGACAATAATATGCACCAAACCGAAGATAAAATCGATTTTAGATGGAGGAAAAATTGTTAGGAAACACTCCGATACAGCCTGTATATAACATAAAGGAGGGCCTCATTCACATTGTGGTACAATTGTTCAGGTAGTGGGACTCCTACACTCATAAAGCCTATGCACTCAGGGAAAGGGCTGCCAAAAATTACAAGGAACTGGCACTCCAATACACCCTTTATTACAATATTTAAAAATGATGATTGCTGGTGACCCTCTAAAACATTTGGGGTGAGGGTCTGCTGCTGAGCTGACGATCTAAAACATTAGGGGTGAGGGCCTGCTGCCGTGCTGACCATCTAAAAGAAATTGTGGGCGACGGACTGCTGCTAAGGCTAATCATCTAAAAATTTAGGGGTGAGGGTCTGCTGCTGAGCTGACCCTCTAAAACATTATGGTTGAGGGCCTGCTGGTGACCCTCAAAAACATTATGGGTGAGGGCCTGCTGGTGACCCTCAAAAACATTATGGGTGAGGTTCCGCTGCTGAGCTGACCCTCTAAAACATTAGGAGCTAGGGCAGCATAATAAGCATGTTGATATTATGGAGGAGGACGAGAAAAGGGAGATTGAACCATATACCCTTTTTAGTGGTGGAAGGGGTGCATGGCAATACAGTGTATTCAATACACCATAAAAGCCACATTTAGAGTGCCTTTATGTTCAGCCGCTTTCCTCTGGTAGAGTAGAGAAGTCAGGGGCAATCCAGGCCTTGTTCATTTTTATAAGAGTCAATCGGTCAGCATTTTCAGTTGACAGGCGGATGCGCTTATCAGTTATTATACCCCCAGCAGCACTAAATACACGCTCTGACAAAACGCTGACGGCGGAGCAGGCCAGCACTTCCAAGGCATAGAGCACCAGTTCGTGCCACGTGTCCAGCTTGGACACCCAATAGTTGAAAGGCACGTAGGGATCACTGAGGATGCCGACGCGGTCTGCTACATACTCCTTCACCATCTTCCAAAAATTTTCCCTCCTTGTGACACTAGGCCACGCATCAGGTTGAGGGTGCTGACGGGGTGTTCCAAGCCTTGGAGAGTGTTGCCCTGCCTCTGTTGGAACTGCTGTGTGTTCCCCTCGTCTCCCCTCCTCGGTTGGCCAAGAAACTAGTACTCTGCAGCCAGCGTTGTCAGCTGGAAATCTTTGGAGCAATTTTTCCACAAGGACCTTCTGGTATTGCACCATTTTGCTCGTCCCTTCCACCACAGGAATGAGAGATGAGAAGTTCTTTTTGTAGCGGGGGTCGAGAAGGGTGAACAACAAGTAATCAGTGTTGGCCAAAATGCTTACAACGCGAGGGTCATGGGAAAGGCAGCCATGTGTGCCAGAGTCCCAACAGACAAGACTTCACTGTCCTCATCAGCAGGATGACTCTCAATATCCTCATCCTCTTCCTCCTCTTCTACCCATCCACGCTGAACAGATGGAATAAAACTTCCATGGGTACTACCCTCTGTAGCGGAGGCAACCGTCTCCTGCTCCTCCTCCTCCTCATCCAATTCGCTCTGAGAAGACGAACTGAGGGTGGTCTGGCTATCACTCTGTGTACTTTCTTCCCCCATTTCCACCTCTTCCACATGCAAAGAGTACACCTTAATTGTGAGCAGCGAGCGTTTGAGTAGACACAGAAGTGGGATGGTTACGCTGATAATAGCATTATCGCCGCTTACCATCTGTGTTGATTCCTCAAAGTTGCGTAAAACCTCACAGAGGTCAGACATCAATGCCCACTCGTCGCTTGTGAAGAGCGGAAGCTGACTGGAAAGGCGACGTCCATGTTGCAGCTGGTTTTCCACTACTGCCCTCTGCTGCTCACAAAGCCTGGCCAACATGTGGAACGTGGAGTTCCAGCGTGTGCTCACGTCGCACAACAGTCGGTGAGCTGGCAATTGCAAGCGCTGCTGCAGCGTTGCCAGACCAGCGGAAGCTGTCGATGACTTGCGGAATTGGGCACACGCGGCACACCTTCACCAGTAGCTCAGGCAAATTGGGGTAGGTTTGGAGAAACCGCTGAACCACTAGGTTGAACATGTGGGCTAGGCATGGTATGTGTGTGAGCTTGCCGAGCTCCAAAGCCGCCACTAAGTTACAGCCATTATCAGACACAACCATGCCTGGTTGTAGGTTGAGTGGCGAGAGCCACAGCTCAGCCTGGTCCCTTATCCCCTGCCACAGCTCTGCGGGGGTGTGCTGTTTGTCACCTAAGCAGATCAGTTTAAGCACGGCCTGTTGCCGCTTCCCCACTGCAGTGCAACACTGCTTCCAGCTACTGACTGATGTCTGACTGGTGCTGCAAGATGACAATTTAGAGGTGGAAGTGGAGGAGGAGGTGGAGGAGGAGAAGGGGGTTGCAGCCATTAACGTAGGTGGTGGCGGAAACCCTGATGGAAGTAGGGCCCGCAGGGCCCCGTCAGGGAAATGCAGTGTCCCTGGCCAAAAGCACTTGTCCATGTGTCAGTCATTAAGTGGATCTTCCCAATAACTGCGTAGGTCAGGGCACGGGTGATGTTACGGGACACATGCTGATGTAAGGCTGGAATTGCACACCGTGAAAAATATTGGCAGCTCGGGACAGCCATGGAAAGCTTCAGTGTCCACAAGCCTAAAAGGCAACATATCCAGGGCCAGCAATTTGGAAAGGTGCACATTTAATGCTATGGTCTGTGGGTGGGTGGCTGGCTGGGTATATGCGCTTTCGTTTAAGTCCTGAGGTATAGACATCTGTCTGTACGCTGCGCTGGGACACAGAAGTGGATGTGCTAGCTGATGGTGCTTGCAAAGGTCCAAGTGCATGGTGGGAGGCATCTGGGCCTGCGTCTTGAACAGGGGATTGGCCAGCACGTAACACAGAGGAAGAGGAGGCAGTGGTGTGACCCGTAGACACTGGTTGTGGACCCAGGCGTTCGGCCCACCTATTAGAGTGCTTTGATGCCATGTGGCGGATCATGCTGGTGGTGGTGAGGTTACTAGTGTTCACGCCCCTGCTCATTTTGGTACGGCACAGGTTGCAAATGACAAATATTTTATTGTCCGCACTTTCCTCACAAAAGCGCCAGACTGCGGAACACCTACCCCTTGGCAAGGGTGTGCTCTGGGGAACAGTTGCAGGCCTGTTTGGTGTGGCCCGCTTTCTCCCTTTTGCCACCCCACTGCCTCTTCAAGCCTGTTGAGGTGCTGCGGATCCCTCCCCCTCTGTACTGCTGTCCTCGCTCGGCTTGCCACCTTCCCAGGTTGGGTCAGTGACTTCATCGTCCAGCACCTCCTCTTCCACTTCCTCACTCTGGTCATCCTCCTGACTTGTTGACCTAACAACAACCTGAGTTATTGACAACTGTGTCTCATCCTCATCATGAACCTCTTAAGACACTAATTGCGGTTGACTTATTGGCAACTGTGTCTCATCATCTTCATCATCCACCTTGTGAAACACTAATTGCCGTTCCCCACCGTCATCTTCTTCTGACTGTGAATGCTCCAGAGTTTGTGAAACAGGGCATAAGATCTCCTCATGTCCCTCTTCAAGCGGGCTTGGCGAGAGGCCCAAATTAAGGAATGGCGATGAAAACAGCTCCTCGGAATATCCGAGTGTGGGATAACCTGTTTGCCAAGACTCTCCATGGTGGGTGGAAGGAGAATCAGGGTAAGGATTCTGTTGACCAGACTCTTGGCTACTAAGACTGGACTTTGTGTAAGACAGGGTGGTGCTTAACCGACTGGAAGCATTATCTGCTGCAATCCAACCGACCACCTGGTCGCACTGGTGTGACTTCGAGAGTGGTGTCCTGTACCGCCCTGCAAACTGGGACATGAAGCTAGGTATCGTGGATGAGTGTGTTTCTTGTGCTCTGGCAGCAGGCACAGTTTCTCCGCTCCCAGGGCCACGGCCTCTGCGTGCACCATTAGCATCACGGCCACTTCCCCGTCCCTTACTGCTTGCCTTGCGCATATTAAATGGTATATATGCTTACAAGTATGTCACACGTACAGTAGCGTACACGTACAGTAGTTTTGTAAGTGTATGCGCAAATAAAGTAAACAGAATGTCACAGATATATTTAGGATGCGCTCACGTTAAACAAGAAGTATAGCACAAGTTATGTCGCTGTCACCACCGCCTAATAGAAAATTACACTGAATGAATGTCACTGATATTTAGGATGCACACACGTTAAACAGGAGGTATAGCGCAAGTAATGTCGCTGTCACCAGCGGCTAATAAAAATTACACTGAATTAATGTCACTGATATTTCGGATGGGCAAACTTTATACAGAAGATGTAGCGCAGGTAATGTAACTGTCCGCAGCGGACACAGTCTACAGAAAAAGTACACTGGATGTCACAGATATTTTTAGGCTGTGCACACGTTAGACAGGAGATGTAGCGCAGATAATGTTGCTGTCACCAGCGGCGAAAAAAATTACACTGAATGTCACTGATATTTCGTATGCGCTAACGTTATACTGGAGATGTAGCGCAGGTAATGTAACTGTCCGCAGCAGACACCATCTACGGCAAAAAGTACACTGGATGTCACAGATATTTTTAGGCTGCGCACACGTTACACAGGAGATGTAGCGCAGATAATGTCGCTGTCTGCAGCTGCCAAACAATTGCAAGCTATTTAGCGCAGGTTGCACTAAAAATATATATTGCTGCCAGATACAACTATAGTCCTTTAAAGGACTTTTGGGTCTATAGCAAGTTTTAGAAATTTAGAGCAGGTTCCACTAAAAATATATATTGCTGCCACACACAACAATAGTCATTAAAATGACTTTTGGGTCTATAGCAAGTATAAAAACTAAAATATTGCTTTTTCAATCCCTACACTATCTCTCCCTTCTGCTCTCCAGCTCTCCCTGACTAATACTGAGCCGAACACGTGTCATTGGGTGCTATATAGCACCCGATGACGCGTTCTGGCCAGCCAACAAACGTACGGGGAGGAGACTCAAGCATTGCGCTCGATCACACGCGGTATTCGGCTGAACACTTCTATGTGCCGAGCATCGCGATGTTTGACTAGTGTTCGGCCATGCATGCTCACCCAACACAAAAAATTTCCTTTCTTATTAATTTTTTTTTCTATTACAAAAGGTTTCATGACAAAACATTTCTAAAACCATTACTGTACTATTGTACTCTTGCAGTACGCCAGTCCTGCAGGGTGAGCGAATGTGAGGTCACGGGGGTCAGTTAACAGACCGAGGGTTGCTTTTGGTATTCACAGTTTATAGAAGACCCTGGGCAGGTGTACAGCAGTGATGGAGAGGCTGGCACATGGATCCTCTGGGGCACTCTCTGAATATAGGGACCAGGCCGGGTGGTAGGTGAGGTGCCCTGGGTGTTGGAAATTTAGTGTGCCGGTGGCAAGATCCCTTATAGTTCGTGACGCCAGTGCCAGTAACAGTGGCACACCGATTTGTTGTAGGAATAATTGAGGTACACACAGTTGTAGTGAACCAGAACTCCTTTTTACTGAACAGTTCAACTATTTACAGGCTTCAGATAAAGTTCCATATGCAAGATAATGGTATCAGGCAGGCTTGACATAAATGGCAGGTAAAATCCTAGCAAGATAACTCAACGGGAATAAACTCACAGATCAGGCTGTACTTTCTGCAGAATCCTGTCTGACTTTCTCCAAGGCCCGGATGCCTAATAGCTGGCTTTATCCTTGGGAGGGTACCTTCCTCTGGTATGAATCCACTTGCTGCAAATAACCTTCTGCCTTTCAGCTTTCTACTTTGCTGGTTAAAATTAGCACTGCTCTGTACTTTGTAAGATGCAGGATAACTTCAGGAGGGAACCTTTTCTCCTGGGGGCAAGCTAGGAGCCTGGGCTATCTAGCTGCATGTCAGAAGCTGCACTTCAGCTAACACCTGGCTAAAGTCCATACTGGCTTCTGACCACACTCTCCCTTCTCTCCTGAACTAAACCGGAAAATATATACTAGGGGGTTCCCTAGCTCCCTCTACAGCTTGGGAGGAGAAACTACACCCCTAGCAGACCTGGTACACAGGAAATAACATAAAATTATACATTACAATGCAATATAAAATACCATAACCATGTTCCACAGGAGGTTGAGAACAACGTGACCCAATTGACCCTTGAGTAGTGCCCACCCTTACGTAGTGGGACACTACATATCCCGCTACTTTGAGGTTGCCCGACCTGGCCGCAACATAGGGGGCCCGCCCAGCTGGACACTGTGACCTGAAAGACAAAAATGCAAAGCAGGCATATACAACAATCACTACATTTGCAAGGAAAATATCAGGCAGCTCCGCTGGCAAAGGAACAAGTGCGGTAAAAAGGGGCGTCGTTCTCTACGCAGGATAATACAGGGAACAGGGGCGCTGACCTGGTACAGCGTATCAGGAATAACCAGGATAGTCCATAATAATAAAATACAATAGTCCCATAAAACAGCATCTCAGAGGCCCACATGCATTGTGGTCATCTCTGGGCACAGTCCTTAAATCAAGATTGCACATAAAAGTCACAGCACAGAACTCTACATTTCAGGGATACTTTCCCCTGGCAAGTCCTGGTAGATAAAAGTGGTGCTGTAATATCCCCTACTCAACCTGAAAAGGGGGTTAAAAGGGGTAAGGTGCAAAACAGCAGGCACAACTTGGAATGGCACTTAAAGCAGGCAGAATGTCCTGGAAAACAACATGGCAGAACAGCAATTGGTATTCTCATTGGCCTTTCAACCACCACTGGGCCATGGGGGAAACTGGCAGCAGCTCATTGGGCCAAAACATAGGACTCCTGTCCTGAAACAGTTAAATTCACTGTAAGGGTCCCTCAGCAATCATGGCCTAGCAGGCCTACTCACAGGTGTGTCCAGTTCCTTCTGATCGTCAGTCGTGGTGCATGTTGGTTCCGCTCTGAGTCTTGGCCTGGAACGGGAATCCACACTTGGCTGGGCCCACAAAATAGTATTATCAGGCAACTGAAATGTAAATGGGCCTGTCAATTGTACAGGCTCCGCAAATCTGGGGGTTAATGATGCAGGAGGCTCCACAAGTCTGGGTGTCGCCTGTCCCGTACGACGGACCCGACTCCTGACATAACACAGTTTCTCTGCTGGCGCAGTCATGGTGGTCGCCGAACTGGTGGCAATGGGATCTTTCGCTGCAGGCCCGAAGACATCAGAGTTCTTGGATGAATCGCTATTGTCAGGTGGTATTGGTGCCACTCTGGACGCAGCAATTTGACGCAGGCCATCAAGATGGACTTCTAGCCTGGCGATCTGTTCCTCCAGAGTCTCATGTGATGCTCCGCTGCAGGGATACGGTGCTGTCGCAGCAGGTACAGGTGTTGAGTCACTTTTCTTTCCTCGGCGCAGGTCATCAAGGGCTTCATGGAACTTGTGCATATTCTCCAGCTCCACTTGAGTCTTTTCCCGGCGAGGCAATTCAGGTGAGGGATAGGGACTCACCCGTTTCTCTTACACCGTGGGCTGCCAAAAGATGTTGGGGCCTGTAAACGAACCCCTCTCCTGGTAGGTGTTGCGAGCCGGCTCGGACGGAACCTCTGGCTCGCATTCTGGACCGGTGGGCTCATCAGTTTCTTCCCAGTCCTCCGGTTCCAGCTTGGGACGGATTACTGCCGTCGCGTAGGGACCCCTCAGGCCCTCAGCGGGGGTAAATTCCACTTCTTCTTCCCAGAGATTATGTAGATGGTCGGGTAAGTAGCTGCGCTTTAAGGACCTCCGATTTACATAAAGGTCTCGGCCGGTGGAGAAGTCCTTTATGAACCCGAAACCTCGACCTTTATCGAAAGTCACAACTACCCACATTCTTCTCTCCAGACAGGGCTGGGTATTAGCATGGCACTTGAATACTGTCTTCGCGAGCTCCTCAAAGTAGATCTTTTTTAGCAGTAGTCTTACGTATTGCCGCGGCGCGTATCTCGGCCATCAGCAAAGTCCATTGCGCAGTAGGCTTGACAAATCCACCCCGCGAGCCAGGGCACGGCTCGGGCTGCGACCGCGGTGGGAAGCAAGGTGGCCTCTCCGGTCCTGGAGTATAGGCGGGTGGTGCTTCTCCCTCTCCAATCATTTCAGGCTCTGGGGTCTTGTTCGCAGGTAAGGCCATTCTGGCAGGAGACTCTCCACTCTGCAACATGCCCGATCCTTCTACTGCACACAACAGGGCGGCACGCAGGACTTCGCACAGGACCTCCCACTGCTTTGGGAGGCCGTCCCCTTGGTACTCCAACATGGGGGAGGCGGAGTCCATATTGGTATATATGCAAATCAAATTCAGAGGCGGTGGCGCAAAGATACAGTCCTTCCCGCTCTTTCAGTAGAAGGCACCAAATTCTTCCCGCCAACAAAACACAGCGATGGTGCAGCAATAATTCAGTCAGCTTAGGCGGCCATCTTTCAGCATAAGGCTGTCAATTCACTGACAGCAAGCAGTGACTCAAAAAGCAGCAAACAGTCCAGAATATACAGTTTTTCACACCGCGATTGTCCACAGTTCTTTGGCAAAAAATTTTCAAATAAACAGATAGGGCATATATCACTTAATAGGCAATTATGGCATACAGTTCAGATTCCACTATGGCGTAGGAATATTAGTATCCTGTTCGTGACGCCAAAATATGCAGTACGCAGCCCTGCAGGGTGAGCGAATGTGAGGTCACGGTTAATAGGCAGAACGAGGGTTGCTCTTGGTACTCACAGTTTTATTTACCCTGGGCAGGCGTACAGCAGTGATGGAGAGGCTGGCACATGAATCCTCTGGGGCACTGTGTATAGGGACCAGGCCAGGTGGTAGGTGAGGTGCCCTGGGTGTTGGAAGTTTAATGTGCCGGTGGCAAGATCCCTTATAGTTTGTGACGCCAGTGCCGGTAACGGTGGCACACAGATTTGTTGTAGGAATAATTGAGGTACACAAAGTTGCAGTGAACCAGAACTTCTTTTTACTGAACAGTTCAACTATTTACAAGTTTCAGTTAGTTCCACATGAAAAGTCTTGGTCACAGGCAGGCTTCACATAAATGGCAGGCAAAGTCTTTGCAAGATACTCAGAGGGAATAACACTTACAGATCAGGCTGTACTTTCCTCAGATCCTGTCTGGCTTTAACCAAGGCCCGTATGCCCTATTGCTGGCTTTATCCTTGGGTAGGGAAACCTTCCTCTGGTAATAATCCTCTTGCTGTAAATATCCTTCTGCCCTTTAGCTTTCTACTTAGCTGGATAAAAGTGGCTCTGCACTGTACTTTTCAAGGTGCTAGATATCCTCAGGAGGCAACTTCTTCTCCTAGGTTAACTTCTGAGCTTTTCTTACTCAGGAACCTCAGGCAGGCTAGACTGAGCTACTTAGCCTCCTGGACTGGACTGCACTAACTCCTTCCTGTCTGGGCCTGACTATATATACTAGGGGGTTCCCTAGCTCCCTCTACTGCCTAGGATGAGGAACTACACCCCTAACAGGCCTGGCACACAGGAGATAACATAAAATTATACATTACAATGCAATATAAAATACCATAACCATGTTCCACAGGAGGTGGAGAACAACGTGACCCAATTGACCCTTGAGTAGTGCCCACCCTTACGTAGTGGGACACTACAATTGGGTGCTATATAGCACCCGATGACGCATTCTGGCCAGCCAATCACTGTAATGCCAGCAGCCAACATAGCATTACAGTGAATGGCAGTACTTACTTGCACATTAATTGGCTGCGTAGCAGCCAACAAACCTGCGGGGAGGAGACTCAAGCATTGCGCTCGAGCACACGCAGTATTCGGCTGAACACCGCGATGTGCCGAGCATCGCGATGCTTGACTAGTATTCGGCCATGCATGCTCGCCCAACACAAAAAATTCAGAAAAAATATATTTTTCCTTTCTTATAAAAATAAATTTCTATTACAAAAGGTTTCATGAGAAAACATTTCTAAAACCATTACTGTACTATTGTACTCTGAAAATAAGCCTATTTTTCTATTGCTGGTTCTATAGCACCGTACTGCCAGAAAAATTTTGTACAGCGCCAAAATGCTACAAGCCCCTTCAAAGTAACTTTTTTTTATGTTATTCGCCTAAAGTATTCATCTTGGGAAAATTTGGAAATTTTAAGGATTTTTTTTTTTTTTACATTTTTACGTACGTTTGTATATTTTATGCAGAAAAAAAAACCTGCTATACAAAATATAGCTAAAACGAATACCTAGATTTTTAAAATAAACAAATGTGTGCATGTTTGTATATTTTACACATACAAATTCCACTATACTATTGCTAAAGCTAATAATATAATAATATATATTTTTTATTTTATATGAACGAAAAAGGGGCGGGATGTTTGCATGGGTGTGTACGTAGTATAATTACTATGGCTAATACTAGTAACTATTGCTGTATCTTTTAAATTTTTTTATAATTTTTTTTATTATTCATTTTTTAACTTTTTTTTAAGTGAATTAACCCCTTTCTGCCACAGTAAAGGCAGGATGAGGTTAATTCCCAGCCTGCTGGCTGACATTTAATTTTAAATCCAGTAAGTGGCGTTCTTACATAAGAAAACGTGCTCCCTGCTGGCTTTCAACTTTTTCAATGTAATACACACTTGTAGCAGAGTGCTACAAGCGTGTATTACAGCCAGACTGCCCCAGCTGGCTTCCGTACTTCTCCCTGTGACCGCAGCTGTCTAATGACAGAGCGATCACAGCGATCTGCGGCATCATGGGCTGCCGGCAGATCGCGATGTAACCCGACGTCGGGTTAGAGATAAGAGCCTACCGCCCCGACCTAGGAAGTCGTGCTGCGGTAGGAAAGTGGTTAATCACGGGTCATCAAAAAAAGGGCGTGTGAATAAAGCCATAGACTATGTAGTTGTTTGAATGTAGCCTTACTGTGTTATCCAGTTACAAGGGAAAACAGCTCCCTGTGGGAGTGTTATACACATGCAGCGCTGTACCCTGCAGCTCTCCTATGTCTGAGACACCAATAGAGGAGGTGACCAATAGAAGAGGCAGCATTGAGCACCATGCATCGAGGAAAGAAGAAGGTAATAAACTGCTTCTGCCTTTTCTTCGGATTAAAGCTCCAAGCAAATCTAGCAGGAGCAGGATGGGTACCCGGCTGTTACTGACACCCAAATACTCACCTTCACCGTTCATGCACAGCTCTTCAAATTAATGTCTACCACCAAGTACTGTACATGTATGGTGCTTGTGCAGCACGCCAGACCTGCAGGGTATTGCGATAGTGAGGTCACGGTTATGGGCAATCGAGGGTTACTCACTTTTTGGAGGACCCTGGGCAGGCATGCGGCAGTGAAGGAGAGGTAGACACAAGTTCCTCTGGGGCACACTCTATATTTAGGGACCAGGCCTGATGGTGGATGAGGTGCCCTGGATGTTGCAGGTGTTTTGAGTGCCTGGGGCAAGGTCCCTTTAAGGATCGTGACGCCAGTGCCTGTAACGGTGGCACACCAATTTGTAGGAGTAGTAATGGAGGTACACAGCTGGTATGGTAAAGTAAACGTTGCTTTACTTGGAAAACAGTCCCAACTTTATACAGACAGTTGATAATGATGATGCAGTCCCTTATAACAATATTCCACAAGCAGGTTTACTTCGTAATATGGCAGGTAACAATCTTGCAAGATACTTGGAGGGTAAACAGTTAATGATTCACAGTCAAGGCTGCTCTATCCCCTCAGCTATTCTAGCTGGCTGGATCCCAAAGCCCGGACGCCTAAATGCTGGCTTTAATCCTTGGTAATAAATCTTCCTCCCGTATTGACCCTTGCTTTTATCTTATAGTACCTCTGCCCATCAGCTTACTTATCTGAGCTGGTTGTATTGTCCTTGCTTGGTAGGGAAGCTGCAGGTTTCTTCCAGGAGGTTCATTCCTACTACTGGGGTAATCTTCTGAGCTAACTGAGGCTCACTTTATCAACAGGCAGGCTAGAGTTCTTCACTAGCCTCCTGGTAGCAACTAGCAGCCTGGACTATCCAGCTGCATGTCAGCATGTCAGGAGGAGGCCCTCAGCATATCTCTGGCTAAGATGCCTTCTCACTTCTGTGTCCACAGACTCCTGACTACAGACTTCTGACCCCTCCCTGTCTGGGCCTGAACATTTATACTAGGGGCTCTCTATCTCCCTCTAGTGTCTAGGGTGCCTAACTACACCCTCATAGGCCTGCTATGCATGACACAGGGGAAACATTGCATACAAAAACACACAGAAAATACATTAAAGTATATAATCAAATATAATATTACTGTCCCTTGTGAGCAGAAGTAACACGAGACCCAATTGACCCTTGTGTAGTGCCCACCCCTACCTAGTGGGACACTACATACACCCATGCTACAACGTTGCCCGTCCTTGGCGCAACCCTGCCCAGCTGGATACTGCACCTGAAAGAGAAAAATAGTGCAAAGCAGGAAAATACATCTACATTTGCAAGTACATATACATATCAGGCAGTTCCACTGGCTAAGGAGCAAGTTCAGTGAAAAGGGGCGTCGTTCTCTTCTCTCAGGATAATGTAAGGGAACAGGGGCGCTGACCTGGTGCAGCGTATCAGTGATACCAGGATAGTCCATATTAATATTTTAAGTGCAAATTGTCCATAATAAAACAGTAGTAGTCCATTGAAAAATATAAAACAGTTATAAGTTCTTGGAGGCTAAAAGAACAACATGAGTCCGTACCCAGGTTTCCTTCTTGTAATTTGTTCAGTGCAAGTGTTAAGTGTAACTGCATATGAAGCAAGGGCGTTGGAATAAGATCACAGAGGCTCACATACAATGGAGTCCATCTCTGGGCACATTTCTTTAAAATAGCAAAATCTCAGAGGCTCATGTGCATTAGAGTCTATCCCTGGGCGCATTTCCTTGGAATTTAAATGGCATAATAAAAGTCACAGCACATAAAAGTAATCCCCATTATTTAATCAACCTGAAAAGGGGGTTAAGGGGTTAATAGTGCAAACAACAAAAATAGGCACAACTGGGTTTTTAGCTCTGAGAAAAAGCAGGCAGGAGGTCCTGTAAACAATATGGCCTTGATGCATGTGGTATTTTCAGTGGTTTACTGCCTCCACTGAGCCGTGGGCAACTGGCAGCAGCAACAGGGGACCAAAACAAAGGACTCCTGTCCTGGAAAGGGTTAATCCTCTTTAATGGGGTCCCTTAGCAAAAAGATAATCAAATGGATGGCCTAGCAGGCCAATTCACAGGGGCGTGTCAAATCCACTTGGCATCACAGTGGTGCTCCCTGGCTCCACTTGCAAATTGGGCTGGACATGATGATCCATATATGGATGGGCCCACAAAATAGCATTAGGCGGTAACTGGAGCATAAATGGACCCCTTACAGGTATGGGCCCCATAGGACTAGGGGTAAATACTGTCGGTGGCTCCATGGGCCTAGACATAATCACTGCAGGAGGCTCCGCTGGTCTGGGTGGCGCTGACTGCAACCGACGGCTCCTGGCATAAGTAAGTCTCCCGGTGCCGCGACAGCAGCTGCAGCCACTATGGTCGGTCGACTGGCAGGGATAGGAACCCTTACCTCTGGCTCAGGGGCAACTGAGTCCTTTGGTCAATCCTCTTTATCCGGTGGCGTAGTGTCACGAGGGTATCAAGAGCCATGTCTGACTCCGTTATACCTGGGGTCAGGAGGTCGCAGCGGGTGGCTGCGCGCTCTATATCTAAAGATCACGTTGTTTCTTAGTGATTGTTTTCTGTGTTTGCCTTGCTATCCTTTTTGTCTCAATCAGGGATCCGTAGCTTCTCCTCCTCAGCTGTTTCTTGTCTGCCACTCCCAACCTCCTTATATTCTCCCCTCACTCTTCTCTAGTTGCCAGTTATAGAGCTTCCTGCCTGGACATCTATACTATACCTGAGCCAAGCCATCTTCCACACCAGACGTTTCATTCCTACAGGCCGTGAACAAGGTCTCGGGATGAGACCGAAACGTTGGCCTTAAGTCCTAATCTTGTGGATGGATAAATAAATAAATAATTAACTACTTAATTCGAGTGCCGCGGTTCTATATATTTTACATATGGACATCTATACTGACCCACTGGAGTTGTGAATCCTGGTTGTCGTTCCAGAGTGCTACCCTCCGGATCCCTGTTGGGCTTCTTGTTGTCTCCTGTTGTCGCCCACCTGGGATTATATGTTGAGTTTGTATTGTCTGTCCTTCCCTTGGTGTTTTCCTTTAGAGCTAGTGGTGCGGACTAGTGTTCCCACCGCCCTGTTCACTATCTAGGGCTCAGCTTAGGGAAAGCCAGGGCTTTAGGCACGTGATCGGCGTACGGGTGAGGAACCCGTCTAGGGACGTCAGGGCAGCCAGGTGCCAGCCGCTAGGTGAGTCAGGGGTCACCACCTTCCCTCTCACTTGGGCAGGGCCTTCCTTGTTCCCTCCCTCTGTGTCACGTATGTGATAGTCACGCCGACCGTGATACGTAGGTGCCACTCGGGATGCAGCAAGTTGGCGCAGGCCATGAAGGTGGACCTCCAATCCGGCAATCTGGTCCTCCAGTCTCTCGGGCGCTGCGTCGCTGCAGGGATCCATCACAGTTGCAGCAGGCTCAGATACGGGATCCGAACTCTCTGGCATGATCGCCGCAGGTTCCGGCGCCGGATCCGAACGTCTTCCTTTTCGGAAGGCATCAAGGGCTTCCTGGAACTTGTTCGCAGGTAAGGTCATTCCGTCAGGAAAATCTTCATTCTTCAGCATGCTCGATCCTTCTCTGGAGAGCAACAGGGCGGCACCAATAATTGTAGTCAGATACTCCCATTGCTCTGGGAGGCCGCCCCCCAGGTACTCCAGCATAGGGGAGGCGGAGTCCATTATAGCAGACATGTTAATTTGTAGACAGGGTGGTGGCGCGGACATACAGCCTTTCCCGCACTTTCAGCAGAAGGCGCCAATTTTTCCCGCCAGCAAAGTATGAAGATGACGCAGCAATAAATCCAGTCAAGCTAAGCGGCCATCTTTGAGCAAAACGCTGTCTATTCACTGACAGCAAGCGGTGGCTTACACAAATGGCAAACAGTCCATGCACTATAATCTTCACACCGCAAATTATTACAGTTCTCTTTGGCCCAGCAATTTTTAATAAACAATAGGGCTTAGTCACTTTTTAGGTGGATAATGGCACACAGTTTTGTAATCCAACAATGGCGCTGATATGATCGTATCCTGTTCGTGATGCCAATTTATGCAGCACGCCAGACCTGCAGGGTATTGCGATAGTGAGGTCACGGTTATGGGCAATCGAGGGTTACTCACTTTTTGGAAGACCCTGGGCAGGCATGCGGCAGTGAAGGAGAGGTAGACACAAGTTCCTCTGGGGCACACTCTATATTTAGGGACCAGGCCTGATGGTGGATGAGGTGCCGTGGATGTTGCGGGTGTTTTGAGTGCCTGGGGCAAGGTCCCTTTAAGGATCGTGACGCCAGTGCCTGTAACGGTGGCACACCGGTTTGTAGGAGTAGTAATGGAGGTACACAGCTGGTATGGTAAACCAAACGTTGCTTTACTTGGAAAACAGTCCCAACTTTATACAGACAGTTGATAATGATGATGCAGTCCCTTATAACAATATTCCACAAGCAGGTTTACTTCGTAATATGGCAGGTAACAATCTTGCAAGATACTTGGAGGGTAAACAGTTAATGCTTCACAGTCAAGGCTGCTCTATCCCCTCAGCTATTCTAGCTGGCTGGATCCCAAGGCCCGGACGCCTAAATGCTGGCTTTAATCCTTGGTAATAAATCTTCCTCCCATATTGACCCTTGCTTTTATCTTATAGTACCTCTGCCCATCTGCTTACTTACACTTAGATACACTGTATCTGAGCTGGTTGTATTGTCCTTGCTTGGTAGGGAAGCTGCAGGTTTCTTCCAGGAGGTTTATTCCTACTACTGGGGTAATCTTCTGAGCTAACTGAGGCTCACTTTATCAACAGGCAGGCTAGAGTTCTTCACTAGCCTCATGGAAGCATCTAGCAGCCTGGACTATCCAGCTGCATGTCAGCATGTCAGGAGGAGGCCCTCAGCATATCTCTGGCTAAGATGCCTTCTCACTTCTGTGTCCACAGACTCCTGACTACAGACTTCTGACCCCTCCCTGTCTGGGCCTGAACATTTATACTAGGGGCTCTCTATCTCCCTCTAGTGTCTAGGGTGCCTAACTACACCCTCATAGGCCTGCTATGCATGACACAGGGGAAACATTGCATACAAAAACACACAGAAAATACATTAAAGTATATAATCAAATATAATATTACTGTCCCTTGTGAGCAGAAGTAACACGTGACCCAATTGACCCTTGTGTAGTGCCCACCCCTACCTAGTGGGACACTACACTTGGTAGTAAGAGGCTTAATTTCAACAGTTTAAAAACAGACCAGGCAGATAGAAGATGCACCAAATTTTATAAAAAAACCTGAAAAACTTCAGCTCACCCATGCTTACTTGCATGCACGGCCATGCATGGAACCCCCGGACCAGGGTTATACTTCCAAACAAACAAAATGACAGCATCCAGGCCGTAATAAAAGTTCATCCACATTTATTAGTAATTTTTTAAAATCCATATGGCACATAAAAATCACAAAACAGTCAATGCCTTTCGACAAGGTGTCTTAATCATGACCAAATTGCATGTGCACATATTACATCCTTAACCCTTTCACTACCAGAGGTTTTTATAGTTTTTGCGTTTTCATTTTTCTTTTCTATCTTCCTTGAGCCATAACTTTTTTTTATATTTTCATTCACATAGCTGTATCAGGGCTTATTTTTTTGCGGGACAAGTTGTACTTTGTAATACCACCATTAATTATGGCATACAATGTAGTGGGAATCTGTAAAAAAAATTCCAAATAGGGTGGAATTAGAAAAAAAACGTAATTCCCTCACCGTTTTACGGGTTTTGTTTGTGGCAAAACTGACCCATGCCCTTCATTCTCTGGGTCAGTATGATTACAACGATACCCCATATGTACAGGTTTTGTATGTCTAAATAGTGTAAACATAAATTTAAAGTTTGAAAAATAAAATCTTTTTTTTTTACATCACTATATTCTGACCCCCATAACTTTTTTATTGTTATGTCTACTGAGCTGTGTGGGGGCTCATTTTTTGCGGAATAATCTGTACTTTTTATTCATAGTATTTTGGAGTGTTTGTGACTTTTTGATTACACTTTTGACCCTTTTTTCCGTTACGCCATTCACCGTATTGGAAAAATATTTTTATATTTGAATAGTATGGGCATTTTCAGTCGCAGTGACACCCATGATGTTTATATTTTTTGTTATTTAAGCATTTATTTTTTTATTATACGGAAAGGGGAGTGATTTAAACTTTTATATTTAAAAAAAAATTTATATTTTTTTTTAACTTTTTTAATGATTTTGAGCCTATAAAATCTGTTTGTTTGTTTTTTTCATTTTGAACCATTATGTATTTTTAAAATGAGTATATAACTGTCAATTGCTCATTTCTTATGTTGGCCTGCCATCTGGTGGCCAAAATAAGAATTGCAGCAACAAATACTGTGGGTCTTGTTAGCGAGACTCACAGCATTCAAAGCAACTACAGACATCCCCATTGGCCGCAGGGGATGTCGGTATGAAGCCCAGAAGCGCGACCTTCCGGGTTTTTGACACTTTAGATGCAGTGATCTCACTCAATCATGTCATCTAACGCCCTTAATTACCGTGATCGGCATTATTGCCGGTCACAGTAATTAGCGGCAGGTCTCTGCTGTTTAAAACAGCTGGCCAAGTGCTGGCCAACCTGCTGGCCAAGTGCGAGCGGGCGCCATGTTTGCCTATCGCTCCAGCGCCATACATGTACAGCGCTGGTAGCAAATGGGTTAAAAAAAACCTTTTATCATGGCCTGGATGCTGGAATTTTGTTTCGCAACAAATTTTATTGTCACACTCTAGGATACTGTTATGAAGCTTTATAAAATTGTCTTTTTCATTGCTCACAACAACCAATCAGATCACAGCTTTAATTTTTCAAGAGTAGAATTTGAAATGATAGCTGTGCTTTGATTGGTTGTTATGGGCAAAAAAGACAGTTATATAACTCCCTCGCTGTGTTATATACTGTATCAGGCACATCCTAATACGCAAGTTAAATCAGACATCATATAGTAATTAGTGTTGATCGTGAATATTCTAATCGCTAATTTTTATCGCAAATATCAGCACTTCGAGAATTCGTGAAGATGTAGAATATAGTGCTATATCTTCGTAATCGCGAATATTCTAGATTTTTTTCATCAGTACCCTCACTGCTTCTTGCTTGTAGGCTGCAATATCTTTGTCTGAGCTTAGCAACCAATAGGAAAGTTGCCTACCCCTTATTATATAGGAAACTCCCCAACAGCCATTTTCTGCAGTGTGTGGCAGGAAAATGGATGTGCAATGTGCATGTGAGAGATATTTCTCAGCTGTCCATACATACATGCTACAGACATAGTGCTGTGATGTCACAACAATACTTAGCGCACCAATCAGTAATATCTACTCAGACCTGATAAAATGTGGTTTCACGTATTGCGCCAAAAATAGTCGCATCATTAGTGCCGATTTGCACAATCACAAATATATTGGAGCACTCTATCTGCATATAAAGCTATTGTTCTGCCATGCATGCGAAATGTAATCAAAAACAGTGCTGTAATGTAAAATTACTTACAGTGATCAGGAGTTCATTAATACATCTGTTAGATTTCAGAACTCCTCTTAGCCTCGTCTTATTTTCTAGACACATTTTAAAACGGTCTCTTATGGTGCAAAAGTGTCTAAAAGACATACTAAAACTTTTGTATGACATGTTTTTTGTGCAATTTGCACATTTAACATCTCAATTCCGATACATTTAATTTAGCACTATAGTTTAGTATACTTGCCACTTTGCAGTTTTAACCCCTTAAACGGGTTCTCCGGAAGTTAAGAAAATTTGAATACTTAAATATTACTTTATTATAAATATATTCCCAAATACCTTTCGTTAGTTATATTGGCTCATTTTCTCTAGGGAGCAATCATTAGGAGAATTAAAATGGCCGCCATACTATTACTACACACAAAATCACACAGCAGGACAAGTTACTTTACAAGACTGAGGTAAAGAGCTGCCTCCTCCTCCTCTCTGCTCTACTTGCCAGGGATTACGATGTTGACTACAGATGATAAGATCTTCAGCTGAATCTCTGTAGGAATGGAGTTCATGAGGAGATATGAAGTACAGAGAGAAGGATGGGGATGTGGGTAATGCGCAGAGAGAGGCACTTGTATGCAGTCTCCATTACCACAGCCCCACATTACCACAGTCTATTCTGTCCATCCTCTCTGTACGTCATGTCTCCTCATGAACTCCATTCCTACAGAGATTCAGCCGAAAATCTTATCATCTGTATTCAGGATAATAATCCCTGAAAAGTAGTAGAGAATGGGGCTGAGCTGCGATACCAAGCACAGCTGCTATACTATGTACGTTAAGCAGGGACAAGGCTGTGGTGCTCACAGGAGCTCCAGTGCCTTCTCAAACAGCTGATCGGTGGGGGTCCTGGGGGTCCCACACCGATCAGATACTGATGACCTATCCAGAGACATGTTTTCTACTGGCATTACAGTGATTGGCTGGCCGGAACACGTCATCGGGTGCTATATAGCACCCGGTCATGCGGGTTTGGCTCATTGCGAGTCAGGGAGAGCTGTTGTTAGGAAGGGACAGAGTGAGTGTAGAGCGAATTTGATCTCAAACCTTTCAGAGACCCAAAAGTCCTTTTAAGGACTATTGTTAGAGGTGGCAGCAAAATTTATTTTGGGGGAATTATTTTTTTGTGTCAGGGCGACCGTTAGCGACATAAATTTTCTGCAGTCTACAAACGCTGCTTGCTGTGACCAGTGAGAAGCAAATCAGCACTGATATCTAGGCCGTGTGTGACGCCTATATTTAATCCAAATTGCAGTTACAGTCAGTTTCTGTATTATACAAACTCTGCTTGCTGTGACCAGTGAGAAGCAAATCAGCACTGATATCTAGGCCGTGTGTGAGGCCTATATTTAATCCAAATTGCAGTTACAGTTAGTTTCTGTATTATACAAACTCTGCTTGCTGTGACCAGTGAGAAGCAAATCAGCACTGATATCTAGGCCGTGTGTGACGCCTATATTTAATCCACATTGCAGTTACAGTCAGTTTCTGTATTATACAAACTCTGCTTGCTGTGACCAGTGAGAAGCAAATCAGCACTGATATCTAGGTCGTGTGTGACGCCTATATTTAATCCAAATTGCAGTTACAGTCAGTTTCTGTATTATACAAACTCTGCTTGCTGTGACCAGTGAGAAGCAAATCAGCACTGATATCTAGGCCGTGTGCGACGCCTATATTTAATCCACATTGCAGTTACAGTCAGTTTCTGTATTATACAAACTCTGCTTGCTGTGACCAGTGACAAGCAAATCAGCACTGATATCTAGGCCGTGTGCGACGCCTATATTTAATCCAAATTGCAGTTACAGTCAGTTTCTGTATTATACAAACTCTGCTTGCTGTGACCAGCGAGAAGCAAATCAGCACTGATATCTAGGCCGTGTGTGAGGCCTATATTTAATCCAAATTGCAGTTACAGTTAGTTTCTGTATTATACAAACTCTGCTTGCTGTGACCAGTGAGAAGCAAATCAGCACTGATATCTAGGCCGTGTGTGACGCCTATATTTAATCCACATTGCAGTTACAGTCAGTTTCTGTATTATACAAACTCTGCTTGCTGTGACCAGTGAGAAGCAAATCAGCACTGATATCTAGGTCGTGTGTGACGCCTATATTTAATCCAAATTGCAGTTACAGTCAGTTTCTGTATTATACAAACTCTGCTTGCTGTGACCAGTGAGAAGCAAATCAGCACTGATATCTAGGCCGTGTGCGACGCCTATATTTAATCCACATTGCAGTTACAGTCAGTTTCTGTATTATACAAACTCTGCTTGCTGTGACCAGTGACAAGCAAATCAGCACTGATATCTAGGCCGTGTGCGACGCCTATATTTAATCCAAATTGCAGTTACAGTCAGTTTCTGTATTATACAAACTCTGCTTGCTGTGACCAGCGAGAAGCAAATCAGCACTGATATCTAGGCCGTGTGTGACGCCTATATTTAATCCAAATTGCAGTTACAGTCAGTTTCTGTATTATACAAACTCTGCTTGCTGTGACCAGTGACAAGCAAATCAGCACTGATATCTAGGCCGTGTGCGACGCCTATATTTAATCCAAATTGCAGTTACAGTCAGTTTCTGTATTATACAAACTCTGCTTGCTGTGACCAGCGAGAAGCAAATCAGCACTGATATCTAGGCCGTGTGTGACGCCTATATTTAATCCAAATTGCAGTTAGTCAGTTTCTGTATTATACAAACTCTGCTTGCTGTGACCAGTGAGAAGCAAATCAGCACTGATATCTAGGCCGTGTGTGACGCCTATTTTTAATCCATATTGCAGTTACAGTCAGTTTCTGTATTATACAAACTCTGCTTGCTGTGACCAGTGAGAAGCAAATCTACACTTATTTCTAGACAGTGTGTGAGGCCTATATTTAATCATGAAAAGGGAGAATAGTGAATAGTGATCTGGATTGTTTAAGACTTAACTTTTACTTATTATACATTATAAAATATATCCCTCAAAATAGTTCAATATAAATACAACTTTTCACAGTCCCACACGCCAGGGGACTCCTTGAAAACAAGGGAAACCGTGTCTACACGAAGTGTCGGACACTAAGGGGTGACAGGAGCCGTTATGCCCAATCACCTTACAGTTTTTCCATAGTCACACACAAGGGGACTCTTTGGAAACAAAAACAACTATGTCTACACTTGTACTTTCAGTGTCAGACACTAGAGGGTGGCAAGAGCCGATATGCACGAGCACCCTAAGTGTACAGAAAACAGGGTGGCGGTAATCGATATATGCTGGCACCCTATATACACAGTGATGTAAATAGATAACATATAGCAATGTATACAAAAATGCACGGCGGCATAAAGAGAGAAGTATACACAATGATTAGATACATAAAAGTCACAGTACAAGGAGGATGTACAGCTGCACCTATATCAAGAAGGTGCACGGCGGCACCGAAGAAACCCAGTGTCCTACCCTACAGTTGATAGGCTCCTCAGACACCTCCGTTCCGCTATTTCTTGGTGGGATGGTCCGGTTTTGATGGTACGTGGTCCTTAGAATATGTGGGGGTCGCAGGAAGATGTTCCTATGTGTCCCTGGATGACCCTAGGGGCCCTACAATAGCCCTGTTGGCCTAACCACGGAGTGTCCAACTATTTGGGCCCCCGTCCGGAACCTAACCCTGGAATTGCGTTCCCTATTTGGCCCTGAAAAGATCCCGACATGCACGTTTCTGAGGCAGAAACAGTCCTCTCATCAGGGGAATATATAAAAAAGGGCTAGATATATTACACTTGCCGGAGAGGATGTTCACCACCAAGTGTTTGCTGGAAACGATATTTGCCAGCAAGTACAAAAACCACTGGAAAAAAATAGCCCCCAGTGGAATAAAGTGCACAGGTAAGTGCCAAAAAGGGAAAAGGGTAGGGGGACAGATGAAGGACCCCTTCCCCTAGTTGCGGTACATGATTAGAGCCGCTGGCATGGATGTTACCTGGCGTCCGCAGGTGCCCGCCGATATTTCAACTGTCGTGTCCACCTGTGTGCGCAGCGCACGGTGTGATGACGTCAACACTCGTGAGACGTCACGTGCGCGTGCGCAGAAGGGTTGACAGGAACCGGAGTATGGCAAGCATCGTACGGCACTCACTGCGTCTGCGCCAGCGTCCACAAACAGGAGTAAGTCACCGCGCAGGCGCCCCACCCCCGGTACACATGCTCTAACTTTTAAATACACTGCTGACATCGCCGGACACAACAGCCGTAGTGTACAGAGTACTAACATAAGAATGCCCATATTGAAACTGTAAAGACATATTAGGCATAAAGAGGACAAAGTATGGTTAGATAAATTGTCCATAAATATGGGCATTGATATAAAGGCACCATATGGGTGTGTCCTAATGGGCATCGGGATATATGCCCATATAGTCTACACCTAAACAAACCCCAATATGGGTATGTACAGGGCCGGCTCCAGGTTCATGTGGGCCCTTGGGCGATAAATCCCAGTGGGCCCCCATGAGGCATTTTTTTACATTGACATGTCCCCCTGTGGCTCCTACACGGTATAATGACCCCCAGTGGCCCCTATACAGTATAATGACTACTAGTGGCCCTTCACACAGTATAATGAACCCCCAATTCCCCCCCCCCCACTGTATAATGACCACCTGTGGCCCTGCATTCAGAATAATAACCCCCAGTCGCCCCCATTTAGAATAATGACCCCCAGTAGCCCCCACACTGGGGGAATACTGTATGGAGGGGGCTCTGGGGGTCATTATACTGAATGGAGGGTCATTGGTGATCATTATACTAAATGGGGGACACTGGGGGTCATTATACTATGTAAAGGGCCCTCACAGTATAATGACCCCACAGTGACCCTCCATTCAGAATAATGACCCCCAGTCGCCCCCACACTGGGGGTTATACTGTATGGAGGGGGCACGAGGGGTTTTTATATTTAATGGGGGATCTGGTGGTCATTATGCAAAATGGAGGGTCAATGGGGATCATTATACTAAATGGGGGGCACTGGGAGTCATTATACTGTGTAAGGGACCCTCACAGTGTGATGAATGACCCCTCAGTGGCCCCCTCACATACCTATCATTGCAGGGGAGCTGGTGGTCCTGTCATTCACTAACCGCAGCTCCCTGCGCTCCTTTTCTACGGCGGCCCGCTGCAGCAGTGAGCCAGGCCTGGAGGAGAGAAGGAGATGTGCAGTGATGGAGCTAGAACTGACTGGGCCCCACAGCGAAATTTAGTACGCCCCCCTCCCCCCCAATGTGTGTTCACATTACGTTTTTCCTATCGGTTTGATGTATACACATGTGCAGCACTCCACGTTTTTGTATCCTGCAGAGTCAAGTAAAAAATGCATACGTCAACGTATATGTTTTTTTACCATGGAACTGTATGGTGAACGGACGCCGCTGTACGGCATCAGTCTGAGGCATCTGTCAATGCAGACATTTTCAGTATGCATTAAATGGATGGAAAAAATGTGATGTGAACCCAGCCCTAGTGTTAGAATAAGCCCCAGTACACAGCGGAGCAGCGTGGCGGAGAGAGGAGGCCGCCATGTACTGACAGAGCGCTGCCTGGTCCTGATGGTCAGGGATGAGGACTGTGCTTTCCAAGAATCATTTTCTACTGGAAAATACAGGGCGCAGTATAATACACTAGAATCTATATAATATAAAGATATTAGCCCCACCCCCCGAATAATCATACGATTAGGGGGTCATTTATTATATAGAAATACGTCTATATTAGGCGTATTTCTGACACAGATGTGGCGCAAAGGTCCTTAACACCGCAATCTGTATCTTTTCCCGCTCATGCCAGGTCTAAAAAAAGTGGTGTGGGCAGAAAGGGATACAGTTATGGCCATCCAGTTATTGGATACCACCGCCATATAGTGATAACACCGCCATATAGTGATAACACCGCCATATAGTGATAACACCGCCATATAGTGATAACACCGCCATACAAGGATAAAACCACCATACAGTGACCGGATAAAAGGGTATAAGAGGGCATAGTACAGGGAATGACTATGGGCACTGCACAGAGTGTGGTAAGAGGGCACAATGCAGGGTATAAAGGGGCACAGTACGGGGTGGGGGGCACAGTCACATGACCCTGTGATGTTAGAAGGTCCTTATGGTGAATGCGGTTCAGATGCCACCATAATGAGAGGCAGAGGAGTGAGACAGGGGCCCGGGGCCCTGGATGGACAGGAGGGGTGGACACAGCAAGTAGGTTGAAGGGGCTCTGAGGGGGATTCATACAAGTAGTGGCAGGAGGTCTGTGCAGGGCAGCAATAGGAGACAGGAGGGTGGAACAGGAGCCCTGGATACATGAGGGAGGAAAGGAGACAGCAGGGGCTCCATAAGGGTGATATAGGACAGGATATGGGGGCGGGGGGGGGGCAGGTGTCATGGAGACAATCAGCTTAATAAAACAGTAACACAACTAAATAGAATGAAGCAGCAGTGTCCCCCCCTTTCCTTCTGTCCCACAGACAAGAGACAGTCACAGTGCAGACTCACTCACAGACTGTCTCCACACTTCTCTGCTCCAGCTCCAGCCGTGCGGTCTCTCTCCAGTCTCCTCAGGCAGCCTGTGTCCTGTGTAGAGGGGGCGTGTCCTGAGTCTCTGCAGCTCAGAGGGCCCACCAAAGGGGTACTGCGTATGTGAAAGGACAGCAGTGAGAGCTCCCATCTGTATTGATGGAAGTGCTCATAGCAGCTCAGTGGGCCCCCCCAGGAGCATTGGGCCCCGGCACTTGCCCGGGGATGCCGGCCGGCCCTGGGTATGTAGTAAATAAACAATGGTATTTGTGGTGGTTTGATGTTGTAATTTCCTGGGCATGGCTAAAGATAGGACTCAAGGGTGGTGGTAGGCACCATAAGAGGAAGAGTCTATTGCGGTGGTGTATGCAGAAATAATCATCATAATTGGGACAAATTCCTTATAGTACTTGATAGTACATAGAGGAAGGGCAGGTCTCAATTGATGCTTTTAGTTTGTACTAGAGAAAGCAACCAAAATGAAGTTGTTTGTTCAAGCCTCTAGGGGATTCTATATCAAGTTGGAATGTCCAGCGTGCTTCCCGCTGTAATAGGAGACGGTCCCAATCACCACCAAGTATAGGTGGTGGAATTTTGTTTATGCCTATAGCCTTAATGCAATTTTGGTCCCCTCCATGGGTATCATTCACATGCCGGGCTACTGGTGTATCGCGTTCATTTGCGATATCACCCAAATGCTCCCCTAGGTGTCTCCGCAGCTCTCTTTTAGTTTTACCTATATATTCAAGTCCGCAGATGCATGTAATCTTATAGATTACACCCAGTGTGCGGCAATTGATGAAGTCCTTGATAGTAAATGACTTCTGCAGATTTGAGCTGTAAAAGGTTTTGCTACTTTGTAGTATCTTGCATGTGACACAGCCACTGCACCTATAACAGCCATTGATCTTACGGTCCAACCATGTGGTCACTTGAGTGGCTGGGGTGTAGTGGCTGTGGACAAGCATGTCTTTGAGGCTGTTGCCTCTCCTAAAAGAGATCTGCGGATAGTTGAAAATGGTCTCTTTGATTTCAGGGTCCATCAATAAGGCGGGCCAATGTTGACGAAGGATGTCCCTAATCTGTCCTGATGCCTCATCAAATGTCGTGATAAGGCAAATATTTTTTTCTTCGGTATCCTTTTTGACCTTAGGCACCAGTAGATCAGAATGCTTTGCAGTTGAATATTATCTCAACATGAGGGGAATTCAGTATAGGGCACATAATCAATTTGTGTTGAGACTATTAAGATTCCTTTTAACGCACAACTTTTTCTTTTCAATACCAGAACCTACCACCAGCTCAGGGGCACAGCAATGGGATGTTCCTGTGAGCAGTCTTATGCACGTAACGTCTCGCGAGTGTTGACGTCATCACACCGTGAGCTGCGCACACAGATGGACGCGACAGTTCAAATATCGGCGGGCACCTGCGGACGCCAGGTAACATCCATGCCAGCGCCTTTAATCATGTACCGCAACTAGGGAAAGGGGTCCTTCATCTGTCCCCCTTCCCTTTTCCCTTTTTGGCACTTACCTGTGCACTTTATTCCACTGGGGGCTATTTTTTTCCAGTGGTTTTTGTACTTGCTGGTAAATATCTTTTCCAGCAAACACTTGGTGGTGAACATCCTCTCCGGCAAGTGTAATATATCTAGCCCTTTTTTATATATTCCCCTGATGAGAGGACAGTTTCTGCCTCAGAAACGTGCATGTCGGGATCTTTTCAGGGCCAAATAGGGAACGCAATTCCACTCCGTGGTTAGGCCAACAGGGCTATTGTAGGGCCCCTAGGGTCATCCAGGGACACATAGGAACATCTTCCTGCGACCCCCACATATTCTAAGGACCTCGTACCATCAAAACCGGACCATCCTACCAAGAAATAGCGGAACGGAGGTGTCTGAAGAGCCTATCAACTGTAGGGTAGGACACTGGGTTTCTTCGGTGCTGCCGTGCACCTTTTTGATATAGGTGCAGCTGTGCATCCTCCTTGTACTGTGACTTTTATGTACCTAATCATTGTGTATACTTCTCTCTTTATGCCGCCGTGCATTTTTGTATACATTGCTATATGTAATCTATTTACATCACTGTGTACAGTCGTGGCCACAAGTTTTGAGAATTACATAAATATTGGAAATTGGCAAGTTTTTATAATAGCAATTTGCATATACTCCAGAATGTTATGAAGAGTGATCAGATGAATTGCATAGTCCTTCTTTGCCATGAAAATTTACTTAATCCCAACAAAAACCTTTCCGCTGCATTTCATTGCTGTCATTAAAGGACCTGCTGAGATCATTTCAGTAATCGTCTTGTTAACTCAGGTGAGAATGTTGACGAGCACAAGGCTGGAGATCATTATGTCAGGCTGATTGGGTTAAAATGGCAGACTTGACATGTTAAAAAGGAGGGTGATGCTTGAAATCATTGTTCTTCCATTGTTAACCATGGTGACCTGCAAAGAAACGCGTGCAGCCATCATTGCGTTGCATAAAAATGGCTTCACAGGCAAGGATATTGTGGCTACTAAGATTGCACCTCAATCCACAATTTATAGGATCATCAAGAACTTCAAGGAAAGAGGTTCAATTCTTGTTAGGAAGGCTTCAGGGCATCCAAGAAAGTCCAGCAAGCGCCAGGATAGTCTCCTAAAGAGGATTCAGCTGCGGGATCGGAGTGCCACCAGTGCAGAGCTTGCTCAGGAATGGCAGTAGGCAGGTGTGAGCGCATCTGCACGCACAGTGAAGCGAAGACTTTTGGAAGATGGCCTGGTGTCAAGAAGGGCAGAAAAGAAGCCACTTCTCTCCAAAAAAAACATCAGGGACAGATTGATCTTCTGCAGAAAGTTTGGTGAATGGACTGCTGAGGACTGGGGCAAAGTCATATTCTCAGATGAAGCCTCTTTCCGATTGTTTGGGGCATCTGGAAAAAGGCTTGTCCGGAGAAGAAAAGGTGAGCGCTACCATCAGTCCTGTGTCATGCCAACAGTAAAGCATCCTGAGACCATTCATGTGTGGGGTTGCTTCTCATCCAAGGGAGTGGGCTCACTCACAATTTTGCCCAAAAACACAGCCATGAATAAAGAATGGTACCAAAACACCCTCCAACAGCAACTTCTTCCAACAATCCAACAACAGTTTGGTGAAGAACAATGCATTTTCCAGCACGATGGAGCACCGTGCCATAAGGCAAAAGTGATAACTAAGTGACTCGGGGACCAAAAGGTTGACATTTTGGATCCATGGCCTGGAAACTACCCAGATCTTAATCCCATTGAGAACTTGTGGTCAATCCTCAAGAGGCGGGTGGACAAACAAAAACCCACTAATTCTGACAAACTCCAAGAAGTGATTATGAAAGAATGGGTTGCTATCAGTCAGGAATTAGCCCAGAAGTTGATTAAGAGCATGCCCAGTCGAATTGCAAAGGTCCTGAAAAAGAAGGGCCAACACTGCAAATACTGACTCTTTGCATAAATGTCATGTAATTGTAGATAAAAGCCTTTGGAACGTATGAAGTGCGTGTAATTATATTTCACTACATCACAGAAACAAATGAAACAAAGATCTAAAAGCAGTTTAGCAGCAAACTTTGTGAAAACTAATATTTGTGTCATTCTCAAAACTTTTGGCCACGACTGTATATAGGGTGCCAGCATATATCGATTACTGCCACCCTGTTTTCTGTACACTTATGGTGCTCGTGCATATCGGCTCTTGCCACCCTCTAGTGTCTGACACTGAAAGTACAAGTGTAGACATAGTTGTTTTTGTTTCCAAAGAGTCACCTTGTGTGTGACTATGGAAAAACTGTAAGGTGATTGGGCATAATGGCTCCTGTCACCCCTTAGTGTCCGACACTCCGTGTAGACACGGTTTCCCTTGTTTTCAAGGAGTCCCCTGGCGTGTGGGACTGTGAAAAGTTGTATTTATATTGAACTATTTTGAGGGATATATTTTATAATGGTATAATAAGTAAAAGTTAAGTCTTAAACAATCCAGATCACTATTCACTATTCTCCCTTTTCATGATTCATGCGAGTGATCATATACGAATATTATTTTTCAATTTAGCCTATATTTAATCCAAATATCAGTGACATCCAGTGTCAATATGAAGAAGGCGAGTATTAAGGGACAGGGAAGTGGACGTGATTCTGATGGTTCACGCAGAGGCCGTGGCTCAGGGCGCATTGCAACTGTGCCTGAGCCAGAGCACAAGGAAAACAGTCATCCACGATACCTAGCTTCATGTCCCAGTTTGAAGGGCGTCGCAAGACAACACTCTTGAAGTCAGACCAATGCGACCAGGTGGTCGGTTGGATTGCAGCAGATAATGCTTCCACTGGGTTAAGCACCACCCTGTCTTGCACTTAGTCCAGTCTCAGTAGCCAACAGTCTGGTCAACAACACAATCCTCACCCTGATCCTCCTTCCTCCCACCATGTAGAGTCTGGCCAAACAAGCGATCCGGTACTCGGATGTTCCGAGGAGCTATTTTCACCCCATCGCTTAATTTGGCCCTCTCCCCAAGCACTCATGAAGAGGGACATGAGATCTTGTGCCCTGATTCTCAACCTCTAGAGCCTTCACACTCATTAGATGATGTGTTTAAGGAGGTGGATGATGACGAGACACAGTTGCCATCAAGTCAACCACAATTACTGTCTGCAGAGGTTGATGAAGAGGATGATATACCGTTGTCAATCATTGAAGTTGTGTTGGGGTCAGCAAATGAGGAGGATGATTGGAGTGGGGAAGTTGAAGAGGACTTGGTGGACGATGAGGTCACTGACCCAACATGAGAAGGTGGAAACGCGAGCGAGGACAGCAGTCCCGAGGGGGAGCGATCTACAGCACCGCAACAGGCTAGAAGAGGCAGTGGGGTGTCAACAGGGAAAAGGCGGGCCACGCCAAACAGGCCCGCAAGTGTTCCACGGAGCACCCCCTTGCGTAAATCTCCCTTGCCAAGGGGTAGGTGTTCCGCGGTATGGCGCTTTTTTGCGGAAAGTGCAGACGACAAAAGAATAGTAGTTTGCAACCTGTGCCACACCAAAATGAGCCGAGGTGTGAACAGTAGCAACCTGACCACCACCAGCATGATCCGCCACATGGCAGCCAAGCACCGCAATAAGTGGGAGGAATGCCTGGGTCCACAATCTGTGTCCGCGGGTCACACTAATCGCCTGTCGAAGGCGCAGGCCTGGATGCCTCCTGCGCTGCACCTGTACCGTCGCAAGCACCATCAGCGACCACATCCACTTCCCTGTCCCAGCGCAGCGTCCAAATGTCTTTCCCCCAAACAGTTGAACGCAAGCGCAAATACCCAGCCATCCACCCACAGGCCATGGCACTAACCGCCCAACTTTCTAAGTTACTGGCGGTTGAAATGTTGCCATTTAGGCTTGTGGACACCGAGGCCTTTCGCGGCCTGATGTCGGCGGCTGTCCCTCGGTACTCAGTCCCCAGCCGCCACTATTTTTCCCGGTGTGCCGTCCCAGCATGTGTCTGCTAACATCACCCCTGCCCTGACCAACGCAGTTACTGCTAAGGTCCACCTAACGACTGACACATGGACAAGTGCTTGTGGCCAGGGACGCTACATTTCCCTGACGGCACACTGGGTGAACGTAGTGGAGGCTGCGAGCGACTTGTACCCTGGGATGGCACAGGTGTTACCGACGCCCAGGATTGCGGGCCCTACTTCCATCAGGGTTACCGCCAGCACCTATGTAAGTGGCTCCTCCTCCTCCGCCTCCTCCTCCACTTCTACCTCCGAATTCTCTGCGTGCAGCACCAGTCAGCCATCAGCTGGTAGCTGGAAGCAGTGTAGCACTGCTGTGGGGATGCACAGGCCGTGCTGAAGATGATATGCTTAGGGGATAAACAGCACACCGCCGCAGAGCTGTGGCAGGGGATAAGCGACCAGACTGAGCTGTGGCTCTCGCCTCTCAACCTGCAACCAGGCATGGTTGTGTGTGATAATGGGCATAACTTGGTGGCGGCTTTGGAGCTCGGCAAGCTCACATACATCCCATGCCTAGCCCACGTCTTTAACTTAGTGGCTCAGAGGTTTCTGAAAACCTACCCCAATTTGCCCGAGCTACTGGTGAAGGTGCGCTGCGTGTGTGCACATTTCCGCAAGTCATCAATAGCTTCAGCCGCTGCAGCAGCGCTTGAAATTGCCAGCTCACCAGCTGTTCTGCGATGTGAGCATGCGCTGGAACTCCACGTTACACATGTTGGCCAGGCTTTGTGAGCAGCAAAGGGCAGTAATGGAATACCAGCCGCAGCACGGTCGTCGCCTTTCCAGTCAGCTTCCGCTCTTCACAAGCGAGGAGTGGGCATGGATGTCTGACCTCTGTGAGGTGTTAAGAAACTTTGATGAATCGACACAGATGGCGAGCAGCAATAACGCTATTGTTAGTGTAACCATCCCACTTCTGTGTCTACTCAAACGCTCGCTGCTCACAATTAAGGCCGACGCTGTTCGTGGGGAAGAGTTGGAAATGGGGGAAGAAGACATGACCCTGGGTGATAGCCAGAACACCCGGCTCCTCCTCCAATACCAGCGCGTATTGGAGGAGGAGGAGGAGCAGGGGACTGTTGCCTCACAGGGTAGTAGCCATGGAACTTTAATTCCATCTGTTCAGCGTGGGTGGACAGAAGAGGAAGAAGAGGATGAGGAGATGGACAGTCATCCTCCTGATGACGACAGCGAAGTCTTGCCTACTGGTACTCTGGCACACATGGCTGACTTCATGTTAGGCTGCCTTTCCCGTGACCCCCGTGTTATACACATTTTAGATAACAGGGATTACTGGGTGTTCACCCTTCTGGACCCCCGCTACAAAGAGAACTTCTCATCTCTCATTCCTCCGGTGGAGAGGACGAGCAAAATGGTGCTACACCATTTCCATCTGACAGCGCTGGCAGCAGAGTCCGTACTTCCTTGAGCAACCGAGGTGGGGAGACAAGGGGAACACACAGCACTTCCAGCAAAGACAGGGCAACACTTTCCAAGGCCTGGGACAGTTTTATGACACAGCGCCAGCACCCTCAACATGATGCACGTCCTGGTGTCACAAGGAGGGAAAAGTTTTGGAAGATGGTAAAGGAGTACGTAGCAGACCGTGTCAGCGTCCTCAGTGATCCCTCAGTGCCTTGCAACTACTGGGTGTCCAAGCTGGCCACGTGGCACGAACTGGCGCTCTACGCCTTGGAGGTGCTGGCCTGCCCTGCCACCAGCGTTTTGTCTGAGCGGGTATTTAGTGCTGCTGGTGGCATTATAACAGATAAGCGTATCCGGCTGTCAACTGAAAATGCTGACAGGTTGACTCTTATAAAAAAGAACAAGGCCTGGATTGCTCCTGACTTCTCCACTCCACCAGAGGAAAGCCACGACTGAACATAAAGGCACTTTAAATGTGTTGTTTAGAATGTACTGAATACTCTGTATTCCCATGCCCCCTTTCCGCCACAAAAAAGGGTATATGGCTTAATCTTCCTTTTCTCATCCTCCTCGTCCATCACGTATATATGCCTTCTCATATATTTTTTCGGATGATCAGCTCACCAGCAGGCCCTCACCCATAATGTTTTAGATGGTCAGCTCACCAGCAGGCCCTCACCCATTATGTTTTAGATGGTCAGCTCACCAGCAGGCCCTGGCCCATAATGTTTTAGATGGTCAGCTCACCAGCAGGCCCTCACCCATAATGTTTTAGATGGTCAGCTCAGCTGAAGACCCTCACCCCTAATGTTTTAGTGGGTCACCAGCAGGCCATCAATCATACTTTACCTCTCCTGTATAACGTTTCCTCATCCTAAATACCTATGACATTTCCTGTAATTTTTTTGTACTCGTTCCAATGACAGGCTCTCTTAAGAGTCCTGTATTGTTATTTATTGTCACTACCTCCCTGAGTCGGTACTGGGAAATTTGCGCACCCCCGCCTGCCTTTCTTGGAAGTGGTAGCCATGGCCATCCCTCAGGCTCCCTCTCCGGAAGCGAACCCTGATTCCCCATTACCCATGGTCACCATGGTAGACGCAAAAAAGAACATTAAAAGTTGATATTGCAGACATCCGAATAGATCGTCAACATCACGGGGACGTGCGATCAGCTTAGAAGTTATCTAGAGTTAACAAAGCGGCAGCAGGCCCTAACCTACAATTTTTTACACGGTCAGCTCAACGTCCGGTCCTCTTCCAAGTTCATTATCATCAGATGATAGTCTGGTCAACACAATCGTAATCACCGGGGGTCACGTAACTAATTAGCACGGAGGAGTGTCTTTGGTTATCGGAATGAACCACACAAATCGACTCGATCCACACGCTCAAAACGGCCATGCACCACCACCCACAGAATCGCGAAATAGGTATCAATCTGTCAATCCTTTCTGTGTCCGGGCCGGATGAGGCTTCCCGTGCGTAGTCAAATTAAGCCGCAGGCTCCACTCCTGGTGGTACCCTTCCATCAATTACTTTAAGTTTCAGCTTTGCAACCATACTCCCCCCGGAACTCAAAGACTTTAGTTTCCCAGAAAATGCTCGGTGGGAAATGGGAATAACGCTGCCGGGGATCGTCTTCGAACCTCCAACTTAAGTTGTTGATTAATGAAAACGTTAGTGGCAACAAAGGTTTCGGCTGTGGTTCGGCTTGCGCCAGTACAAGAATTTCACCTCTACAGGTACAATATGGATGCCACCGGCCAGTGGCGTACCTCCAATAGAGGCAGACCACGCAGCTGCTATGGGGCCCCTGGGGGAAGGGGGCCCGCAGTGGAGGATAGGCCCCGCCCACTAATTACACTTGTATGGCTACCTGAGAAAGTAAGAGGTGGGCGAAGGACCTTTGGTGATGTCATCAACCATGTGACCAGTGCAGGAAGCCAATGAATAGCAGAGCAGCAGAAGTCTAAAGGACCTTTGGTGATGTCATCATCATGTGACCAGTGCAGAGGACTGGTGAAAGACCTGTGGCATATCGCTGTGAGGGGGCGGAGCTTCTGTGTGGTGCCTGAAGGAGAGGTTAGTGGTGTTCTGGGATAACATAACATCCTAGAAAAGCTGGGAGTTGTAGTTTTGTCGTATTATATGTTTCTCAATGTAATTTAAACGTATGCCCTAGTACAGGCTGGTAATGCTGGGAGTTGTAGTTCTCTCCTCTTATCCCACCTCTTTGGAATGTATACTGATGACCCATAATAAGTCTGGCCATACTGGGGGTTATTGTTATTTCTTTTTAAAGCTCTTACCTGGTACAACTAGATGATGTCCTATAATCTGGACATGCTGAGAGTTGTAGTTCTCTTTTCTTAGGCTGGATTCTTATCACAGTTTAGTTTTCCGTTTTGCATGCAGGACTTTTTTCTGTCTAAAATAACGGATCTCCGACAGAAATGGCATAAACGGATGCCAAATGTGCAGAACTGATGCTTGAAATACAGGATCATTTTTTTTTCTTTATTTTTCTGTTTATCTGACGGATCAGAAGAACTGAAAACTAAACGGTGATATGAACCCGGCCTTATACTCTGTGTAATATCTACTTGTATCTGATCATAACAGCCTGGACATGCTGGAAATTGTAGTTCTCTCCACTTTCACCTCTCCCTGTGTTGCTCCCTAATTTCCAATAATAATCTGGTGATGATGAGACTTGTAGTTCCCTTGTCACTATTATAATGTTCTGCAGCAGCTGAGGTGTATATTACTTGTTCACTTCTGTGCTGGTGACGGTCGCTGTTCTGCCGTCATAGGAGCACAACAACGAAAATCACCGCAGTTCCGGATCTGGCACTTCATGGACGACAACACCTGACGGATCCTGCTGACTATGATGAGATCTGTCAGGTTTCCATCTTCCAGGCTATAAAATTGTGTCCAGCATTTATGACCTGATCCACGAATGAGGCCCCAACACAGATGTGAACGAAGCTTTATATGTTCTGCAGCAGCTGAGGTATGCATTAGGAGGTTCTGACAGTTCATAAGGCAAGGGGGGCTATGGTGGCACTGGTATACTATTATGCCAGCACCACCATAGCACCCCCTGTGTGCTGCTTATAGTGGACAGTGCCCTCAGACAATGAATGGGGACAATCAAAAGCGTTTTTTTTCCCGGTATTGAGACCCTATGACGGATCTCAATACCGGAAAATAGAAACGCAAGTGTGAAAGTAGCTCCTAATGTCTACACGGCTGCAACTGCTGGGGGTATGGCAGGGGAGAAGCCAGGGCAGGTGGTGGGATGGGCCAGTGGACGGAGTTAGTCGGGCCCCATTAAGATTCTTGCTATGGGGCCCAAGGATTTCTATGTACGCCCCTGCCACCGGCCGTTCCTCTTCCAATGAGTTCAGTTTCATCGTCCAAGAGTCCGGTCAACACAATCGAAACCACTGGCCGTCCCTCTTAGTCATGGCCCCAGTACCGAAAATCACAAACATTTTTGTCTGAACTTGCTCTTTATATAAAAGTAAATATACAGGACCTTTTCCTATGAACCAGGCACCCTCCCCTCTTCAGAGCAGGGGGTGCCTGGTTTAATGCTCGGTCCTCCCATTGACTTCTATAGGGCTCGGGTGCTCGGTAGAGCACCCGAGCATTCTGATGTGCTCGGGCAGAGCACCCGAGCATCGGGGTGTTTGATCATCACTTGTAATCAGTATATATGTCTTAAAAACTATTTTAAATGACTGGAATAGGTATTATCTTCTATACCAGTCAATGTAGGTTTTCTGCAGTATTATACAGTCAGCACCCGCTACATTAAGGGGTTAAGGTTACATGCGGATCAGGATCCTCAGACTTAAATAGATCAGCTCCTAACATACTCCCTTGACTGGTAATGATGTCTGCATTCAGCGTACTGTAGAGACAGATATGCTGATATGCTAATGTTGAGTGGCTTTGGAAAACTAACTTTCCTTTGAGCGTGCTCTCTGAGGAGAGTCATAATTATTCTTGAGATCCTGGTCCTCCTGCCCACTTGTCACTCATTGACAATTTTTCTCCTAGATTTCTCTGGAAAGAAAACTGTCAATCAGCAGCGGATAGGCAAAGGGAGCAGGAGCTCATGAATAATTGAGAGCAGCACAAAGTGAATGACAGACCTAACAGGACTTCCTGACAACTAGTATTACCATTCCTCTTGTATATCAGGGAAATGCAGCATGTCCCCACACACTGAAAGGCTGGGTACACACACAGCATAACTATAACGCTGCTGATCAAGCCTACAAATCTGCACCAAAATCCACATCCAAAGGATTTCATTGCAGGCTTTGACCGCAGATTTTCTCTCGCTGCACTGTAATCAGGTAAATCCGCTGTGGAAAAAAGTGCAGCATTTCTGCAGCAGAGAGGTCATACTGTAAAGATCTGAATATCCAAAGCAAGCCTAGAATCTGCTGTTTTTCACTCATTTTCCGCTTGGAATCTGAGCCAAAAAATGGCTCTAGAAAGCCTCTTATTCATTTCAATAGGAGGCAGAACTTGCTTTTTTTCCACGCTGGAAAAAAGAAGCAGCATGCACTGCATCTTGGAGCGAAATCTCAACTGGTTGAAATGGATGGGAAGCTAAAAAATAGGAAGCTGAAAAAATCACGCCAAAAACGCACCAAAACCACGCAGAAAATCGGCATGGATTCTACGCAGATTTTTTCAGCACATTTTCAAAATCTATCATGTGACCATCCCCTAAGGCCATGTTCAAACAATGGATTTTAACACTATTATACTCTGCTGCAGAAATCATCACAGTTTCTGCTACACCACGTACAGATTGCCACTGTGGTTTCCCATGGTGTCCATGCGGAATATACACCAAGAATGTCCATTTTGGTACAGTCTGGAAAACCGCACATAAATAACCCAAGGCTACATGAACGACGGAATGGACTCCCATTGAAAACAGGAGCAGTGATGAAACTTTAACTCACTGGGCCCACAGCAAATTTTTGAATGGTCCCCCTCCTCCGCCTCAGTCCCCTTAATGTCGACCGGACCCCCAAAAAAATACCTCTCTTCTTCTCCTATGGACGTCTCCACTATTCGTGCAGCACTGTGTCCAGGTACGCACTACACTGTGACCTGACATCACACAGTGTCAGGTATTAGTGCGCTCTTATGCCCCATAAGAAGCACTATACTCACCACCTCCTCCAGGGCCCCTTTCTGAGTTTGGGCCCCAAAACAGCCACTTCCCTTGCTTTTATGGTAGCTTTGCCCCTGAATATGGTTGCCACACATTTTTGGTGTGGAATCTGTGCAGAAATTTGTGGCAAAAGTCTACCATGTGAACATAGCGTAAGTAAATAGGGTTTTTAAAGCCCAATCACTTATACTGCACTGCACTTCATTGCAGAAATTTAGTATGGACTCAATCAGAATTACACAAACAAAAAAGCAATATGCAAATCCAGTCAAAGGCTAGGTTCAGATTTGGGTCAAAATTTGCCAGATCCTGCATAAGATAAACAGATCCCACTGACTATAAAAGAGTCTGTTGGGTTTCCAATATGTATCCTGCCATTTTTTTGGGCTCCTTCCAGAACTTCCATCCCAGATGTGAACCTAACTAGGAATGAGCGAACTTGTGTTTCAAGTTCAGCATACAAGGTTTAGGTTATCTAACAATTCCGTTATGGAATCCGCTACCACGAACCATAACTTTTGGTCTGTGGTAGCGGAATCCATAAGGGAATTCTTAGATAACCCGAACCCTATATGCCGAACTTAAAACACAAGTTTGCTCAACACTAAACCCAACCTTACATTGTTCAATCGGTACACACCTATTAACAATCAGCACTGATTTGAATATAATTCAGCCAAGATTATCACTCAGGAGAATACAGAAGTAGCTCAAAACTGAGCCGTCAGAGAGTTGTGTGATGGATTTAGCACTGAACAGCATTCTGCAGTTTGCTGAGTATTGTAATACCTGCAAGCTGCAGAAATAAAATATTTAAACATTTTTAATAAAGACTTCAGATGCGTCAAAGTGATCAGCAGCACCGGACAATGTTATAAAGGTGCAAGCCTTGCAGGGCTAGGTCCACAGTCCTTCACACTAGACAAATACAAGTTGAGGCAGCACTCCAATTAACACACACCTTCATCCATGCAATGTTTCAGCTCCAATGCTTGAGAAAGCCACTTTGAAACAGAAACGCTGCATGGGTGAATAAAGACGTTGACACAGAACAGCACGTGGCAGGAAGAGCCGGAGCGTGAAACCTGGATTGGCGGCAGCGTCTGGAGCAGGAGAGGTACGTTGATTTATTGTTTTTGTGTGATCTGAGGTCTGAATGGGGGTCTTCACATTGGAGGTCTGATCTTAGTGTGTGAACAAGGGTCTTATTAACATGCCATTCTGATCTGAGGTCTGAATGGGGTTCTTAACATTAGGGGTCTGATCTTAGTGTCTGAATAGGGGTCTTATTAATATGGTGGTCTGATCTGAGGTCTGAATAGGGGTCCTAACATTGGGGGTCTGATCTGAGTGTCTGAATGGGGTCTTATTAACAACGGGGGTCTGATCTGAGGTCTGATTGGGGGTCTTATTAACATGGGTGTCTGATTGGAGGTCTTGTTAAAATTGGGAGTCCGATTAGAGGTCTAATTGGGGGTCTTATTAACATTGAGGGTCTGGTCCGAGGTCTGATTAACATAGGTGGTCTGATTGGGACTTTGAGCTCAGGTCTGATGAAAAATATTTTTTTTTCTTATTTTTCTCCTCTAAAACCTATATGCATCTTATAGGGCGAAAAATATGGTAATACTTTTATCTTTTTTTTCACATGCCTGAGACCGTTAATTAAAGTCACATATTCTTTTTATGGTTTTATGTGATATCTTCTTCGGGGTTATCTAATTTCTCCTGCCCTGTTCTTGTGAATACTGGTCTGGTCTCCTTGTGAGTAGAGTTGAGCGAACCTGAACTGTAAAGTTCGGGTTCATACCGAACTTTAGGGTTTTTGGCACCCGGACCCGAACATTTACGTAAAAGTTCGGGTTCAGTGTTCGGCGATTTTTATGGCGCTTTTTGAAAGGCTGCAAAGCAGCCAATCAACAAGCGTCATACTACTTGCCCCAAAAGGCCATCACAGCCATGCCTACTATTGGCATGGCTGTGATTGGCCAACTGCAGCATGTGACCCAGCCACTATTTAAGCTGGAGTCACGTAGCGCCGCCCGTCACTCTGCTCGGATTAGTGTAGGGAGAGGCTGCAGCTGCTGTGAGGGAGAGATCAGGGAGAAATCTTATCAATAACTGGTTTATGTACTCAGTGATCTACAGAAAAAGTGTTTTGTGGGTGCAGTGCACAACTTTTTTAAGCCTGCCCTGAGCCAACTACTGCTGAAAATGAACTTTTTTTTTCTTCAGTTAGTCAATATCAATACATGATCGGCAGCCATTTTATGCAACGATAGTGCACCAGCATAGGCTATCTGCAAGTCCAGAAATACAGCTTTGGCATACTGGGGTGAAAAAACCCTCTAATATACTGCACATCTGGGATTACACGTGCATAAGTGACTGTCACATTTAGGACAGAAATACAGCTTTTTGGTTAGGGTGAAAAAACCCTCTAATATACTGCACATCTGGGATTACACGTGCATAAGTGACTGTCACATTTAGGACAGAAATACGGCTTTGGCATATTGGGGTGAAAAAAGCCTCTAATATACTGCACATCTGGGTTTAGACAAGCATAAGTGACTGTCACATTTAGGACAGAAATACAGTGCAGCGTCCCACTACGTGTGTGTGGGCATTGCTTAAAAGTACTTTTTCATCTTAACCATTGCATTGTACAGTATGGTATAACTTTGCATTTGTGTAACTGCAAAATCCCTGTTAACAGACCTATTAGGTGCAATTTATACATCCCACCACTAGATGGGGATAGAGTTCAGGTCCTATACATATCCAGGTCAGGCCTAGGGAGACAGATCAAGTTAAGACAGAGCAGATCAGACAAGTCAGTGTGAAGATCAGTGTGTAAATTGACACTGAGTGAGTGAAAAGGTGCAGATCCAGCACGTCAGCTCTAAAGAAAAGTTCTAGTCCAGAGAGGGACAAAAGAAAAGAACAGATTCAAATTCAGCCAAAGGATAAAAGCTGTAACCCAGGCAGAACGGACCTTTGGAATATTTTAGGTGAAGGATACCTTAGCCTCCGGCAACCTCACCAAGATCCCACTGATATTGAAGTAACCCACTGCTCCAAAACCACAAAAACCTGACAAGCCTTAAACAGTGGATTTGCAGAATTACCTCTGTATCATCTAAAGACTGCATAATTGTACTACTGCAACTGAAAGACATCCAAAGTAAAAGTTGTGAGTTGCATCTTACCACTGTCTACCTCATTATTACTACCTATGGTTGTACCACCATTAGCGGTACTGGCGTCACGACAAAAAACATCAAAGGACTCAGCCGCAACAAGCACCCTAAGCACCCCTAACATTAAGGGCACCTCAACCACCATCTTGGCTGATGCTTCCTACCACAGAGTGTGCTCCGGAGGATTTCATGCTGTCACCCTCAACACTGTGCTGCCAGCCCAGGGAGGCTATCTGCTAACCGTGAGTAAACTGATGAACTCTGTGTTATATTATTTGACCCCTCATCGGTCCACCGTGAACCTCACGTGTTCCCCCTGTGACTGGCTGGCTGCATACAGCTTTTTGGTTAGGGTGAAAAAACCCTCTAATATGCTGCACATCTGGGATTACACGTGCATAAGTGACTGTCACATTTAGGACAGAAATACAGCTTTTTGGTTAGGGTGAAAAAACCCTCTAATATACTGCACGTCTGGGATTACACGTGCATAAGTGACTGTAACATTTAGGCCATAAATACGGCTTTGGCATACTGGGGTAAAAAACCCTCTAATATACTGCACATCTGGTATTAGACGTGCATAAGTGACTGTCACATTTAGGCCATAAATACGGCTTTTTGGTTACTAGGGTGAAAAAAGCCTCTGATATACTTCACATCTGGGATAAGACGTGCATAAGTGAGTGTCACATTTAGGCCACAAATACCGCTGTCATATAGAGTTTAAAAAAAAATAGAGTACAATACCCTACATTAGGGTTTATATTTGCGGTTAATTATTTTTAACATACTTAACCACTTTTTACTTTGCTTTGTGAACGCTAACTATGAGACAAACATCTAATAAGGGACGCGGTCATGGTCGGGGTGGTGGTGTTGGTGGAGCCTCTGTTGCAGGAAGAGGACGTGGCCGTTCTGCCACAGCTACACAACCTACTACCTCAGGTCCCAGTAGCCGCCAGAATCTACAGTGATATTTGGTCGGGCCTAATGCCGTTCTAACGATGGTAAGGCCTGAGCAAGTACAGGCGCTAGTCAATTGGGTGGCCGACAGTGGATCCAGCACGTTCACATTATCTCCCACCCAGTCTTCTGCAGAAAGCGCACAGGTGGTGCCTGAAACCCATGCCCATCAGTCTGTCACATCACCCCCGTGCACATCGGGGAACCTGTCTGAGCCTCAAGTCATGCAGCAGTCTCTTATGCTGTTTGAAGACTCCGCTGGCAGGGTTTCCCAAGGGCATCCACCTAGCCCTTCCCCGGGGTGGAAGACATAGAATGCACTGACGCACAACCACTTATGTTTCCTGATGAGGACATGGGAATAGCACCTCAGCACGTCTCTGATGATGACGAAACACAGGTGCCAACTGCTGCGTCTTTCTGCAGTGTGCAGACCGAAAAGGAGGTCAGGGAGGAAGACTGGGTGGAAGACAATGCAAGGGACGATGAGGTCCTAGACCCCACATGGAATGAAGGTCGTGCCACTGACTTTCACAGTTCGGAGGAAGAGGCAGTGGTGAGACCGAGCCAACAGCGTAGCAAAAGCGGGAGCAGGGTGCAAAAGCAGAGCAGCCGTCGCCAAAACAGTTTGCCTGCTATTGGCCACCGTCACCAGGGACCGAGCACACCAAAGGCAGCTTCAAAGAGTTCCCTGGCATGGCACTTCTTCACACAATGTGCTGACGACAAGACCCGAGTGGTTTGCACGCTGTGCCATCAGAGCCTGAAGCGAGGCATTAACGTTCTGAACCTTAGCACAACCTGCATGACCAGGCATCTACGTGCGAGACACGGGCTGCAGTAGAGTAAGCACCTTCAAAACCAAGAAAGGGCTCCTGCTCCCTCTTCTGCTGCTGCCTCGGCCTCTTCCTCCGCCTCTGGAGGAACGTTGGCACCTGCCGCCCAGCAAACAGAGGATGTGCCACCAACAACACCACCTCCGTCACCAAGCATCTCCACCATGTCACACGGAAGCGTTCAGCTCTCCATCTCACAAACCTTTGAGAGAAAGCGTAAATTCCCACCTAGCCACCCTCGATTCCTGGCCCTGAATGCCAGCATTTCTAAACTGCTTGCCTTTGAAATGCTGTCATTCAGGCTGGTGGAGACGAACAGCTTCAAACAGCTCATGTCGCTTGTTTTCCCACAGTACGTCGTTCCCAGCCGCCACTACTTCTCCAGGAGAGCCATGCCCTCCCTGCACAACCAAGTATCGGATAAAATCAAGTGTGCACTGCGCAACGCCCTCGGTGGCAAGGTCCACCTAACCACAGATACGTGGACCAGTAAGAACGGCCAGGGACGCTATATCTCTCTAACTGCACACTGGGTAAATGTAGTGGTGGCTGGGCCCCAGGCGGAGAGCTGTTTGGCGCACGTCCTTCCGCCGCCAAGGATCGCAGGGCATCATTCTTTGCCTCCTGTTGCCTCCTCTTCCTACTCGGCTTCCTCCTCCTCTTGTACCACCTCCTCATCCGGTCAGCGACAGACCTTCACCACCAACTTCAGCACAGCCAGGGGTAAACGTCAGCAGGCCATTCTGAAACTGATGTGTTTGGGGGAGAGGCCCCACACCGCGCAGGAGTTGTGGCGGGGTATAGAACAGACCGACGAGTGGTTGCTGCCAGTGGGCCTCAAGCCCGGCCTGGTGGTGTGCGATAATGGGCGAAATCTCGTTGCAGCTCTGGGACTAGCCAGTTGCACGCACATCCCTTGCCTGGCGCATGTGCTGAATTTGGTGGTGCAGAAATTCATTCCCAACTACCCTGACATGTCTGAGCTGCTGCATAAAGTGCGGGCCATCTGTGCGCGCTTCCGGCGTTCTCATCCTGCCGCCGCTCGGCTGTCTGCTCTACAGCGTAACTTCGGCCTTCCCGCTCACCGCCTCATATGCGACATGCCCACCAGCTGGAACTCCACCTTGCACATGCTGGAGAGACTGTGCGAGCAGCAGCAGGCCATAGTGGAGTTCCAGCTGCAGCACGCACAGGTGAGTCGCACTGCGGAACAGCACCACTTCACCACCAATGACTGGGCCTCCATGCGAGACCTGTGTGCCCTGGTGCGCTGTTTTGAGTACTCCACCAACATGGCCAGTTGCGATGACGCCGTTATCAGCGTTACAATACCACCTCTATGTCTCCTTGAGAAAACACTTAGGGCGATGATGGAAGAGGATGTGGCCCAGGACGAGCAGGAGGAAGAGGGGTCATCTCTAACACTTTCAGGCCAGTCTTTTGGAAGTGGCTCAGAAGGAGGATTTTTGCAACAGCAGAGGCCAGGTACAAATTTGGCCAGCCAGGGCCCACTACTGGAGGACGAGGAGGAGGATGGGGATGAAGCATGTTCACAGCAGGGTGGTATCCAACGCAGTTCGGGCCCATCACTGGTGCGTGGCTGGGGGGATACGGAGGACGCAGACGATACGCCTCCCACAGAGGACAGCTTGTCCTTACCTCTGGGCAGCCTGGCACACAATAGCGACTACATGCTGCAGTGCCTGCGCAACGACTGCAGAGTTGCCCACATTTAAACGTGTGCTGACTACTGGGTGGCCACCCTGCTGGATCCCCGTTACAAAGACAATGTGCCGTCCTTAATTCCCTCACTGGAGCGTAATCGGAAGATGCGCGACTATAGGCGCACGCTGGTAGACGCGCTCCTGAGAGCATTTCCGACTGACGCCGGGGGACAAGTGGAAGCACAAGGCGAAGGCAGGGTGGGAGGAAGAGGTCGCCAACGCAGCTGTGTCAGCGCCAGCACCTCAGAAGGCAGGGTTAGCATGGCCGACATGTGGAAAAGCTTTGTCACCTCGCCGCAACAACCGGCCCCAACTGCTGATATGGAGCGTGTTAGCAGGAGGCAGCATTTGAACAACATGGTGGAACAGTACCTGTGCACACGACTACATGTACTGACTGATGGTTCTGCCCCATTCAACTTCTGGGTGTCCAAATTGTCCACATGGCCAGAGCTTGCCCTGTATGCCTTAGAGGTGCTGGCCTGCCCTGCAGCCAGTGTACTCTCTGAACGTGTATTTAGCACGGCAAGAGGCGTCATTACAGACAGACGCAGACGCCTGTCCACAACCAACGTGGACAAGCTCACGTTCATTAAAATGAACCAGGCTTGGATCCCACAAGACTTGTCTGTACCTTGTGCAGAATAGACATTTATACCACCATCAAACATACATTCTAGTACTCAAGTCAAGTGCAATGATTCTTTGTTTTCTTTTTTTTTATTTGTCCCAATATTTTGGGGGCTACCTACCCCAATATATGTTCCTCCTCCATTGCTGCCTCCACCTACAACACCACATTCACCGCCTCCTCAACCTCCGACTCCATATCCACCTCCTTCTCTAAGTTGCAGGTTAATAATTTGTAATTTTTAGTTATTTTATTTAATTTTAAGTTATTTCCCTATCCACATTTGTTTGCAGAGCAGTTGCCATGCTCTTAAGCACATTTTACTGCCTTTTACACCCCTCTAGCCTTTTCAAGGACTATTTTAGAGCCATTTTAATTTAGAAAAAAGTGCCAATTTTAGTGCCCTAAATTGAAAAAATTCTTATTTTCAATTGTCGGGTGACATTTTACCATTTTTGGCTTATACAAACCCCTTCTGTGCCTGGGTGACAGGGGCCTAAATCTCTCAAAATCCTCTGTTCTATTGCTGGGTGACAAGATCCCCCTTTTGCCGTGAATGAACCCCTGCTGTGCCTGGGTGACAGGGGCCTAAATCTCTCAAAATCCTCTGTTGTATTGCTGGGTGACATGAACCCCCTTTTGCCGTGAATGAACCCCTGCTCTGCATTGCTGACAAGGGCCTAGATCTCTCAAAACCTCTGTTCTATTGCTGGGTGACAAGATCCCCCTTTTGCCGTGAATGAACCCCTGCTGTGCCTGGGTGACAGGGGCCTAAATCTCTCAAAATCCTCTGTTGTATTGCTGGGTGACATGAACCCCCTTTTGCCATGAATGAACTCCTGCTGTGCCTGGGTGACTGGGGCCTAAATCTCTCAAAATCCTCTGTTGTATTGCTGGGTGACATGAACCCCCTTTTGCCGTGAATGAACCCCTGCTCTGCATTGCTGACAGGGGCCTAAATCTCTCAAAATCCTCTGTTGTATTGCTGGGTGACATGAACCCCCTTTTGCCGTGAATGAACCTTTGCTCTGCATTGCTGACAGGGGCCTAAATCTCTCAAAATCGTCTGTTCTATTGCTGGGTGACATGAACCCCCTTTTGCCATGAATGAACCCCTGCTCTGCATTGCTGACAGGGAACTAAATTTAGTGAAAACATCTGTTACTGATCAGAAGATGCGCGACTACAAGCGCACGCTAATGATAGCATTCCCACCTGACAGCGGGTGCACAGTGGAAGCACAAGGCGAAGGCAGAGGAGGAGGAAGAGGTCGCCAACGCAGCTGGGGCACCACCATCACCTGAGAAGGCAGGGTTAGCATGGCCAAAATGTAGATAAGCTTTGTGAGCCTTGGAGGTGCTGACCTGCCCTGCAGCCAGTGTATAGTGTGAACGTGGGTTTAGCACGGCAGAGAGCATTATCACAGGCCACAGCCAATGTGGACAAGCTTACGTTTATTAAAATGAACCAGGCATGGATCCCACAGGACTTGTCCGTACCTTGTGCAGAATAGACATTTATACCAGCCTCAACCATCCATTCTTGTACTCAAGTGCACTTATTCTTTGTTTTATTTTGTTATATGTCCCAATATTTTGGGGGATACCCCAATTTAAAAATAAAAAATAACACAAATCAGTGTTGGCTATCTATTCCTCCTTCACCGCCGCTTCCACCTACACCGCCACGTCAACCTACAGCGCCACATCCACCCATCTACCGCCTCCTCAACCTCCTACTCCTAGATCCAGATTGTTATTTTCAATTTTTCTGTATTTTATGTTATTTTAAGTCATTTCCCTATCCACATTTGTTTGAAGAACCGTTGTCATGCTCTTAAGCACATTTTAATGCCTTTTGCAGCCCTCTAGCCCTTTCCAGGACTATTTTAGAGCCATTTTAGTGCCCAAAAGTTCGGGTCCCCATTGACTTCAATGGGGTTCGGGTTCGGGGTCAAGTTCGGGTCCCGAACCCGAACTTTTTTTTCAAGTTCGGCCCAACCTGCCGAACCCGAACATCCAGGTGTCCGCTTAACTCTACTTGTGAGGTGGAATGTGAGAGAGAGTTTTCACTCCTCCATGGACTTGCAGCTATGCTGACATGGCACTGCTTTGGGGATGAAGGCATTCCATAATTAGTAACCCTGTGTCTTCTAACACTAGTAATCATCACTGAGCTACACTGACATTGTGAGCCCATGTGAAACTTTTTGATATTGCTACTTGTTTAGGGAGCCAGTGGACTCTCCTGGCTCACATTTATTTATAGAAGTGTTTCCAAATTTATTTAATTTGTACGTGTACCCAAGAGGTATATCTTTCCAATTCAAAGGAGATTGCCGCTTTTCTTCCCTGTTGGTATGCTGCTTCTCTGAAGTTTTATCTTGGAAAATCCTGACACCTTTTGGTAGTCAATGTTATTACACTTATGCCAATATTTTCCTTTCCAAAAGGGAATTATAATATTCATATTTTTGAGTAATATAGTAAATTAGTAAAGTAATATATAATATTTTATTTTATATTTTATTAACTTTTTCACATTTTTTCAAAATTTTTTAAAAGTCTGGAAGCCACCATAGAGAAGTGCAGCTAATGGTGACTGAGCTTCTTTACCACCTGAGCATTTTTTGGGAGAACCAAAGGACAAAAGAAACATGAGGGGTCATTATTATCCAGAAATACGCCTATATCAAGCGTATTTCTGGCGCAGATTGTGGTGCAACAGTTCGTTTTCCCCTCTCATGCCAGGTTTAAAAAAGAGGACACCTATTTTAGGTGTAGAAAATAATCTAGGAAGCTGGCTTATATTTAGACTGGCACTGGATGTGTCGAAGTTATGTAAAGGCCAGTGCCTCTTAATACTTCGGTGGATCCTCCGCCAGATATAGGGGTTATTAAGATCGGTGTCCAAAACGCGGGTCTTAATAAATGACCCCCATGGTTTCTTCTGTGGGCAAAAGCATGTCCTGTTCATGGGCGGCCGCAGGGGGGGGCAAGAGTCCCCCCTGGAATCTGTGAACTGAGTTCTGCCTCTGCTCTGCAGCACTGGCAGATCGGGGGGGGGGGGGGCAACGGGGCTGCTCAGAAGTGGGGGGGGGGGGCGGCGGCGGGGCACAGGGAGATGAACGCTTCCATTGTGGAAGTGTTCATCTCTATAGTCATCTGTATCGCCGTCCTCAGGACAGCGATACAGATGACTGTGCTGAGTAGGGCTGCACGATATGGGAATTTTGTGCGATTGCGGTTAGGGCCCTAAAAATTGCGATACTATGGGGTCATCTACGGGGGGCACTAAGGGGTATTTTATACTTGCAAATTATGGGGGACATTGAGGGCATCTACTGTCGCATTTTATACTGGTACATTATGGGGGGCACTAGGAGAAAGGGGGAAGAGGAGCACTATGGAGGCATTTACTTGGCGCACTATATAGAGGTATTTTATACTCGCACATTATGGGGGCACTATGGGGACATTAGCTCAACTGGGGGCATTACAAGGGGGTATTTTTCGCACTGTCACATTATAAGGAGAATTATTTCTACTGGGGGGCATTATGGTGGGCTTTATTACTCCCACATGGTATGACCCCCTAGTAGCAGCACCATCCTCTCCCTGCTCTGCTATTCCTCTGCCCCTTCTCCAAATCCTTATTATGAAATCTTTCTCATTAGGATAAAACACAACATCAGCTCCGCCGAGCCCCCCAGCCAAGTGTTGAAGTGGTGTCCGAGATCCCCAAGGGCCAAGCCAAGTAATTGTAAGTTTTCATGTGAAATATGTTTATGTTATACACATATAGCCTACACTGTGCCACACAATATACAGTATACCGCTACACTGTGTAGTCTGTTCTATAAGCACCATTGTTTTGTGGCGGCGGACAGAAAATAATCTGGAAGTGCCCCTCCCGAGACCAGGCTCTGGATCCGCCACTGCACAGCTCATGCGTTATTATACTTTGTGATAATGAATATGCCCCTCCCCTTCATTACATTCTCAGAAACAAGCAGAGCATGGATATCAATAAAATTATGCCCCCCCTGGAAAAATTTCTGTGGACGCCCATGGTCCTGTTCTCATCATTTTAGAGCTTGGTCAAAATCCTTAGTCATGTTTCAAAGCTCTTTAATGAAGTGGACTTTTACTTACAAAGTAGCTACCTATAGGCTGAAATAAAGAGACAGTTTTCTCCCTTCTGGAGGATAACTAATTTGCATACCCTCAGAGAGCAATATCAGTAAGGCTGGTATTACACCAGTAGATGAGGCAGACGATTGTCGGGAAGGAAGAGTTCCTTCCCGACAATCGCCTGCTTGTCAGTGGAGGAGACCGCTGCTATTACATGCAGCGATCTTCTCCACAGTATGGGGCAGAGCAATCGCTAATGCCATTACTCGTCCCCACACAGAATCATTGTTTAGCGGAAGCAGATCATCGGCACAATCAGCTGTCGGCAAACAATGACTTTTTTAACCTGTTAAAAATTGTGATTGCCTAATGAAGAAGTTTTTTGCTCATTCATAGGGTAATCATCAGCACTATTACAGAGGCAGATCATCACTAACGACCATTCCTAGGTCGAATACAGGCTTAAGACTCCCTATGCATCCTGGTGTCTCTACAAGGAGAAAAAGTACCCTGTGAGAACCTGTTGCAACTGAACAATGACAAAGAAGGGAAGAGCTACACAGTGCTGCAGAATGAGGAGTGACCCCCTCCACCCCTCATACATGTGGGGTGTGTCTGCAGTCTCTTGATGTAAATGTTTCTTTTCCTATGTCAAGTGCCAAATTATACTGCATTCCCGTTAAAGGGGCATTTCCAACAGAATTTTTTTTAAATGTAATATTCATATACAAACCGGATTCCCAAAAAGTTGGGACACTAAACAAATTGTGAATAAAAACTGAATGCAATGATGTGGAGATGGCAAATGTCAATATTTTATTTGTAATAGAACGTAGATGACAGATCAAACGTTTAATCCGAGTAAATGTATCATTTTAAAGGAAAAATACGTTGATTCCAATTTTCACGGTGTCAACAAATCCCCAAAAAGTTGGGACAAGTAGCAATAAGAGGCTGGAAAAAGTAAATTTGAGCATAACGAAGAGCTGGAAGACCAATTAACACTAATTAGGTCAATTGACAACATGATTGGGTATAAAAAGAGCTTCTCAGAGTGGCAGTGTCTCTCAGAAGCCAAGATGGGTAGAGGATCACCAATTCCCACAATGTTGCGCAGAAAGATAGTGGAGCAATATCAGAAAGGTGTTACCCAGCGAAAAATTTCAAAGACTTTGCATCTATCATCATCAACTGTGCATAACATCATCCGAAGATTCAGAGAATCTGGAACAATCTCTGTGCGTAAGGGTCAAGGCCGTAAAACCATACTGGATGCCTGTGATCTCCGGGCCCTTAAACGACACTGCACCACAAACAGGAATGCTACTGTAAAGGAAATCACAGAATGGGCTCAGGAATACTTCCAGAAACCATTGTCAGTGAACACAATCCACCGTGCCATCCGCCGTTGCCAGCTGAAACTCTACAGTGCAAAGAAGATGCCATTTCTAAGCAAGATCTACAAGCTCAGGCGTTTTCACTGGGCCAGGGATCATTTAAAATGGAGTGTGGCAAAATGGAAGACTGTTCTGTGGTCAGACGAGTCACGATTCAGAGTTCTTTTTGGAAATCTGGGACGCCATGTCATCCGGACCAAAGAGGACAAGGACAACCCAAGTTGTTATCAACGCTCAGTTTAGAAGCCTGCATCTCTGATGGTATGGGGTTGCATGAGTGCGTGTGGCATGGGCAGCTTGCATGTCTGGAAAGTCACCATCAATGCAGAAAAATATATTCAGGTTCTAGAACAACATATGCTCCCATCCAGACATCATCTCTTTCAGGGAAGACCCTTCATTTTTCAACAAGATAATGCCAGACCACATTCTGCATCAATCACAACATCATGGCTGCATAGGAGAAGGATCCGGGTACTGAAATGGCCAGTCTGCAGTCCAGATCTTTCACCTATAGAGAACATTTGGCGCATCATAAAGAGGAAGGTGCAACAAAGAAGGCCCAAGACGATTGAACAGTTAGAGGCCTGTATTAGACAAGAATGGGAGAGCATTCCTATTTCTAAACTTGAGAAACTGGTCTCCTCGGTCCCCAGACGTCTGTTGAGTGTTGTAAGAAGAAGGGGAGATGCCACACAGTGGTGAAAATGGCCTTGTCCCAACTTTTTGGGGATTTGTTGACACCATGAAATTCTGATTCAACATATTTTTCCCTTAAAATTGTACATTTTCTCAGTTTAAACTTTTGTTCCGTGATTTATGTTCTATTCTGAATAAAATATTAGAAGTTGGCACCTCCACATCATTGCATTCAGTTTTTATTCACGATTTGTATAGTGTCCCAACTTTTTTGGAATCCGGTTTGTAATATATATTACATTTTTGTCAGTTTCTTCTTTTCTAATTTTTAGAGGCAATCTAATAAACACACAGGAGTATACAGCATTATATACTTATTATTCAGTGAGGTCTCCTCTAATGTAGATGTTCTCATTCTCATCTTCTCCATTGGGAGCAGACCGCCATGATGACATCTTTCAGCCATGTCTCAGTTCTGCAGAGTTTGCCACAGAGACATCTTGGATTCCTCACTTTTCCATCAACCCCCCTCGTTGCCTCAAGTGTTATACTGCTGCTGCCACCCCAATACTGCATCCACTGTGCCCCCTATTATCCTACTATACTGAAGAAATGACAGTACCATGTGCGGTATGCCAGACCTTGCAGGGGTATTATGCGTGAGGTCACGGTGTGAGCAATAGGTAGGTTGAGGTAAATGCAGTTCTGGTTACTCACGGTTATGTCGTCCCTGGGCAGGCTCACATAAGTGAAAAGGAGAATGGCACAAGGATTCTCTGGGGCACACTCTGGTGTAAAGGACACTGGCCAGATGGTGGTTTGAGGTGCCCTTGATGATCTGTATTAATGTGCCAGTGGCAAGGTCCCTTGTAGTCGTGACGCCAGTACCTTTTGTATGGAGGTACAACCATTTACTATAGTATTAACGGAGGAACTTGAGACTGAGGCAAGCAGGATGAAATTCAAGGTGGAACTTTACTGAAGATGACTTCTGATAACACTACATCCAAAGTATTAAACAGTCTCTTGGTACAGAGGTAACACTACTGCAGGTCCTCTGCTGACAGGTGTAAATGTCCCTCTCTAGATATTAAATATAATGAAATTGTAGCCTTACTGATAGAGGACTTCAGGAATGGTCCTGTGATCCTGGTTCAGGCTTGTGAAGTTGCCAAATGCTGGTAAATCCTTCACGGGGGAGTCCAAAGGTCCTAGGCACTAGTAGGAAATGGCCATAACCCTTTGGGGGTCTCCTTTCTTTCAGTATTCTCTGAGTAGGTAAAGCACTTCAGCTCTGGGCTGAAATATGGCTGAGGGGGTCAAGATAACAGACTGCACTTGACACAACTGATCTCTCAACTGCCACTGGAACTAGTCTTCAAACTAGACTGAACTGGCTAGGCCTGAGCTGAACTATATACACTCACCTAAAGAATTATTAGGAACACCTGTTCTATTTCTCATTAATGCAATTATCTAGTCAACCAATCACATGGCAGTTGCTTCAATGCATTTAGGGGTGTGGTCCTGGTCAAGACAATCTCCTGAACTCCAAACTGAATGTCAGAATGGGAAAGAAAGGTGATTTAAGCAATTTTGAGCGTGGCATGGTTGTTGGTGCCAGGCGGGCCGGTCTGAGTATTTCACAATCTGCTCAGTTACTGGAATTTTCACGCACAATCATTTCTAGGGTTTACAAAGAATGGTGTGAAAAGGGAAAAACATCCAGTATGCGGCAGTCCTGTGGGCAAAAATGCCTTGTGGATGCTAGAGGTCAGAGGAGAATGGGCCGACTGATTCAAGCTGATAGAAGAGCAACGTTGACTGAAATAACCACTCGTTACAACCGAGGTATGCAGCAAAGCATTTGTGAAGCCACAACACGCACAACCTTGAGGCGGATGGGCTACAACAGCAGAAGACCCCACCGGGTACCCCTCATCTCCACTACAAATAGTAAAAAGAGGCTACAATTTGTACAAGCTCACCAAAATTGGACTATTGAAGACTGGAAAAATGTTGCCTGGTCTGATGAGTCTCGATTTCTGTTGAGACATTCAAATGGTAGAGTCCAAATTTGGCGTAAACAGAATGAGAACATGTATCCATCATGCCTTGTTACCACTGTGCAGGCTGGTGGTGGTGGTGTAATGGTGTGGGGGATGTTTTCTGGGCACACTTTAGGCCTCTTAGTGCCAATTGGGCATCGTTTAAATGCCATGGGCTACCTGAGCATTGTTTCTAACCATGTTCATCCCTTCATGACCACCATGTACCCATCCTCTGATGGCTACTTCCAGCAGGATAATGCACCATGTCACAAAGCTCGAATCATTTCAAATTGGTTTCTTGAACATGACAATGAGTTCACTGTATTAAAATGGCCCCCACAGTCACCAGATCTCAACCCAATAGAGCATCTTTGGGATGTGGTGCAACGGGAGCTTCGTGCCCTGGATGTGCATCCCTCAAATCTCCATCAACTGCAAGATGCTATCCTATCAATATGGGCCAACATTTCTAAAGAATGCTATCAGCACCTTGTGGAATCAATGCCACGTAGAATTGAGGCAGTTCTGAAGGCAAAAGGGGGTCCAACACCGTATTAGTATGGTGTTCCTAATAATTCTTTAGGTGAGTGTATATGGGAGGTATTATCTCCCCCTAGTGGTAAGCTCAGTGTAAATGCATTCTAATACACCTGTTAGCAGGGATTATGCATAAGGACACATTGCAGTATAAAAACAAGCTATATAAAGCATAAAAAGCATAATACAACAACTTTTCAGTACCCACGAGGGTAGTGGGATGCTGCATACCCCTCTTTTTTAACCTATGTCGCCCTCGACACGAAGATGTAGGTCTCCTGAAAGATACAAAAATAGAAGAATCCTGCAGGCATAAAGAACAGTACCATAACCCATATCAATACTCTTTCTTGAGATCTGAAAAGCAAATGTTTAGGCACAATTGTAAATTTTAGGCAAACATCAATAATGGTAGTAAACAAGTGTAAAAGGGGCGTTGTTTCTTTTCTCTGAAGACTGATGAACTGGGGCGCTGACCTGGCACGGCGGAACAATAAAACCAGGATAGTCCATAATGGGGAAATAATGAACATGGGTGAAAATCAGGAGGCTCACAGGGCATGAGTCCGTTCCTTGAGCATAGGGGAAGTAAAGATGATGAATAAACACAGAGGCTCAGATGAGTTTGAGTCTATCTCCGGGCACAGGCTTGAACGTTGCATTAACAAAACAAATAAGACTGTAGAGAGTCCTTGGATTAAGGCAAATAATCAGAGTCAAGAAGTCTCTTACTCAGGCTATGTAGTCTCACCAAGATGAAATTGTAATCCACATTAAACTGGAGTGAGTATCTGGTAGGTCTCTCCACTGATTCTGAAGTAAATATTCCCTATAACGAGCAGGTGGTTGTCCCTTTGTAATCCGACTGGATCTGCAAAGTGGCGGTCCATCTTCTGACCTTGGCTCAAGGGAACTTGGTACTTCTGGATCTTCTTGCACTACTGAAACTTCTTGAGGTGGTTCCTCTGGCTGTTGTGACACTGTACTGACTGGAGCAGGCACAGCAATGTTTAACCATGGTGTGAGGAACCATTTTAGAGGATCTGTTTCAGTCATTATTTTTTTAACAGTTTGCATAGGCTTAACAGGTTTAACTGGTAGTTCAGGCACTTGAATTAGAGGTTGAAGGTCTTCTGTAACAATCTCATCTGGAAGGATTCCTCCTGGAGTATTTTTCTCCTTGATACACAGTTTCAAGCGATTGCGATGAACTATTTGAGGTGATTTGTTTTCTCTGGTGATCTCATAGGTTTCAGTTGCTGGATTGGGGATAGCTGAAACGATGTAGGGAACTCTTTCCCACTTACTGTCCAACTTGCTGGTGCGATGATTGTTCTTTAACCACACATAATCACCAATTTCAAAAGGTTCTGCTTTGGCAGATTGGTCAGAATCTTTTTGCTGCTTTTTGTGAGCATGTTCCATGCGGTGGTGAACAATTTCTTGTGCATCAGCTAGACGTCTTTGGTGCTCACTCACCCAATCAGTTTTTGGCAATGAATTGATGGCATCTTGCACTTGTACGTCCAAAGTATGGTCAGCAGGTAGTTTACCTTGTCGGCCAAACATGAGATAGTAAGGTGTATACCCCGTGGAACAGTGAATGGTATTATTATAGGTATACATCAATTGAGGTAGAAGAGTAGGCCAATCATTCCTGGTAGCAGGTGGCACAGCTCTAAGCATTTCTATTAGGGTCTGGTTCATTTTTTTCATAAAGGCCATTACCTTGGGGATGGTAGGCTGTCGTTCTGATTTTATGGCAATTGTGAGGTGAACACAGTTCTTTGAAGGGTTGCGACTCAAAGGCAGATCCTTGATCTGTAAGAATTTTCTCTGGACATCCTTATGGGAAGAGGAAATGTTTCCAGAAGGCATCTGCAGTTGTTTTAGCGGTCAAGTCCTTAACAGGTTCGGCTACAACAAATTTGATGTAGTGGTCAATGATGGTCATAGTGTATGTGTAACCTGAGCGACTTGGTTCCAGCTTCACATGGTCAATTGCAACGATCTCCAACGGTTTTTGGCTTGCAATAGAATGTAAAGGTGCTTTTTGGTCATGCTTTTCACCTCGTCCAATAGCACAGGCGGAACACTCTCGACACCACTTCACAATGTCTTCTCGCATTCCAATTCAATAGAATCGTCTACGGACGGTAGCTTCTGTCTTCTGCACGCCAAAGTGTCCTGATTTGTCATGGTACTGTCACGGCTGAGGATGGGGAAAACCCTCAGCCGTGCGATGCTCAGAAATTTCCGGTCGCTACTCGGCCAGGGCAACAGCATTAGGGAGCAGGTCACCTCCTATTGCGTCCCTAGCACTGACCCTGTCTCCTGTCCGCATGAGCCGACCCTGATGGCGGGAGGACTCATACACTGGAACCTAATAGTCCCTGGAAGCCCTCAGGACGGCCCTGAACTAGGAGGAGGGTAAGACTACCTATTCCTCCTAGGCACGGAGGAACAGGGGTCTCACTGGCCAAGCAGCAGGAAGAAGGGGAACAAGAACAGCCTATGAATATGACAGGTGAACCTAACTGTTCCACACTAACCTGCCACAGCCTTGCTGACTGGAACCTGTGCTCAGGAACGCTGTCCACACAAACATAGACAAACAGCACACACATAAGCACACAGAGGAACCAGGACATTCATAGCTGGAATAACAACCAAAAGCATAGGACATAAACTAAACATCAGGGATAAGGATTTTATGACCGGAAGGGTGGCCCTTACTGGAAGGATGGTAACCAGCAGGAGGATGTCTCCAGCAGCATGGCTGAAGCACCCTCTGACTACTGCCTTCCACTGAGGCTTAATAGGGCCAAGTAGCCACACCCACAGTCAGACACACCCAGTGCACACACACACTAGGAAGGAGGTTAACCCTTCCAACACCAGGGAAGGGAAAACACCACTTAAAGGGGAAGTGCACACAATAACATAAAACCAAGTGCACACATACACACCTCACACGAAACCGCATGCACAACATAGCAAGCTGCAATGACACAGCTCAGACTGCTATGCTGCCACATACATACTGTTGCCAGCGGCAATCACAGGTGAGGCAAATACCACAGCCCTCACCTGTGATTGACAACCAAACTAAACCGCTGACAACCGCATGCGGTTCAGGAGTCACGGTCATAGCCATGGCCGTGACAGGTACATCTCGAGAATGATACTTGCATCCCGGCGGGGTATTAGGATTTGGTATACCCTGTCATAGGTAACGGGATCCAGGCTTCTTCTCAATAGTAGGCCCTTTTGCAAGAGTTGTTTCCGGTGTCTCCATAGCTTCAACAGTTCTGGGTCTGAGTTTCTTCTGCAGATTCTCTCAGGTGTTCTTCCACTGGTGAGGAAGTCATGTAGTTCTCCGATTACTCTACTTTCTGACTGAAGTTCTCCTTTTCAATTTGAGATTCTGGACTGTTCTGTAGATGGGGATTTAGGACTCTTTTGTTTTTGATGGAGAGGATGCTTTGTTGGGCAAAGTTTTTGTAGAAATTGGACATCTCCACTTCTTCCCAGACATCTACGGTTGCAGTAGGGTCTTCTTTGGTAGGCAGGCGAGATAAGGCATCTGCATTCTCGTTGGACTTGCCCGTTCTGTATTTTACAGTGAAGTTGTAGTTAGCAAGGCGTGAGACCCATCTTTGTTCTAAGGCACCTAGCTTGGCTGTATTGAGATGCGCCAGTGGGTTGTTATCGGTGAAAGCTATGAAGGGAGTTGCTGCAAGGTAGTCCTTAAATTTTTCAGTGACAGCCCACACAAGTGCGAGGAACTAACTTGAAAGAGCTGTAGTTCGGGTCATTCCTTTCATCTCCTTTCAGGGATCTGCTAGCACAAGCAATTACTCTCTCTTTACCTTCTTGCACTTGAAACAGGACAGCTCCCAGGCCTTTATGGCTGGCATCAGTGTAGAGATGAAAGGGCTGTTGGTAAATTGGATATACCAAAACAGGTGGTTTGGTCAGCTTCTTCTTCAAGTACTGGAAGGCAATTTCCCTATCTTCATTCCACTCCACAGGTATCTGCGTCTTCTGATACTTCTTTGGGTGTCCTCTTAGGAGTTCCTGAATTGGCTCAGCAATCTGGGCGAAGTGAGGGATGAAGCGTCTGTAGTTTCCTGCAAAACTAAGGAAACTTCTTACCTCTTTTACTGTGGTAGGAGTAGGCCAATTCCAGACTGCAGCTAACTTTTCCGGATCTGGTTTAACACCTTCTCCACTGACAACATGTCCCAGGTACTTGACTTCTGGCTTCAGCAGGTAGCACTTAGATGGTTTGATCTTGAGTCCATGTTTAATGAGGACTTGGAAAACTTCTGCAAGGTGTTTCAAGTGGTCTTCGTAGGATTTGGAATAAATAATGACATCGTCCAGGTAGAGTAGGACAGTCTCAAAGTTCCTATGGCATAAACAACGTTCCATTAGTCGTTGAAATGTTCCTGGTGCATTACAAAGTCCAAAAAGCATGGAATTGAATTTGAATAGGCCCATGGGGGTGGTAAAAGCTGTTTTCTCCCGGTCTTCAGGAGCCATGGGTACTTGCCAGTATCCACTGGTCAGATCAAGAGTAGAAAAATAGGCTGATGACCCCAGTGCTGTCAGGGATTCTTCAATCCTGGGTAAAGGATAGGCATCCTTGTGGGTGATTTGATTAAGTTTTCTGTAGTCCACACAGAATCTGATGTTGCCATCCCTTTTCCAGACAAGAACTAGGGGTGCAGCCCATAGACTATGGCTGTCTTGGATGATATTGGAATCCTTCATCTCTCGAATCATTTGTTTCACAGATTGGTACATTGTTGGTGGTATAGGCCGGTACCTTTATTTTATTGGGGGGTGAGAGCCGGTAGGAATAGTGTGTTTGATCCCACGGACTTCTCCATAATCCGTAGAGCGCTTACTGAAGGCTTGATGATGTTCCTTCACAATGTTCAAAACTCCTTCAATTTGGTTTTTGGGTGTAGAGCTATCTCCCACGTTGAGTTCTTCCCACCATGATGCAGGCGGAGCATGTTCTGGAGTACTGGAGCTCTGCGCAGATTGTCCTATTTTAGTTGTAGGCATGCTGATAATATCCTGGAAAGAGACTTGCAATAACTAAGCAACAGGATAATGTTTATGGAGGGTAACATGGTGATCATTCAAGTTTATAAGACGGAGAGGCACTTTTCCTTGGGAAACAGTCACTAGGCTCCTTGCAGTTCTGACTAGAGGATGGTCGTCTAGTGTTAAGGGCTCTACCATGGCTTGGTAGTCTTGACCTTGAATTCCCAGGGTGGCACGGCACCATAAGAGTGTCTCTGTATTTGGTGTAAGGATCACAGGCTGGTTACCTCTGATGCAGACACAGCAGATTTCTCCTTTGTCATTGGCGAATTTCTGTTGTGCGCTTAGCACATGGATGGTCTGTTGTATGCCCCTTTTGGAGGCAGGTGAAGCAGTAGGCATAGATTGGCGTAATGCCTCAAGCATTTCGGTGTAATAATTCCTAAGGACATTCATTCCTAGGATCACTGCAGAGCCACCTTTGTCTCCGTCTTATACAACAACACCTTGTCTAGGTAGGGTGGTTTCTCCTACTTGCAGAGTTGGTTCCCAATAACCATGTATCGGCACAGGCTTCCCATTGCTGGCTGTAAGATCCAACCTGGTGGTTGTGTAAGTTGGTTCTGGTCCCAGTATTTATCAAATGCAGGCCGTAGGATGGTAGTGACCTGAGATCCGGTGTCCAGTAGGGCGACAAAAGGAATTCCGTTAATTCGGATTGATACTTCTGGACGGGATCCTACATATCTGGGCATCCAGTTGGGATCTTGTGGACCTATTGGTTTAACCGCAAGCACATTGTTTCTGTATGTCCTATCTTATGACAGTAGGTGCAAATAGGTCGCCTGCGGGCGTTGGAGTGGTCATTTGGGCGCCCGCCAGGACTTCTGGGATATATATCTTTGTAGTCAGGAGGGAAAAGTTATTTTCGTACAGGTCTCTTCTTTTCCAATAATAAAGGCTTCTCCCACTGTTCTAATTTCTGACACACCTTCTCCAGGCTTTTTGTCAAAAAGTTAACCTGTTCTGTTAAGGCTGCTACGGCATCAGGGACTGGAGTTTGAGCTGCCTGACTGGCTACCGGACAACATTTGGAAGGGGTAGCAGGCGTATGGACAAGCGTTTCAGCAATTTTAGTAGGCTCTGGCTGCGGACTCTTTCCCAGAATGCTGATGGTTAGCTCTATAAATTCTAGGAAGGTGACACTTGGGTGTTGTGCAGCTAACATTCTCAACTGGCTTTTTAGGTTATCAGTGTTAACACCTTCAATAAATTGTTCCTTTAAAGTTTTGTCTTGGTTCTCTGCCTCACTGGGGTCTACCTGAACCACAGCTCTAAGGGCTTCTTGTAAAGACAATGCAAAGTCTCTGAGTGACTCACCGGTTTGTTGTTTCGTGCTGAAGAACCTCATTTTGACTTCTGACACTGTCTTGGGTTCAAAGGTGGTGTAGAGTCTCTCAAAGATCTGTCCCAGGGTTCTTCTTTCAGAGCTAGGCCAGGACTTCACCTCCCGGAGTGCGGCTCCTTCTAATTGGGCTAGAAGTATTTCCATTTGCTGCTCTGTGGCGACAGGGTACAATCTGAACAAGGCACAAATTTTCTCTTTAAAGTCCCTTAGGGTGTGAGTTTCCCCAGAGTATCGAGGGAACCATGGGGCCCCAAAGTAGTAGGGCATGGTTAATGGCATCATGCTGGCTGCTGCAGCGGCTGGAGGTGTACTGGAGCCAGCTGCGACTGCTGCAGGGGATCCGCTGAGGTCAGGCTACGCGGCTTCCTCCTGAACAGACATGGCAATGACAATTTATTTAAATGTTGCAGACTAAATATGACTTTGCACACTTTTCAAATGAGGTTGCTATGGACAACTGTGGCGGGTGTATGGCCCTTTAATAAGCGATCGGTAAAGGCTGGAGGTTAATGCGGATTAAATTTTTTATTAAATGTCCCCTTATGACTAATAATAAGTTCTTTACAGGCTGAGGACTTAAATCGGGGCTTGTACTTGCTTTTGTCTCCCCGTGGAGGCTGGCTGGCAGTCTCTATCCTCCTTTTCTCCTGTCCGCACCAAATCTTGCGATGCGCGAGAGTACATCACACGCAAGTCTCGTGCGTGACGTCTCTTCAACGCGATTACACAGCAGAGGGGGCGGTGCCACACTTTACATACAGCCCGGCCTTCCCGGATAGTTACTGGAGTGGTAGTCGGCACTTTGAATAATCACTTTGTATAAGGGGCGGTGCGCTAACGTTCTCTGCGCTGAAAGGGTGTGCAATTTGAATTTCCCGCCAGGCTGCTCTGTGATGGCGCCGCAAATAACTACAAGTCCGTTAGGCGGCAATTTTTTATGCAAAACAGTTCATTCAAATACAGCAAGCAGCACTACTGACTTTTCAAAAATCCACAATTTCGCAGTTTTAACTATGCAGTTTTGTAGTAGATGAATAGCGCAATACATGCAGACAGTCTTTAAGCAGTTTTAACAGTTCCTTGGCCAGATATAAGCAATAAACAGTTGGGGCTCATTCACAATAGGCAGTCCACAATAAAGCAGGGTTTTGCACAAAAATACAAGACCAGTTGTTAAAGGCACATAGGATTTTTATCATAAATCCTGTTCCATAAGTCACAGAGGATATTAATCCTGTTCGTAGTGACGCCAATTTTAATTATGCGGTATGCCAGAGCTTGCAGGGGTATTATGCGTGAGGTCACAGTGTGAGCAATAGGTGGGGCGAGGTAAATACAGTTCTGGTTACTCATGGTTATGTCGTCCTTGGACAGGCTCGCATAAGGCCTCTTTCACACTTGCGTTGTCCGGATCTGTCGTGCACTCCATTTGCCGGAGGTGCCCGCCGGATCCGTAACACCGCAAGTGAACTGAAAGCATTTGAAGACGGATCCGTCTTCAAAATGCATTCAGTGTTACTATGGCACCCAGGATGCTATTAAAGTCCTGGCTGCCATAGTAGTAGTGGGGAGCGGGGGAGCAGTATACATACCGTCCGTGCGGCTCCCGGGGCGCTCCAGAATGACGCCAGGGCGCCCCATGCGCATGGATGACGTGATCCATGCGATCACGTCATCCATGCGCGTGGCGCGCCCTGACGTCACTCTGAAGCGCCCCGGGAGCCGCATGGACGGTAAGTATACTGCTCCCCCGCTCCCCACTACACTTTACCATGGCAAACAGGACTTTAGTGTCCTGGCAGCCATGGTAACCATTCAGAAAAAGCTAAACGTCGGATACGGTAATGCGCTGAAACAACGTTTAGCTTAAGGCCGGATCCGGATTAATGCCTTTCAATGGGCATTAATTCCGGATCCGGCCTTGCAGCAAGTGTTCAGGATTTTTGACCGGAGCAAAAAGCGCAGCATGCTGCGGTATTTTCTCCGGCCAAAAAACGTTCCGGTCCTGAACTGAAGACATCCTGATGCATCCTGAACGGATTTCTCTCCATTCAGAATGCATGGGGATAATCCTGATCAGGATTCTTCCGGCATAGAGCCCCGACGACGGAACTCTATGCCGGAACAGAACAACGCAAGTGTGATAGAGCCCTAAGTGAAAGGGAGAACGGCACAAGGATTCTCTGGGGCATACTCTGGTGTAAGGGACACTGGCCAGATGGTGGTTTGAGGTGCCCTTGATGGTCTGTATTAATGTGCCAGTGGCAAGGTCCCTTGTAGTCGTGACGACAGTACCTTGTACGGAGGTACAACCTTTTACTATAGTATTAATGGAGGAACTTGAGACTGAGACAGGAAGGATGAATTCCAGGGTAGAACTTTACTGAAGATGACTTCTGATAACACTACATCCAAAGTATTAAAAAGTCTCTTGGTACAGAGGTAACACTGCTGCAGGTCCTCTGCTGACAGGTGTAAATGTCCCTCTCTAGATATTAAATATAATGAAATTGTAGCCTTACTGATAGAGGACTTCAGGAATGGTCCTGTGATCCTGGTTCAGGCTTGTGAAGTTGCTAAAGGCTGGTAAATCCTTCACAGTGGAGTCCAAAGGTCCTAGGCACTAGTAGGAAATGGCCATAACCCTTTGGGGGTCTCCTTTCTTATAGTATTCTCTGAGTAGGTAAAGCACTTCAGCTCCTGGCTGAAATATGGCTGAGGGGGTCAAGATAACAGACTGCACTTGACACAACTGATCTCTCAACTGCCACTGGAACTAGTCCTCAAACTAGACTGAGCTGGCTAGGCCTGAGCTGAACTATATATATGGGAGGTATTATCTCCCCCTAGTGGTAAGCTCAGTGTAAATGCATTCTAATACACCTGTTAGCAGGGTTTATGCATAAGGACACATTGCAGTATGAAAACAGGCTATATAAAGCATAAAAATCATAATACAACAACTTTGCAGTACCCATGAGGGTAGTGGGATGCTGCACATGCAGATAGTCCCCCACATAGTGCTCCCAAAAGTCCCACCATAATTCTCTTCCAGAGTGCCGTCATTACTAACAGTGCCCCCTATGGTGCTAATGCTCCCTGTCAGAGCCACCTGTTTGTAGTATCTTTGATATTGTGCCCAATAATAATAATACCCCCATAGTACTATACAATCCGGCATTCTGGTCACCGTCATCCTCTGCAAGTTGCGGCCTGCATGCTCCTGCAGTCCTCCAGTCTTCCAGCCTATGTCCCCTTAGGGTGTGCTTATACTCACGTCCAGCCTCTTAAAGGGCCAGTGCGTATGCTTCCAAGCACCCTTTACATCCAGAGGGTGCCTGAGCTTTAGATTCCCTGGGGACCACCAAAAAAAGTTAAATTGGCCATTTAGATTTTTTTCCGTTTTGCCATTTGCGATAATTTTATATTTTAATAGTACGGGCGTTTCCGCACATGGGGATGCCCATGATGTGTATTTTTTTTAAATTATTTATGCATTTTTATCTTCATTTTGGGAAATTCCTATATTTTTAAAAACATTTTTTGTTACACTTTTTTATAGTACCCATAGGGAACTAGAAAAAGCAATCATCAGATTGCTTCTCTCATAGACTCCAATGCATTAGCCACAGACAAGGGTTCCATTGGAATTAATGTGTGGCAGCCTTGTATCATTAAGCAATACAGAGGCTGCCATTTGCTATTTTTGTAAAATCCAATTCTATGAACAACCTACAGCCATCTTTTCTCTACAGCCACAATGACTCTTTATTACTAGATTAATAGGTTTAGAATATGTTAGACTTCACATTGTCTGAAAAATAATGAAAATACATCAAAATCCACATGTGTTTTATACACGACATGACCTAAAGGCTGGAGAATACATTGCTTGAAGGTAAGGTGTGAACAAAGCCCTGAGTAGACAAAAAAAAACCTATCTAACATGGAAATATCTATTATTATCCTGGAAAACTCATTTCATGAACATAGGACACTGACAGCACTGCAAAAAGTTGAATTTGGGTTCCTTAACTGCTTTATTGAGCTTACTAGCAGAAGGACCCAGCTTTGCACGGGTATATTTCATCTATTTCATTTAATGTTTTTGTGTGTCGTTAAAAGATATCAACAGTATCCCCCATAACAGTGACAGCACCCCGCCACAGTCCTCCACCCCTTAACACTGACCCCCCCACTTTAAAATGGGACCCCCACAGCAGCCCATACCCTTAACTTTGACCTTCACAGCAGTCCGCCCCTTTAACAGTGAGTTTCACAGCACCTCACTCCCTTGACAGTGACCTCCTCAGGGGCCTGTCCCCTTAACAGTGACTTCCACAGTACCCCACTGCCTTAACAGTGACCTCACAGTACCTTGCTGCCTTAACAGTGACCTCCACAGCAGTTGCCCCTTTAATAGTGGCTCCTGCCCTCCACAGTGACCGCCCCTTTAACAGCGACCTCCACAGCGGCCTGCCCCCTTAACAGTAACATCCACAGTGCCCGCCCCTTTAACCCTTAGGCTACCAGCGCCGTACATGTACAGCGCTGGTGCGATGTGTAAACATGACACCCGCTCGCACGTGCAGCAGGCATGATGGCTGGCAGATCTCTGCTGTTTCATACAGCATAGACCTGCGGCTAATTACCGTGACCGGCAATAATGCTGATCATGGTAATTAAAGGGATTCTGTCACCTGGATTTTAGTGACAGAGCTTTTAACATCATCACATCAGTCGGCTCGTTTTGTATTAAAATATACTAGTATTACTACCCTAAGTGTTGTCCTTTGTCTAGAAAATCGCTTTTATTAATATGGTAATTACCTGAGTAAGGTGCCAAAGGGGCTGTCCCTCCGGCCGTTGGTGCCCAGCCGCGCCCCTTCTCCTGGAGCCCAGCACCGCCCCACTGCTAATTTATTCACTCCTCATTGCCGGCTGGCACATGTGCAGTGCGTCCTGTGAGGCCGATTCCAGGCGCTGACATGTGTATTCACGGAATGCGTTCGCTGAGCCATAGGCTCGCGCATGCGCCGTGGATACACATGTCAGCGCCTGGAATCGGCGCAAAAAATGATCACAAAAAATAAATTAAAATTTTTTTAAAAATATATAAAAATAAAAATACCTAAATAAAATAAAAGTTTAAATCACCCTCCTTTCCGTATAATTAAAAAATAAATACCTAAATAACAATAAATATAAACATCATGGGTATCACCGCGACCGAAAATGCCCATACTATTAAAATAGGAAAAAAAAAATCCAATACGGCGAATTTGCCATTTTTTCATTGCTTGTCTTACCCAAAAAAAATTAATAAAATGTGATCAAAAAGTCACGTATACTCCAAAATGGTATCAATTAAAAGTAAAGATTATTCCGCAAAAAATGAGCCCCTAAACAGCTCAGTAGACATAAGTATAAAAAAGTTATGGGGGTCAGAATTTGGAGATCTAAATTATTTTTTTCTCAAAGTTGAAATATTTTTTTACACTATTTAGGCTGCATTCACACGTCCGTGCTGTGTTGCGGACCCGCAAATTGTGGGTCCGCAACACACCAGCCCGGCACCCCCATAGAAATGCCTATTCTTGTCCGCAAGCTGCAGACAAGAATAGGACATGTTCTATCTTTTTGCAGAGCTGTGGACCCAAAGATCGGGGCCGCGCACCGCAAATGCGGATGCGGACAGCACACTGTGTGCTGTCCGCATCCATTCCGTCCCCATAGAGAATGAATGGGTCCGCACCCGTTCCGCAAAATTGCAGAATGGATGCAGACCCATTTTGCGGACGTGTGAATGGAACCTTAGACATAAAGAACCTATACATATGGGGTATCGATGTAATCGTACTGACCCAGAGAATGAAGGGCATGGTTCAGTTTTGTCGTAAACAAAATGCTGTCGGAACAAAACCCGTAAAACGGTGGAGGAATTGAGTTTTTTTTCCAATTCCACCCCATTTGGAATTTGTTTACCGCTTCCCACAACATTTTTTGCCATAATTAATGGTGGCATTAGAAAGTACAACTTGTCCCGCAAAAAACAAGCCCTCATACAGCTATGTGACCGGAAAAATCAAAAAGTTATGGCTCACGGAAAATAGGGAAGAAAAATGAAAACGCAAAAATGAAAAAACCTCCGGTATCCAAAGGGTTAACAGTGACCTCCACAGCGCCCTGCCCCTTTGAAGTTAGGGCTACACGACGACATGTGTCGCGCGTCATTTTGTCTCAACAATTTTTATAATGATAGGCTATGGTGTTGCACTGCGATATGCTGCGACACGACAGTTGTAAAAAATCCATCCAATTTGGATTTTTCTGCGATTGTCGCATCACAGTCGCAGCATGTCACATGTCGCAGTGCGACACCATAGCCTATCATTATAAGAATTGTTGAGCAATATTGGTGCGACATCAATGTCGCGCGACACATGTAGCAGTGTAGTTGTGCCCTATGTGTCGTGCGACTTATTGTTGCGCGACACATGTCGTAGTGTAGCCCTTGCCTAAAGCTGACCTACAGCAGTGAAGAAAGATGGCTGGGTTGTTATGGAAACTGTGTGTATGTGGAGACTAAGGGCCTGCCATCTTCTACTGGCTGATAAGGGACATGTGACTGTGTGTATAGCAGTTGGGATATGAAGAGAAAGACTTGCAGGCTTATATTGGCTAATGAAGGTCATCTTTTGGGAATATCTCAGGAACGGTACGTCCTAGAGAGATGTGACCCCCACAAGATTTCTTTCCAGGTAGCAAGGGATGTGTATACCAAGTTTCGTTGAAATTGAAGGTTGCATTTTTGAGTGATCCCGGAACATACATACATTCACACACATATACATCCTTCTTTATATATATAGATTACAACAAAGCAACAGATTCTAGATATCATTCCTTTGACTTGATTTTACTAAGAATAACCACTGAGATGACACAATCGTTAATGCGCACAGTCACTTTTAGCTGGAGGGGACATCATCGGAGGTTGTTGACCTCAGCATAGGAGGGGTTAAACAACGGCGGGCCAGATGCCAGGCTCTGCAGAGGCCTGCCAAGATTCTGCCCAGTTGGTTTGCATAGTTGAACCATTAAACCACCCTCTCCAGTGTGTGGCTGTGTATCTAGGTGCACATACCATTCTAGAGTCTGAGAAATCCTGGTGTTAACCCTGCAAGATATGTATTGGAAGCCATATTGGTTGTCAGACAAAAATAGATATATTAAAGGGCATCTGTCAGCAGATTTGTATCTATGACACTGGCTGACCTGTTACATGAACACTTGGCAGCTGAAGGCATCTGTGTTGGTCCCATGTTCATATGTGCTTGTATTGCTGAGAAAAATGATGTTTAAATATATGTGAATGAGCCTCTAGGAGCAACGGGGGAGTTGCCGCTACACCTGGAGGCTCTGCTTTCTCTGCAACTGCCACATTCTCTGCACTTTGATTGAGAGGGCCAGGCAGTGAATACGTTATGACACCTGGTCCTCCTGTCAATCAAAGTGCAGACGGAGTGGCAGTTGCAGAGAGAGCTGAGCCTCTAGGTGTAGCGGCAACGCCCCCGTTGCTCCTAGAGGCTAATTTGCATATATTAAAACATCATATTTTTCGGCAATGTGGCCACATATAAACATGGGACCAATATAGATGCCTTCAGCTGCCAAGCGCACATGTAACAGGTCAGCCAGTTTCATAGGTACAAATCTGCTGACAGATGCCCTTTAACCACTTAAAGACCACCGTACATGTACGGCGGAAGTCCAGGATTTAAACATGGCACCTGCTCAGAAGCTGATCGAGCGATGTATCCGCCTGTCACAGACGTACCGAGACATACGGACGTCCCCGCGACAGTGAGTGGCAGGAGATCTTTGAGACTGGCAACACGTGGTTTGATTTGACATGTTTACCTTGTGGATTAATAGGCGTCTGTGTTGTTTCTGGTAATGGCCACACCCTTAACCTCCAGGTGTTGCTATTGTGGTCATTTAACTTTCCCTATTTATAGTTGTTTCTCCCATAATGCTGTGCGGTTTATAGCTTCAGTTGGACCTGTGGATAGATGGTGTTTGGATCTCAGCTGAGTTCCTGGTGCTGCCATAGCTTCTTGGAAGTTAAGTGTTACCTTTCCCTTAGTATTTTGGCTTTTCTGTGTATTGCATTTCTTTGATGTTTTGTATTAGGCCTTAGGGAGACTCCCGTTTATCCTTCCTTTTTGAAGGAACAGGATGTCTCCTTCCTGTCATTAGTACCAGGATTCTTTAGGGTTAGATAGGACTTCAGGTTTTCCTGTGTATGAACTCACCTACCTCTGGGGTCTGTTCATACTGGTAGTCAATTAGGGCTTTGATTAGGGTTTTCACTAGGAGGTGTCCAACTTCCTTCTCTAGTTTTCAGGCCTTATTTCCTTTCCCCTTTCCCTCCTACTGTATGTTTGCTGTGGGGTTTCCCTCCCACACTAGAGCGTGACACCGCGATCAGATGATTGCATGCTCAAGTCCCATAGTGGGACTTAAAATATGTGAAAAAAGTAGAAATGTAAAAATTCTAATAATTTTCTTTTCCCATATTAAAAATAAACAATAAAATAAATATCATAGTATTGCTGTATCCCAAAATACACAAACTATTAAAATATAAACATATTTATCCTGTAAGGTGAATGCTGTCATCAAAATGGCATATACATTCCAAAATGGTATCAATAAAAACTAAAGATCAATCCACCAAAAATGAGACCTCACACAGCTACATAGACATAAATATAAAAAGTTATGGGGATCAGAATATGTTGAAGTTTTTTTTTTATTAGTATTAAAACACAAAAAAAGTTATAAAAATGTGGTACCACTAGAATTGTATTGACCTGCAGAATGAAGGTAACATGTAGGTTTTACCACATAGGGACTGCTGTAAAAACAAAACCCATAAAACTATGGAGGAATTGCGTTTTTTTCCAAACCATTCTAATTCCAATCCATTTGGAATTTTCTTCCAGCTTCCCACTATACCGTATGCAATATAAATGGTGACACTAGAAAAAACAAGCCCCCATACGGCTATGTGAACAGAAAAAGTTACGGCTCTGGGAAGGCAGAGATTAAAAAATGAAAAGGCAAAAATGGAAATACTGCAAATGAAGTAAATATGAAAAAAATTGAAAAAAAAAAAAATCCAAGGAGGAATGAGAGTAGGGCTGCAACGATTAATCGACATTATCGATAATATTCGATAACGGGATTCGTTGTCAATGAATTCCGTTATCGAATAATCGGCCGATTCGTTGCTATGCGGGATCAGGCGCTATGCCTGCGGGTCCTTGAACTTTAACCCCTTAAGGACCGGGCTCATTTTCACCTTAAGGACCAGGCTCATTTTCACCTTAAGGACCAGGCCATTTTTTGCAAATCTGACCAGTGTCACTTTAAGTGCTCATAACTTTAAAACGCTTTGACTTACCCAGGCCGTTCTGAGATTGTTTTTTCGTCACATATTGTACTTCATGACACTGCTAAAATTGGGTCAAAAAAGTTAATTTTTTTGCATAAAAAAATACAATTTTTACCGTAAATTTTGAAAAATTAGCAAATTTCAAATTTTCAGTTTCTCTACCTCTGTAATACATAGTAATACCCCCAAAAATTGTGATGACTTTACATTCCCCATATGTCTACTTCATGCTTGAATTGTTTTGGGAATGATATTTTATTTTTTGGGGATGTTACAAGGCTTAGAAGTTTAGAAGCAAATTTTGAAATTTTCAGAAATCTTCAAAATCCCACTTTTTATGGACCAGTTCAGGTTTGAAGTCATATTGTGAGGCTTAGATAATAGAAACCTCCCAAAAATGACCCCATTCTAGAAACTACACCCCTCAAGGTATTCAAAACTGTTTTTTCAAACTTTGTTAACCCTTTAGGTGTTCCACAAGAGTTAATGGCAGATGGAGAAACAATTTTGAAATTTATATTTTTTGGAAAATTTTCCAATATAATCAATTTTTTCCAGGAGTAAAACAAGGGTTAACTGCCAAACAACACTCAAAATGGGTTGCCCTGATTCTGTAGTTTGCAAAAACACCCCATATGTGGTCGTAAACTACTGTTTGGCCGAACGGTAGCACATAGAAGGAGGGGAACACCATATGGGTTTTGGAAGGCAGATTTGGCAGGACTGGTTTTGTTTATACCATGTCCCATTTGAAGCCCCCTGTTGCACCCCTAGAATAGAAATTTCAAAAAAGTGACTCCATCTAAGAAAGTACACCCCTCAAGGTATTCAAAACTGGGTTTACAAACTTTGTTAACCCTTTAGGTGTTCCACAAGAGTTAATGGCAGATGGAGAAACAATTTTGAAATTTCTATTTTTTGGAAAATTTTCCAATATAATCAATTTTTTCCAGGGGTAAAACAAGGGTTAACTGCCAAACAACACTCAAAATGGGTTGCCCTGATTCTGTAGTTTGCAAAAACACCCCATATGTGGTCGTAAACTACTGTTTGGCCGAACGGTAGCACATAGAAGGAGGGGAACACCATATGGGTTTTGGAAGGCAGATTTGGCAGGACTGGTTTTGTTTATACCATGTCCCATTTGAAGCCCCCTGTTGCACCCCTAGAATAGAAATTTCAAAAAAGTGACTCCATCTAAGAAAGTACACCCCTCAAGGTATTCAAAACTGGGTTTACAAACTTTGTTAACCCTTTAGGTGTTCCACAAGAGTTAATGGCAGATGGAGAAACAATTTTGAAATTTCTATTTTTTGGAAAATTTTCCAATATAATCAATTTTTTCCAGGAGTAAAACAAGGGTTAACTGCCAAACAACACTCAAAATGGGTTGCCCTGATTCTGTAGTTTGCAAAAACACCCCATATGTGGTCGTAAACTACTGTTTGGCCGAACGGTAGCACATAGAAGGAGGGGAACACCATATGGGTTTTGGAAGGCAGATTTGGCAGGACTGGTTTTGTTTATACCATGTCCCATTTGAAGCCCCCTGTTGCACCCCTAGAATAGAAATTTCAAAAAAGTGACTCCATCTAAGAAAGTACACCCCTCAAGGTATTCAAAACTGGGTTTACAAACTTTGTTAACCCTTTAGGTGTTCCACAAGAGTTAATGGCAGATGGAGAAACAATTTTGAAATTTCTATTTTTTGGAAAATTTTCCAATATAATCAATTTTTTCCAGGAGTAAAACAAGGGTTAACTGCCAAACAACACTCAAAATGGGTTGCCCTGATTCTGTAGTTTGCAAAAACACCCCATATGTGGTCGTAAACTACTGTTTGGCCGAACGGTAGCACATAGAAGGAGGGGAACACCATATGGGTTTTGGAAGGCAGATTTGGCAGGACTGGTTTTGTTTATACCATGTCCCATTTGAAGCCCCCTGTTGCACCCCTAGAATAGAAATTTCAAAAAAGTGACTCCATCTAAGAAAGTACACCCCTCAAGGTATTCAAAACTGGGTTTACAAACTTTGTTAACCCTTTAGGTGTTCCACAAGAGTTAATGGCAGATGGAGAAACAATTTTGAAATTTCTATTTTTTGGAAAATTTTCCAATATAATCAATTTTTTCCAGGAGTAAAACAAGGGTTAACTGCCAAACAACACTCAAAATGGGTTGCCCTGATTCTGTAGTTTGCAAAAACACCCCATATGTGGTCGTAAACTACTGTTTGGCCGAACGGTAGCACATAGAAGGAGGGGAACACCATATGGGTTTTGGAAGGCAGATTTGGTAGGACTGGTTTTGTTTATACCATGTCCCATTTGAAGCCCCCTGTTGCACCCCTAGAATAGAAATTTCAAAAAAGTGACTCCATCTAAGAAAGTACACCCCTCAAGGTATTCAAAACTGGGTTTACAAACTTTGTTAACCCTTTAGGTGTTCCACAAGAGTTAATGGCAGATGGAGAAACAATTTTGAAATTTCTATTTTTTGGAAAATTTTCCAATATAATCAATTTTTTCCAGGAGTAAAACAAGGGTTAACTGCCAAACAACACTCAAAATGGGTTGCCCTGATTCTGTAGTTTGCAAAAACACCCCATATGTGGTCGTAAACTACTATTTGGCTAAACGGCAGGACATAGAAGAAGGGGAACGTCATTTTTGGAAGGCAGATTTTGCTGGACTGGTTTATTGACACCATGTACCCTTTCAAGCCCCCTGATGCACCCCTAGAGTAGAAACTCCATAAAAGTGACCCCATCTAGGAAACTACGGGATAAGGTGGTTGTTGTTTTGGGACTATTTTTGGGGTAAATTTGATTTTTGGTTGCTCTATATTAGTCTTTTTTGAGGCAATGTAACAAAAAAATGTAATTCTAAAATTGTTTCTACATTCACTATTTGGTTTTGTGGAACACCTAAAGGGTTAACATAGTTTGTAAAGTAACTTTTGAATACCTTGAGGGGTGTAGTTTCTTAGATGGGGTCACTTTTTTGGAGTTTCTAGTCTAGGCTACATCAGGGGGGGCTTCTAATGGGACATGGTGTCAAAAAAAAAACTGTCCATCAAAATCTGCCTTCCAGAAACCATATGGAGTTCCCTTCGTTCTATGCCCTGCCGTGCGGCTATATAGCCATTTACGACCACATATGGGGTGTTTCTGCAAACTACAGAATCGGGGCAATAAATATTTAGTTTTGTTTGGCTGTTAACCCTTGCTTTATTACCGGCAAAATGGATTCAAATTGAAATTTTGCCCAAAAATTGGTGTTTTGGCACAGTTTTTATTTTATATTTTTAACACCGTTCATCCGAGGCGTTTGGTCAAAAGTTATTTTTATAGCGACGACTTTTACGCACGCGACGATGCCCAATATGTATGGCTCTCAGACTTTGGAGACACTAAGCAGGCATCCTAAAACTGCGGCCCTCCAGATATTGTAAAACTACAATTCCCACCATGCCCTGCTGATGGCTGTAGGTTGTCTGGGCATGCTGGGAGTTATAGTTTTACAACATCTGGAGGGCCGCAGTTTGAGGATGCCTGCTCTAAAACTAATATTTTTTGGGGAAAGAAAAATTGTTTCCGTGTCTCCAAAGTCTGAGAGCCATAGTGTTTTATGTTCTCTAGTGGACTGTTGAGGATTATAAAAATTTAGTACTCCATGGAAGTGTGATACTCCCTGAAGCAATTGATAATGCAGAGGCCCGGATGATCGGGGCAAGTGTCACATTGAGTAGTGGTGTCCTTCCGTATCCCCCTCTTGTGACACACTCTGCACTTTTTTTGGGTTCGTCCCTTCTTTCCAGTATGGGGGACCACACCTGGAAAGTGTTGGCCAGGGACGATCCGGGCGCCTCCAATTCCCGAGGTACTCCGGCCTGCTCTTTCCCGGTCCGAAAAGATCAGGTCTTTGAGGACTGCCTCATAGAACTGGAGGAATGTCCCTGTGCTGCCAGCGCTTCGGGATAGTACAAAAGAGTTGTACATGGCAACCTGTACCAAGTAGACCGCAACTTTTTTGTACCATGCCCGGGTTTTGCGCATGGCGTTATATGGCGTGAGGACTTGATCAGAGAGATCAACTCCTCCCATATACCGATTGTAGTCGACGATACAATCGGGCTTGAGGACCGTTGCCGCGGTACCTCGCACAGGGACAGGGGTGGTGCCGTTACCGTGGATTGTGGACAGCATAAGGACATCCCTCTTGTCCTTATACCTGACCAGCAACAGGTTTCCACTGGTAAGGGCACGGGTCTCACCCCTGGGGATAGGTACCTGGAGGGGGTAGGCAGGGAGGCCGCGTTGATTTTTCCGCACGGTCCCACAAGCGAACGTGGATCTGGCGGCAAGGGACCTGAACAAGGGAATGCTGGTATAAAAGTTATCCACGTACAAGTGGTAACCATTATCCAGCAGTGGGTACATAAGGTCCCACACGAGTTTCCCGCTAACACCCAGAGTGGGGGGACATTCTGGGGGTTCAATACGGGAATCTCGCCCCTCGTACACACGAAATTTGTAAGTGTACCCTGAGGCACTCTCACAAATTTTGTATAGCTTCACGCCATACCTCGCCCGCTTTGTGGGAATGTATTGGCGGAAACTGAGTCTCCCCTTGAACGCAACGAGAGACTCATCAACCGCGACCTCCCTTCCAGGTACGTAGGCCTGCTGAAATGTGGCCCCAAAGTGATCGATGACCGGCCGTATCTTATACAGCCGGTCATAGGCAGGATCACTTCGGGGGGGACATGCTGCATTATCGGAATAATGCAGACATTTCCGGATGGCCTCAAACCGGTGACGTATCATGACCATACTGTACAGTGGGGTCTGGTAGAGTATGTCCCCACTCCAGTATTGCCTGACACTGGGTTTTTGGACTAGACCCATATGCAGCACGAGGCCCCAAAATGTCCTCATTTCGGCTGCACTGACCGGCGTCCAGCCACCGGGTCTAGCCAAAACTGAGCCTGGGTTTTGAGCGACGAACTGTTGGGCGTACAGATTCGTCTGCTCCACCATCAAATTCACCAGTGAGTTACTGAAAAAAAAACTAAAATAGTCTATTTCAGTAAACCCCACTGTGGGAATCTGGATTCCAGGATTGCCAGCAAAATCCGGAATCTCAGGCTCAAAGTCCACTGGGGGACACCAGCTAAGTTCATCGGCAGGGGGCTCCGGTGGACTTATTTGGTGGGCCGGGAAACCAGTACGAACCCCAGGGCGGCTCGTACTAGGGTGGGCCACAGGATCCCTAGCATGTGGGGCCCCTGGCTCCGCCTGGCGGCGTCTCCGCCGCCTTGGTGGCTCATCGTCATCAGATGATGATGAGGAGGATGCGGATGACAAAAGGAATGTGGGGTCATCCTCATCCTCACTGGGGCTCTCAGAGTCGGAGGCAATCTGGGCGTATGCCTCCTCGGCCGAGAACATCCGGTGGGCCATGGGTGTGTGTGCGTGTAGGTGTGCGTGTGTGGCAAACTTTATTATATGTGCGTGTGTGTGGGGGCAACGGGTGTTCGCGTACTAAAAAGTCCAGGCAAAAAAATGGGCAAGTGTTAGAAAAAAAAAAAGTTAAAACTTGCTGATCAGCGGTACAACGCTGATCAGCGGTCGGTGGGGTGGTGGGGCGGGCGATGCGCTAACAGTGGACGGACGCTAAAAAGTGCCGGCCAGTCAGCGCACGCAGAAAAAAAAAAGTGGTGGTGAGTGGGGGGTGGGGGGTGCTGGTGGGGGGTAGGTGGGGGGGGGGAGGCAGGTGGGGGGGGGGGGGAAGTGGCTGGTGGGGGGTGGGGGGGGGGGCAAGTGGCAGGAGGGGTCTGGGTTAGGGTTAGATGGAAGTTTGGAAGTTTGGAATAAAAGTACTTTTTTTTTTTTTTTTCTAACTTACTTTTCCCTTCTTTCCCTGCCTAACGGTGCCTCTCCCTCACTGACCCTAACCTACCTGGGTGGCGATGGGTGCAGGAGGGTGATGGATGCCGATTAGGGGGACACAGGAGCTCGTTCTGGACGGTGCTGCACGGTCAGGGTGCTGGACAGGAAGAGGAGGGGAGAGAGGAGCGCAGGAAGTTTGAATCTCGCGCCTCTCTCCCCTGCACCAATCAGCACCCTGGACAGCGGCATTCAGCACCAGGGCCAGCACCGCCTCTCCAAATCCTCGGACTGCGATAGGTGGTGTATAATTACGCCACCGATCGCAGTCTTTTTCCGGTTCATCGGGTCACAGGACACCCGAATGGACCGGAAACGCAGAAAACCGCAGGTCTGAATTGACCTGCGGTTTTCTGCGATCGCCGATACGGGGGGGTCAAATGACCCCCCCCCTGCATTGTTACGGGATGCCGGCTGAATGATTTCAGCCGAAATCCCGTTCCGATTAACCCCTGCGGCGCCGGAGTTCCGATTTTAAGTCAGGACGTACCGGTACGTCCTCGGTCCTTAAGGACTCGGGAAATAGGGCGTACCGGTACGTCCTAGGTCCTTAAGGACTCGGGAAATAGGGCGTACCGGTACGTCCTAGGTCCTTAAGGGGTTAAATCACTGCATCTTTATTACCTTACAATGAAGCTCCAGTAACAGGCAGAGCTGGCGGCGGCGGAACGTCACTCACTCATGTGACACGCTTGCTCTGCCTGCTTCATTCATAAAATGGGCGGAGCAGGCGCGTCACGTGAGTAAGTGACGTTACGCATGCGCGGCCACCGCTCCCATTCATTTCTATGGGGCTGACGGAAATTACCGAGCCAGTGCTCGACTATTTTCGGCAGCTCCATATAAATGAATGGAGGGCGGCTGCGCATGCGCGGTGCGCCCGCCTCAAGTTTCTCCGCTCTGTTCTCCTCGTAGGTGAAGGTCCCAGAGGTGGGAACTGCACTTATCAGACAATGGGGGCATATCCTAGCGATATGCCCCCATTGTCTAAGATAGGATAACCCCTTTAATACAAGGCACTTAATAATATATTGTTATTATTCATATTGCTTCCTTTGGTGGTTGGATTCATTTATCACATTATACATGTCTCGTTTCCATGGTTACGACCACCCTGCAATCCAGCAGTGCTTACACGCTATAGTATAAAGCACCAGCCTATGTGAGTTCCCACGGTCCAGGCCACCAGAGAGGCCGGAGCTTTTTCCTATAGGCAAGCGCTACAAGGCGATGCTGGTCGCGTGACACCTGTCGCTGCCAGGATCGCTGAGTCGCTGTGATCCCATAGAAATGAATGGGATCACCGCGGCAGTCGCAAGAAATCCAACACGGCAGGTGTCGTGCAACCAGTGTAACCCTTGCCTAGTCTGCAAGCACGGCCACCACTGATGAATTGCAGCGTGGTCGTAACCATGGAAATGAGCAGTGTATAATGTGATGGAAAAATTAATCCAGCTAATAAAGGAGGCAATATGGACATTCACAATACATTAGTAAGTGCCTTGTATTTAAAGGAGTCTACTTTGGACATAGTAAACTGTTATCACTGTCCTGTAGGTGACATAATTCACAGTTCTGACCAATTACCTGTCAGAAAGTCTTAATAACATTAGTGGTGCAGACAATTACTATATCACAGACCGCCACGACTTTACTGTATATAATTAAAAATACCCATATGTGCCAAAACTATAGGCAGCGTAGGGCACTGGAATAACCAGGAAAATATCAGGCCCTGAATATTTCCCTATGCTCGGTACCCTGCCTAGGAACGGAATGGCCGCCCCGATGCCGTATCCGGAACCTCCTATATGCCCTAGGATAGCCCTGACACAGGGATAGATAACCACCACCGTATTTAATGATAAAAGGTACTAATATACCAAAAACTAAAAATACATGGACTAACAAGCCCACTTTCTCCACATGATAAATGCCACTTGCTGAAGTGAGACCACCCCTTTAACTGCAGTACCAAAGACAGCCAGTGGACATGGGTGGTGCTCTTTCTGATTGAAATTTAATGGAGTTCTCCGGTCATTTAGCCTAACTGGTATTTGGTGCTGACCTGTGGAAGGAAGATGTTGTTTTATATAGTACTCACCCATCCCTTGCTCCGCCAATGCTGCTCAACTTCACTGCGCTCACACACCTGATGTGGCCGCTTCTTCTCCTGTTCAGCTGCATTCACTACTATTAGGCAGTTGAACAGTTAAAGAAGCGGCCACGTCCAGGCAGAAGAGCCACATTCTGTGTGAGCGCAATGGAGACATTGGAAGAGTGAGGGATAGGTAAGTACTATGAGAAACATCTTCCACAGGTTGGTAGTGAACACCGATTAGGCTAAATAACCGGCGAACCCCTTTAACAAATACCAACTGGGCGGATATTTGAAACTTATCTAAAAGGTATTGGGGGAGATTTATCAAAACTGGTGTAAAGTAGAACTGGCTTAGTTGCTCATAGCAACCAATCAGATTCCACCTTTCATTTTCCAAAGGAGCTCTGAAAAAAGAAATGTAAAATCTGATTGGTTGCCAGTTCTACTTTACACCAGTTTTGATAAATGTCACCCATAGTCACTCTATAGCAACCAATCACAGGGCATTTTCATCACTTGTTGAGCCGTTCGAAAAAGAAAGCTACCCTGTGATTGGTGGTCAACTTTTGTTTTCTTTCATAAATCTGCCCCTATCTGTTAATTTTATTTTGCCACAGCTAAAAACTATATTTAATTTGATTGGTCCATTCGCCTCTCCACTTATTTCAGCATACAACCGCTCCATAAATTTTACTTGCTCCTGTTTGCCATCGGCTACCACGTGACATTTCGACGTCACTCGCGACTCTTCTAACATGGACCCGCCCCTTCCTGAAGACGCGCTCTCTGGTAAGGAGTACCTGACCCGCGCAGGCTTCCATACAAGCAATTTGCCAACCACTGTAAGCCAGTGATGGCGGGCGGAAGAGAGAGAGGAAGATTACTTCCAGGTTGCATGGAACCGGAGTGACGTGTTCCATGATGGCAGAAGACCCCGGCGGATCTCACTTTCTTTTCCCTCCGCTCTCATCGTTCCCCCGTGGTCTGTAGCTATGGCCTGGACCGATTTTCCCTTTCCTAGAGTCTGTTTGACGTCTGCCCTTACTAAGCCGCAACCATGCCCCGGCGAGGGAACAGAAAACGGCTGAAATTTCGGGCCGACGATGTGAGCTCCCACACAGGTGAGAGGCGGAGAGCACGCTTGCAGCTGTCACCTCCTGCTGTACGTTACGGGCCTGACCGCTCACGCAACCAATCACATTTCAGCTTCCATTGTCGGGTGGATCTCGGGAACATAAGATGGAATATGATTGGTCGCTTTAGGCAACTGCTCCATCTTTATTATTTCCATCCCTTCTGGTAATGTCGTGTTCTCTGAGGTTGTCTTGTATGGATTCTGTACCCTTCATACATAATGCACTTAGAAGGCTACGTTCACACCACACAAATCACAGCGGTCTATAGACAGACAAGGGACCGTTTTTAATGGCCATTTTTCAGAAATCCGTCTGTGAAAAAAAGTGACTATTAAAAATTGTGTGGTGTGTTTTATTTTTGTGTGTGCCTTAGGCTACATTCACACTGGTGTTACTCATTCGGGCAGGGGAACAGCCTGCCGGATCCGTAACTACTGTGTACATCCGAGAGCTGCCGGAAGTCCGCCCGGCCCCAGTCACTATAAGGCTCCAATTTTGCGGAACGGGTGCGGACCCATTAATTTTCTACTGGGACGGAATGGATGCGGACAGCACACAGTGTGCTGTCTGCATCCGCATTTGCGGAGCGCGGCCCTGTTCTTCAGCTCCGCAACAGATAGAACATGTCCTATTCTTGTCCGCAGCTTGCGGACAAGAATAGGCATTTCTATAGGGGTGCCAGGCGGGTGTGTTGCGGATTCGCAATTTGCGGGTCCGCAACACACCACGGACGTGTGAATGGAGCCTAATCGGGAGCGGCGTAGATCTGGCTGCAGCACGGCAAATATGCGGAGAGGCAGCCAGACAAATACCGCTGCACGCATAGTAAATGGGACCAGGCAGACTTCCAGTAGCTTACCGATACGGATGAGTAGCGCCAGTGTGAAACGGGCCTAATACCGTATGCAGGTCGTATTGAGGTTTCTGCTCAGTATCTCCCCTCTGTAACTGGAGGGGGAGCAGCAGGATGCCCAGATGTTGACCCCTATCCTCTCCTGCACTTGTCACTGGTGTCCTAACCTCAGGGGGGCGGTGTGGTTTCTTTTTTATCCACTCCCCAAATTAATGTGGATGTCCCCAATTTTAGGCTCCATTCACACGTCCGTGGTGTGTTGCGGACCCGCAAATTGCGGATCCGCAACACACCCGCCCGGCACCCCTATAGAAATGCCTATTCTTGTCCGCAAGCTGCGGACAAGAATAGGAGATGTTCTAGCTTTTGTGGAGCTGCGGACCTGAAGATCGGGGCCGCGCTCCGTAAATGCGGATGCTGACAGCACACTGTGCTGTCCGCATCCATTCCATCCCAATAGAAAATGAATGGGTCCGCACCCATTCCGCAAAATTGCGGAACGGATGCGGACACATTTGCGGACGTGTGAATGGAGCCTAACCCCTTATGATATTTATTTTCATTTATTTGTGGATGATAACGTCCTTGAGTTAATTGTGCAGCAAACTAATTTGTACGCCACACAGTTTGCTGTACAAAAGCCCACGTCTATTAATGTAAGATGGTGGACCCCCACAAGTGTCCCTGAAATAAAATAAAAAATTGTGGCTTACCCTGGACATGGGCATCGTAAAAAAAAAAAAACTCTGTCCGATCCTATTGGGCTGCGAGTACTGTCCACTCAACCCCTGTGTTTACAGCAGTTATGTCCCGTAACCGCTATGAAGTCCTAATGCGGTTCATGCATTTTTCTGACAATTCCCAAGTCCCCCCCAGAACTGACCCAGCCTTTGACCGCCTAAATAAATTGAGACCCCTTATTTCCCTCCTTACAGATTTATTCTTGAAATTATATACCCCTGAAAAAAATGTATCCGTTGATGAGTCCCTTTTTAGTTTTAAAGGCCGCTTTTCCTTCCCACAATATATTCCCTCCAAGCGTGCCAGATATGGGGTAAAATTGTATAAGGTGTGCGAGAGCACAACCGGCTACACCTGCAGTCTATCTGTTTGAGGGCAAAGACTCCCAACTTAACCCCCCAGGCTGCTCCGAAAATATTGGAACCTCAGGCAAAATTGTGTGGGATTTATTGGTGCCATTCCTGCACAAAGGGTACCATGTGTCACCGATAAGTTTTACACTAGTATACCCCTTTATAAATCCCTCCATGCTGCAAACACAGGGGCTTGTGGGCCAGTCCGTAAAAATAGAGTTTGATACCCACAACCGCTGGTCTTCAAACGTTTGGAGAAAGGAACATCCTTCGCCCTTGCAAGTGACCAGCTGCTTGCCGTGAAGTGGAAGGACAGGATGGATGTCTACATGCTGACCACCGTGCACGCAGACACCACAGTGGCAGTTAGGGAGAGGGGGGCTACGGCGGACAAGCACAAACCGGTCTGTGTGACAGACTACAATAAATTTATGGGAGGTGTAGACCTCTCGGACCAGGCGCTTCAACAATACCGTGTGAAGCGAAAAAACAGGGCCTGGTATAAAAAGGTAGCAATCTACCTCATCCAGATTGCTACCTACAATAGTTTTATTTTATTTAAAAAGTCACAGGGAAACCTCAACTTCCTCGAGTACCTGGAGGAGGTGGTTGAGAGTCTCCTGTTTGAGTCCCCCGCACCTGGGCAAGCCTTGGAATCGGAGGACGTTCGACGCTTCCAGAACGCCATTTCCCTCACCCCGTCCCTGCCACTACCAGCAAAACTTATCCACAGAAAAGATGCCAGGTGTGTAGCAAACATGGAAGGAGGAGGGACACCCGGATTTACTGCCCCAGTTGCCCATCACAACCAGGCACCTGTTTTGAAACATACCATACGGTTGCGAATTACTAATTTTATTTAATACCAAAAAGAACGGGGGGGGTTCAGGAATTCAATTTATTCTCATTTTCTGTTTAGTTTGTGGGCTTTCCAGGGAGGGAGGGATCCCTTTGGGATGGGTCGTGGAGCTAAAAAAAAAAATTCAGACATTGGAACTAATTTTACCTTTTCTGATTTGTTTCCTTACATTTTGGAGCGTACATCTTCATTTTCATGTGCTCTGTAGAAAAAAAATCTGTCTTTAAATTGACACTTTTGTATAAAAAATGAAAATTAATTTTTTTTCACCTTCTTAGCATTAATTTCCTTTAAAAAAAACTAGTGGGTCAAAAAACTCATTACACCCATAGATAAATACGTTAAGGGGCCTAGTTAAAATGGGTTCACTTTTAGGGGGTTCTATTATTCTGACACTTATAAGCCTCCGCAAACTTGGCTTGTTGCAGGAAAAAAATATGTACTTCAAAAAAATTTTTATTTTATGTTAAAATGTAAAGTCTCCTAAATACAAAAAAAATTTCCTTTTTTTTTTTTTTAAGTGCAGCCAAAATAAAGATGGGGAAATATATTTCTGATAAAAAATAATGAATAGTATGTATGTGAAATATTGCAGTTGAAAATAGGAAAATGTGCCAATTTTTACTAATTTTCCTAAATATCTTTTTTAATAAAGATACGCATATTTTATCGGTAGAATTATACCACCTAAGTAAAGTACAATATGTGACGAGAAAACAATGTCAGAATTACTTTGATGTGCAAAACCGTTACAAAGTTATTCTAAGCTAAATGACACGTGTCGGATTTCCAAAATTTGGCTTGGTCTTTAAAGAGGACCTTTCACTAGTTTAAAAACTAAAAACTAACTATCAGTGGGCAGAGCGGCGCCCAGGGGTCCCCCTGCACTTACTAGTATGTCTGGGCGCCGCTCCGTTCGCCCGGTATAGGCTCCGGTGTCTGCAGCTCCCTCTGTTGTACTGGGCGGAGTTTTTGTATTAGGGTTGTCCCTTGCTGCAGCGCTGGCCAATCGTAGCGCACAGCTCATAGCCGTACAAAAGAGGGAGCTGCACACACCGGAGCCTATACCGGGCGAACGGAGCGGCGCCCAGACATACTAGTAAGTGCAGGGGGACCCCTGGGCGCCGCTCTGCCCACTGATATAGTTAGTTTTTAAACTAGTGAAAGGTCCTCTTTAAGGCCCAAACAGGCTTGATCACTAAGGGGTTAAAGGGTTTATCCGGTTTCAAGAGAAAACTGGACAATTCTGGGGATCAGCATGTAATAAAGAATAGTTGATTACTTATCTGATAGATCGCATGTCACCGCTTCGGGTCTCCCAGCTGCAGCGGTGACATAATCTTGACAACATGTGACCGCTGCAACCAATTACTGGCTTCTGTAGTGCTTTGCTAAGTCGGTGATTGTCTACAGAGGTCACGTGTTTTCGACATGACATCACTACTGCAACTGGGAAGTCAGAGCTCTGCCGGGAGAACCGGAGCGGCGTGGGATCGGTCAGGTAAGGATCAACTATTCCCTATTATAGGTAGATCCACTGAGTTAAACAGTTTTCTTTCAACACCAGACAACCCCCTTTAATCTCTTCAATGCGCCTGAGGCGGCAGGACTCATCTGGGGTAATGCTGGTGGATTAGTGGGTCCAACATCCAAACCTAGTGACAGGCTCCCTTCAACTGAGCCATGGCAACTTTTACAGATCCCATTGACTTATAATGGGTGTAACGGATCTCCTGGCACCCCGACTGGGTACCTCCGTTGATGGATGCTCCTAGTGCTTCCTGAGGACTCCAAGCTCTCCACTTGACACCGTAAGCACTGCCGACCCCACGAACCGCCGCAGCTTGGTTGGGATCCTACACCCACCCTGGGCTCAAGACCAGGATCCAGCTTCCAGTGGGTAGAACTGTGTTGTAATCCCAGGGAAGTATAATACCGATAGCAATCCCCAGAGTAAATATAGCTGTTCCCCTCCCCCACATGTGAGATGAGACTCTATGTTGAGGGTAAAACAGAAACGGACTTTATTGAAGACCAACTCAGTATATTTACAGTTCAAGAAGTCTAACATCAATCAACCATGAACGGCATGCAAACAGACACCCCCCCCCCCCCTTCAGTATCTTAATGAATGAATTGGGAGAGAGGAGACACATGTGATGGGATTATCTCCTGAGTGTATCATAGGGTGATCTACTCATCTACACCGGAGTCGGCTACTCCTAGAGTCAGCTATCTTAATCCCGTCACTAACACAATCAGTAGGAGTCTCAGTGCAGAGTTAACCCTTTTTGTGTTGCTGGATTCACACCCTGCACCTTTAGTGGGCTATAGGAAATATGTGGCATATAAACTCCACACAAATCAGGGTTCATAGTTCCTTGTAACCCCAAAAGGTCTGAGGGGGTGTCCATAGTTCTGGGTCCGTAGGAAGGAGGCTAGCCCTCAGGCTTCTCCAGCAGCCCCAGTGATGGTTCAGTCCGTGACAATGGGCTCCACTTTTCCACATCCTGTAGACATGATGAACTTATCGGGTTTTTAGTACTTTACTCTTTTAACACCATAAAAACTCTGCCAATACAAAAAATTGTTGAAGCCCAACAGAACAGACTAGCAGCAGTGTGAACAGGACCGTATTCCAAACCTTCTACAGTGAGATGGTTCTAATAGTAGGACATAAGGATCTTTATCTGGTTTCTAGTTTAGGTAGCGCCCGTTCAAGCTGAATGGGGAGCGACACACATGGGCACACAACTGCAGTGTCTGTCACAGTTTCTTGCAAGAAAATTTAGACTAGAACCTTCAGAATCACAGGTGCATATCCATGAAGCAAACATGATTATAAAAAACAAAATGGCTGCACACCATTATATATACAAACAATAGAGCTAGGAAATGGGGGTCATTCTAGATAAGTGGTACAATACCGACTATAAACGAGTAATGGAAGCTCTTAGCGCACATACGTGTCGGGCCCATCTACCAGGCGTCAAGGTGGCTTCCACAGATGGGTCCCTTTCACTAAAGATACTGCCTCACTTTGGACTTACTTAAGCCTACAATATTCAGGGCAGTGTAGGAACCAGCTACATACGTACTCTGCTCAGAAGTCCCAGGTAGATGGGCGCGTTCAGTCTAAAAGAGGCGCTACCCTCAATATATTGCAAGAAAATTTAGACAGTATTTTACCACTTCTATCTAGAATGACCCCCATTTCTTAGCTCTATTGTTTGTATATATAACGGTGTGCAGCCATTTTGTTTTTTGTCAGTTTCTTGTCCTTTTCAGGTTTGTGCCTGATAAACTGTAAAAGTGTTATATTCTCCTGTCCGCAGCTGCCGACAAATCCTCATTTCACGGCTTTCTGTGCCAAGTGTGCACCAAAAATCCCTGCGAATTACGGTACTCAGCCTTATTTCTGACTCGACTGATAGAATTTTGTTTATTTTTTTTCTAGTTACGGTGGCGGATTTTGCCAACTCGGATCCGGCTGTTGTGAAGTCTGGACGTGTGAGAAAGGCGGTGGCCAATGCTGTTCAGAAAGAAGGTTAGTGCTGACGGCAAAGATGATCTGAGCCCTGCGACTTATATAATGAATCATTTCTGATAGTGTTATACTGTAAACTACATGTTGGAGTTCCCTGTTAACTTGTATTTTAGGCTTCATGCTGGCGACCGTATGTATTTTGCTGCCTGCGTTGCATCCGTTTTTGTTTTTTGTCGACCTTGTCTTCAATAGGTTTATGGACTACATTTTACGGCTAAGTATGGAACATTTTCTGTCTTTAGCACGACAGACATACAGATGCAGAAAGATCACGGATCATCTGTGTGCTGATCATGTCCGATACGTGGTCACATGAACCCATTGAAGTCAATGGGTCCACACAAAAAAGCAAAACCGATGCAACATGGACGTCGTGTGCATGAGGCTTTACAGTATGACATTAACCCAGACTAGGGTACGTGCCCTCCAGCTGTTGTAAAACTACAACTCCCACAATGCCCTGCTGTAGGCTGTTTGGGCATGCTGGGAGTTGTAGTTTTGCAACAGCTGGGGGGCCGCAGGTTGAGCATGCCTGGTGTATGTAATCGGATTGTTTCTCACTTCTCAGCAATGGAATAGTAAACTAAAGCAACTGCGCTGACGATGGGTAAACTAGGTAAATGTTTGATTTTCCTCTTCAGTGAAAGCGCTTTGTGGCCTGGAGGCCTCTCGGGTGCCCAGTGAGGATGGTTTGTCCGGATTATCTGAGAATGGCAATGATGAGAGCTGTGATGAACTGGAGGAAAATGCTAATGAGACCTCGTTCAGGAAAAAGAAAAGTAAGAAACAAAAAGGTAAGGAAGGAAGAGATTTATTTTTTTCCTTGCTTTGGATTTCTGTTCCCTTCTATTTCCATAATGTTCAAATCCCCCTCCTTCATAGAAGGTTTGATGGTCAGATAGCAGCACTCGGGTTCGGTATAAAAGGGCTTGTTTTGTGACTAAATAATAACTTATTCTGCTGGCTCATTGAGCTATATAATCACATGGCATTGTAGTGTATGCGGATTCTCCGCACAGATATTGCTGCCCCCCCCCCCCGCTGTTCTCTCTACCTTGTGTCCAGTGCTGGTGAGAAGGAGCCTTTTGTGGTGCGCTGGTTATTAGGGTCCATTCTTGCGACCTTGTGTATTTTGCGGTCCACTAAAAATACGGAATACGTCTGCGTGGCGCCCTTTACAGGGCGCCCTTTACGTCTGCGTGGCGCCCTTTACAATAGCTGTCCACTGAACATAAAGGGATGGCATATCCTAGCTATAAAGTAGAAATGAAAGGTAATGAAAAGACGACCAAGGGGCACCATAACAAGTATTTGACAGTGTTTGTATGTGTACAGAGTCTGCCTGTCTCGGGCCCCGCACTAGGCATATACTATACATTCGCCACCCTTGGCTAAATTGCCAGACTATAAAATAAAATATAACTTTTATTACTACAACTAAAATAATTAGTGTTGTACTGTGAGTAAGTGCAACCTTAAAACGAGGTGGCACTAGTGCAGATAGGGACTGCAAAGTGTACACTACCTACAGGAGTCCTGCTATTTCTGCTCACAACGAACTGCGTGGACAGTTTTGTTCACTGACATTACTGATAGCATGTGCCGCTAGAGCTAAACCTCTAAAACCTATTCACTGCCCCCCAACATGTTTCGCCAGTAACCTGGCTTCATCAGGGGTAACGGGCAGTTCGTTGTGAGCAGAAATAGCAGGACTTCTGTAGGTAGTGTACACTTTGCAGTCCCTATATGCACTAGTGCTACCTAGTTTTAAGGTTGCACTTACAGTACAAGACTGGTTATTTTAGTTATAGTAATGTGTTATATTTTATTTCATTGGTTGTTATCTGGGGCAAGTCTGGTAATTTAGCCAAGCGTGGCAGATGTATAGTAATTACTTATTGTGTTACCTAAATCCCCAGATAGGGTCTCTTTTGTTAGGATTCCGCACTAAGCATAACACAATGCTGCTTTTACCCAGCACTTTCCTGTAATGTTTGCTTTCAAGGGGTTTTCTAGGATAAAGCTTTTATCTCCCAGTGATCCTAAAGTGTCCAAAATGTAAACTATGTAAGTACTTAAATTGCCCATTGCTCCCCTGTTTTGAGGCATTCCTAGCAGTCACGTGACTAATCTTCCGGCGTTTATCTCCGGCTGTGATGATGTCCGGTGTACTGGTTAGGCTGCGTTCACATTACAGTTATTTGGTCAGTTATTTCTATGAGTTAGGGTCCATTCACACGTCCGTAGTAATTTTGCGGAACAGGTGCGGATCCATTCATTTCAATGGGGCCGCAAAAGATGCGGACAGCACACCATGTGCTGTCCGCATCCGTAGTTCTGTTCCGCGGCCCCACAAAAAAAAATAGAAATGTCTATTCTTGTCCGCAATTGGACAAGAATAGGCATTTCTATCATGGGGCCGCAATCTGCAATTTTTGGACCGCAAAACACTCACGGAAGTCTGAATGGATTGTGAGCCAAAACCAGTAGTGAAGCCTCCTCAGAGATCAGGTATAATTTTGATTTGTACCTATTCTGTGTTTTTTGACACACACCTGATTTTTGGCTCACAGTAAGGGTACTTTCACACTTGCGGCAGGACAGATCCGACTATAATGGGGGCGGAGCTCCGGCGCAGCACGGCGAAAGGCCGCTGGACTAAAAGTCCTGCATGTCTGACTTTTTAGTCCGGCGGCCTCTCACCGCGAACTGCCGTACTGCGCCGGAGCTCCGCCCCGTACCCATTATAGTCAATGGGGACGGAGCGGCGGCACGGCGAAATAGCGGAAGGACTGATCTGACAGGGTAAACAGCCTGTCTGATCCGTCCTGCCGCAAGTGTGAAAGTAGCCTGAAGCCTCTTTCACACGACCGTATGTTCCTTTCTTTAATTTCCATTGTTTTTCCGTATGGCATATACAGTAATTACATAGAAAAAATTGGTCTGGGCATAACATTTTCAATAGATGGTTCTGCAAAAACGGAACGGATACGGAAGACATACGGATGCATTTCCGTATGTGTTCCGTTTTGTTTTTTTTGCGGACCCATTGACTTGAATGGAGCCACGGAACGTGATTTGCGGGCAATAATAGGACATGTTCTATCTTTCAACGGAATGGAAAAACGGAAACCGAATGCATACGGAGTACATTCCGTTTTTTTTGCTGAACCATTGAAATGAATGGTTCCGTATACGGCACTCAAAAAACGGCCCGTAAACAAGGAAAAAATAAATAAAAAACTGTTGTGTAAAAGAGGCCTTACTGATCAAAATCACTGACCAAGTAACTGAAGTGTGAACTAAGCCTTACATGTCCTGGTGGCTGATATTCACAGCCCGTGTATAACCTATCATGAATGAGCATGTGAGACATACTGAAGTTCTGTCCTTGGCTTCTCTTCCCCAGTCCCATAGAATTGAATAAAGCACCAGCACACATGCATGACAATTGCTCCAGGGACTTGGAAACACCGTTCTTGTGATTGGTAGGTTCCCAGTGGTTGGACCTCAGATAGGGGATATGTTTTTCTGGTGCGACAACCATTTTTAAATAGGTTGTCCCATCTCGCTAGTTCTAGGTGGCTGGGCTTATGGAAACAGCCAAGCGGCGCTTCTCTATTTCCGTAACTCCCATTGTAGTGAATAGGAGCTACACACACCGCATGGAAGAACCCCCAGAGTTCTGGTAACAGTCACTACTACTGAACGAACTAGTGTTCTTTTTTTTGTTCCCATCCCTTACGTGCCATGTATGTATATGTACGTATAAACATTTCTTTCCTTTTAGTAGTATTTGCTATGTGTTCTCTGAATATTGGGACTCTATTAATGAGATTACGTTCCTCTCCAGAGAGCAGCCCTGCAGACGGAGTCGACTGTCCCATTGACATCTGGCTTGTACTCTCCTCCTACATCCGACCGGAAGATATTGTGACGTTTGCTCTTATTTGTAAGAAAGCTTGGACCGTTACTTGCACTGCTGTCTTTTGGATGAGATTGTACAAAAGGTGTGATAAGCAGTGTAGAATATTAATGACCTTAATCATAACCTCACATAGTAATGATCTGTAGACCTGGCTGCTTTATGGGAGCGTCTAGAATTGCATTATTGGCCTTTTCTGTGTGTGGTACTTCTGTGCAGTGTACAAAATGTATCGCTATATGGTAACAATACAGGCTGTCATTCTGGGCACATGAGCACAGATCCTTCGGGGTATGGTGAGCTCTCATCAAAATTTACCGCTATATGGTAACAATACAGCCATTGGCACAGGCTGTCATTCTGGGCACATGAGCACAGATCCTTCAGGGTATGATTATACAGAATGAAATAAGAAAAGTACAGTTCAGATGTGCCAGATCTCCTCTCTGGGAGGGTTTTATGTGCGGTTTGGGGTCTCCTTATTAGGGATCGACCGATTATCGGTTTTGCCGATATTCAGGATTTTGACCGTTATCGGCATCTATTTTGCCGATATTCCGATAACGTATGGGGAACACAGATCGCGCTGCTGTCAGCGCTCTCCGTGTTCCCTCGGCAGCACAGGAGAGAAGGAAGCAGTGTCTCCCTCCCCCTGTCATGCTGCTGCCGCTGCAGCCAGTGAGAGGGAGGAGGACAAGAGAAGGGGAGGGGCTGTGGCCGCTGCGCCACCAATGAAGAGAAATCTCTCATTCATTAGTTCATATACAGGAGGCGGGAGCTGGCTGCAGAATCACATAGCCGGCTCCCGACCTCTGAACGGTAGCTGTGATCCGCGGTAGTTAACCCCTCAGGTGCCGCGGATCACAGCTACCGTTCAGAGGTCGGGAGCCGGCTATGTGATTCTGCAGCCAGCTCCCGCCTCCTGTATATGAATAAATGAGAGCTTTATGTTCATTGGTGGCGCAGTGGGCCCCCCACCCCCACCCCAGTATTTAAAAACATTGGTGGCGCAGTGCGCCCCCCCCCCCCCCCAGTTTTAATCATTGGTGGCAGTGGCCACAGGGTCCCCTCTCCCCTCCTCCTCCGATCAGAGCCCCAGCAGTGTAAGCCTGGGGCTCCGATCAGTTACCATGGAAGCCAGGACGCTATTGAAGCCTTGGCTGCCATGTTCAGCTCCATGTTGCTGTGTGCACAAAGCACAGAGCAGCAGGGACAGTGTAAGGTCCTATTCACCCTGATAGAGATCTATCAGGGTGAATAGGACAAGGGTTCTAGTCCCTAAGGGGGTTAAAAGTTAGTAAAAAATAAACACCAAAATATTAAGTATAAATAAAAGATTTACAAAAAAATAAAAATACACATTAACAATAAAATTATTCATTTTCAGCAGATGTGTAGGATTTTTTTTATTTTATTTTTTAATGAAATTTCACAGAATATCGGTATAAATTATCGGCCTGAAAGTTCACAAATTATCGGTATCGGCCCTAAAAAATCTATATCGGTCGATCCTTACTTCTTATTCTCTTGTATTGTTGGGGGTCCCTACATCCCGTTCCTCATGATCCAAGTGATATGCCATCATTTGCCCTGGCTGGAATGCACCTTTTCTCTTGTTGTAACACTTGCCAACAAGCTAATGCATGAAAGGAGACATTCAGCCACAGGATTGATGTAAACGATTCATCGATTTGGTTTTAATACTACATTTCTTGTTTTTTCAGACATTATCACACAAGCTCCTACCTTCCTGTTCGTTTGCTTCCAGGGTGCATGTACAGGCTGCGCTATCTGCGTGCATGTGTTATTCGTTCCTTATTCCACATGTACGAGCCGTTTTGTTCCAGGGTGGCTAAAAATCCTTCATTACCGGAATCGACTCCTAACACTTTGTTAAATTCCAAAGTAAGCTGAGTGGTTTTGTATGTGCTCTTATCGTATGCCTCAGTGCATTAGAGGATGCTGTAGAGAGTAAGGGCTGAGACTAATTTATTGGGGGTTGTACATGGGCTATAAGAGCACAGATCCAGGATTTAGTGTCAGTCTGTACTTGATTAAAGGGCTTTCATGTGACCTATTGGAACCCTAGCTCCTAATAATGGTCCCGATCCTCGGACACTGTAAAAGGGCTCTTAGTCTGAAGTCAAGTGTTAAGGTGCATTTACACAGGCCGAGGACCAGAAGATTGTCGAGAAGGAAACGTTGCTTCCTAACAGTCAGCTGTTTGTTAAATGGAGGTGAAGCATTGCATTTACATGCAGTGATCACCTCCACAGTATGAGGACAAGTGATCGCTGCTGCTATTGCTCTTCCTCGTGCAAAATCCATGCTCCTGGGTAGTGTTGCGCGAACTTGTGTTTTAAGTTCGGCGTCTAAAGTTCGGGTTCGGGTTATTGAAGAATCGCGTTGTGGATTCTAAATTCTGTTATGGTCTGTGGTAGCGGAATCCACAACGCGATTCTTCGATAACCCGAACTTTAGTCGCCGAACTTAAAACACAAGTTCGCTCAACACTACACCTGGGCAGCAGTGTTCTGCTAAGGGTACTTTCACACTAGCATTATCCTTTTCCGGTATTGAGTTCCGTCCTAGGGGCTAAATACCGGAAAAGAACTGATCAGTTTTATCCTAATGCATTCTAAATGGAGAGCAATCCGTTCAGGATGTCTTCAGTTCAGTCTTTTTAACTTTTCAGAACGGAGATAATGCTGCGGTTTTATCTCCGTCCAAAATTCCGGAACACATGCCGGATCCGGTATTTTCCCATTCAAATGCATTAATGCCGGATCTGGCCCGAAGTGTTCCGGCAAAACGGATCTGGCATTGCAGTCTGCACATGCTCAGACCGCAAAAAAGGTGAAAAAATAAATGCTGGTTCCGTTTTTCCGCATAACACCGGAGAGCCGGATCCGGCATCCGTCTGACAAATGCCGTCAGTTTGCATACATTTTGACGGATCCGGCAGGCAGTTCCGGCGACGGAACTGCCTGCCGCAATCCTCGTCCGCAAGTGTCAATGTACCCTAACATGATCTGAAGACTGAGGTGTCCGCACAACCAATCATTTCACCCGATGAACGTTCGTTCATTGGGTGATCTGCAGCACCTTTAGACAGGCAGATTCCTACGAACGCTTGTTCCCGATAATTAGCCCATATATTCAGGCAGTGTGAATCCAGCTTAAGGCTTCATGCACACAACCGTATGCATTTAATACAGATACTGGCTTTGTGCCTGATTTTTGATGATAGAACTGCGTATTCCTGTCCACAAACTGGACAAGAATAGGACATGTATAATTAGCTGAAAGGTCGTGGGGATGCAGGTCGGACCCAAAATAGTCGTGTGTATGTAGCCTCATATATATGAGATCTTGGTTTACAGCTGACCTTTTCTGCATATGTGACATTAAATTTCTTTGTCATAACTGGTACATTTATGTTTTAATTTCAGTGTCTACTTTTCTGGTGTAAAAAGGTGGAGACTGGAAGCAGACCTCAGCCATTGTGGGAATTTAACTTCAAATTTAAGAAGCTGGTATGCCAGTTTACTTACTACATACAATCCAACTTGTGTCCATTTATGAATTAATGAAGAGTTGCTGGCGGCAGTGGTCAGGGCTAGGTCCATCTAATAGGTAGAGTGGCATAGGTTGTTCGTTGTGAGACACGATCCGTGTGATTGTGAAGCTACATCCATACATAGTGCAAGGGTGTACATTATCGGGCACAAAATCTTCCTGTTTAATATACCCTTACCTGTTGGTCATCATTCTCTCCATATAAGTATAGGGAAGATAAAGAATCAAACAGACCACAACTGCTCAGCATGTGCCGCGTGCTGAGGGCCCTAACAGTTTTTGTTAAACATAGGCCTCCAACGAACGTTCGTAGTAAAGCTAGTTAGCGATCATCTGGTGGTCTAATACTGCCTCGGATTGCCCGATGAACGAGCTACGGTAGTTTATCGGGCAGTCCAGATCTGTCAGCATTCTGAAAGATCTAGATTTGCCGGCAGCAAATCGTGCTGTGTAATCACAATCTGCTGCCGGCACACCGCTGTCCTGCATGGGGATGAGCGATGGCGTAGCGATCACTCCTCCCCATGCTGTGGAGGACATGTAATAACAGCGGTGTCTTCTGCTAGCTATCTGGCCACTGCCTGGAGGGAACGCTTTCCTCCCAATAATCGCTTGCTGCATCAGGGTGTCTAATACACCCTTAATTGGGTTGTCCGGGTTCAGAGCTGAACCCGGACATCCCTCCATTTTCACCCAGGCAGCCCCCTGACTTGAGCATCAGAGCAGTTAAATCGCACAGGGCGAAGGCATTTTTTGGAGATCCGGTGACATACTGGGGCTCTCCATGGGGCTGCCAGGAACTCCGGTGATGTCCCCGGTACTGATGGGCGGGATTTAGCGCTGCCCTAGTCAGTAAAACGACTAGGGCAGCGCTAAAGCCCGCCCATCAGAGTTGGTGACGTCACTGAACACACTGCAGGGCGGAAGTTTCCACCCGGCAGTGTGTTATTGCAAACAAAAGAACCCGTGCTCTGCGCGATCTAGCGCAGGGCAAGGGAGCGCATCGGAGCATGAGATGCTCCGATGCTATCCTCAGGAGGGCTGCCTGGGTGAAAATATGGGTATGTTCGGGTTCAGCTCTGAACCCAGACAACCTCTTTAAAGGAGTTGTCTCGCTTCAGTAAGTGGCATTTATCATGTAGAGTAAGTTAATACAAGGCACTTACTAATGTATTGTGATTATCCATATTGCTTCCTTTGCTGGCTGGATTCATTTTTCAATCACATTATACACTGGTCGTTTCCATGGCTACAGACCACCCTGTAATCCATCAGTGGTGGTCGTGCTTGCACAATATAGGAAAAAGCACTAGCCTATGTGCGCTCCCATGGTCCTGACCACCAGAGAGGCTGATGCTTTTTCCTATAGTGTGCAAGTATGACCACCACTGATGGATTGCAGGGTGATCTGTAACCATAGAAACGAGCAGTGTATAATGTGATGGAAAAATGAATCAAGCCAGTAAAGGAATCAATATCGATAATCACAATACATTAGTAAGTGCCTTGTATTAACTTTCTCTACATGATACATGCGACTTACTGAAGTGAGACAACCCCTTTAAGGCTACTTTCACACTGGCGTTTTGGTTTTCCGTTTGTGAGATCCGTTCAGGTATCTCACAAGCGGCCCAAAACGGATCAGTTTAGCCCCAATGCATTCTGAATGGATAAGGATCCGTTCAGAATGCATCAGTTTGCCTCCGTTCCATCTCCATTCCGCTTTGGAGGCGGACACCAAAACGCTGCTTGCAGCGTCTTGGTGTCCGTCTGAAGAAACTGAGCCAAACTGATCCGTTCTGACACACAATGTAAGTCAATGAGGATGGATCCGTTTTCTATGACACAATCTGGCACAATAGAAAACTGATCCGTCTCCATTGACTTTGAATGGTGTTAAAGACGGATCCATCTTGGCTATGTTAAAGATAATACAAACGGATCCGTTCTGAACGGATGCAAACAGTTGTATTATCTGAACGGATCCGTCTGTGCAGATCCATGACGGCTCCACACCAAACGCGGGTGTGAAAGTAGCATAAGTCTTACCACTGTATATGACCTAGGCTGTAAATATGCCACGACTAAACCCTATGACATACTTTCTTCTACAGCTACAATATTGTACGGCCTCGTGCACACGACCGTTGTGTGTTCTGCAGTCCGCAAACCGCCGACCCGCAAAACACGGATGGCGTCCGTCTGCATTCCGCAATTTGCGGAACGGCACGGTCAGCCATTAATATAACTGCCTATTCTTGTCCGCAAAACGCGGACAAGAATAGGACCGGTTATATTTTTTTGCGGACCACGGAACGGAGCAACGGATGCGGACAGTACACAGAGTGCTGTCCGCATCTTTTGCGGCCTCATTGAAGTGAATGGGTCCACATCCGAGCCGCCAAAACAGCCGTGTGCATGAGACCTTAGGCTGAGTGGACATCTACAGTGGAGGTTCCTGCGGGAGCCTCTGCCTCCGATTCTGGCAGAAATAAAGGAGGAAATGCTGCAAAATGCCTGTACCCGCTCCACAGCTCATTAGACCCCATTGTAGTGAATGGGTTCTGACGGGTGCTGGCGCAGTCCGGCATATTCCAGAATCTAGGTGCACTAGCCAAGCATGGAGTGTTTATACGATGAATACGAGGTTTATAGTACAATTAACAACGGTTTTCTTTGTTTAGCCTCTAAAGCAGAAGAACCATTGTCTTAATGGACTACAACCCCCTGCAGAGTACAAAGAAGTCCATTTTAACCCAGACCAGGACTGTTTCCTTTTTCAAGTTACCACTTTAAATTTTATCTTCATCCCTGTGGCAATGGGCATGACACTAACTTACGTAAGTAATAGTCATATGATTATTTTTCCATGTTATCCATTCTGTTCCAGAAAATACAAAAGGCTACTTAGCTGCATGTGTGGCCATGAGCCTTATGGGCTGTGTCATTGTCATCCATGTTGTTCAGCATTGTGTGCTGGTCAAGGGAAGCTGTGACTGACGTTGTGCTCTTCTCACTAGTGGGAGCATAAAGTAGTGACAGCAATGCTGGTTTCAGTGGTGTATCACTCATGAGCTAAGGGTAAGTGTTTGGAGAGAACCTACTTTATAATCCATTGCAGCATGGACTTGGAAAAGAGTCGTGGACGCCTAGAAGATTGACATTTATTCATACTGGCTGTCCCCAGCCACCTACTGGTGACATTTGTTTTCACCTTAGGAAGCCAATGGCAAAGGAGAAAACTGCCAGTCATCAGCAGGTGGACGGAGAGAGCAGGAGCATATAAATTACCATGACTCTTCTCAGGCATCCGTGACTCTTTTCCAGGCCTAGGCTGTGATGATTATGAAACTGGTTCTCGACATTTATGACTTACTTTTAGCTGATGAGTAGCTCACCACTGAAATCAGTACATCTGTTAATGCTTTGAAGGGGTTTTCCGAGACTGATGAAATACTGATTATCTATACTCTGGATAGTAGGGATCGACCGATTATCGGAAGTACTGATATTATTGGCTGATATTCAGGATTTTATACATTATCGGTATCAGCATCTAACCTTGCCGATATACCGATAATGCCTATAAAGCGAATACTAGTGAGCGCTTCCATTATGGTCTTCTTTGATGGGGCCCATGCTGCACTGTCCTGACCCTGTACGCGGGCCGGAGAAGACAGGGGAGCGAGACACCGGACCCGGAGATGAAGAGGAGCCGCGGCGCATGAGAGGTGAGCATTTTTTTATTTTTTTATTCATCTGAGGTCTGTTAGGGGTTAATAAAGGTCTGATCTGAGGCCTGATGGGGTTTAATAAAGTCAGTGAGGAGGGGGGATGGTGTGGAAATTGCCATTTGGCACTAGCATATTATAAATGTAAATTATAAATTGACTACCAACTAAGGGCTTTATTAATTTATGATATACCGTACTAGTGCCAAATGCAAATTTCCACCACCTCAGTGACTACCAACTAATATAATATATATTATAAGATATAAAATATCGGTATCGGCTCTAAAAAAATCTAGATCTGTCGATCCCTACTGGATAGGCCATCAGTATCTGATTGGTGAGAGACTCCTGCAGATCAGCTGGTTGGGAAGGCAGTGGTGCTGCTGTGAGAGTTGCGGCCTTCTTGCAGCTCACCAAGCACAGCGCCGTACATTGTATAGCGCCTGTGCTTGGTATCGTACTCAGCCCCATTCACCTCCATGGGGCTGAGCTGTGCCTAGGCTATGTGACCGATAAACGCAATGTCACTTGGCCTAGGAAAAGCTGAGAGAAGGCCACGGTGCTACTGCGAGCACCACTGCCTTCTCAAAAAGCTGATTGGCGGGGGTTCCGAGGGTCTGACCCCCACCAATCAGATACTGATGCCTATCCGGAGTATAGGTCGTCAGTATTTTAATTCTCAGAAAAAAAACCTTTAAGCTTCCATCAGTGAGGGAAGGATAAGCTAGATGACCTGAAGCAGGTTCAATATAGGCATGCCATGGAACATGTTACAATCTATTTATTTCTGGGGGGTTTTATTTGTAAAGAGTTAAAAGCTATGGACACCTTTTGGGGACAATTGTTTGACTTCATCAAAAAATTAATGTTACTGCTGCAGGAGCATTATGCATAAAACAATCTTTAGTTTCTTCACATACCACTGTTTTCCTTGAGTTACGGCTTTCTATAGCGCCTGTGCTTTGTATCGTACACTGTACATCGTACACCCCTCAAGTTATTAATTTACAATATAAGGACCTTCTCAAGATGGCTCCTCTGCCAGTTCTGAGGCCAAAACTGCTTTCCCTCACTTCCCATACGCACTTGCTGTAGCCAGCAGCTCCCTGCCAGCCAATCAGATTGGATTACTGAGACACTCCTCCTCACTCTGAAGTCTAATGCAGGCATGCAGTGTGAAGGACCGCCCCTCCGTCTTCTGTTTATACTAAAGGGAAGACAGACAAGCCATAGCAACTGTATTTTAAGGGAGCAGTGGAAAGGGACAGGGGACATTAATAAAAGCTGTTATTATAAGGTGATAATTACAGATCTTTTGAGAAGCATTGACAGACTAACTCAGGTATACATGCCTAGCTCTAATAAACTAGCAAATAAATAAAAATGACAGTTACCCTTTTAGTTTCAGAGTATTCATTCTAGTTTTACAGTCCCATCGTATTGCTGTTCTGATGGCTATGTGTAACCCTCATCTCTAAACTCCTGATATCTCTAAAAGTCCCTTTTACATGGGACGGCAGAACAGCAGATTGCTGGGAATTAAGCAATCGTCTGCTCTTCAGTAGAGGAGAGCGCTGCATTTACATGCAGCAATCTCCTCCACAGTATGGAGAAGAGCGATCTCTAATGCCATCACTTGTCCCCATACTGACTCGTTGTTAGCCATCAGGAGATCCTGTTTACACAGCACAATCTGCTGCCAGTAAATGATGTTTGTGTGCACAAGCATTTCGCTTGTTGATCAGAAAATCGGCGATAAATTTACACCGCCCATTCTTTGGGATTCCCGACCTCTGTAAAGGGCCCTTTTAACACTCATTTGGTTATCCGTTTGATAAGAATTTAGCTATAAAGAATGCACTTTGTAACTTCAACAGAGTCGCCTTATAAGTGGAATTATTATTTGGATTTGTTAAATTTGTACCATTCTCCATTGTGTGCCCCCATACATACTTACGAGGTCAAGGGAATTTGTTAAATGGTCTTTACGTTCTATAAAGACTTATACAGTGGCATGCAAAAGTTTGGGCACCCGTGGTGAAAATTACTTACTGTGAACAGTTAAAGGGGTTGTCTCCTCTTGCAGTTGCTAAGGCGAGATGAGACACGGTCCCAACCACTAGCTGTCCGATAAACAGCAGAGTGCTCCGGCGCTTGCTGTTTAACCTCTTCTATTCCGGGCCAGTTTTCGCCTTTCTGCCCAGGCCATTTTTTGCAAATCTGACATGTCACTTTATGTGGTAATAACTTTGGCACACTTATTTATCCAAGCCATTCGGAGATTGTTTTCTCGTGAAAAATTGTACTTCATGAATTTCATACATTTTAGTCAATATATTTCACCTTTTATTTATGAAAAAATATATATATATTTACCAAAAATGTAGAAATTTTAATTTCTCTACTTTTTAAAACAGTGATATCTCATAGAATATTTAATACTTAACATTTCTCATATGTCTACTTTATGTTGGCATCATTTTGTAAATGTCATTTTATTTTTTAGGACGTTAGAAGGCTTAGAATTTTAGAAGCAATTAGAAAATTTCCAAAACCCACTTTTTAAGGACCAGTTCAGTTGTGAAGTCACTTTGTGGGGCTAACATAGTGGAAACACCCCTCAAGGTATTCAAAACTGATTTTACAAACTTTGTTGACCCTTAGGTGTTCCACAAGAATTAAAGGAAAATGGAGATGAAATTTGTAAATTTTACTTTTTTGACAGATTTTCCATTTTAATCCATATTTCTTATTTAACACATGGAGGGTTAACAGCAAAACTTTATATTAGCCTGATTTTGCGGAAACACCCCAGATGTGGTCGTAAACTGATGTAAGGGCACACGGCCGGGCGCAGAAGAAAAGGAGCACTGTATGGTTTTTGGAAGGCAGATTTTGCTGGACTGCTTTTTAGATGTCATGTCCCATTTGAAGCACCCTTACAGTAGAAACTCCCAAAAAGTGACCCATTTTGGGAACTACGGGATAAGCTGCCAGTTTTATTGGTACTATTTTGGGGTACATTTGATTTTTAATTGCTCTATATTGCGTTTTTTGTGAGGCAAGTTAACCAAAAAATGTCAGTTTTTATTTTTTACAACATTCATCTGACAGGTTAGATCATGTGCTATTTTTATAGAGCAGGTTGTTACAAATGCAATGATATCAAATATGTCTACTTTCTTTGTTTAAGTTTTACATAATAAGGCATTTTTGAAAAAAAGAAAATGTTTGTCTCCATTTCTGAACACCGTATTTTTTTTATTTTTCTGCTGATCGTCTTGTGCAGGGGCTCTTTTTTTTGCAGGAAGAGTCTGCGTTTTTATTGGTACCATTTTTGGGTACATATGATTTTTTGATAATTCATTATTACCCTTTATGTGGCAAGCTGACCAAAAATTGGGTTCGGTCATGTGACATTTTCATTACGCACGTGGCAAAACCTAATATGTATACTTTTTCTTATTTGTTTTACACAATAATAGCATTTTTGAAACCAAAAAAATGTTTTAGGGTCTCCATATTCTGAGAGCCATAGTTTTTTTTTATTTTTATTTTTTATTGTTTGGGCGATGGTCTTAGGTAGGGTCTCATTTTTTGCGGTATGAGAGGACTGTTTGGTACTATTTTGGGGGGCATATGCCTTTTTGATTGCTTGGTGTTGCAATGTTTGTGATGTAAGGTGACAAAAAATGGCTTTTTTGGCACTGTTTTTATTTTTTATTTTTTCTACTGTGTTCACCTGAGGGGTTAGGTCATGTGATATTTTTATAGAGCTGGTTGTTATGGACGCGGCGATACCTAATATGTATACTTTTTTATTTATTTCACTTTAACACAATAATAATGGCATTTTTGAAACAAAAAATGTTTGTCTCCATGTTCTGAGAGATAGAGATATATATATATATATATATATATATATATATATATAAATAATATTTTAAGCTATTTAGTCCCTACATGAGAAATTTGTTTGTGGGATGAGGTCAGTCTTATTGGTACCATTTTGGGGACATACGCCTTTTTGATCACTTGGTGTTGCACTTTTTGTGATGTAAGGTGACAAAAATGGCTTTTTATTTTATTTTTTACAGTTGTTTTTTGTTATTTTTATGGTGTTTGTTGGATGGGGTGGATCATGTGATATATTTATAGAGCCGGTCGTTACGGACGCGGTGATACCTAATGTGGTGTATTTTATTTTTTATTATTAAATCAGGGGGAAGAAGCTTTTTTTTTTTTTTTTTTTTTTTTTTTTTTACTTGAAACTTTATTTTTTGTAAATTTAAAAACACTTCCCCCCCCCCCCCCCCCCTTAAACTTTATTTCTGTCCCACTCTGGGACTTCAACTTTTGGGGGTCTGATGCATTGCCTGTTAGCGTATTACACTAAGTAATACACTAACAGGTTGCCTAGGAGACAAGCCTGGGGCTGGATCTCCTCGGCACCCGTAGAAAGCAGGTCCCCATGCCGTGCAAGGCATTGGGCGGCCTCTGCACAGCATGACCTGCGTACCTTTTACTCTTGCCTGTAAACTGTAGGCTACATTGGTTGTTAATGTAATAAAAAATTTTAAAAAGCTGGTACGGACTCCACCTCGCCCCAACCAAAAAATGTAAATGTCATCGTCGATGTAACATCCGTACCTGCGTATATTCTCACTAAAAGGATTGTTAGTGGAGTTCACAAGTTTCTTCCCACCATGACATGAACATGTTAGCCAGCGACAGGGATCAAAAGAAAAATGGAGTAAGAAGGTAGTTAAGCACATCTATAATACATTCAGAGCTCCTCTGTGTATTTGCCATATTTATATAGATGGTGGGACCCTGCTGTGATGGCCAAATTGTGCAAGAATATAAGGATCACATTATTCATGAATATGAGGTGTCCCAATTAAAATGGTCAATATTTCCTTTCTGTCTCTGATATATCCAGGTGTTTGAGGACCAGAGGTTATAGATATTCGTCCAGCCATTCACACAGTCTCTCATTTAGAGACCCAGTGCAAGTTTTTTTTAAACATTCCCTTTGTCAGTTCTGATGAAGCTGAGCCCTTTTGTCCTTTGCGGGATTCCTACAGGACAGTTTGTGTCAGTCCTTGTCCACATTTTCATTTTGTAACTGACGCGCTGTCCGCATTTTCTTCGGAAAATACACATACCAATTGATTTGAATTGTGTACACATCAGTATTTTTTTTTTTACTGACCGTGGGTCAGTGAAAATATCACTGAAACATGCACTACTTTGGTCCATGACGCGGACCAAACACACCCATCATAGTCTGAGTCCATGAAAAGTGAGGGCAACTATATTTTTTGTTTATTTTAGCTTTCATTTCTAGGTTTAGGTTTCTTTTTAAAAGAATATCCTATGAATGTACTATGGCTTAATATTAAATGTCATTTAAAATTATTTATATATAAATATATATTTTTTTTCCTCCAGTTGACTATAAATGTCAGTACGGATATGAGGCACCACCGTGTAAGACTGGTCTTTCATGACTGTCCAGTGTTAAATGGCAAGAAACCTCGTGGAGAACAAGGAGTGCAGATTGTTTTGGATCCTGTACACAGCGTCCACCTCTTAGACTGGTGGCATCCACATTATCCCTTCTCAACCATGGCCTAGTGCTAGAACATCTATTTGTTTCTGTGAGCCATCTGAACAGAGACCAAAGAAACTGAAATATTAGACTGGAGACGCGGTGTGATTCTCAGTATACTAGCGGACACTTATTTAACTGCCAAAGTTCAAGAATAAATCTTTATTTTCATGTCAGGATTGAAAAGAGTTAATATCTAATGATTATCATGATCAAATATTGGTTTTACTTTTTCCTCTAAAAAAGTATTGAAACGTTATTTTAAGTTTTAGCTACTTGTTGCATTGTGTGTGACCAAGTGATTGATGCTAATGGGTTTTACTGCTGTAATATTCACCATGGAGAATCTGGGGTAGTCCTCCAGATTCATTATAATCAGGACAAGATTAGTGATCTCCAATGTGGTTTTACTTTATTATTTTATCACATACTTACCGAGCAATTTTATATATCAAGGGAAAATGGCTGTAAGTGTTTATGGCTCCTTTCACACGGGCGAGATTTCCGTGCGGGTGCAATGCGTGAGATGAACGCTTTGCACCCGCACTGAATCCGGACCCAGTCACTTCAATGGGGCTGTTCAGATGAGCGGTGATTTTCACGCATCACTTGTGCGCTGCCTGAAAATCGCAGCATGCTCTATATTCTGCGTTTTTCACGCAACGCAGGCCCTATAGAAATGAATGGTTCTGCATGCGATTTTCACGCATGGTTGCTAGGAGATGATGTAAGTAAATTGATAAGTCAATTTACTGTATTATTTTCCCTTATAACATGGTTATAAGGGAAACTAATAGCATTCTTAATACAGAATGCTTACTAAAATGGGGCTTTAGGGGTTAAAGAAAAAAAAATTAACTCTCCTCATCCTGTTATTCGCGCAGCCGGCATCATCTTCTTTCTGGACCTGCTAAAGACCTTTGACGTAATCAGCGCAGGTCCTGCTGAATAAAGATTTCTATCTTTATTCAGCAGGACCTGCGATGACGTCACCACGTGGTGAGCGCGATTATGTCATCAAAGGTCCTGAAAAAAGATGATGCCGGCTGCGCGACCAGCAGGATGAGGTGAGTTAATTTAATTAATTTTTTTTAACCCCTAAAGCCACATTTTAGTAAGCATTCTGTATTCAGAATGCTATTATTTTCCCTTATAACCATGTTATAAGGGAAAATAATAAAATATACAGAACACCTAACCCAAAGAAGAAGTCCGAGTTCGGGTATCACAGTCCTTCTTTTTTCTTTATCACGCGTGTGCAAAACGCATTGTACCCACGCGATAAAAACTGAACATCGGAATGCAATTGCAGTCAAAACTGACTTCAATTGCGTACCTACTTGCACAATTTTCCCTAATCGCAGACGCAACGCCTCCGGACCTAATCCCGACACGCTCGTCTGCAAGGGTACAGCCACAAGTGCCATAAAAGCTGTGGATTCTCCATTCCAGGAGTTTACAGTACAAGCAAAGTGGATGAGATTTTTAAAACCTTATCCACACAGGATTAGAATTTGTGACATGACTAAGGCCTGTTTCACACTTTCGGTGTGGCTTTCAGGTTTTGGGATCCGGTTGTCTTGAATCTAAACAATACGGATCTGGTATGAAAATCATTGCAAGTCAATGGGCGACAGATCCGTTTTTTTTTTCCCTAGCAAAAAACCCCACATCCATTGACATGCATACATTGATTTTCATACCAGATCCGTTTTTTCTGTTTTGCAGATTGGACACAAAACAGCTTGCAACGGTTTTGTATCTGGTAAAAAAAAAGGGAACGTAATGCATCCTGATCGGTTTTGTCTCCATTGATAATGGGGACAAAACTGATCCATTTTGACTTCTGCCAGATCTCAAATTCGGAATGCCACAACACAGATGTGAAACAAGCCTAAATAAGAAAGTCCTTCTGGCGAAGTCACGTCCACTTCTTTTCGGTCTTTCAGTCCAGAATTTTTCACCACCATGGGTGATAAGTAGCCAATGCCAGAAACCTTCCCTAGTCATGGTGCATTCACTTTTTTATACATGGTCTACAGACATGACTGGGGAAAGGATTCTGGTACCACCTACTGACTGCCTATGGTGGTGACGGACTGTGGGTCGTAAAATAGGAAGGAAGTGGTGCATGTGATTTAAGCAGAATGAGCCTCTTGTTTAGTGGAGAGGGGTCATGTGTTGGTGTTTTGCTCTGAATATATAGACCACACAAGTAATTAAACTGTATTACAAAACTGACAGGTAAAGGGGTATTCCTATCTTGGGCATTGGGGGCATATCACTAGGATATGCCTCCAATATCTGATAGGTGCAGATCCCATCTCTGGGACTCTCACCTATACTTAGAACTGAGCCTGCAATGTGCCGGAGGATGCACGGCCACCCTCCCTCCATTCATTCCTATGGGAGTGTTGAAAATACTTGAGCAGTGCATTAGGCTATTTTCAGAAGACCTATTGAAAATATGGCCACCCCTCCATTCATTTCTTTGGGGCTGATGGAAATATCCAAGCCAGTGCTCGGCTATTTTTGGCGCTCCCATAGGAATAAACGGCGGGCGGGCGCATGTGCATGGTGTTCCATCCAGCACTTGGCAGGCTGCATTCAAAGTATGGATGCTTGTCCCATAAATTGGTGGCATATCCTAGCAATGTGCCCCCAATATCTGAGATGGGAATACCCCTTTAAATGCACATTAAAATGAATTACCTGTAGTTATTGCAGTCTGGAAATCCTCTTTTGGTTTTGAGGCAAAAATACTCAAGACCAATCAGTAATGGGACCTCATGCTCCAGGCGTTATGGTGCTGCTATCTTGTTGCTCTCTCATAGCATCCTTTTTCCCATTGACAGGCAGGTATGGGGTCATTAAAATGCATAATTGTTGCCAACTCTTCCTTCAATAGGAATAAAATTCTCTTTATATTTTTGTCTTGCCTATTCATTTTTATCCACTTTAACCATGTTCATTGGAGCACATTTAGACCTATTTAGACAGTCTAAAGATGTGCCAAATTTATCGAACTGTCTTATGGTGGAGGATAAATCTGGTACATTTTTAGACACGTTTCTCTATCTTTACATCATCTATTGGTTTACCTACTTTTCTCCGGAGTTTCATCGTATGCGAAGTCATGTGTCCTTGTCAGACTAGGCGCTATGAAGCAAAGCATATACTTCGGTTTTTATGGCACAGATTAAGCCAGAATACAGGCACATTTACCTTTAGTAAATATCCCCCCATGTGTAAAATACTCAAATCCTGTTGCTGTTTTATCAAAAATGTAAGTATCCTGATAGTGAGGAAGAATTTGCAAATATTGTATGTGAGGAGCAACCCTCACTTATAGATTAGTTCAGAACCTCGATACAGGAGAAAATTAGATCTTCTTTGTCTCACATGTCTGAAGCTTCCCCAGGGCTGCTTCCACCCAAATTAAAAATTAATAGTGCCTTCATGCTCTGATTCATAGTGATTGGGGAATGACTCTTCCTCCTCCAGACAGTGGGATGAAGAGGACCCCTTATCAGACAGAGAAATTTCTGAAGGAAGTAAAAAGTTCTACTTTGCTGCGAATGAAATGAATGATCTTTTGAAAGCTGTTAGGGCCACCATGGGGCTGGAGGAAGTTCAGAAAGCACACTCCATCAAGGAAGAAATGTTTGGAGGCTTGAGGGTCAAAAGAGCTAGAGTATTTCCCAAGAGCGATTCAGAAGATCCAGCAGGAAAATTAGACAATTAGGGTCCATTCACACGTCTGTTTTTTCTTTCCTGATCTGTTCCGTTTTTTCTGGAACAGATCTGGACCCATTCATTTTCAATGGGTCCTGGAAAAAAACGGACAGCACAATGTGTGCTGTCCGTTTCCGTTCCGCATGTCCGTTTAAATATAAAACATGTCCTATTCTTTTCCTGAAAAATCGGATCCTGGTACAATACAAAGTCAATGGATATGCAAAAAACGGAAGAAATTCGGATGTCATTACGTATGTCATCCGTTTTATACGGAATCCGTTCCTGGAAATTACATTTTAATTTTTTATTTTTTTTTTTAAAGAAATCCAAACAACTTTATTTGCTTATTGAAATTTATACATGTTTCCATTTTTTGCGGATCCGCAAAAAACGGATGACATACGGAAACATTTTCAGGAACAACGGATCCGCAAAAAACGGACAGAAAATCGGATTATAGAAAAATACTGACGTGTGAATGTAGCCTTAGGCTCCATTCACACGTCCGCAATGTGTTTTGCGGATACACGGAGCCACGGATCCGCAAAACACGGAAAGCGGCAATATGCGTTCCGCATTTTGCGGACCGCACATTGCCGACATAATAGAATATGCCTGTTCTTGTCCGCAATTGCGGACAAGAATAGGACATGTTCTATTTTTTTCCGGAAACGGAAGCACGGATCCGCAAATGTGGATGCGGACAGCACATTCCGTCCCCATAGAGAATGAATGGGTCCGCACCCTTTCCGCAAAATTGCGGAAAGGATGCGGACCCATTTTGCGGACGTGTGAATGGAGCCTAATTCTGATAACCCCCTTTTGACCTCCTCAAGAGGCTTTCTGTCTCCAACCCTTGGATTCTTCCTCTCAGGAAGGACCTTCTTCATCAGGGGCCCATTCTACCTCCTCACCCAGAGTTCCTAAAACTTACAGCCTGAGGTAGAATTATTAAAGCACCAGGGACTTTCCGATAAGGTGATATCCATGCTCAGATCCTGTAAAAAGAAAGTGACCTCCGCCATTTACTTGAAAATGTTGAAAAAAATGATGTAGGCTACGTTCACACTAGCGTTAATATTTTCCAGTATTGAGATCCGTCATAGGGTCTCAATACCGGAAAAAAACGCTTCCGTTTTGTCCCCATTCATTGTCAGGATTTTGGAATATCCCACAGAATGAATACCTGTGGAAAGTCCTGATGCATGGACACTAATTATATCACCTGCTCAATACTAAGGAAAACATGACTGGTAGGTGGGTCCCGAGGACTGGCGTTGAGAAACCCTGATCTAGATAAAGACCCACGCTGAAGTCACACAACCCCTCCTGGGACCTTAACACAGTACTAAATGGCCTAACTATGAGTCCGTTTGAACCTCTGGACGATTGTTCAATCAGATTTCTATCCTTCAAAACAGCCTTTTTATTAGCAATCACTTCAGCATGAACGCTGGGTGAGATTCAGGCAATTTCCATTAGGGAGCCTTACCTTTAAAATTTTAGAGGATAGAATAGTTCCTAAATTGGACCCGGGGTTCCTCCCTAAAGTAGTGTCTGATTTTCATAGGGGTCAAGAAATCATTCTTCCTTCTTTCTGTAATAATCCTAAAAATAAGAAGGAACATGATTTTTGCACTCTAGATGTACGATGTACTGTTCTGAAGTACTTAGAGTCTACTAGATGTTTCACGAAGTCTGATTAATCTTCTTATCCAGTTTTCAGGGAAGAATAGAGGTCATAGAGTTTCCAAATCTTCTATTGCTAGATGGATAAAAATTACCATTTCTTATTGCTATGAAATTCAGGGTCTTTCTTGTCCTAATAATTTAAAGGCTTACTCCACTAGCGCCATGTCCTCTTCTCAGGCGGAAGAAGCGGGAGCTTCTTTGGACAAGATTTGCAGAGCTGCGACCAATGTACATGCATTCATAAAACACTACAGATTAGATTTTTCCAATACTTCTGAGTTGTCTTTTGGACGTAAAGTCCTCTAGGCAGTTGCCCCCCCCCCCCCTTCCTTAATGTTTTAATTTGGTATATCTCCTTGGCATGCCGTAATCGGAATTAGACTAACTGGTAATTTGGTTTCCATGAAATCACCATGACAGCACATTAATCCCTCCCATTTATTTTTTATATGCCTGCCTGAGGATTTTTTTTGCTATGGAGAAATTCCATCTTATGCCTATATCTTTTTTAGTGACACTATATTTGTTAGTTACCATGGAATTGCTCTGTAGTAATAAAAAAAAACCTGGTGTATGGTGGAGGGAGGGGGCAGCTTAACCTTTCTCTGTTCCTGCCCCTACAGAGGTCGGGGGTCAATCTCCTTGTCATGCCGTCATGGTGATTTCATGGATACCGAAATTACCGGTAAGTCTAATTCCGATTTTTGTCCGCATCTGATCCGCATTTTGTGCAGGTCGGATGCAGACCCATTCACTTTAATGGGACTGCAAAATTGCGGACAGCACTCTGTGGGCTGTCTGCATCCGTTTGTCCATTCCGTTACACCCGCAGAAATATAGAACATGTCCTATTCTTGTCCGCATAACGACAAGTATAGGACCGCTCTATTATAGGCTGGATGGTCCGTTCCGCAAAATGCAGTACCGCAAAAACAGCTACGGCTGTGTGCATGAGCTGTTATACCGTAGATGCGTGAGCTCTTTAGACTAGGCTTCTAACCTGGGAAAGGACAGGCTGTGCCAAATGTCTGATGAATGAGATCCATAAGGGCTCATGCACTCGGCCATCCCGTGCAATGGGGATTACAATTTGCGGTCCCCAATGCACAGGCAACATCCATGCGGATTCCGCAGACTAATCCAGACCCATTTAAAGGGAACCTATCACCAGGATGTTGTGTATAGAGCTGAGGACATGGGTTGCTAGATGGCCGCTAGCACATCCGCAATATCCAGTCCCCTTAGCTCTGTGTGCTTTTATTGTGTAAAAAAATCGATTTGATACATATGCAAATTAACCTCAGATGAGTCCTGTACGTGAGCTGAGTCAGGAACAGGACTCATTTGAGGTTAATTTGCATATGTATCAAATCGGTTTTTTTACACAATAAAAGCACACAGAGCTATGGGGACTGGGTATTGCGGATGTGCTAGCGGCCATCTAGCAACCCATGTCTTCAGCTCTATGCACAAAATCCCAGTGACAGGTTCCCTTTAACTTTAATAGGTCTGTGATTCGTCTGCACCACAAAAAATAGCACATATTCTATTTTTTTGCGGTGCAAAGGCATGGAGAGAAACCCCACGGAAGCACTCTGTAGTGTTTCTGTGTGGTTCCATGCCTCCGTTAAACACCGGACCTTCCAGATTGCGGACCCGTTCAAGTGAATGGGTCCACAACCGTGATGCAGTGCAAAAACGGCTGGGGCCTGTATATTGCGCACCCGCTGTTTGCGGGCCGCAATACGGGAACTGCCGGCCAATGGCCATGTGCATGAGCCCTAAGGCTGGTATCACCTGATGAATGATATCCTTAAGGCTGGAGCTACACGGCGATATATGTCGTTTGAGATGCTGCAATTGTGACACGACAGTCGCAAAAAAATCCATCTAAGTTGGATTTTTGTGTGACAGTTGCAGCTTGTCGCAGTGCGACGCCATTGACTATCTAAGGGTACTTTCACACTAGCGTTATTCTTTTCCGGTATTGAGTTCCATCTTAGGGGCTCAATACCGGAAAAGAACTGATCAGTTTTATCCTAATGCATCCTGAATGGAGAGCATTCTGTTCAGGACGCATCAGGATATCTTCAGTTCAGTCTTTTTCTCTTTTCAGGACGGAGATAATACCGCAGCATGCTGCGGTTTTATCTCCATCCAAAATTCCAGAACACTTGCCGGAATGCCGAATGCGGCACTTTTTGCTATTGAAATGCATTAATGCCGGATCAGGCCCCGAGTGTTTCGGCAAAACGGATCCGGCAATTGCGGTCTGCGCATGCTCAGACTGCAAAAAAATGTGAAGAAAAATGCCAGATCCATTTTTCCAGATGACAACTTCCTGCCGGAATCCTCTGCTGCAAGTGTGAAAGTACCCTAATATGTAAAGCTGAGTGTATGTATGTATGTATGTCCGCTAAAGGAATCTGCACCGTCGCATTTACAATCACTAAAACAGGTAAATCAGGTGTCTGGGAAGGTTTTAGACTGGGTGTCAGCTCTCTAGCATGTGCCATTCCTGAGATATTCCCAAAAAATCTACATTAGCCAATAGAAGCCTGCAGGTCTTTATCCTCATATCCCAACTGCCATACACACGGTCACATGACCCTTATCAGCCAATAGAAGCTCGCAGGCCCTTAGTCTCCACATACACACAGTTTTACACCAGGTTTCCATAACAACCCAGCCATTTTTCTTCACTGTAGGTCATCTTTAAAGGGGCAGGGCGCTCTGGATGACACTGTTAAGGGAGCGGAGTGCTGTGGAGGTGACAGTTAAGGGGGCAGGCTGGTGTTGAGGTCACAGTTAAGGGGACGGTCCGCTGTGGAGGTCAGTGTTAAGGGGCAGATTGCTGTAGAGGGCGAGGCCACTGTTAAGGGGCGGGATGTTGGAAATCACTGTTAAGGAGATGGGGTACTGTGGAGGTCACTAATAAAGGGGCAGCTGCTGTGGAGGTCACAGTTAAAGGGGCGGGCCACTGTGGAGGTCAGTGTTAAGGGGCGGAGTGCTGTAAGGGTCACTGTTAAGGGGGCAGGGAGCGGTGGAGGTCACAGTTTAGGGGACGGTCCGCTATGGAGGTCAGTGTTAAGGGGCGGAGTGCTGTAAGGGTCACTGTTAAGGGGGCAGGGAACGGTGGAGGTCACAGTTTAGGGGACGGTCCGCTATGGAGGTCAGTGTTAAGGGGCGGAGTGCTGTAAGGGTCACTGTTAAGGGGGCGGGGTGTTCTGGATTTCACATTTTAAGGGAACGGAGCTCTGTGGAGGTCACTTTTAAGGGCGCAGGATATTGTGGAAATCACTGTTAACGATGTGGGGTACTGTGGAGGTCACAAATAAAGGGCCAGCCGCTGTGGAAGTCACTTTTAAAGGGGAGGGCACTGTGGAGGTTACTGTTAAGGGGGTGGGGGACTGTGGAGGTCACTATTAAAGAGGCAGCTGTCGTGGAGGTCACTGTTAAGGAGATGGGGTACTGTGGAGGTCACTAATAAAGGGGCAGCCGCTGTGGAGGTCACTGTTAAAGGGGTTGGCACTTTGGAGGTCACTGTTAAGGGAGGAAGGGACTGTGGAAGCCACTATTAATGGGGCAGCAGGGACTGTGAGGTCACTGTTAAGAGAGCAGGGTACAGTGGAGGTCACTGTTAAAGGGGCGGGGTACAGTGGAGGTCACTGTTAAGGGAGCGGGGTATTGTGGCAGTTACTGTTAAAGGGGCAGTCACTGTGGAGGTCTCTGTTAAGGGGGCTGGGAATGGTGGAGGTCATAGCTAAGGGGACTGTAACCTATGGTCTGTGTTAAGAAGCGGATGCTGTAGAGGTCACTGTCAAGGGGGTGGAGTGCTGTGGAACTCACTGTTAAAGGGGCAGGCTGCTGTGAAGGTCAAAGTTAAGGGGGGGGCGCCGCTGTGGAGGTTCCATTTTAAGGAGGCGGGGCACTGTGGGGGGGGTCAGTGTTAAGGGGTGGGGGGCTGTGGAGGTCATTGTTAAGGGGGCGGGGTACTGTAGGTGTCACTGTTATAGGGGATACTGTTGATATCTTTTAACAACACAAAGAAACATTAAATGAAATATAACTGTGCGAAGTCGGGTCCTTCTGCTAGTTATAATAAATGTCACACAACACATGTTGCAATGTAGTTGTACCCTTTTTGTCACGCTACACATGTACTCATTAGCCAGAGCGCCCACCTACCTGGGAACATCTTGCGGGTAGTGGCGCAGGAACAGTCGTTGCTGCTCCCCCTAAATTTGCGCTTGAACTGTTCGGAGCAGTGGCACAGGGCTCACATTGTCAGGGCCAGGTGAGATGTCCGGCCATGTCTATCAACAGGCAGGTGGGCACTTCTTCACCTGTGGAGACAGTCTGGCTAATGAGATGAATTGATGACATGTAAACGGTTTTGAGGTACTGGATGTTAAACCCAGGTCCTGACAATATTTAGATGCCTTCGATTGTTTTAAGTATGAATTGGTTTTCTCTGTTGAAGGTCAGTTTTAATTTTTAAACCTATATCCACTGATTTGGGCTGGAATTTCTTTGTGTGGCAACCGTATTGTCCTCATGGCAATCTCAGGAGCTAATAGACCCCAAATTGTTTATATGCACTATAATATTCATAGAGTGATGGCAAAAGTAAAGCGTCTAGCTGGAACTGCAAGACAGGGTCAATAGTGCAATTTTCATAAATTATACATTATAAGTCCCTAGACAACCTCTTTAACACCTGGGCATGTACCACACTGCATTATCGTAAATCTGCTGCACGTAGCGGTATTTTGTCTCGCAGAATTATGGTACTCATGCTGGCAACTCTGTGGACACCATTATACTGAATGGGATCCTTCAGGGACCACTACTGTCTGGCTGACGGATCCGCCAATTATGGTCAGCAATTAACATTTCTACAAACACTCATATTCGGCCTGTGTAAATGTGATGGCAGCCGACAAACTAGCTAGCTTGTTGGCTGATCTGACAGATCTTTTATGCTGCAGAAAATATCATTTGTTGGCACCCCACTGTCTAGGTCTTCTCAACCTGTGGCCCTCCAGCTGTTGTAAAACTACAACTCCCACCATGCCCTTCTGTAGGCTGATAGCTGTGGGTTGTCCGGGAATAATGGGAGTTGTAGTTTTCCAACAGCTGGAGGGCCACAGGTTGAGCATCCCTGGTCTAGTGTATACGGGGGGGGTGCTGCCGACAAAATGTGAAACCGTAAATAATTGTTCATCTCCATACAGAAGCAACTGCCATATGCAGCTATGTTGTAAATAGTAATTTATTCCCAATTATTACCTGCTGTAATGCCTCATTATTCACACGTCAGTGATTCACGGATGTGAGTTGTACGTGTTCTGCAAGGACAGCCCACGTTCCCATTCATTTTAATGCATGTATTCACACATCAGTGTTTTGCTCAAGGATCCATCACACCCATTATAGTCTATGGGTCTGTGAAAAACAGGGATGCAATCCGTGTTTCATCCATGTTTCACGGACCATTAGGAAGAGATGGTATGAAAATTTATTTTCAGCTGTGCAGGGTCAGTGAAACACGAATGACAAAGCAAAAAACGGACACACTGACCAAACATGGATCCTTCACTAACATCTTTACGGATGAATCACTGACCACCCTATCATGGATGTCATCACAGACGTGTGAATGATGCATAGAGGTCTAGCCGCATGGTCAGTTTTTCTGATTCAGTTTTTGAAGCCCAAACTAGGAATTAATGAAAATAAAAATAGATGAGAAGTCGTATCTGTTCTTTACTTTCTCTCTTTTCATAATCCACTCCTGATTTTGGCTTAAAAAACTGCTTAAAAAATCTGAACGTGTGGCAGCATCCTAACTTGTCCATGTAAGGGTACCTGCACACGTGTGAGGGTGAACACACAGAAAATCCGCATGAATTTCTGTGCATTCCTGTACCCAAAAATTACGGTTTTTGATGTGGTTTTGAGTTGACACAGATCAAATGAAATCCGCAGCTAAAACCGCAAACATAATTGACGTGCTGCGGATTTCTAAATCTGCAAAGTGTACACGAGAATCATCTAATCTAAACACTTTGCTGGTACTGTATTACGCTGTGGTTTTTCCGCAAACCCCCTTCAAAACAATATTGACTTGTGCATTCCAATGCCATTACAAGTGCTCTGCTGCCATCTAGGGGCAAGACCTTGCATCTATTTTAGACATTAATTGTAGGAAGATTCTGGATGATGTACAGGAAAGTTCTGGCTGAGAGGCAGAGAAGCAGAGAGGAGAGAGAGCTCAGAGAATAAGGTTGCATAAAGTCCTGCAAGGCTACAAATCGGGGTGATATAAGTTGATCATCTGCTTTGAGAAGAGAAGCTTCTTCCAACAAGTGCAGACTACACCCAGAGACTTTATCCAAAGCAGGCCTAATTTGATGCTATACACCTGAAACATCATCACTGCAGGAGATACATCCTCTGCCCAGGAAAAAACTGAGGGAAACCATAAAGTTAAGGCCTCATGCACACGACCGCTGTTGTGTTCCGTTCCGCAAAATGGGGTTCCGTTGTTCCGTGATCCGTTTCCGTTTTTGTTTCCGTGTGTCTTCCTTTATTTTTCGAGGATCACCAGACATGAAGGAAAGTAAAAAAAAAGTCTAAGTCAAGTTTGCCATGCAAATGATAGGAAAAAAACTGACGCGGATGACAATCTTGTGTGCCTCCGCGTTTTTTCACGGTCCCATTGACTTGAATGGGTCCGCAAACCGTTTTCCGTGAAAAAAATAGGACAGGTTATATTTTTTTGACGGACTGGAACCACGGATCACGAACGAGGATGACAAACGGTGCATTAGCCGAGTTTTCAACAGACCCATTGAAAGTCAATGGGTCCGCAGAAAATCACGAAAAACGGAACAACGGACACGGAATAAAACAACGGTCGTGTGCATGAGGCCTAAGTGTTATGTTACTTAGCATGTAAGGGGACTATAAATACATATACATTGTGCACTGGCTGATAACTAGGAGTGCCTTGGTGGTGGATAAAGAAAATTGGAATAATCTAGAATTGGAATAATCTAGAGAAGAGACTGTCACCATTAATAACTGTTTGAGTTGCCAGTTTGCCTGTGTTCCTGTTCATAAAGAGGCTATATTAGATATTAGATATCTGTACTGAACCACTTGCTGAAGAGGTTCTTGAGTAAAATATCCAGTTCTATCATACTCCATTGTGGTCTCTCTCTCAAGCTGGTGTGAACCTAAAAGGGATTACTACTATACTCCTAACATATAAACTCTCAGCTCTGCTACATCTGTTCATTTCATTTAAAACGGTCTTCTGTCTGAAAGTGAGAATCTGCTCTATCTTACCTTGCCCAGTCCAATCCAATGATAGGTAATCATTAACCAGCTCATTATTGTCTTTGTGTTTGCAGAAGTATATTAAATATTGTCATTTGATTGAATAGATGACCCGACGGGTAATGTACATTGCAGCAGCAGAACCTTCTAAAGACCACTTAAACATTTGGTTCCAGTGACTGCTGCAGAATGAAGACTGGGCACTGGATGGTAACGTTACAGAAGGTCTTCTACCCAACCTTGGCCACTGTTGGGATCCCATGTGAGTAAAGAGATATCGCTTTCTGCTTTGCCAGGATTAATAACTATAAGACCTCATGCACATGACCGTATTTTTCATCCATGTGCTTTTTTTTCTTCGAGGGTAGCACACTGAGCCATTCGTTTCTATGGGGCCAAGTGGCTCTTATGCCAATTATAGAACATGTTCTACTCTTGTCCGTATTGCAGACAAGAATAGTCCTTTCTATTTATCTTCAATGGAGGCAGACTACACAACTGCTATGGAGCTCGGTGAAAATGGGGTTGGGCCTGATGCTGAACTTCTCTTTCCGATACAAAAACACTGCATTTTCATGCCGTTACCACTAGAGGGAGCTCAGTGCAAAAAGATTTTAACAGCTTCCATTGAAGTCAACCGTACCTGCATAAATTCCTGTGCACTGAGCTTCCCCAAGTAGTGGCTGCAGGCAGACAGCTTTGTAATAGATTTAAAGCCGGAGTATTTATGCCAGTTGAGATGTATGGTGTTCAGAATGAGTACCATAGTTATGAAGCAACTGTTCCATTTTACTAATATAGAAATCAGATAAAGCGGGTGGCACCAAGGATGACTTTATTTATTACAATTTTTTTATAAAAATGTTGTCCACTTAATAAAAAAATAAAAAATTCATCAAAAATCTGGAGCATTGAGAATTGCATTCTGCATGGCCTTGGACTGAATGATGCATGCCTACTGGGAAACTGTACGGGGTGTGGGGCCCCATACTAAATCTTGCTATGGGGCCCTATGAGATTTGTGTACAACCCTGTTTCTATTAATGGGAGTGAGAAAAATACAGAAAGCATACAGAACATATCTGTATTTTGAGGATCCATTGTTTGCCTAAGGGTCCATTCCCGCAGCGGATTTTGACGCTGTTAATATCCACCGCATTTACAGTGTCAGAAACGGCTGTTGCAGTTGTTCACTTTGAATGCTGCTGACCCGCTTACGGCTCAGCTCCAAGCTGCATCTGTCTGCACCCCACTCCAAGAAGGCATATATCCCTTCTTGGTTCGTTCGCGGCTTTAAACTGCCAGCCCATGAACTGCAGCATTACTTCCCATTGAAAACAGTGTCAGGCAGGCACCATGCAGACGCCACCGGAGTTTTGGTGTGGCGTCCGAAACAAAACTATGACTGAAAATTCCTCCGTCTGAACATCCCCTAGGTGTTTGAAGTCTTTCTGCTTCGTGTTTTGGAGCTTCTACATTTTTCCAGCTTGGAGTAGCTTATTTTTGCTATCCTAGTGCTTGGTCGCTCATGTATAGACGATGAATATGTAAGTGGAGAAAAGGGTGAATTATGCAGAGAAGCATCAAATTGTCTCTCTGCTCTACATACAAAGCTGAAATCAACGTTCTAGATGACCTAGTCCTAAACCAAACCGACTCGCATAAAAGTCATTTCATGCTTCCTCCTTCTTGAAAAATGACTACAGTACATGAACGTAGTAAAACTGCTTTCACCATTCACATGACGGTGTTAGTCTTTTACTCTGCTTCATTACAGATTTTTTTTTATGCCTTACACTAGGCAGAATCAGATTTTTATTGTGTATGAACAATCACCAATATACAGTATGCACTCAGTAAAGACTGCTGCTAAGCTAGTAGAGTATACATCCCAACTGTGGCTAACTGGCTGTCCACTTTTTACAATTATTTTGTGTGAGAATAGGCTGCCCCAGGGTTCCTTTTAAAGGGAGTCTGTCAGCAGATTTGACCACGCTAAACTGCTGACAGCTCTAGATAGGCATCTGGGGTACCAGTACAAGTGTACCTTTTATGGCGGTTCTTATTATTTTTTATTAGCAGGAGTAGTGTGAACATGACATTTTATTCTGCCAGGTTCTGCGATGTGCTACTTCACAGCCCCTCCCCTCCAGTCTGAATTACAGGTGTAGCATCCAATCAGGAGACAGTTACAGCTGTCACTTAGAGCAGATAGGAGGGGCCCTGAAGAGGCAATGGTCAGCACTGCTACTAGGGTCTCTCAAGTGAATTGGAGCGGCACACTAGGCAAGAGATTCCTAGTGGTGCTCAGCATCCAACAGACCATAAAAGCATACCCATGGTACAAACAGAAAATGCAGCACTTGCACACTATTTGAAATATCTGGCACTATTGTAATTCACATAAAATCAAGCAGGCAAGATATGCGGTGTGCAAACAGGCAACAGCCATTTTACTCTGCCCACGCTTCCTCAGCCTTCACTCAATGCAGAGGGCACTTCATAGTGAATTGTGTCCTCCTGGGTACTTGCAGGAACAGAACCTGGCAAAATGAATTAAATCGTCATTTAAGAATAAGGGATCTCTTGAGCACCTCATAAAAAAAATAAAACGGTTGCTGTGTTAAATGAAGTTGTTGTCAATCAAGCAGGCAAATTAATTTTGAGTGTAGCCAAAATGTATAAGTGTATTCTTATCTCAGGCAGCTATGACACATTCATAGCATGCTCTGTTTTTTTCTGTAACTCCCATAGAAGTGAATAGAGAAGGCCATGTACATGAGTGGCCTCCTCATCAAGCAGGGCATCAGTTGGGTACCACACCACACACTGCACAGAAGTGAGTCCAAGAGGTGGGACCTGCATCTGTCAAGAATTCATGGCATAACCTGTAGATATGCTATAAATGTCTGAGATAGAAATACTCTGTTAAAGGGGTTGTCTGGGTTCAGAGCTGAACCAGGACATAATCCCTTCTTCACCCCTCCAGCCCGTCTGAGTGGAGCATCGGAACATTTCATGCAGCACAGCGCAAGGGTTTTTCTTCATATCTGGTGACGTACTGGGCTTTTTCACAGTATGCTAGGCTGAAGTTTCCACCTATCAGTGAGCCTAGTGACGTCACTGGCACTAATGTGCAGTCTTTAGCGCTGCCCTAGCCTGTAACACAGCCCAGGGCAGCGCTAAAGACCGCTCATTAGTGCCGGTGACTTCACCAGAAGCACTGCTAGGCGGAGGCCTCCGCCTAGCAGTGTGAAAATGTAAGCAAACAGCCCTTGCCCTGCGCAATCCAGCGTGGGGCAAGGAAGAACATCAGATCAATGCTCCGGGGCTGGAGGGGTGAAGAACGGGTTATGTCCATTCCCCCTTTAAGAGTCCATATTTTTCACATTATCTATTTGTTTTGGTGCTAGTACAAACTTGCATCTTTTTGAAGAGGTTGTCCTACCTGGCAATGACTTTCCATATTGATTGTGAGGGCAAATAGACATCATGGGGGGGGGGGGGGGGGTCCGCTGCTATGGTCCCCCTCTGTAATCCAGATGGCAAGCCACTGCAAAGTTCAGCTGCTGATGCATGCCATCTAGTCCTACTTTTCCCCTGTAGCATTTGGAAATGAGCCATGGCACTGAGCCTCCTACTGGCAATAGCAGCTAATCACCCATGATGAGAAAAGAAACAGATGTGACATCCCATTTATATATTTTAAATCTTAAAATAAAAAAAATGGGGTATGCTTCATATCTGACACAGTGCTACTCTTGCCTATGGGCTATGTCTGTTATTGCAACTCAGACCAATTCAAGTGTATGGGGGATAAGCTGCAGTATCAAGCACAGCCCATGTCTGAAACTGTCATTTAATTTTATTTTCTGTAGGGGCAGTGATATAAAGCTTTTTCTAACATACTTTATTAGAAATTATGTTAGCTTTTATTCGAAAACAGCCTCTAAAGTGTTCCCTTAGCGACACTCTTGAGTATTGCTATGGAAATTCCATCATTAGCATTCTAGTGGACACTGAAGCCAAGCACCTGTAGGATGCAGAGCTGGCTTCTCAGCCTGCCTCTGGTCTCCATGCCCCAGCTGCTGTTTTCCTAACCCAGTCCTGCCTCCCTACATATCTAAAAAGCCAGTGCTTCCCCACATATTTCATCTGCTGCTTGTGCTGATTGATGACAGCCAAACTCCCCTCTAATCTTCTAATGCATTTCTGGTTAGTGCTACGAAAACAGGGAAAGAAGCAGGGCTACAGCAATCAGCCCTGACCTGCTCCTCTCTCCATCTTCCCAACTGTAATCAGTGATGCGCTGTGAGTGTTATTAAAATTCTAACATCGACATTCTAGTGGACACTGAAGAGAAGCACCTGGAGGATGCAGAAGCTGCTTCTCAGCCTGCCTCTTGTCTCCCTGCCCCAGCTGCTGCTTTCCTAACCCATTCCTGCCTGCCTACATCTCTTATATATTACTAAAAAGTCAATGCTTCCCCACATATAGTTTATCTGCTGCTCAAGCTGATTGATGGCAGCCACACTCTACTCTATCCTCCTAATGCTACCCTCCTAATTCTGGTTAGTGCTACGTAGGCAGGGAGAGGAGCAGGGCTACAGCAATTAGCGTTGATCTGCTCCTCTCTCCATCTTCCCAACTCTAATCAGAGATGCACTGTGAGGGCAAAGAGGAAGACTGCTGCCTGCAGTCAACACTGGCAGTAGATGAAATATGAAGGGAAGCGTGTAACATTCATTTTGTAGTAAAATATAGTTTCAATAGAACGCTGAAGATGGAATTTCCTTAGCAATGGTCAGAGGGTTACTAAGGCAATGCTTTAGAGGCTGTTTTCTAATAAAATGTAACATAATTCCGTAATAAAGTATATTACAAAAACACTTTGTCACTGCCCCTACACATAAAAAAAATACATGAAATCACAATTTCACTTTAAGCAATCTGTCCTATCTAGGTCCTACAAATTGGGTCTCACTACAGAACAACTGTGCAGAGCTGCATCAAATACACTGTAGTTAAAAGGGGTCTTTCAAGAAATAACATAGATTAAAAAGACTTCAGCATGATTGGATAGAAGATTTGTTTGAAAATATCTAGCCAAACAAGCAGGGAAAGTGGATATTACAGGGGTTCTCGAGGAATTATTTAAAAAGGCCGCCAGCAACCTGTCCTGGCATGTGAGCAGGACTGATTGCCTCCACTTTCAGAGCTGCCTATGCTGGTGAGGGGGCAGGAGCTCACTACACACTACACTTTGGCACTTGCATATACTACACATTGGTGAGCATTCCTGTCAGGCTGCTCAGCCATGACTGCATATTGTAGGCAGGAACACATCATTACTTTCTATTATAGAGCAGTGTAGTGTGTACTGCGGCCTTGCCGCTCACCACCTTGACAACTCTGCAAGTGAAAGCAACCAGTCCTACATTTTAGGACAGGTTGCTTGCTGCCATTTTAGATCATTCACGGAGAAACCCTTTAAGGGCTCTTTCACACTTGCGTTGTCCGGATCCGGCGTGTACTCCATTTGCCGGAATTACACGCCGTATCCGGAAAAACGCAAGTGAACTGAAAGCATTTGAAGACGGATCCGTCTTAAGGCCGTCTTAAGGCCGGATCCGGATTAATGCCTTTCAATGGGCATTAATTCCGGATCCGGCCTTGCGGCAAGTGTTCAGGATTTTTGGCCGGAGCAAAAAGCGCAGCATGCTGCGGTATTTTCTCCGGCCAAAAAACGTTCCGGTCCGGAACTGAAGACATCCTGATGCATCCTGAACGGATTTCTCTCCATTCAGAATGCATTAGGATAAAACTGATCAGGATTCTTCCGGCATAGAGCCCCGACGACGGAACTCTATGCCGGAAGAAAAGAACGCAAGTGTGAAAGGGCCCTAAGTCAAACATACATATTCATTAGCTATCAATAGAACAATTATTTGGCTGGCAGCTGTCTCTTCTGACTCCCTCCCTACTCTCCCTTACACATATACGTTTGGTTCAGCCAAACATGTATGTACATTCAATAGGGAGAGAGGAGAAAGCTGCTGCCAGGCACTTCTGATAATGGCTCATTTTCTGGGACACCAAAAGTATTGGGTAAAAATATTCATTTCACCCTATCCTTTGCTCTGGCGCTCCCCATACACATTAGGGTGGGTTCACACTAGCGTTATGGAGTCCGTTATGGCTTTCCGTTATAACAGGGTTATAACGGAACATAACGGAATCCATAAGACGGAAGGGCGGATCCTTTTTGCTTCCCATAGACTTGCATTATGACGGAATGCAAAACGGACGCCTTTAAAAGGCATTCTGTTTGCTCTCCGTCCTAATAGAAGTCTACGGGAATCAAAACGGATCCATCTGGTTCCCGTTATGCAAGACGGAAAACAAAGTCCTGTCGACAGGACTTTGTTTTCCGTCTTGCATAGCATGACCCAGACGGATCTGTTATGTTTTCCCATAGACTTCTATTAGGACGGAGCAAAACGGAATGCCTCTTATGTTCCGTTATAACCCTGTTATAACAGACTATGAACATGAACACCTTCCCAATATTTAAAATATACCTTTCAATAAATTCTCATAAAAAACTGGCCTACGGCCGGACTAGGTCCCAAGGATCAGGACGACACATACAATCTCATAATGTAATTGTCCTCAGTATCAAAGATACTCCGTATTTACTCACGGTTAGCTGAAATCACATTAGATGGGGTGATTGTCGACCGAGTGGAGGGACAGAAATGGTAGATAGGGTCCAGAGATGACGACAATGAAAAGGTCGTTTGTAGATGGTATCAAAGAAGAATTGAGGATCACACATATGATATCAGATACGCCAAATTACATGGACGACCTAACATATTCCCTGTGCGTCCCTAGATAGGCTAAGCCCAGGGACACCCCTTGAAGGTGGGGGCTCCCTGTCCTCGTACCTAGTCTATTGAACCCTAAACCACCCTATCCTAAAGAAAGCTGAGTACAAAAAGAGAAGACATACTGACAAAAAAAAATATATAAACACACACAATTCCCAACGTTACGTTTCCCCAGCCATTATATACCACGACTGGTTCGTCAGGGGAGAGGAGGGTAATACTCCAACATCAAGACCCCACAATGGAGATTTACATGCAATGTCCCACAATCGACCTTTAGGAACGGCAGCCCCAGGATGTAGGCAAAAGATGAGCGGTGTCCCAATGTCTATTCCAAACCTGGCGCCTTATAATAGGTCTGCCCCCACACTTAGTCCCTCCCCCTTAGTCAACCCCATACATAATATCTCCAATGTTAAAGCCTCACATATACAGCCCACTCTTCAATCAATCATCTGATAAATATGTTCTGATTGCAATAAGTATCGAGGAGTACCTTTAGAGAGATTAGATCCCATAGAACGCCCCTTTGTTATAACAGAAAACCATAACAGACTCCATAACGCTAGTGTGAACCCACCCTTAGATTGTCAGCGAACCTTCTGTTGTCAACAGGTTCAGCCGACATTACCCTAATGTGTAGGAGAGCCATAGTCCTCAGTTCATTATAAACACTGTCAATAAGACTGAAGATGTCAACAATTCCATGTTCAAAACGTGATCTTGACTGTTTATGTGCCTTGGCTATATTCTTGAGCTGAGCACCTCACAGGTTCAAGTAGTGTACTTGCAGAACACACATCTAAAGAATATACCAGGTGAGGCAAAAGTCTGTACCTTTTAACAGGTGTAATTTGTAGAAAATTGACTTCCAATTTGTCAAAGTATTATTTGGGAGGGGCATGCATTATTTGATGGAGGAAACTTTTTTGGCCACCATTTTGAAATTCGCTATATTGAATTCAACTCATGTTTTTCCAATGGTAAGGGGTCATGATATACAGTATATTAATCTTTGCTAGAATTTATTCAGAAACACGCTGGAATTGTCAGTTTTGACCTATCTTTACATGTTTGAGTTCAGCGAGGTCGAAGTTTCTTAAAATTCTTTATATGAAGTGTTCGATGCCAGATACACATAGTTCCTGCTGTGACCATGTCCGGAGGCTGTCTGTTCCACAAATTCAAAGTTCTTACAGTAAAGAAGCTTTGACGCTTCTGGAGACTGAACTTTTTCTTCTCCAGTTGGAGGCAATGCCCCCTTGTCTTTTGAGCGCATTCTACATGGAACAGTTTATCACTAGAGTTGAGTGAACCCGAACTTTAGGTTTTTCGGCACCCGGACCCGAACATTTACGTAAAAGTTCGGGTTCGGTGTTCGGCGCTTTCTTGGCGCTTTTTGAAAGGCTGCACAGCAGCCAATCAACAAGCGTCATACTACTTGTCCCAAAAGGCCATCACAGCCATGCCTACTATTGGCATGGCTGTGATTGGCCAACTGCAGCATGTGACCCAGCCTCTATTTACGCTGGAGTCACGTAGCGCCGCCGTCACTCTGCTCGCATTAGTGTAGGGAGAGGCTGCAGCTGCTGTGAGGGAGAGATCAGGGAGCAATCTTATCAAGAACTGGTTCATGTACTCATCGATCTACAGAAAAAGTGTTTTGTGGGTGCAGTGCACAATATTTTTAAGCCTGCCCTGAGCCAACTACTGCTGAAAACAAACTTTTCTTTCTTCAGTTAGTCAATATCAATACATGATCGGCAGCCATTTTATGCAACGATAGTGCACCAGCACAGGCTATCTGCAAGTCCAGAAATACAGCTTTGGTATACTGGGGTGAAAAAAGCCTCTAATATACTGCACATCTGGGATTAGACAAGCATAAGTTACTGTCACATTTAGGACAGAAATACAGCTTTTTGGTTAGGGTGAAAAAACCCGCTAATATACTGCACATCTGGGATTACACGTGCATAAGTGACTGTCACATTTAGGCCATAAATACGGCTTTGGCATACTGAGTGAAAAAAGCCTCTGATATACTGCACATCTGGGATTACACGTGCATAAGTGACTGTCACATTTAGGACAGAAATACAGCTTTTTGGTTAGGGTGAAAAAACCCTCTAATATACTGCACATCTGGGATTACACGTGCATAAGTGACTGTCACATTTAGGCCAGAAATACAGCTTTTTGGTTAGGGTGAAAAAACCCTCCAATATACTGCACATCTGGGATTACATGTGCATCAGTGACTGTCACATTTAGGCCAGAAATACAGCTTTTTGGTTAGGGTGAAAAAACCCTCTAATATACTGCACATCTGGGATTAGACAAGCATAAGTGACTGTCACATTTAGGCCATAAATACGGCTTGGCATACTGGGATGAAAAAAGCCTCTGATATACTGTACATCTAGGATTAGACGTACATAAGTGACTGTCACATTTAGGCCATAAATACGGCTTTGGCATACTGGGGTGAAAAAAGCCTCTCATATACTGCACATCTGGGATTACACGTGCATAAGTGACTGTCACATTTAGGACAGAAATACAGCTTTTTGGTTAGGGTGAATAAACCCTCTGATATACTGCACATCTGGGATTAGACAAGCATAAGTGACTGTCACATTTAGGCCATAAATACGGCTTTGGCATACTGGGGTGAAAAAAGCCTCTGATATACTGTACATCTAGGATTAGACGTGCATAAGTGACTGTCACATTTAGGCCAGAAATACGGCTTTTTGCTTACTGGGGTGAAAAAAGCCTCTAATATACTGCACATCTGGGATTAGACAAGCATCAGTGACTGTCACATTTAGGCCAGAAATACGGCTTTTTGGTTACTGGGGTGAAAAAGCCCTCTGATATACTGCACATCTGGGATAAGACGTGCATAAGTGAGTGTCACATTTAGGCCACAAATACCGCTGTCATATAGAGTTAAAAAAAAAATAGAGTGCATTACCCTACATTAGGGTTTATATTGGCGGTTAATTATTTTTAACATACTTAACCACTTTTTACTTTGCTTTGTGAACGCTAACTATGAGGCAAACATCTAATAAGGGACGCGATCATGGTCGTGGTGGCGGTGTTGGTGGAGCCTCTGGTGCAGGGAGAGGACGTGGCCGTTCTGCCACAGCTACACATCCTACTGAACCTACTACCTCAGGTCCCAGTAGCCGCCAGAATCTACAGCGATATTTGGTCGGGCCTAATGCCGTTCTAAGGATGGTAAGGCCTGAGCAAGTACAGGCACTAGTCAATTGGTTGGCCGACAGTGGATCCAGCACATTCACATTATCTCCCACCCAGTCTTCTGCAGAAAGCGCACAGGTGGCGCCTGAAAACCATGCCCATCAGTCTGTCACATCACCCCCGTGCATATCGGGGAACCTGTCTGTGCCTCAAGTCATGCAGCAGTCTCTTATGCTGTTTGAAGATTCTGCTGGCAGGGTTTCCCAAGGGCATCCACCTAGCCTTTCCCCAGGGGTGGAAGACATAGAATGCACTGACGCACAACCACTTATGTTTCCTGATGAGGACATGGGAATACCACCTCAGCACGTCTCTGATGATGACGAAACACAGGTGCCAACTGCTGCGTCTTTCTGCAGTGTGCAGACCGAAAAGGATGTCAGGGAGGAAGACTGTGTGGAAGATGATGCAGGGGACGATGAGGTCCTAGACCCCACATGGAATGAAGGTCGTACCACTGACTTTCAGAGTTCGGAGGAAGAGGCAGGGGTGAGACCGAGCCAACAGCGTAGCAAAAGCAGGAGCAGGGTGCAAAAGCAGAGCAGCCGTCGCCAAAATAGTTCGCCTGCTACTGGCCACCGTCAACAGGGACCGAGCACACCAAAGGCAGCTTCAAGGAGTTCCCTGGCATGGTACTTCTTCACACAATGTGCTGACGACAAGACCTGAGTGGTTTGCACGCTGTGCCATCAGAGCCTGAAGCGAGGCATTAACGTTCTGAACCTTAGCACAACTTGCATGACCAGGCATCTACATGCGAGACACGGGCTGCAGTGGAGTAAGCACCTTCAAAACCAAGAAAGGGCTCAGGCCCCTCCTGCTCCCTCTTCTGCTGCTGCCTCTTCCTCCGCCTCTGAAGGAACGTTGGCACCTGCCGCCCAGCAAACAGAGGATATGCCACCAACAACACCACCTCCGTCACCAAGCATCTCCACCATGTCACACGGAAGCGTTCAGCTCTCCATCTCACAAACCTTTGAGGGAAAGTGTAAATTCCCACCTAGCCACCCTTGATCCCTGGCCCTGAATTCCAGCATTTCTAAACTGCTGGCCTTTGAAATGCTGTCATTCAGGCTGGTGGAGATGGACAGCTTCAAACAGCTTATGTCGCTTGCTGTCCCACAGTATGTCGTTCCCAGCCGCCACTACTTCTCCAGGAGAGCCGTGCCCTCCCTGCACAACCAAGTATCGGATAAAATCAAGTGTGCACTGCGCAACGCCATCTGTGGCAAGGTCCACCTAACCACAGATACGTGGACCAGTAAGCACGGCCAGGGATGCTATATCTCCCTAACTGCACACTGGGTAAATGTAGTGGCGGCTGGGCCCCAGGCGGAGAGCTGTTTGGCGCACGTCCTTCCGCCGGCAAGGATCGCAGGGCATCATTCTTTGCCTCCTGTTGCCTCCTCTTCCTACTCTGCTTCCTCCTCCTCTTCTACCATCTTCTCATCCGGTCAGTGACAGACCTTCACCACCAACTTCAGCACAGCCAGGGGTAAACGTCAGCAGGCCGTTCTGAAACTGATGTGTTTGGGGGACAGGCCCCACACCGCGCAGGAGTTGTGGCGGGGTATAGAACAACAGACCGACGAGTCGTTGCTGCCAGTGAGCCTCAAGCCCGGCCTGGTGGTGTGCGATAATGGGCGAAATCTCGTTGCAGCTCTGGGACTAGCCGGTTTGACGCACATCCCTTGCCTGGCGCATGTGCTGAATTTGGTGGTGCAGAAATTCATTCACAACTACCCCGACATGTCAGAGCTGCTGCATAAAGTGCGGGCCGTCTGTGCGCGCTTTCGGCATTCTCATCCTGCCACCGCTCGGCTGTCTGCTCTACAGCGTAACTTCTGCCTTCCCACTCACCGCCTCATATGTGACGTGCCCACCAGGTAAAACACCACCTTGCACATGCTGGAGAGACTGTGCGAGCAGCAGCAGGCCATAGTGGAGTTTCAGCTGCAGCACGGGTGGGTCGCACTGCGGAACAGCACCACTTCACCACCAATGACTGGGCCTCCATGCGAGACCTGTGTGCCCTGTTGCGCTGTTTCGAGTACTCCACCAACATGGCCAGTGGTGATTACATCGTTATCAGCGTTACAATACCACTTCTATGTCTCCTTGAGAAAACACTTAGGGCGATGATGGAAGAGGATGTGGCCCAGGACGAGGAGGAGGAAGAGGGGTCATCTCTAACACTTTCAGGCCAGTCTTTTAGAAGTGGTTCAGAAAGAGGATTTTTGCAACAGCAGAGGCCAGGTACAAATTTGGCTAGCCAGGGCCCACTACTGGAGGACGAGGAGGATGGGGATGAAGCATGTTCACAGCGGGGTGGCATCCAACGCAGCTCGGGCCCATCACTAGTGCGTGGCTGTGGGGATACGGAGGACGCAGACAATACGCCTTCCACAGAGGACAGCTTGTCCTTACCTCTGGGCAGCCTGGCACACATGAGCGACTACATGCTGCAGTGCCTGCGCAACGACTGCAGAGTTGCCCACATTTTAACGTGTGCTGACTACTGGGTGGCCACCCTGCTGGATCCCCGTTACAAAGACAATGTGCCGTCCTTAATTCCCTCACTGGAGCGTGATCGGAAGATGCGCGACTACAGGCGAACGCTGGTAGACGCGCTACTGAGAGCATTCCCGACTGATGCCGGGGGATAAGTGGAAGCACAAGGCGAAGGCAGGGGAGGAGGAAGAGGTCGCCAATGCAGCTATGTCAGCGCTAGCACCTCAGAAGGCAGGGTTAGCATGGCCAACATGTGGAAAAGCTTTGTCACCTCGCCGCAACAACCGCCCCCAACTGCTGATATGGAGCGTGTTAGCAGGAGGCAGCATTTGAACAACATGGTGGAACAGTACCTGTGCACACGACTACACGTACTGACTGATGGTAATGCCCCATTCAACTTCTGGGTCTCCAAATTGTCCACATGGCCAGAGCTTACCCTGTATGCCTTGGAGGTGCTGGCCTGCCCTGCAGCCAGTGTACTCTCTGAACGTGTATTTAGCACGGCAGGAGGCGTCATTACAGACAGACGCAGCCGCCTGTCCACAGCCAACGTGGACAAGCTCACGTTCATTAAAATGAACCAGGCTTGGATCCCACAAGACTTATCTGTACCTTGTGCAGAATAGACATTTATACCACCATCAAACATACATTCTTGTACTCAAGTCAAGTGCAATGATTTTTATTTTTTTTTAAATTTTATTTGTCCCAATATGGCCTACCTACCCCAATAAAAAAAAAAAACTGTTGGCTACCTGTTCCTCCTCCATTGCTGCCTCCACCTACAACACCACATTCACCGCCTCCTCAACCTCCAACTCCATATCCACCTCCTTCTCTGAGTTGCAGGTTAATAATTTGCAATTTTTTGTTATTTTATTTTTAAGTTATTTCCCTATCCACATTTGTTTGCAGAGCAGTTGCCATGCTCTTAAGCACATTTTACTGCCTTTTACATCCCTCTAGCCTTTTCAAGGACTATTTTAGAGCCATTTTAATTTTAAAAAGTGCCAATTTTAGTGCCCTAAATTAAAAAAAAATCTTATTTTCAATTGTCGGGTGACATTTTACCATTTTTGGCGTATACAAACCCCTGCTGTGCCTGGGTGACAGGGGCCTAAATCTCTCAAAATGCTCTGTTGTATTGCTGAGTGACAAGAACCCCCTTTTGCCGTGAATGAACCCCTGCTGTGCCTGGGTGACAGGGGTCTAAATCTCTCAAAATCTTCTGTTCTATTGCTGGGTGACATCTACCCCCTTTTGCCGTGAATGAACCCCTGCTGTACCTGGGTGACAGGGGCCTAAATCTCTCAAAATCCTCTGTTGTATTGCTGGGTGACAAGAACCCCCTTTTGCCGTGAATGAACCCCTGCTGTACCTGGGTGACAGGGGCCGAAATCTCTCAATATCCTCTGTTGTATTGCTAGGTGACATGAACCCCCTTTTGCCGTGAATGAACCCCTGCTGTGCCTGGGTGACAGGGGCCTAAATCTCTCAAAATGCTCTGTTGTATTGCTGGGTGACAAGAACCCCATTTTGCCGTGAATGAACCCCTGCTGTGCCTGGGTGACAGGGGTCTAAATCTCTCAAAATGCTCTGTTGTATAGCTGGGTGACATGTACCCCCTTTTGCCATGAATGAACCCCTGCTGTACCTGGGTGACAGGGGCCTAAATCTCTCAAAATTCTCTGTTATTATTGCTGGGTGACATGAACCCCCTTTTGCCGTGAATGAACCTCTGCTGTACCTGGGTGACAGGGGCCTAAATAGCTCAAAATCCACTGTTGTATTGCTGGGTGACATAAACCCCCTTTTGCCGTGAATGAACCCCTGCTGTACCTGGGTGACAGGGGCCTAAATATCTCAAAATCCACTGTTGTATTGCTGGGTGACATAAACCCCCTTTTGCCGTGAATGAACCCCTGCTGTGCCTGGGTGACAGGGGCCTAAATCTCTCAAAATCCTCTGTTGTATTGCTGGGTGACATGAACCCACTTTTGCCGTGAATGAACCCCTGCTCTGCATTGCTGACAGGGAACTAAATTTATTGAAAACATTTGTAACTGATCGGAAGATGCGCGACTACAAGCGCACGTTGATGATAGCATTCCCACCTGACAGCGTGGGCACAGTGGAAGCATAAGGCGAAGGCAGAGGAGGAGGAAGAGGTCGCCAACGCAGCTGGGGCACCGCCAGCACCTGAGAAGGCATGGTTAGCATGGCCAAAATGTGGAAAAGCTTTGTCAGCCTTGGAGGTGCTGACCTGCCCTGCAGCCAGTGTATAGTGTGAACGTGTGTTTAGCACAGCAGAGAGCATTATCACAGGCCGCAGCCAATGTGGACAAGCTTACGTTTATTAAAATGAACCAGGCATGGATCCCACAGAACTTGTCTGTACCTTGTGCAGAATAGACATTTATACCAGCCTCAACCATCCATTCTTGTACTCAAGTGCACTTACTCTTTATTTTATTTTGTTATATGTCCCAATATTTTGGGGGATACCCCAATTTAAAAATAAAAAATAACACAAATCAGTGTTGGCTACCTATTCCTCCTTCACCGCCGCTTCCACCTACACCGCCACGTCAACCTACACCGCCACATCCACCCATTCACCGCCTCCTCAACCTCCTACTCCTAGATCCAGATTGTTATTTTTAATTTTTCTGTATTTTATGTTATTTTAAGTCATTTCCCTATCCACATTTGTTTGCAGAACAGTTGCCATGCTCTTAAGCACATTTTGATGCCTTTTGCAGCCCTCTAGTCCTTTCCAGGACTATTTTAGAGCCATTTTAGTGCCCAAAAGTTCGGGTCCCCATTGACTTGGGTTAAGTTCGGGTCCCGAACCCGAATTTTTTTTTCAAGTTCGGCCAAACCGGCCGAACCCGAATATCCAGGTGTCCACTCAACTCTATTTATCACCATTTTTGTATGTCCCATTTATATATTTGTATAGGTTAATCATGTCCCCCCTTATACTTCTCTTCTCAAGACTAAATAATTTTAATTCTTTTAATCTTTCATAACTAAGACCTTCCATGCCCCTTATCAGTTTAGTCGTGCTCCTCTGTTCCAAAGCATCCTTTTTATGGACTGGTGCCCAGAACTGAACAGCATTTTCCAGATAAGACTGCACCAAAACTTTGTAAAATGGTAGTATTACATCCCTGCCCCGCGAGTCCATGCCTCGTTTAATGCATGACAATATCCTGGTAGTCTTAGGCCCCTTGCAGACGAGCGTTCCTCCCAAAGCGAGTCCGCAAGGCAGCTCCCGGCCTGACCTCCCAGCACTGCCGGGGGTCACATAGCATTATATTGATTTATGATGCTATGTAACCCTTACAGTTCTGGAATGTATTGGATAACACTGGCATAATGCTGCCAGTGTTATACAATACATTCCAGAACTGTAATGGTTACATAGCATCATAAATCAGTATAATGCTATGTGAATACCGTCAGTGCTGGGAGGTCAGGCCGGGGGCTGCGATGCACACTCGCTGCGGGAGGAATGCTCGTCTGCAAGGGGCCTTAGAAGCAGCTGATTAACACTGTATGATTGTATGATTTGATTTCTCTTAAAAATACATTTGTCTCAGTTTCCATTTTTCACTTTCCTTATTGTAAATCTCTTTTACATTTTGCAGCAAACCTATTAACTTTCTTGATTTTCTGGAGAAGTAATTGCGGACTTTCACCTTCTTGTCGTTGTTATATGATGGCCATCGCGGTCGCGGATACACTGGTCCTCATTCAGATTGTCATTCTGGAGATGATCCTTAAGTTCTACACCCTAGATCCCTTCTGGAGTCGAGGGCCTTGGTGCATGATCCGAGATGTGCTAACGTATGGCGCTTACAATGCTTCTGTTTGGCTGGTTGTCTGCTTTACCATAGAACGTTTCATCGCAATCCGAGCTGTGCGTGTCAAACCCAAGATATGTACTAAAATATGTACACGCTACCTAATAGGGGCTGTCTTTCTCTGTAGTCACCTGCTGTCTATTCCATATTTATGGTCAAATGAGTCCAAGCCACTGAATGGGACCAATGGATTTATATGTGTCTACAATTCTCAGTTGACAAAGCTGTACGTGGATTGTTTGGTATGGCTTCAGAACACTCTTGTATATATCATACCATTGATTATCATCTTTACTCTCAATGGATTCATTTTAAAACAGATCTGCCAAAGCAACAAAGTGCACAGTGAAATGCAGCAAAACCGCAAGAGTTTTTCAGCGTTTGTCATGGTGAAGAAGCAACGTTTGAAGTCAATGGTGCTATTAGTGTCCATTTCCATGACTTTTTCTTATCTATGCACCACACGTTTTGTTACCCAAGTCCTTATCAAAACAATGCACTATGATATAGATAGAGAAGACTATAGTAAAAGCATTAACATTGCTGCAGACATGGGCACCATGCTTGACCTTTCCAACTCTGCAGTCAACATGTATCTGTATGCTTGTACACAGCCAAGATTTCGAAAGGAGATTATACAGCTGGTAAAATCTTTGATAATCCCTTGCAAACATGAGAAGTTGGAAAATAATATTCCTGTCATATCTTGCATGCTTTCCTAGAACTATATAAAAAGTCTTGGGCAACTACACAATGCAAAGTGGCCTCTTATAATTTGAAGCAAACCTTTCCTGCCAGTAAAGTTAAAGGGAACCTGTCACCTCCAAAAAACATCCCAAGCCGGCAGCAGTACCTGAGAGTAGCCAGCAGCGTGTTTGTAACGATCATTTTCTTCCTGCAGGCAGTTGAAGCAAAAGCTGTAAAAACGTTCTTTAATCCCCTGTCAAGTCCTGGGAAAAAAAAGTGTGGGAACTCACCCAAGATCCACTGCAAACCCCCCCCCCCCCCCCCCCCCAAAAAAAAACCACATATATTTCGCTGAAAATTCAGTGCAACATTTATTCTAAAGTGCCAGTTTACACAAACAACTGCAAAATTAACATGAAATAAACAAATATATATAGGGACCCGCACCTTTCAGACAATGGGGGCATATCCTAGCGATATGCCCCCATTGTCTGAGATGGGAAAACCCCTTTAAAATACAATACATGTGAATGGGCTTTTGAAAGCTACGTGTAGCGGAAAAAAAAAAAAAAGCCCAGAAAATCTAGCATGCTGACTGAGCCAAATGTACACATTGTGATCAAAACAAAACCAAAACTCCCCTTATATATAATTTACTTACAGTTCTGAAGACTCAGGGGTGCTGGCTGGTTTTGCCTCAGGGGTGCTGGCTGGCTTGGCCTCAGGGGTGCTGACAGGCTTGGCCGAGCAGAAGGAGTGTGGGACTGTGAGGCCTTTTTTCACCAAGCTGCTCCGGATCAGTGCTCTAGGCAGCTAGGCTTAGGGCTGGAAGTGGGCACCGCATAATAAGAAAAAAAAAATTTTCATTACACCTCAGGTCAGACCACCAATCAGACACCCAATGTTAATAAGACCCCAATAAGACCTCAGATCAGAACCCAATATGAATGACCCCCAATCAGACCTCAGATAGGAGCCCCATGCCTCATAGCAGCCCCCAGTGCCTCTCCATCAGCCCCTTAGTGCCTCTCCATCAGCCCCCAGTGCCTCTCCATCAGCCCCCCCAGTGCCTCTACATTAGCCCCCAGTGCCTCATATCAGCCCCCCAGTGCCTCTCATCAGCCCCCAGTGCCTCTTATCAGCCCTCAGTGCCTCTCATCAGCCCCCCAGTACCTCTCATCAGCCCCCCAGTACCTCTCATCATCCCCCAGTACCTCTCATCATCCCCCAGTACCTCTCATCATCCCCCAGTACCTCTCATCAGCCCCCCAGTACCTCTCATCAGCCCCCCAGTGCCTCTATATCAGCCCCCAGCAGATCTCATCAGCCCTCAGTGCCTCTATATTAGCCCCCGGTGCCTCTCATCAGTCCCCAGTACCTCTCATCAGCCCCCTAGTGCCTCTATATCATCCCCAACAGATCTCATCAGCCCCCAGTGCCTCTACATTAGCCCCCAGTGCCTCTCACTCATCAGCCCCCAGTACCTCTCATCATCCCCCCAGTGCCTCTATATCAGCCCCCAGCAGATCTCATCAGCCCCAGTGCCTCTAATCTGCCCCTAGTGCCTCTAATCAGCCCCCAGTGCCTCTAATCTGTCCCTAGTGTCTCTAATCAGCCCCCAGTGCCTCTAATCTGCCCCTAGTGCCTCTAATCAGCCCCCAGTCCTCTATATCAGCCCCCAGAGCCTCTCCATTAGCCGCCCAGTGCCTCTTACCAGCCCCCATGGCCCCATTCACTAGCGCCCAGTGCTGCCCCATCCACCAGCCCCGAGTGCCCCCTCCACTAGCCTCCAGTCAGTGCCTCTCCATTCAGCCTATAGTATAAAATATGAAAAAAACAAAACACTTACACTTACCTCTCCTGCTCCTGGACGCAGACTCTCCTCTTCTACTGCTGTAGGCTGCGCACGGAGTGACGTCACAGAGCGACTCACTCGGCTCCTGTGCACAGCCCTCACAGCCGACAGCCGAGGACCAGGAACGCGGCGGTGAGTACAAAGCCTTCACCGCTTCCTCCTGGTCCTTTTGCCCTGAAAGGGAACGGCGTTCCTGCCATGAAAAAAGTGCAGGAACGCCGTTCCCACGCGTTCCCCCTCGACTCGACATCTGCCTGCCAGCACGCTTCTCTAGTCAGGCTTGAAGTCACGGAGGCAGTGGCCTCCTTGCTTCAAGTCACGGTAACCACGCCCCTTCGCTGTGACTGACAGCCGGCAGTTCGGCAAAGCCATCCGAACTGTCGTGCATTAGCACTGTCAATCACAGCGAAGGGCCAGGGAAGGGGGCGTGGTTGGAGGTATATTAGACGGTCATTGGATATCAATTTTACTGCAGGCCATTACAAATAGATGTCAAATACATATGTTTAAAAGAACAAAAAATATTAAATTGGATTAAAAACATGGCTAATGAAATCCCCCCTCTTGAAAAAAAAACAAATGATAAGTTGAAATTCGATAACACGTGGTCGTCGTCAACATGTGTTGAATTCCACTGAGGTCCCAAACATTAGGCATTTACCGGACAGAAAAGAACAAGTAATTATGTGGCTGGAGGTATATTAGAAGGTCATTCAAAATCAATTTTACTGCAGGCCAGTGTAGTACAGGCCCCAAACATTAGGCATTCACCGGACAGAAAAGATCATGTGATAATGTGGCTGGAGGTACATTAGGCGGTCACCGTATAACAATTTTACTGTTGGCCAGTTAGATTACAGGCCACAAAAATTATGCATTGACCGTACATAAAAGATCAAGTGATTATGTGGTCAGAGGTATATTAGACGGTCAATGGATATAAATTTTACTGCAGGTCAGTAGACTACAGGCCCCAAAAATTATTCATTCACCGTACAGAAAAGAACAAGTGATTATGTGGCCGGACGTATATTAGACGGTCAATGGATATCAATTTTACTGCAGGCCAGTGGACTACAGGCCACAAAAATTATTCAATCACCGTACAGAAAAGCACAATTGATAATGTGGCTGGAGGTAAATTAGGCAGTCACCGTATAACAATTTTACTGTTGGCCAGTTAGATTACAGGCCCTAAACATCAGGCATTCACCGGACAGAAAAGAACAAGTAATTATGTGGCTGGAGGTATATTAGATGATCATTAGATATAAATTTTACAGCAGGCCAGTGGACTACAGGCCCCAAAAATTATTCATTCACCGTACAGAAAAGCACAAATCATAATGTGGCTGGAGGTAAATTAGGCGGTCACCGTATAACAATTTTACTGTTGGCCAGTTAGATTACAGGCCCTAAACATCAGGCATTCACCGGACAGAAAAGAACAAGTAATTATGTGGCTGGAGGTATATTAGACGATCATTAGATATCAATTTTACTGCAGGCCAGTACAGATAGATGTCAAATACATATGTTTAAAAGAACAAAAGATATTAAATTGGATTAAAAACATGGCTAACGAAATCCCCCCTCTTGAAAAAAACCCAAATGATAATAGTTGAAATTCGATAACACATGGTGATCACAGGTGTTTAATTCCTCCGAGGTCCCAAACATTAGGCATTCACCGGACAAATAAAGGCCTTTTATGCCGCTGTATTTACCTAAGACAGGGACCATTATTTTTTCTGGGTGGTGGCGGATATTTGTGGGCTGTCATCAGGAAATTCAATTAAACGTGGTCGTCACAGGTGTTGAATTCCTCTGATATCCATGTCTCATTAATTTTTAGAAATGTGAGGTAGTCCACACTGTCGTGAGCTAGGCGATTGCACTTATCGGTCACGATCCCCCTGCTGCGCTGAACGTCCTTTCGGACAGGACACTCGACGAGGGGCAAGCCAAGAGTTCCATGGCAAATTGTGCAAGCTCTAGCCTAGGTCAAGGCTGCACACCCAGTAGTCCAGGGGTTCCTCTCTTCTCAGAGCGTCCACATTGGCCGTTAACCCGATGTAGTCGGACACCTGTCTAGGCGTTCTCTGAGGCTGGATCCGGAGGGCGGCTCTTGAATGATCTCATATCCAAAGTGACCAACACATCTTCAAACCGCCCTCTTCTTGCATACGCTGTAGGATTGGTACTCGCAACTGTTTCTCTGTGGGTGGAAATTCCTCTGCCAGCGCCCACAACAGCAGAATGCAGCATCTCTCGCAGCAAGGCCTGGAAATGCTGCATTCTGACCAGGGCTGGTGCAAGAATTTTTGCCACCCTAGGCAAAAGCTAATTTTGCCACCCCTTGACTCCGCCCATTGACCACACCCTTTTACCCGCCCCTTTTTCAGCCACCTATTGCATGCAACATTTAACTATGGTCGTGTACCCTGTGCCAGTCTATGGTAATGTACCCTGTGCCAGTCTGACTATGGTCACGTACCCTGTGCCAGTCTGACTATGGTCATGTATATATAATATCCAGCCATTGTCTGCCACCTAGTACCATCCCAGTGATGCCAATCACTCTGCGCTGTTCAGCAGGTTGGCACACCAAACACGAGCAGTGCCACCTATTCACTGCCAGGCGCCATTCAGCCACTGTCTGAAATCCTGTGCCACCAGGGCAACATAAAACAGTATGCTGCCTTGTGCCCTCTGCCAGTCTGGCACTGTCCTGCACCCTGTACCATTCATAGTCCTTTAGACAGTCTGTGCCACCAATTAGGCTCCATGTGTAACTGCTGGTCACCCTGTGCCAGTCAGAATCTATGGCCCCTAGTCAAGCAGCAGGTGTGCCCTGACCCCTGTACACAAGTGTGTGCCACCCTGCTGCCAGTCACTGTCCTGCAGCCTCTGACACCCTAGTACAGGTTGTCAGAGTGCGGTTGCCAGGGGTGCTCACCAGGTTCTGCTCCTCACTGTGCTCCAGGTCCACATTGCCTTGGCTCTTGCCAAGATCATGTGTCTTCGGCGCGTGATCCCGCGAGACCTACCTCTGGAGGTCACTGGTCTTGCGGGATTGCGCGCCCGAAGTTAGGGCCTGTGCAAGGATTTTTGTCAACACAAGCGAATCTACATTTTGGCGCCCCCCCCCCAATCATTTCACATTTCTGCCCCTCATGATTCATGTCCATTTCTTGCCCCCCCCCCCCCATCATTTCACATTTCTGCCCCTCATGATTCATGTCCATTTCTTGCCCCCCCATGTGCTAATATCATAGAGCCATCCTCTCCCCCTGCCCCCTAATGTGCCAGTATCAAGTGCCTCATTTCACATTTCGGCCCCTCATGATTCATGTCCATTTCTTGCCCCCCCATGTGCTAATATCATAGTGCCATCCTCTCCCCCTGCCCCCTAATGTGCCAGTATCAAGTGCCTCTCTCCTCCCCCTCCATGTGCCAGTATCATGGCGCCAATAGCCCCCCTCCCCGTGGCAGTAAAGTAAAAAAAAATTAAGCAATTAACTATATAGCTTTCATAGCTGTGTGGGTAAATGCCTTGCCACTGATGTGTAAAGGTTGTGTGTCAGCTGCGTGCCGCTTGCTCTGCCCGAAGTGACTGAACAATTTCACTCGCAGCGCATCCGGCCGGCAAGTACAGGAACAGAAGGAGTCAAGGAGATGATGTCAGATGGATCACAAGAATGGGGCGGGGCGCAGGCGGCGGCCGGGTGCTACTGCTTGGGATTCGGACTCCAGAGTGTCGGCGCCCCCAGGCAGAGTGCGCTCTACGCGGTGGCCTACTCTGCTTATGTGGCGCCGGCCCTAATTCTGACAGCCCTCTGTGATGCTGGTAACATGTCCGCCATTTTGTGTAAAGGTCGTGAGTTCGAATCCCAGGAGAAACTTTTCTGAAAGACAGCCTAAATGAGATTTAAATACACCAGGGTCTTGTAGCTGTGTGTCAGCTGCGTGCTGCTTGCTCTGCCCGAAGTGACTGAACAAACTCACTCGCAGCGCATCTGGCCGGCAAGTACAGGAACAGAAGGAGTCAAGGAGATGATGTCAGATGGATCACAAGTAGGGGGCGGGGCGCAGGCGGCGGCCAGGTGCTACTGCTTGGTATTCGGACTCCAGAGGGCCTACTCTGCTTATGGGTGGCGCCGGCCCTGATTCTGACAGCCCTCTGTGATTCTGGTAACATGTCCGCCATTTTGTGTTTGTACCGGCGGTCTAAGTACGTTGACACCCAGTACTGGTCCTTTATCATTTTTATACGGGGTCCCTCTTCAAACACTGGAGCATTAAGGCCCCCATTTGCTCTAAATTGGAAGCGGTGGAGCGGCCTGGCCCAGGAGAATGTCGTCCTCTGTCTCCTCCCCCCAGCCACGGACAACACCAGGGATCCCAGAAAAGCTTAAAGCCTGCTCTTCTTGCTCCTCCTCCTCCACCCAGGCACCATCCTCCTCTGACTCCTCTTCAGACTCCTGCTGACTTGTCTCAGATGGAGTAGCCCCCCTTGGGAATTTATTCAGCATTGCGACTTCCTCATCTCCCTGCTCCTGCTCATCGACGGCTTGATAAATGACACGACACAATGCATGCTCCAGAAAGAAGGCATATGGTACGATATCACTGATGGCACCCTGGCTGTGACTGACCAGTTTGGTGATCTCATCAAATGACCGCAGAAGTCTGCATGCGTCGCGCATGAGCAGCCAGTGGCACGGTGAAAAAAAAACAAGCTCCCCAGAACATGTCCTGCCGCAGAGTTTGTACAGGTAGTTGTTAATGGCAGGTTTCTGCTGGAGAAGCCTATCAAACATATACAAGGTGGAGTTCCAGCGCATCGGGCAGTCACAAATCAGATGTCTAACGGGCAAGTGGTGTCGCCGCTGAATGTCAGCAAGGCGAGCCATGGCCGTGTAAGATCTTCTAAAATGACCAGAGATTTTCCTGGCCTGCCGCAAAACGTCCCGGACCCCACGGTATTTAGCAACGAATCGCTGCACGACTAAGTTCAGGACGTGTGCCATGCACGGCACGTGTGTCATTTTGCCCTGTTTCAGTGCGCTCAGCAGATTGGCATCGTTGTCGCACACCACTTTACCAACTGTCAAATTGAGTGGGGTTAGCCACTGATGGACCTGTGACCGCAGAGCTGAAAGCAGTGCAGGACCGGTGTGGCTCTTGTCTTCCATGCACAACAGCCGCAGCACAGCATGGCAACGTCTCTCCTGGCACGTTGAACAGGTTCTGGGGAGCTTAGGGGGTGCAGCGGAAGAGGCGGTAGCAGTGGAAGAGGAGGAGACGGAGGATGGAGTAGGAGGAGAAGAAGAAGCAGGCCTGCATGCAATCCGTGGCGGTAACACCAAATCCACACGGGTGCCACGGGTTACATGCTTGACGGCCGTCAGAAGGTTCACCCAGTGGGCAGTAAAAGTTATGTACCTTTCCTGCCCGTGTTTTCTAGACCATGTGTTTGTGGTCAGATGTATCTTGGCACCGACACTGTGTGCCAGAGATACATTCACTTGCCGCTGAACGTGGCCATATAGCTCTGGGATGCCCTTCTGGGAGAAATATTACCTTCCATTGCAGTGTGCCAATGTGGCCACAAATTTTCTAAAGGCCTCCGAGTCCATCAATTCATATGGCAGTAGTTGGCGGGCTAGCAGTTCAGACAAGCCAGCGGTCATCCGTTGGGCAAGAGGATTATCCGGCGTCATGATTTTTTTACGCTTGAACATTTGTAGGTGGAGTGGAGGACAAATGGGAGGAGAGAGGAGAAGAAGAAGAGGCAGGACGTGGAGCACCAGGAGTGTGGCTTTGTGGGTTCTGACGGCGTTGCTCCCACTGGGCTCGGTGATGGGAGGCCAGGTATCCACTCTCCAGCCACCATCAACATACAGTCCCATGTAAATAACATCACACCATCTCTCCAGCCCCCTCCAATATACAGTCCCATGTAAATAATATTCTTCTGTCTACAGCCCCCTCCAATATACAGTCCCATGTAAATACCATCCCTCTATGTCTACAGCCCCCTCCAATATACAGTCCCATGTAAATAACATCACCCCCTCCCTAGCCTCCTCCAACATACAGCCTCATGTAAATAAAATCGCCCCCTCCCTAGCCTCCTCCAACATACAGTCCCATGTAAATAACATCACTCCCTCCCACAGCTGCCATCAACATACAGTCCCATGTAAATAACATCACTCCCTCTACCAACTACCATCAACATACAGTTCCATGTAAACATCACTCCCTCCCACAGCTTCCATCAACATACAGTCCCATGTAAATAACATCACTCCCTACCCCAGCCACCATCAATATACAGCCCCATGCAAATAACATCTCTTCTGAACATTTAGTCCCATGATAACATCCCTCCCTTCGGCCCTAATATACAGTCCCAGTTAAATAACCACAATTCCCACCATTGCTCTGCCTCTCCCTTCACTTACCTCTCCTCATGTAGCAAACATCACGACAACTTCTTCCCAATGACTTCTCCTCTTCACTGTGGGCCTCTCCTGCATTGGTCACATGATGGTGACATCATCACAGGTCCTTCTCAACCCCTGCCTTCTGCACTAATCACGTGACCTGTGATGTCATCAGAGGTCCTTCAGATCTTACAGTGCATTATATTCAATTGTTTTGCCATCCTAAGGACGGCAATACAGTTGTATCTGCCTGGCAGGCAGTACATTCGGGGCCTGGGACAAAACATCAGGGGCCCAGGCCCCAAATGTTTTAGCCTAGCAATGCCCCTGATTGACAGACTAACTCAGGTATACATGCCTAGCTCTAATAAACTAGCAAATAAAAAAAATAAAAATATGACAGTTACCCTTTAAGGGTGCACTCCCACTCATATTTTGTTTCAGAAATTTCACAACTGAAAATCAGTTCCATTCACCTGTATGTGGCTTGCCACCCCATTCAAATGAATGGAACTGGGTTTCAGTCGTGGAAAATTCTGCAACAAATTCTGCAGCGTGTGAGTGCACTCTAATAGAGGCTGACTTGCAGACAAGCAGGTGTTGCCAAATTACAGTATAAAGGCCATAGGCTTGAATTTTCAAATACAGTCAGGGTTGAGGCAGGTGGAGTTCAGACGTTAAAGGGAACCTTTCATGTGGATATTTGATTATAATCTAACTAATTATATACAATCAATAACTACTAAAAAGTGCCTTAGATGTATTCACTTACTGGTGTGACAGATGGTTACCTCATAATATACACACAAAGATGCCACATGCCGCATGCTAATGAGCTGATTTGAGTCCAGCGTGATGTCAGTGAGTCCAGCGTTTTTTTAATTCAGAGATATAGCCACTCCCCTGCCCACTTGCTGCTGATTCATATGGAAAAAAACTGTCAATCAGCAGCAGGTAGGCGGGGAGAGTCAGGAGCTCATAAATATTCATGACTCATCATTATCAGCTGGAGCTTTTCAATACAAGATGTTGGCAGATTGACTGGGTCAATTAAAGAAAGTGACCCAGCATTTTGCTAAGAGAATCAGTCACTTATTTATGTTGCCCTTAGTTAGGACACCATAAAACTGGTGACAGGTTCCCTTTAAGCAAAGATCAGACGGAGGTCAGGACAGGCAGCAGACAAGACAATGAGGTCAGGAAAACAAGCTATAAGTGACTCTAGGGTTAGATGCACAACAAAACAGACTGGAACAAAATGGACCTTATTGCCTAGTTCCAGATTGATGTGGGAAAGACCTTTATAAAACCTGTGCCACTTGGATTTTGGTTAAAGTCAGGGGCACATTTGCACTTGTTTACTAAAAAGGACCTGTCACCTCTCCTGACATGTCTGTTTTGGTAACCTCTTGCATCCCCCATGTAATAACAATTGTGAAGCATCTACTCCTATGATTCTGTGATGTACCATTCCTTTATTACTACTGGTAGAAGTTATTAGAGTTGAGGAAATCGAATCCAACGAAGTGGAATTCGATCCGAATTTCTGGATAAATTCGATTCACATTGAAGCTGAATTTGCTCATGCTTCGTGGTAGCAAATCGATTTAACCTGAAATAGTGTAAAAAACCCAAAAAATCATGCTTACCGCCTCCATTTGCTCGTGACGGGCCAGCCACTGCCATCTTGATTGAAGATCTTAGCTGAAATCCTGTGCTTGGTCACATATGACGTCATCACGCTGGCTGGCGTGACAACGTCATCTCGGGCCACGCGAGATTTCGCGCCAGATCTTCAAGCAAGATGGCGGCTGCCGGCCCGCCAAATCAAATGGAGGCAGTAAGCATGATTTCATTTTTTTTCTCTGTTAATTTTACACAGATTCCAGTTTTGTCAGGGCCAAAGTTAGGCTACTTTCACACTCGCGTTTTGGGCGGATCCGTCATGAACGGATCAGTTTGTATTATCTGGAGAAGTCAGGTGGATACACAGCTGATAGTCCTACTGAATAGACTGTTAGAATTTGTATTATGGCAAGAAAAAAGCAGCTAAGTAAAGAAAAACGAGTGGCCATCATTACTTTAAGAAATGAAGGTCAGTCAGTCAGCCGAAAAATTGGGAAAACTTTGAAAGTAAGGGCTATTTGACCATGAAGGAGAGTGATGGGGTGCTGCGCCAGATGACCTGGCCTCCACAGTCACCGGAGCTAAACCCAATCGAGATGGTTTGGGGTGAGCTGGACCGCTGAGTGAAGGCAAAAGGGCCAACAAGTGCTAAGCATCTCTGGGAACTCCTTCAAGACTGCTGGAAGACCATTTCAGGGGACTACCTCTTGAAGCTCATCAAGAGAATGCCAAGAGTGTGCAAAGCAGTAATCAAAGCAAAAGGTGGCTACTTTGAAGAACCTAGAATATGACGTATTTTCAGTTGTTTCACACTTGTTTGTTATGTATATAATTCCACATGTGTTAATTCATAGTTTTGATGCCTTTATAGTCATGAAAATCAAGAAAACTCTTTGAATGAGAAGGTGTGTCCAAACTTTGGGTCTGTAATGTACATACATAAAAAAATAAAATAATAGTCACCTGTGACCCTCTCTCTGTCGCTGCCTGTGACCTGAGTTCCAGCATCCCAGGCACAGACGGTCACCCTGTGCCCTCCTGTTCCACGTCCTCACGTCAATTTGCGAGACACAAAGCAGGAAGTCACGTGAGGTCTCCTGCGCCGTTCTACTGCCTCATAGGTTTCAGGCCTAGTGGCCTGAGACCTATGAGGCTGAACTGCGGGGAAAGAAGCCATAAGCTCCCGTGCCCCACAGTAAACTACTTTACAAGAATCTACACTGCTGCCTGGCACCCCCTGCAGTTTGGCACCAGGGAATTTGTCACCATGATTCTGTACTGTTATCTGCAGTAATATATGAGTAGTACTGCACATAAGGAGTCTAGCTTGCCATTTTTTATTTTCCTGCTGCTCCCCTTCCCCCTCCCTATTTTGCCTCTGTCAGCATATGAAAAACAGAGGACTGCTCTGCTAACACAATGGAGAGGACTCCTGTGCGCATGCACAGCGGTCCCAACAATATATTTCAATACAGATTTAAACACTGACAGCAGGAGAATGGGGGCCAGTAGGAAAATAAAAAACTAGGTTATTTGTCTGTCTACAGATGTTTGTGAGGCCTACATAATGGTTAAAGGGGTCCTAAACCTTTGCTGAAACCACAAAGGAGCAGCAGTGCTTCTCAGAGTGCTTTGCACCTTTAGGATTAATCGGCTTTGCTCAGATCTATGGATCCATAGACTGTATAAGGGATCTGTACTCCGCACACTAGAAAAGCCAAGCAGATCCAATGAAAGCTGAAGCTCTTGAGAAGCCCTCCTCTCCTGCACCTCTGTGGTTTCAGCAAAGGTTTAGGTCACCTTCAAGCAGGCTCTGATACCTGTACCAAAAACATTGGAGGAGGGTGTACTTTCTTTTCTTTCGTGACTGTATTTATGTAATCATAAGCTACAATTCTGTAAGATATGCTGTTGAATAGGAACTTGGGCAACATTTTATTACTACACATGTATGTCCTCATTGCTTACTGCTTATGGTTGCAATGTTACTCGTTGCATGAGTTTAGCAATTTCTTTAGCTTATTGTATTTCTTCATATTGTGTTATCAGGCTTGACGGAGGCTAGCAAGATGAAACTCACCCTGGTTGTCCTCAGCTTATACTGTAAAAACTGCTTATGTACACTATTGTACTAAGATAGCCATCTACTTATATATTGTATATGGGCTTGCTTCTTGTCATGTAGTCGTCTTGTCATGTAGTCGAACAGTCCATTTCCATGTTAGTGCTGTAATCAGATGTCACATCAAAGATGCTCAGACGTAATGGCACAGATAAGAGACGGTTAGAAATTAACTATTATACCATGTGTGTATTTGAGGAAGGATTTACTTAGATTGGATGTATATACATACCTATTTAATCAAGTCTTACTTTTAATTGACTTTGTCATTTCATTTAGTATAGAACGTCTAAAGGCTACAAATGCATTGTAAATATTTGCTTGGATTCAGTTGTAAATGTGAAATGTTGAAATATTAATTTCTGTTCAGGTTTAGTCAAATGAAATCTTACCTCGTCACTGTCTTTAGTTTGTTTTGTACTATGTATTAGGGCTCATGCACACGAAAGTATTTTCTTTCTTTCCTTCTTTTTTTGCAGACCGTATGCGGAAACATTCACTTCAATGGGTCAGCAAAAAAAAAACGGTAGTTACTCCGTGTGCATTCCATTTCCGTATGTCCGTATTTCCGTTGCACAAAAAAATAAAACATGTCTTATTATTGTCCGCATTACGGACAAGGATAGTACTGTTCTATGAAGGGCCGGCTGGAATGCACACGGATGTCATCCGTGTTTTTTTGCGGACCGCAAAATACAAATGGTCGTGTGCATGAGCCCTTAAGTTGTGCCTATTTGCAATTATTGCACATGTAGAGATGAAAGGCAGTTACGTCACACATGCCTACATTCAGGGATCTGATGCTCCATCTGTCTACATTGCTAACTAAAGGAAATCCAGTGACCAAACAAGTTTATTGCCATAGGCAATGATCAGGCAGAGAGTGACTGGTTTTCATAGCCAGGCGCTATGGGACCACATACTATCACCAACCTCTGTAAACAGAGAACTAAGTTTTATTTTTTGTATTTGGATTCCAAACCAACTTTAACCCTTTCATGACTGGGCAATTTTCTTTTCTTTTTTTTAGTTTTTGTTTTTTATTCCCAGCCCTCCCAAAGCCATAACTTTTTTATTTTTCTGTTAACATAGCTGTATGAGGGCTTGTTTTTTGTAGGACAAGAAGCTCTTTCTAATGGCACTATTGACGGTTGCACCAAAGTCATTCCAGGCCTTGTATGTTAGTGTGGTTCAGTTGGACCTTATCCAAATACCGTTCATAGACCTCGATCATATGGAAAACCCAAGCCATGTTTGGCTTACTAAAAAATGGCTTGTCATAATATGTAAGAGTTCAATCACAGACTTGTCAAGTCTCCCTTTTTAGAAAAAGATGAGTTTTCTCATCCCCCTATAAATGCTGACTCCAAGTACCTCCTAAAAAAGAACCAAAAACCAAACTAAAATGTCCAGACTCAAATATCTTATAGCTTACATATTAATTCAAGTCTCTGTAATGTATTTCTTGCCAGTAAATAAGACCCATATGGGAACAGAGCAAATACTGAGCTCTACTAAGACAGTGTACACCCCTTAATGCCCCAGGAAAATCCAGAAGCTCTGTCTGTCCATATGTGGCCTCGTTCTCATCTCTGACTCTAAGTAAGGGGCCTCCATCACAGATTTTGTAAAAAATGTTGGACACAAAAAAATGCAGTATGTAGCACTGTTATGTCATTATATTCAATGGTGTCCATCAGGTGCTGCTCGTGTCCATCATTCAAGTGATCCTATGTTCCTATGATGGAAATAATCATGCAGTCAACAACTTTGCCCATTTAATCAATATATTAGAGAAATCAGCTTCCGTGTATACATCAGCGTTGTGACCATAATGCTTTGTGCCAAGAGTTGCATTCAGACTTCTCCTTGCTAGGTCTTGGTCCTGAAATGCTTTAGAACAGGGATGCTCAACCGGCGGCCCTCCAGCTGTTGCAAAACTACAACTCCCAGCATGCCCAGACAGCCTTCAGCTATCAGCCTACAGCAGGGCATGGTGGGAGTTGTAGTTTTACAACAGCTGGTGGGCCGCAGGTTGAGCATCCCTGCTTTACAACATCACCATTGTAGAACTGAAAAGTAACTTATTTCACACTAACACATGTGGACATTATAATATACAGTTCTTTATAACATTCCAAGAGCTGCGCATTTTTCTACATTTCCATGCTAAATTTACTAGATTTTTGAAAAGTAGGTCTGTGATGAATAGTCCGTCTGCGCTGCCATTGGCGAATAGAATTTTGGGCCTCCCAACTAAGTTTCCGTGAGATTGTGTTAAAGCTGCTTATATGATACAGGGCTCCAAACATAGTAGTCAGGTAGTAGCCACCTGAAAAGAGATAGAAAAAAGTGGTTTCACACAAAGCATTTTTAAACAAACTCCACTTTCTTGTGGCAATTATTTCTGGCATTTTTAGAATTCTGCTGCCAGATATTAGCTGAAATTCAATAGAGATATATGAAAATTTAAGTGTGTTTTTTGGCAATTCTTCATTTCTTTTTGGTGCATTTTTCAGGTCCATGGCACAAGAGGATATCTAATAAACAAGTGTTAGGGATAAGTGCGGTGGCAGATCTTCCAGTGGCTATTAGTTGCCCTGGATTAAAGGGATTTTTCTGGTGACAGAATCCCTTTAAATAGACAATTTATTGCATAGTCCATTTCTTTTCTCCGGCCCCCTGGCCCCTGCCAGAGCATATAGGGAAAATTCTAATGAACGCTTCCATTATCTAAGCAGTCATTAGCATGTCGGAGGCTGGTCTTCTTCCGGTCCCGCTCTGTGTCCTGACACATACAGCATCCGGACATAGTGTATGTAGACGCCCACTGAGATCTCACTCTGTGTGCTGTCAGGTCACAGTACAGCGCAGTGGAAAGAAGACCAGGGAGGTTAAGTGAATCTGCCAAAATGCTTGGGGGTCTGATAGGGGCTAATCTGAAGCTGGGGAGGGTCTGATGAGGGTCTGATCTGAGGCTGGGGGGGGGTCTGATGGAGGCTGATCTGAGGCTGGGGGATCTGATGGGGGTCTGATCTGAGGCTGGAAGGTTTGATGGGAGTCTGCTCTGAGACTGGGGGGTCTGATGGGTGCTGATCTGAGGCTAGTGAGGGTCTGATTGGGGTCTGATCTGAGGCTGGAGGTTTGATGGGGGCTGATCTGAGGCTAGTGAGGGTCTGATGGGGCTGATCTTGGGCTGGGAGGTCTGATGGGAGTGTGATCTGAGTCTGGAGGGTCTGATGGGGGTCTGATCTAAAGCTGAGAGGTCTGACGGGAGTCTGATTTGAGGCTGATGTAGGCTGGGGGGTCTGATAGGAGGCTGATGGAGGTGTGGGGGGCAGATCTGAGACTGAGAAAAGGACAAAGGCAGGGACAGTTGCGAAGGAAGAGACAGGTACAGTGGCAGAGTGAAAGCTGGGTAAATCCCTCTCTGGATCCCCTGGGTTTAGCTTGGCTGCCATTAATGCCAAATAAAGAACTAAATACATAACATTCTGAACTTAAAAATTAGACTGCTATGTTTGGTAATAATGGCGCCTGTACTATATGTAATATACAGTGGATATAAAAAGTCTACACACCCCTGTTAAAATGTCAGGTTTCTGTGATGTAAAAAAATTAGACAAAAGATAAATCCTTTCAGAACTTTTTCCACCTTTTAATATGACCTATAAACTGTACCATGCAATTGAAAAAAAAAAACTGAAATCTTTTAGGTGGAGGGAAGAAAACTAAAATAATGTGGTTGCATAAGTGTGCACACCCTCTTATAACTGGGGATGTAGCTGTGTTCAGAATTAAGCAATCACATTCAAAATCATGTTAAATAGGAGTCAGCATACACCTGCCATCATTTAAAGTGCCTCTGATTAACCCCAAATAAAATTCAGCTGCTCTAGTTGGTCTTTCCTGAAATTTTCTAAGTCGCATCCCACAGCAAAAGCCATGGTCCACAGAGAGCTTCCAAAGCGGAAGAGGGCTGTGCACAGGAGATGCCCTCGCAATCTGACAGATTTGGATCTCATTGTTAAAAGGTATCAGTCAGGAGAAGGGTACTAAAGAATTTTCAAGGCATTAGATATACCATGGAACACAGTGAAGACAGTCATCATCAAGTGGAGAAAATATGGCACAACAGTGACATTACCAAGAACTGGACGTCCCTCCAAAATTGATTAAAGGCGAGAAGAAAACTGGTCTGGGAGGCTACCAAGAGGCCTACAGCAACATTAAAGGAGCTGCAGGAATATCTGGCAAGTACTGGCTGTGTGGTACATGTTACAACAATCTCCCGTATTCTTCATATGTCTGGGCTATGGGGTAGAGTGGCAAGTCGAAAGCCTTTTCTTACGAAGAAAAACATCCATGCCAGGCTACATTTTGCAAAAACACATCTGAAGTCTCCCAAAAGCATGTGGGAAAAGAGTTATGATCTGATGAAACCAAGGTTGAACTTTTTGGCTATAATTTCAAAAGATATGTTTGGCGCAAAAACCACACTGCACATCACCAAAAGAACACCATACCCACAGTGAAGCCTGGTGGTGGCAGCATCATGCTTTGGGGCTGTTTTTCTTCAGCTGGAACTGGGGCCTTAGTTAAGCTAGAGGGAATTATGAACAGTTCCAAATACCAGTCAATATTGGCACAAAACCTTCAGGCTTCTGCTAGAAAGCTGAACATGAAAAGGAACTTCATCTTTCAGCATGACAACGACCGAAAGGATACATCCAAATCAACAAAGGAATGGCTTCACCAGAAGAAGATTCAAGTTTTGGAATGGCCCAGCCAAAGCCCAGACCTGAATCCGATTGAAAATCTGTGGGGTGATCTGAAGAGGGCTGTGCACAGGAGATGCCCTCGCAATCTGACAGATTTGGAGTGTTTTTGCAAAGAAGATTGGGCAAATCTTGCCAAGTCAAAATGTGCCATGCTGATAGACTCATACCCAAAAAGACTGAGTGCTGTAATAAAATCAAAAGGTGCTTCAACAAAGTATTAGTTTAAAGGTGTGCACACTTATGCAACCATATTATTTTATTTTTATATTTTTTCTTCCCTCTACCTAAAAGATTTCAGTTTGTTTTTCAATTGAGTTGCACAGTTTATAGGTCACATTAAGGCCTCATGCACACAACCGTTCAGTTTTTTGCGGTCTGCAAATGGCGGATCTGCAAAACACGGAAGCCGCCCGTGTGCCTTCCGCAATTTGCAGAACGGAACAGGCGGCCCATTGTAGAAATGCCTATTCTTGTCTGAAAAACAGACAAGAATAGGACATGTTATATTTTTTTTTGCGGGGCTACGTAACGGAGCAACGGATGCAGACAGCACACGGAGTGCTGTCTGCATCTTTTGCGGCCCCATTGAAGTGAATGGGTCCACACCCGAGACGCAAAAACTGCATCTCGGATACGGACCAGAACAACAGTCGTGTGCATGAGGCCTTAAGGTGGAAGAAGTTCTGAAATGATTTATCTTTGTCTCATTTTTACATCACAGAAACCTGACAGGGGTGTTTAGATTTTTTATATCCACTGTATATATATATATATATATATATATATATAGTGCAGACGCTATTTTGTGCAGCAAAAATACAGCGCTCTAGATTTTTTTAAATTGAAGCGCAATACCTCTAAGAGTACTTTCACACTTGCGTTTTTCTTTTTCGGCACTGAGTTTCGTCAAAAGGGCTCAATGCCGGAAAAGAACTGATCAGTTATATCCCCATGCATTCTGAATGGAGAGCATTCCGTTCAGGATGGATCAGGATGTCTTCAGTTCAGTCTTTTTGATTGATCAGGTAAAAGATAAAACCGCAGCATGCTACGGTTTTATCTCCGGCCCAAAAAACTGAAGACTTGCCTGAATGCCGGATCTGGCATCTTTTCCATAGGAATGTATTAGTGCCGGATCCAGCATTCAAAATACCGGAATGCCGGATCTGCCCTTCCGGTCTGCGCATGTGCAGACCGAAAAAAAGGTTAAAAAAATAAATGCCGGATCCGTTTTTCCGGAGGACACTGGAAAGACGGATCCGGCATTTCAATGCATTTTTCTGACTGATCAGGCATTTTTAAGACTGATCAGGATCCTGATCAGTCTTACAAATGCCATCAGTTGGCATACGTGTTGCAGGATCCGGCAGGCAATTCCGGCGACAGAACTGCTTGCCGGATCACTCTGCCGCAAGTTTGACCAAATATAGCAGTCCAATTTTTAAGATGAGAATTTTGTATGACCCGCGGATGATGTTACAAGTATCCAAATGGCCCTCAGCAGCAAAAAAGGCTCCCACCCCTGTTCTATAGAACCAACATATTCTGCATAAGACTGTATATTCACTCCCCCCAGTGAGACTAACAGTAATTTTTCTTTCTCGAACACACTGATGCACACAATCGTTTTATCTTTACTAAGGAATTTATTAGTGTGTGAGATAATAAAACCCCAATAAAAAAAAGCAATAACGCACGAATGTTGTGTACCTGTTGCTTGGATAATATTCAAACTACAATCATAGGTCTATGAGATCCTTAGTCAAAGTGAAGTCTCATGTCCATGGCCAACATAATGTTACTGAACAGCAATGAGTATGAGTATGATTTTCTCTTGGAAGGTTAGCAATCCTATTATGTGAACATGGATCATCCTCCATTATCTAACATACCTTCTCCTTGAAGTTGAGTGGGATCCAGAAGTTCCATCATGTACTCTACATCTAGCTGCACAGAAGTTAGGTCACAACCCAACAAAACATGGATGAGAACTGGTAAGAAGTCATCAGCACCAAAGGCTTCTAGAGAAGGCAGATATCACACTTTATTAAATCACTCAGTTAATGCAAACAGGAAAAAAAACTATGCCACTGTATGCTACACATTTGTGTTTTAGCACATTTAACAAACCTTTCTTTCCACTGGAGGTCTCCATTGCCTCATAAATGAGTTTAGACACTTTCAGCAACAGCCGTATCTTCTTCTCTGGGGAATAGGCCATGTGCATGAGGGACAACTTCTGTTGAATCTTCTCCATATTACTGGGCCCAGGTACTCCCGAACGGGGTTTCTGTTCAAGACTGCTAGCCTTCATCTTCTTTTGGTTACCTAATAATTTGGCCAAGGAACCATCTCTGTTGTGCATCTCCAGGAGTTGGGAGTAAATCACACTTTTAAGAGGTTTCAGCAGACATTTGTAAAGTGATGTTTCAATGATACAAGCTACAAGAAATAAATATAGTTTGATTATTTAGTCATACTATGTGACCCTAGTATGGTTAATTTAGTCATTGGTGACCCATTAAAAAGGTAGATCACTGACTAAGAAGCTTCTGGCAAAGGTGTTGTTTGAAAAATAGTATCAACAATGGAATAAAAAGCTGACAATATCTTTGTAAGAATAATATAATAAGAAAAAACTTTAGCGGTCACTTTAATTTCTTATTAGATCCAGTAAAATCCAGTAAAACTTGCAATTTTTATATTTATAACTGCAGCCCTGTGAAGTGCTATCGGTACCGGAGGGAGGTGTTATCAGTGACTGACAGCTATCTCTGTATGGACTCTTATACACACACAGTGCTATCAATCACTAATAACTCCTCTTTCCTATACCAATAGTTGTTCACAGGAGGTAGAAAAAATAAAAATCTAAATGTTTAAATTATAGGTTTCCTAAATCTTTTCCCACAAAAATATACATCAATCTGCTCGGCTCATCCTGCTCTATAACATGCTGCTTTCAGATTGCATTGCATTTTTTGGTGACAGGTCCTCTTTAAATATTACTTTATTATGTATTCCCAAATACCTTTCATTAACTATAATGGCTCGTTTTGTCTAGGGAGCAATCATCAGAGGAAATAAAATGGCCGCCTTCCTATTAGTACACACAAAACCTGTCCTAGTCACACAGCAGAACAAGTTACTTCAGAGAACTGAGCTAAAGAGATCTCTCATTTCCCTCTCTGCTCTACTTGTCAGGGATTATGACCCTGAATAAGATCTTCAGCTGTATCTCTGTAGAAATGGAGGTCATGAGGAGACAAGAAGCACAGAGAGGAGAGTGGGAATGTGGGTAATGAGCAGCAGCATTTGTATGAAGTCTACAACATTACCACAGCCCCACATTACAACCATCTGTCCTGTGTACCTCATGTCTTCTCATGACCTCCATTCCTACAGAGATTTAGCAGAAGGTCATATTAAACTGTGTTCAGGATCATAATTCCTAATGAGTAGGAGAGGAGGATGAGGCAGCTCTTTAGTTCAGTGTTGTGAAATAACTTGTCCTCCTGTGTGATTAGGACAGGTTTTGTGTGTGCTAATTTTATTTCTCTTAATGATCGCCCCCATCCACAAGCATGGCTAAGCATGCATATGTCCTGATTGAGAGAGGGGAGAAAGCCATTGCCAGACACCTCTGAAAGCAGCGTATCTCTATCTGTCCCTGTCATCTGCTACCAAGGGCATACCGCCATTCACATTAGATGATTTGCTGGTCCCAGTGAAATTGTCGGGTTCAGCCAACATTAATCTAATGTGTATGTCCACATTAAGAGCTCCTCAATGAAGAGGGAGACAGATGTCTATATGGCAGCCATCACTTCTACTGTAGATATCTGGATGGAGATCAGCTGTTGTCACCAGAGGAATACATAAACTGTTGCTATGCACTGGCCCAAGTATGTTTCATTGGAAGCCATATTGTCTTTCAAAATAAGTACTACAGATATTAATCTCTTTAAACAGGGGCCTAGCTATAGGGGGTGCAGAGGTAGCAGTCGCTACCGGGCCCAGGAGCCTGAGGGGGCCTAAAGACCCTTGTGCCACATAAGAAGACACTGGTATTATAGAAAGTGCATGCAGGTCAAGTTACACTTCTGGTTGGAGAGAAGGGGTTAGGTCAAGAATTTGGCATGAGGGAGGGGGTGCCATTTCAATTTTTGCCTCAGGCAGCGCGAAGGCTAAGTGCTCCCCTGCCCCTGGCCACAAAGCACTGAGGCAAGGGCAGTCCAAGCTGAACTCTTGCACCAGGGTCCATGAGCCTTTAGCTACGCCCCTGCCTTTAAAGAGTGATCAATCAGGGTGTTACCAGTTGGGGGTGTGGAGGTGTCCATGCACAATTTAACCCTGGCAGAACTAAATAGATAGTGTCAGATTGTGCAGGGACACAACCCAACTGGTAACACCCAGCTGGACCTTCAGTGCAAAGTGCTAGCAGTTCATTCATACCAGTAACTGCTTGCAGGAGTAATAAGGGAATGGATCAATACACTGTAGAGTCATAGGAAAGATGCTCCAGAAGGTTATTACATGCAGAATTCAAGTAGTTACTAAAATAAACATACCTGGAGAGGTGACCGCTCCTCAGCCTAGATATTAAAGGGGTTGTCCGGGTCCAGAGCTGAACCCGGACATACCCATATTTTCTCTCAGGCAGCCCCCCTGATGCTAGCATCGGAGCATATTATGCTCTGTCACCGGGCTTACTGGCAGCCCCATGGAGAGCCCAGTTCGTCACCGGAACTCCTGAAAATGCCTTTGCCCTGCTCGATTTAGCATAAACTGCTCCGATGCTCAAGTCAGGGGGGCTGCCTGGGTGAAAATGGAGGTATGTCCGGGTTCAGCTCTGAACCCGGACAACCCCTTTAAGTGTCACTGTAAAATTTTAGAATCTCACAAAAATGGCCATCAAAACGAAAGAGACAAATGCCAAGAGAATAATAAAGCCTTATCTGATTCATTTGAGGTAAAGTTTTGTATTATTACTTTCATAATGACTGTATGTAATCAAACTGATAATTGTATATGATATGTGTATGAAATCAGCTTTCATTTTCCTCTTCTTTTAGCTGTTGAATGAGAACGGAAGTCTCTGCTGGCATTGTTAAACCACAGCCACATATCAGTTCTGAGACAGAGTGTGGTGGCTTTATACATAGGCTTCACTAAACCAGAGAAGACACATACAGTACATGTGAAATGGTAGCTTTAACCCCTTAAGGACATAGGACGTACCGGTACGCCCTATTTCCCGAGTCCTTAAGGACACAGGACGTACCGGTACGTCCTGACTTAAAATCGGCATTCCGGCGCCGCGGGGGTTAATCGGAACGGGATGCCGGCTGAAATCATTCAGCCGGCATCCCGTAACAATGCAGGGGGGGGGGTCATTTGACCCCCCCGTATCGACGATCGCAGAAAACCGCAGGTCAATTCAGACCTGCGGTTTTCTGCGTTTCCGGTCCATTCGGGTGTCCTGTGACCCGATGAACCGGAAAAAGACTGCGATCGGTGGCGTAATTATACACCACCTATCGCAGTCCGAGGATTTGGAGAGGCGGTGCTGGCCCTGGTGCTGAACGCCGCTGTCCAGGGTGCTGATTGGAGCAGGGGAGAGAGGCGCGAGATTCAAACTTCCTGCGCTCCTCTCTCCCCTCCTCTTCCTGTCCAGCACCCTGACCGTGCAGTACCGTTCGGCACCAGCTCCTGCGTCCCCCTAATCGCCATCCATCACCCTCCTGCACCCATCGCCACCCAGGTAGGTTAGGGTCAGTGAGGGAGAGGCACCGTTAGGCAGGGAAAGAAGGGAAAAGTTAGAAGAAAAAAAAAGTTCTTTTATTTCAAAACTTTTTTTGATCCATCAGACCCCAGACCCCCCCCTGCCACTTGCGCCCCCCCACCAGCCCCACACCCCCCCCACCCCCACCAGCCCCCCACCAGCCCCCCCACCCCCCACCAGCCCCCCTTCCCCTCACCACCACTTTTTTTTTTTTTTTTTTTCTGCGTGCGCTGACTGGCCGGCACTTTTTAGCGTCCGTCCACTGTTAGCGCATCGCCCACCCCACCACCGCACCACCCCACCGACCGCTGATCAGCGTTGTACCGCTGATCAGCAAATTTGAACTTTTTTTTTCCTAACACTTGCGCTTTCTTTTTTTGCCTTTTTTAGTACGTGAACACCCGTTACCCCCACACACACGCACATATAATAAAGGTTTCCACACACGCACACATACACGCACACACACCCATGGCCCGCCGGATGTTCTCGGCCGAGGAGGCATACGCCCAGATTGCCTCCGACTCTGAGAGCCCCAGTGAGGATGAGGATGACCCCACGTTCCTTTTGTCATCCGCATCCTCCTCATCATCATCGGATGACGATGAGCCACCAAGGCGGCGGAGACGCCGCCAGGCGGAGCCAGGGGCCCCACATGCTAGGGATCCTGTGGCCCACCCTAGTACGAGCCGCCCTGGGGTTCGTACTGGTTTCCCGGCCCACCAAATAAGTCCACCGGAGCCCCCTGCCGATGAACTTAGTTGGTGTCCCCCAGTGGACTTTGAGCCTGAGATTCCGGATTTTGCTGGCAATCCTGGAATCCAGATTCCCACAGTGGGGTTTACTGAAATTGACTATTTTAGTTTTTTTTTCAGTAACCCACTGGTGAATCTGATGGTGGAGCAGACGAATCTGTACGCCCAACAGTTCGTCGCTCAAAACCCAGGCTCATTTTTGGCTAGACCCGGTGGCTGGACGCCGGTCAGTGCAGCCGAGATGAGGACATTTTGGGGCCTCGTGCTGCATATGGGTCTAGTCCAAAAACCCAGTGTCAGGCAATACTGGAGTAGGGACGTCCTATACCAGACCCCACTGTACAGTATGGTCATGACACGCTCCCGGTTTGAGGCCGTCCGGAAATGTCTGCATTATTCCGATAATGCAGCATGTCCACCCCGAGGTGATCCTGCCTATGACCGGCTGTATAAGATACGGCCGGTCATCGATCACTTTGGGGCCAAATTCATGGAGGCCTACGTACCTGGAAGGGAGGTCGCGGTTGATGAGTCTCTCGTTGCGTTCAAGGGGAGACTCAGTTTCCGCCAATACATTCCCACAAAGCGGGCGAGGTATGGCGTGAAGCTATACAAAATTTGTGAGAGTACCTCAGGGTACACTTACAAATTTCGTGTGTACGAGGGGCGAGATTCCCGTATTCAACCCCCAGAATGTCCCCCCACTCTGGGTGTTACCGGGAAACTCGTGTGGGACCTTATGTACCCACTGCTGGATAACGGTTACCACTTGTACGTGGACAACTTTTATACCAGTATCCCCTTGTTCAGGTCCCTTGCCGCCAGATCCACGTTCGCTTGTGGGACCGTGCGGAAAAATCAACGCGGCCTCCCTGCCTACCCCCTCCAGGTACCTATCCCCAGGGGTGAGACCTGTGCCCTTACCAGTGGAAACCTGTTGCTGGTCAGGTATAAGGACAAGAGGGATGTCCTTATGCTGTCCACAATCCACAGTAACAGCACCACCCCAGTCCCTGTGCGAGGTACCGCGGCAACGGTCCTCAAGCCCGATTGTATCGTCGACTACAATCGGTATATGGGAGGAGTTGATCTCTCTGATCAAGTCCTCAAGCCATATAACGCCATGCGCAAAACCCATGCATGGTACAAAAAAGTTGCGGTCTACTTGGTGCAGGTTGGTGCAGGTTTGTACTATCCCGAAGCGCTGGCAGCACAGGGACATTCCTCCAATTCTATGAGGCAGTCCTCAAGGCCCTGATCTTTTCGGACCGGGAAAGAGCAGGCCGGAGTACCTCGGGAATTGGAGGCGCCCGGATCGTCCCTGGCCAACACTTTCCAGGTGTGGTCCCCCATACTGGAAAGAAGGGACGAACCCAAAAAAAGTGCAGAGTGTGTCACAAGAGGGGGATACGGAAGGACACCACCACTCAGTCTGACACGTGCTCCGATCATCCGGGCCTCTGCATTATCGATTGCTTCAGGGAGTATCACACTTCCATGGAGTACTAAATTTTTATAATCCCCAACAGTCCACTAGAGAACATAAAAAACTATGGCTCTCAGACTTTAGAGACACGGAAACATTTTTTTTTTCCCCAAAAAATATTAGTTTTAGTGCAGGCATCCTCAAACTGCGGCCCTCCAGATGTTGTAAAACTATAACTCCCAGCATGCCCAGACAACCTACAGCCATCAGCAGGGCATGGTGGGAATTGTAGTTTTACAACATCTGGAGGGCCGCAGTTTTTAGGATGCCTGCTTAGTGTCTCCAAAGTCTGAGAGCCATACATATTGGGCATCGTCGCGTGCGTAAAAGTCGTCGCTATAAAAATAACTTTTGCCCAAACGCCTCGGATGAACGGTGTTAAAAATATAAAATAAAAACGGTGCCAAAACACCCATTTTTGGGCAAAATTTCCATTTGAATCCTTTTTGCCGGTAATAAAGCTAGGGTTAACAGCCAAACAAAATTCAATATTTATGGCCCTGATTCTGTAGTTTGCAGAAACACCCCATATGTGGTCGTAAATGGCTATATAGCCGCACGGCAGGGCATAGAACGAAGGGAACTCCATATGGTTTCTGGAAGGCAGATTTTGATGGACAGTTTTTTTTTTTACACCATGTCCCATTAGAAGCCCCCCCTGATGTAGCCTAGACTAGAAACTCCAAAAAAGTGACCCCATCTAAGAAACTACACCCCTCAAGGTATTCAAAAGTTACTTTACAAACTATGTTAACCCTTTAGGTGTTCCACAAAACTAAATAGCGAATGTAGAAACAATTTTAGAATTGAATTTTTTTGTTACATTGCCTCAAAAAGAGTAATATAGAGCAACCAAAAATCTAATTTACCCCTAAAATAGTCCCAAAACAACATCAACCACCTTATCCCGTAGTTTCCTAGATGGGGTCACTTTTATGGAGTTTCTACTCTAGGGGTGCATCAGGGGGCTTCAAATGGGACATGGTATAAACAAAACCAGTCCTGCCAAATCTGCCTTCCAAAACCCATATGGCGTTCCCCTCCTTCTATGTGCTACCGTTCGGCCAAACAGTAGTTTACGACCACATATGGGGTGTTTTTGCAAACTACAGAATCAGGGCAACCCATTTTGAGTGTTGTTTGGCAGTTAACCCTTGTTTTACTCCTGGAAAAAATTTATTATATTGGAAACTTTTCCAAAAAATAGAAATTTCAAAATTGTTTCTCCATATGCCATTAACTCTTGTGGAACACCTAAAGGGTTAACAAAGTTTGTAAACCCAGTTTTGAATACCTTGAGGGGTGTACTTTCTTAGATGGAGTCACTTTTTTGAAATTTCTATTCTAGGGGTGCAACAGGGGGCTTCAAATGGGACATGGTATAAACAAAACCAGTCCTGCCAAATCTGCCTTCCAAAACCCATATGGTGTTCCCCTCCTTCTATGTGCTACCGTTCGGCCAAACAGTAGTTTACGACCACATATGGGGTGTTTTTGCAAACTACAGAATCAGGGCAACCCATTTTGAGTGTTGTTTGGCAGTTAACCCTTGTTTTACTCCTGGAAAAAATTGATTATATTGGAAAATTTTCCAAAAAATAGAAATTTCAAAATTGTTTCTCCATCTGCCATTAACTCTTGTGGAAGACCTAAAGGGTTAATAAAGTTTGAAAAAACAGTTTTGAATACCTTGAGGGGTGTAGTTTCTAGAATGGGGTCATTTTTGGGAGGTTTCTATTATCTAAGCCTCACAAAGTGACTTCAAACCTGAACTGGTCCATAAAAAGTGGGATTTTGAAGATTTCTGAAAATTTCAAAATTTGCTTCTAAACTTCTAAGCCTTGTAACATCCCCAAAAAATAAAATATCATTCCCAAAATGCTACAAACATGAAGTAGACATATGGGGAATGTAAAATCATCACAATTTTTGGGGGTATTACTATGTATTACAGAAGTAGAGAAACTGAAAGTTTGAAATTTGCTAATTTTTCAAAATTTTTGGTAAAAATTGTATTTTTTTATGCAGAAAAATTAACTTTTTTGACCCAATTTTAGCAGTGACATGAAGTACAATATGTGACGAAAAAACAATCTCAGAACGGCCTGGGTAAGTCAAAGCGTTTTAAAGTTATGAGCACTTAAAGTGACACTGGTCAGATTTCCAAAAAATGGCCTGGTCCTTAAGGTGAAAATGAGCCCGGTCCTTAAGGGGTTAAAGGGCCCACAGACAATTACTAGAGCCAATTTCATATAAAGGGGTTTTCTGTCATTTTGATATTGATGGCCTATCCTCAGCAGGGACGGACTGGGAACTTGATTTGGCCCTGGAAAAAAGCTAAAAGTGGCCCCAATTTTGTAGGTTGGTCCAAATTGAGGGTGTGGTATTACAAATAGATGGGGCCAATACAAGTTGGCAGGGTCAGTAATACAGCAGAAAATACCTCCCCAGAAGCTGTCCCTGTGTGGAGGCCATCAATAGCTGCTACATTCTGCCTCCTCCTCGAATTGTCTCTAATATGGATATGGAGCAGGGCGCTTAGGAGATGAGATGTGGGCCACAACACCAAGCTAGCCCTATCTTCAGCATGTTACCTGAACTTACTCTAATAATGACCCCTATAGTTTTCCCAGCAGTATGTACCCGGCCAGCGGCAGTGAAGAGATTTCGGATGGCACTATGGGCATCGGCCCACCAGGAAAATTCCCTGTAACATCCGCCCCTGATCCTCAGGACAGTCATTAATATGAGATCGGAGCCGGTCTGACTCCCAGTATCCCGCTGATCAGCTGTATGAAGAGGCTGAGGCACCCCCTGAGTGCTTAGGCCTCTTCGTAGGCCTGTGACATTACATTTATCAGTCATATGGCCTAGGAGCAGCTCAGTCCCATTCAAGTGAATGTGCCTGAGCTGCAATACCAAGCACAGCCGCTAACAAATGGGCGGCGTTGTGCTTGGTAAGCTGCGAGAAGGCCACGGTGCTCAAAGGAGCGCCGGTGAGCACTGTTCTTCTACAAACAACTGATTAGAGGAGTATGCGAGGAGTTGGACCCCGTTTGATCTCATGTTGATGACCTATCCTGAGGATAAATCCTGGAGAACTCTTTTAAGTCAATAAAATAACTACAATCTATTTTTTTCCCTTGTACAATGATACTTCAATTTATAGCTGTAGTAGTGAAGAATGTGGTACTTTCAGGCTAGGGCTACGCGGCGCATATGTCGCAGAAAAGTCGTGCAACATTTTTTATAATGATATCCAACGGTGTCGTCCTGCGACATGCCACGACTGCGACACGACAGTCACAAATCTTAGTCGCAGCATGTCGCAGTGCAACACCATTGACAATCATTACAAAAAATGTTGTGTGACATTGGTGTGACACCTGTCGCAGTGTAGCCCTAGCCTTACTAGCAGGAGAAATTTGAGTAATACAACAGGGTATCCATTAGGAGATCATATCGTCCACATTATCTATCCCAGCACAGCCAGCAGAATATACAATATAACAACAGCTCTTGGCACTTATGTACTTTAAATGGCTAAGGCCTCATTCACATTTCTGTTTTTCCCTGATGTGTGAAATGATGATGTACCCACAAATTTTAATATGCTTATTCACAAATCTGTATTTTTTTTAATGACCTTGGGTCAGTGAGAAAACCACGGAGACATCTACTGCTTTGGTCCACGATCCGAATGCGCCTATTATATGGGTCTATGGGTCCGTGTTTAGTCCATTTTTCACTAACTACTAATAGGAGATGCCCTGGAAATTAACTTTCAGCTGGGCAGTGTCCTTGGAATACAAATGAAAAATGGAGGGCAAAAGGCATGGACCAAAGATGAAGATCTTCACGGATAAAACACATACAGTACATGGAAATGTGAAAGAAGTCTAAAGAAGTGCTGCAGTATTCCTGCATGATAACAGCTACTGTGTATTAGTTGTCACTCAACTTTCCAAGAACAGATGTAAAGTATATTGGAATATTTTAGTGAAAAAGCTAATTCTTCGACCATATAGCCAAGCTCTGGGGTAGGGGGGTTACTCATTGAAGAGATCCAGCTGGTACATGGAGACTTACAGGAAATGTTCCATGGGAAAAAAGATGCAAATTATCTCTCCTCCAAACGTACTAAATTGCATATCATATAGTTAAGTAAGACACGATGTACCTAGAGAAAAGTCCATTAATGTTTGAAAGTTAGTGCTGAACCAGACTGAATATCAAAAGTGAAACTGTCTGTTGTAGATATGACTGATCACTATGCTTTTACCCTAGTGTCAGCTGCCAGTGAAATGACCCTATCACTAAGTTCTTGTAATGCTCCTGACAATTCTGGTGCCACCAGTGCACAATATTATCCACAGCTGCTAACTTGCCATCCAGCCAGTATCACACCGCAAAGGCCGGTATTTTAGTGGCCCTGCCAGTGTCTGTAATTTTTTTTCTACCAGCAATATTAATTACCGGTATTTTTCTACAAGCACTGTTACTAATGAGCGCTTCCACTGTGGAGCACTCATTAGTACAGCCTTTACCCCCAACCACACACACACACACACTCACACACACACACTTACACACACTTACACACTTGTGTTAATTAAAAAAAGAACTCACCACCTCCATTTGCTCACGCTGTGGGGACCACTGATTGCTGACTGGAGGACAGGACCTGTGAGACATCATCACGCTACGGTGCAGGTCCTGTCCTGAGCTTCCAGTCAGCAGTGAGTGCGAGCAAATGGAGGAGGTGAGTTTTTTTTTTTGCAAAAGCAGAGAAGGGAGCACTAATGGGGGCATTACTCTAATTGGGGGAACTAATGCGGGAATTATTCTTACTGGGGGCACTACTCTTATTGGGGGCACTAATGGGGGTATTATTCTTACTGGGGGGCACTAATGGGGGCATTACTATTACTGGGGAGCACTAATGGGGGCATTATTCTTACTGGGGGGCACTAATGGGGGCATTAATGGGGGTATTATTCTTACTGGGGGCACTAATGGGGACATTATTCTTACTGGGGGCACTAATGGAGGCATTAGTATTACTGGGTGGCACTAATGGGGGGCATTAATTATGGGGCGCACTAATGGGGGCAGTATTAATTCTGGGGGATGTTAATGGAGGCATTAATATTATTGGGAAGCACTAATTGGGGCATTATTAATTTTGGGGGGCACCAATGGGGGCATTACTATTACTGAAGACACTAATGGGGGCAATATTTATTCTAGGCAGCAGTAATGGGGGCATTATTAATGCTGGGGGGCACTAATGGGGGCATTATTAATTCTGTGCGGCACTAATGGGGTCGCTATTATTACTGGGGCGCACAAATGAAGGCATTAATATTACTGGGGGACATGAATGGAGGCATTAATACTATTGGGAGCCACAGTATCACAGCGACTTAACACCCAGTGTTAAGCCACACCCACAACCACACACCCTTTGGGGTGTGGCTTAACTTGGCCGGTATTTTTTGTTGGGAAAGGTGGCAACTCTACTAGTGGGGCACATGTGGCTCCTAAGCTAGTGGTTGGCATCCTAAAGACAGGTGGGAATAACATCTAACATACATTTATGACATATCCTATGGAGATGAGAATACTCTTTTAAAGGAGTTGGCCAGCCACCAAAAAATTGTTAAAAACTGTCAGAATCGTGTAGAATAATAAAATATGCAATATTCACCATACCAATCACCTGCCACTCCTGTTACAAAGCTTTCTAGGTCCAGCGGTTGTCTCTGTACTTCGTAGCCCCCTAGATCTGGACAAGTGACACTGCAGCCATTCACTGGCTGCAGCAGTGACCCACTGTAGCCAGTGACTGGGTACGGTAGTCACATGTCTGAGTTAAGAGAAACCAGGAATTACAGAGAGAGGTGTGGCACCTGGGAGCATCAAAACAGGAACAGCTGGGGATTGGTAAGGATAGTACTACTATTTATTTGGCTTTTATTGTCTCATATCTGTTTTGAAAGAAACTTTAGCTTCTGAACAACCCTTTCTATAAATAATATATATATATATATTTAGCTCTCTTACCAATTGTTGACTCATCCATTTCTTGATGTTCCACATGCTCCCAAATTTCATTGCTCACAAGCAGGTAACTCTTCATGTTGGTGATCTGCTGACGTAGGGCTTGTAACATTTCCATGGTAGAGATGTACTGTACAGATCTCTTTTTCATATGGCTTATGAATGTTTGAACCGCACTTCCAAGATACGTTGATGAGTCTTCTGCTAGCAACTGGATTCTGTTTCCAAGATGTTTCTCATTGGAAATAAGTCCAGTGAGTGCAGTGCTAACTGCTAGAAGGCTATGTCTAACCATATCTCCAAGTCCATGAGAATGTGTCTTCTTGTGCCTCAAGGTACTGTGCTCCCCTTCTTCTTCAATACTGCTGATGGAAACAGAGTCCATTTCTGGCAACGGTGGCAGTAAAAAGCTGTCTGATGAGTTCAGAGAAGAGTCTGAGCTTGATTTTTTCAAAGAAGCGCCTGAAATATGTTCGTGTTCTTCAATCCATGAAACTCTGTGAGGAATGAGTGAATGTCTCTTTCTATGGGCCTTCTGAAGTGTACTTCCTATGTCAATGGAGCCTTCTTCTGGATTTTGGCTTTTGTTGGATCCATGTCGCATCCTTATGACAGATTTCCTGAGAAACGTTGAATTGGGGAAATGTGGCTTTAAATGGTCTTGACCTTCACAACTCTCACTTTCCGTTGTCTCTGGAGTATTTAATGTGTCAGAGTCTTCCCTGCTGGGTGCTTTATAGACATTTGATTGTTCTTCTGTATCACTGTGTTCGTGGCCATTTATATCTAGAGAAATAGTATTTGGTCAAAGATGTTTAAATTAGTACACTACTGTTTGGCAGTATTGTCTACACCAGGCATGCTCAACCTGCGGCCCTCCAGATGTTGTAAAACATACAACTCCCACAATGCCCTGCTGTAGGGTGATAGCTGTAGGCTGTTCGGGCATGCTGGGACTTGTAGTTTTGCAACAGCTGGAGGGCCGCAGGTTGAGCATGCCTGGTCTATACTAACATTGAATCATATGGTATCTGATAATGGACCTAGGATTAGAGTATTGTATGAACAATACTGCCTTAACGTTTTTATTAATTAAAGTGGTTGTCTGTACTCTTAATTCCTAATTTTTTAATAAAAAATGCTCTGCATGGTGTAAAATAATAAAATAAATCTTATTCACCATACTGATCCCCTGTTCCTATACTGGTCTCAGCTTCTTGTTCCCTCTCAACACATAGGAAATGGCTGCTCAGCCAATCACAGACTGCATCCACTGACTGGCTATGTGGTCTTGCATGTCAAGTGGGACCAAGTAGCAGAGACTGGCATGGAGGAGTTGGGAAAAGGGTTGTCCCACAATTAAATATATAGTCATGAAAAACAGTGTTTTTTTAGTGTGTGTGTGTGGGGGGGGGGGGGTGTTATCATTTGCGTTGGTTTTGGTGTAAGTTTTAAGTCTGTCTTTTCTTTGTGAGGTTGCGCCAAATTTATGAAGTAGCGCCCAGTAACAATATATTTGGCGCAAGTGCAATATGGTGTACACTTATGTCTTAAAAATTCACCAGAGGAGTGGAAATGTGACGTTTTTGCAACTTTTTAAAAATTCACAATCATAAATTAGACTCAAAGGTGTTGAAAGTGATGCAAATGAGCTCTTTACGAGTTTTGCCTCTAAGGCCACTAAGTCAACATGTAACCCTTTAAATATGCCTTGAAACATGACTTTGATAATAAATAAGCCGGCCCATCACCTCCTCTGCAGACAGCTGTTTCAGGGTGATTGCCCCTCATCAGTACAGAGCAGAGAGTACTGGTTTAACTGGGTTGTGTGTGGACATCCCGGTTTCTCACCCCCCTGCAAAACCCCAGACTTAGTAGCCTAGCTCCGTGCCGACACTCTGGGTGGCAGCCTAGGTGAAGCTGTGGCAGATGTCTGCTTGTCGTTTAGCTCCATTAAATGGGGCTAAATCATGTGCAGAAAGTGCTGTGGAGTACTGTCAAGATCTACAGTGTGAACGTACCCTTGCAGTTCTGTAGCACGAAGCATATGGGTGGGTTCTTCTCTGAACCCTATTTTCCAGTTTACATATAGAATTAATCTACTCAGAAAGCTGACAATGTAAACTAATTTTATTTGTGATCCTTACTGGATCCTAAGTCACAGCCTGTATCATAGTCCACAGCTACATTCCCAGTCCTGCAGGCTGTAGAGCAGAGGTCTCCCAGCACTCCCTGGCAATGGAGGTGTAGTCTATATAACAGGTACTGTTCAGTTATCATTGCAGGAATAGCGGTTAATAGCATTAGTGGAGCTCAGCTGATAGCGGTGTGAATGATTGGGGCTATTATTAGGGCTTCAGTCATGTTATGAAGTGGCCAATTCTATGAATCTAATGTATCATACTGGGGTTCCACCTACCTTCCATTGCTGGTTCAAGGTTCATTTGTTCAAGCTTTCTTTGAAAACACCAGGGCACACTCTTTCTTTTTTCTTTACCAGAGTTATCAGACATATGTGTGAGCCAACTGTCTCCATGTTCATGCAGATATAGTGGATTGATGATAAAGAGAGCGCCATTGTCTGATGTGACCTGTATAGAACAGAACTGCTGTTCCTGGTTGTTGCTCTGTGTCACATCCAGTTTCATGCTCTGTATGTAAGATTCTCTAGGTAATTCATGTACGCCCTCCAGATTCCTGAAATTAAGTTCCGTAAAGTGAGACAGAGTTTGGTTTTAGTTGCTAACATCATGAAATATCATCAAGAACATACAACCTATATGTGTAACTCTACCTTTCTCTCATCTGTCCACAGTACATTGTTCCATAAATGCTGGTATTTGCCTAGGGGTTTCTGATCAAGCTTTAGTCTTGCTCCCGATATTCTTTCTCGGTACAAAGGTTTTCTGTTGACTCACCTTCCATGTAGATCTAATTTGTTTATAATGGCACTCTCATGCATTCTAACTTTGGTGAAAATGCTCAAATCCTGGCCTTTTGTAAGAATTCTTTCAGTATCTTGCTCTCTGTTTTTAAGTTAAACTTGCTGGTATGGCTTGGCCTGAACAAGATAGTAGCTGTTTAACACTTTCCCTCCCCTTTAGGCATTTTTTTGCTATATAGAGAAATCTATGAGAAAATGTCAGGAAAAAAAAAATTGGACCCAGAACATGCTGTAATTAAAAAAAAATGGCATTGACCTAAAAACAGCAATTTAGAATTTTTTTAACCAGGGCGTATAACGGTGGGTGCACTTTTTTTGTGGTGTTTTTGTCGATGGGAAATATGGATCTCAGGGCAAGCTTTTTTTTGATAATGCTGTTTTGTTAATTAGGTGGCATTTTGAGGGTCTCTGATGTTTTTTCAAAAACAGCATGTTGAAGCTTTTGCAATTTTTTTCCTGTTTGGACATTGCCATGTCATTTATACTGCAAGGTGAATAACATACAAATGAAACTTAAAAAAAAAAATAAAAAATGGAATTGTAGTTTTTTTTCCCCACAGTATAGGCACCCCAAAATGGTGCGACACAACCTGCCCCACAAAAAACAAGCCCTTGATATGTCTACGTCAATGGAAAAAGAAAATTTGGAAGAAAAGATAGGCCCCTTTTTTAAAGGGGTTATCCTGTTTTTTTTTATTTTGATGGCTTATCCTCAGGATGGGTCCTCAATATAAGATTAGCACCGGACCTCAGTGTCGGAACTACACAGTTCCATCCTTTGTTTAGTGGATGGCGCAGGTAACTACAGCGCTGCTCCTTCTGAGATACGTTAGGGCGGTGCTGCAGTTACTAGCTCCATCCACTGCACAATGGACAGGTAACAGCTGATAGGTGTTAGACCCTATCCTGAGGATAGACCATCAATAGCAAAATCCTGGGCAACCCTCTGGGGTTAGAATCATGTGGGCTGACTGATGTCTAATAGTTTGGAGATCGTAATCTTTCAAAGATCAAACTGTGGTCATATCAAATTTCTTGCTAAAATTTTCACAAAGTTAAATTTCACCAATGAAAGCTGTGAGTGCATTATACATTATTACATATAAGGATGTACTTACTTTATCCACAGAAGGAAATCTCATATTGCTGAATTATTACATAATTGTAAGATCAGTTAGTTGTGTTTTTGTTCACTTTTATCTGTGCATGTTTAAATGGAAATTAAATACTGATATGGCCACATATGTAAAAACAAAAAACATTTACATGGGGCTCTCTTTCACCTGACTGTAAGATAGATAGATATGAAATAGATACTGTAGATAGATAGATAGATAAAGCAAAAAGCAGCAAACAAAAAAGTAGTTAAGCTGGGTGCAATCCACCTCTGGATCGACGACCAGGATCCGCCTTGTATAAATGTTGAAAAAAGAGGCAGCACTCCAAAAAGCATGGGTGAATAAAGACATCCACTTTTTCTTCACAATTTTTGGAGTGCTGCCTCTTTTCCTACCGTTTAGAAAGATAGATAGCGGTATCTGGATAATACATATATGATAGCTACATAGATTGCTTGCCTATGAGGTTAGAGAAGTTGGAGGCTGGAAGAAGATGACTTCCTAACCACTAATGTGTTTTTATTAACAATATGTATTACTTCTTCTTTCCAGGTTAGTTTAAGGAAGTACTAAAATATATTCTACATCCATTATGTAATTGGAAGTAGAAACTACTGCTTTGACTACTTTCTCCTACTAACAGGCAGTATAAAATATGTCCTAACTGAAAAGGAGCACACATTTCAATGTATTAACTTGCTGAAACTGGCTGAAAAAATGTTACTGACTTTGTATCCCATGAACCCATATTCTTGCATCTCTTGTCGAGCAAAACATTTTGTAACACATTGTTAAAAAGAACCTTTTGTGGCCACCCCATTCCCAGGTTATCATGACCGGCGTATTGTCGAGTCGCTTACCTCTTAAACTCCACTCCCCCCACCCAATAATGACAGACTCAGCAAGTGGATTATATGGCCACAGCAGCCTTTTATTAATAACATAAATACAAATAAATACATAACTTAACCCTTGGCCTTCCCACCTGAAGGCCCCGCCCTAAAACCTTACCAAGAACCCATGAATGCCAACACGGGGAGGGTCCTTGGAGCCCCATAAATGACGGATAACTGACCTCACCCTCAGTTAAATTACCTCTAGCCGATAAACGCCAGCTCAGAGGCAGGAACCGGTAACCAAGGGCAACCAACTTGGGCCGCTATCCGCCATATCAAACCTTAAACCAGTACCTGGGGAGTCCAGAGCCTCCTTTGGCTCCCTCCCCACCACGCCAGAGCCACCATAACCACCAACTCCAAGGACCCACCACCGCCCCAGGCCGCTATGACAAAGCTCACCCTCCAATCACTGCCAGACCACCCGTAATCCACTCGCCTAACACCAACACTAAGAAACACTCGAGGACCCCCACCTAACCCAGGCAAACAGCAGCCAAAATAAAAACAAAGGGGTGGGTGGGCAGGGGCTGCTGCCACACTGCTGTCCTCACAAAATGGCCCCTTTTCCCACCCTTGCTATCCCTTTTATGCCCTTAGCCACACCTCCATCCCTTCCGTCACTATCCTTCCTCCTTAACCCTTCGTAACCCCGAATCCTCTCCCTCCAAGCCCCAGTCATGCCAGGCCTCCAGCCAGCCTTGCAGCCCTGATTCCGGCCTGCACTGGAATGCTAGTTCTGGTGCCTAATTAGGACAGTGGATAGCCAAGGGGATGGCCACCAGCACTCATTCCTCAAATGGAAGTGACCTTAGCTGCTATGACACTGTGTAATCTGCAAGAGGTACCTTATCTCACTGTGTTCTCACTGTGGCACAGCATCTGGCACAGCACTGGGGAGGGACACACAGCCAGCACAAACTGACGCTGGTCACTGTCTCCTTGGTTATCCCATGCCTATTAGCAAATCAGGTGCCAGCACTGATTGCAAAGAAAAAAATAGTAGAGTCTTTACGGGGCTGGTCACATATTTTTATTAATTAAAAAAAAATCTAAAAACACTTTGTCCGACATCATTCTACAGTGCATAACACTAAAGAGTACAAACTTTTAGCTGCAATAAACCAAACAACAACAAAACAAAATAGCTCAACACAACTAATATAAGTGTCTCCCCAAATTTAACACAAAATGCAACTTTTGATGACTACTGCAGCCAAAAGAGTGGTCCAGAAAGCTAACAGGCTGTTGCCAGGAACAAACAAGGAAAGGGCTACTAAAAGATGGTAAAGGCGCTCACTGAAGGTGATCCTAGTAATACAGCTGGCAATCATACATGGATGTTTCAGAAAAGTAAAACTATCACTGGCTGACACCATATTCCTGAGGAGACAGGTGGTCAAAAAGCCTTGAGTGACAGCAAAAGACCTGCAGCAAATTTTGCTGGCAACAGGCACTGGGATTTCATTTTGCACTGTAAGGCCGAATGCACACGGCCATGGAACACGTGTCCTAGAATGTGAGCAGGACTGGTTGTCTCCACTTGCAGAGCTGCCTAGGTGGTTGAGGGAACGGAACCTTACTACACATTACACTCTGACACTCACATAAACTACACCTTGGTGAGTTTTACTGTCGGGCTGCTAAGCCATAATGGCATATAATAGGATCGAATCAATACCATCTATTGTAGAGCAGTTGGGTGTGTAGTGCAACCTTACCCACCCTGGGCAGCTTTGCAACTGGTGGTAACCAGTCCTGCTCACATTCTAGTAGCTGGCAGCCTTTTTAAGTCATCCCCAGAGAACCCCTTTAAAGATGTACACTTCTACTGACCCGAGAAAATTTTATTCTAATATGCTCAAAACCATATCAATAAGCCACAGAAGTTTTGGGGTTCTGTGGAGAGATGAAACAAAATTGAACTTTTCTGGCCTTTGGACTGCTGGAGGAGGAAGAATGGAACATGCACTTAAAAGAACACCCTGTCTACAGTGAAGCATGGTGGTGGCTCAGTGATTCTCTGGGCCTGCTCTACTTCTTTTGCCAACTGAGACCTGCAGCAGGGCATGGGCAAGATAGATCCAATCAAATTTCAGGAAAACATCATGCTTCTGTAAGGAAGCGGAAGCTTGGATGTCATTGGACCTTCCAACAGGATAAAATAATCCCAAGAATACTTTAAAGACCACTGAAACTTGGTTTTAAAAGATGTTCTGGAAGATTCTGGAGTGGCCATCTCATTCATTTGACTTGAACTCCACATAAAATGTTTGGTGGTATTTGAAGCAGCACAGAAACCCAGTGAACTGGAGGCCACTGGCCATGAGTAATGGGCTATGGTTTCTCATGAATGTTGCCAGAACTGGTGTCTCGCTATGCATCCCATTTGCAAAAGGGTGACCTTTTGATGCATCATCACTGCAGCCAGTCATTGGCAGCAGTGGTCATGTCACCAGGAGTCAAACTGGATGTTGACACAGGGAGACTCGGGACCTCCAGAGCTGGGGGGCAGTGATGGAGCCATCTGTCTCTGCAGTCATCGGTGCACAAATGGAGCCGGAAACCCAGCAGCGGGGGCTCAAGTAAGTATGATTGCCACTGCAGGTCCGGCCACACTGTGGGGTCTGTAGAAATATAATCAAACAATAAATCCAAATGGATGAAATTATTGTGTTTATTGATTAATGTCTTTATTAGGGTGGGTTTTTAACAGCATTTTTGTGGTGTTTTTGCAGTAAAGACATCAGGTTCAGAAGTATGTAATGCCGGATGAATTTATATAAACATTGATTTTTATTTTTTTCACTAAATCATTTAAAGAGAACCCGTCACCTGGTTTGGGGCCACTGTCACTTGCAGCTATTATATTTCTGATGTGTCATTCTGGTGTAAAAAAAAAAAGCCCCCTTATTCCAAGCACCAGAGGGTTCAAGGAACCCCTCTTTCTATCACAGTCTTATATTTTCAATGACACATCAGAAGATAATTTGTAGCTCACGTATCAGCTTTGCAGAGATTCTATCTTTCACAGCAAAAAAAACATTTCATATTAAAGCAAAGCTCTCATCATACAATCCTGGCCTGGGTAGCATATTATGGGTAAGGTATGCTGTACTATTGTCAGCATAGAAAATATTATACTAGGCTTAGAGGCACCTACTAAAGCTCAACCTGTGGCCCTCCAGCTGTTCTAAAACTACAACTCCCACCATGCCCTGCTGTAGGTTGTCCGGGCATGCTGGGAGTTGTAGTTTTGCAACATCTGGAGGGCCACAGGGTAGGCATCCCTGTACTAAAGAATACAGTGGATTCATTTACCGCTGTCTGCGGTCTATCTGACTATACACCGAGGCCATTAGTCACTAGTGGAGCAGACAAGGGTCCATTGTGTTTTTGTTAAAGACTATTATACAAATGGCAAAATGTTAGAAACTATTAGTTGTGATACATAGGAGAAATCTGGAAATACTTTCAGAGGATTAGATAATAGGTGATTTTATATTCATAGAAAACACGTCTTATATTTCTAACCATGCAAGGCAAGTTTAAGGGGTTGGCAAACTAGTCAATGGCCCAGGGACTCCTTTGAACCCCAGGAATAAACTAAAGTCACCCAACATTATTCAGCATCATATATTGGTATTGCTTGGCAATTGAATTAAATTACTTAAGTGGGAATTATTGCAGTATTATGTGGGCTCCTTACATGATTCTGCAATTCAGTTTGTAAGTTTTTTCTGTATTTTGCAGTATACAATAGTACAGTATAGTGTGGACTTTATATGGCAACATTATTGTATTGGTAGTAAGGACCCACATTCTCTAAGGCTACTTTCACATTTGCGGCAGGACGGATCCGACAGGCTGTTTACCCTGTCGGATCCGTCCTTCCACTATTTCGCCGTGCCGCCGGACCACCGATCCGTCCCCATTGACTATAATGGGGACGGGGGCAGAGCTCCGGCGCAGCACGGCGGTGCACGGCGAAAGCCGCCGGACTAAAAAGTCCTGCATGTCCGAAATAGAGGAAGGACGGATCCGACATGGTGAACAGCCTGTCGGATCCGTCCTGCCGCAAGTGTGAAATTACCCTAATACCTGTCCTGCAACCATGAGAGATTTTCAGTAGATGGTCACCATGCCATTAGGAACATTGCTACCAATGTATCACATCTGCTTACTTAAAAATAATACCACGTGATAGAAATACCTATAGAAAGCAACAAAGTAAACATACAAAGAGAAATATTGTAAATAAAGCAAAACAAATCCATTTATATAACAGAAGGTAGACCTCAAATGGCTCTTTAAAGTGGTTTTCCAAGACTTGTATACTGATGAGCTATCCTCTTGATAGGTCATCAGTTTCTGATCGGTTAGGGTCTGACACCCTGGAGCCCACGATCAGCTGTTTGAGATGACATTGGCGCTCGCAGTAGTGCAGCAGCCTTCTTGCAGCTTTGCCTAGGCTATATGATCTCACATTCATTGGTCACATAGCCTATGCACAGCTCATCCCCTTTAAAGTGAATGGGACTGAGCTGCGAAACCAGGCACAGCCGCCACTCAATGTATTGCAGTGTGCGTGGTAAGTTGAGAGGTAACTTCGCTACTGCGAGTCCTGGCGTCTTCTCAAACAGCTTATCGACAGGGGTCCTGGGTGTCGGACCCCCATAGATCAGATATCCAGGTTATAGGTAATCAGTATAAAAGTCTCTGAAGACCCCTTTAAAGGTTTTCTTCAGATCAGAACGGGTTAAAAATAAAAAAGTACTACTCACATCCACCGATCTCGTTCCATTCTGACACTGGTCCAGTTTCTGCCACTTTCCACTCCCTATCCCAGCTTGACCCACCGGAAATGGCTTGAAATGCCAGAAATGCCATTCAGCTAATCAGTGGCCAAGCCTCCCCGGCATTTCCAGTGTGTCGTGCCAGGACAGGAAGTGCAGAGCAACAGGGACCGGAAGAGCCTCAGAACAGCAGCAGAGTTAAAGGTGAGTAATCATTCTTTATTTATTTTTAACCCATTATGATCAGATTTTTCTTTTTAATTTACTCACTTGAAAACCTGTTTAATAACTATATAAATGCTATTTTCACTTTAACCTTATCAACTATGCAACTATGATGATGAAGTGTACCTAACTTTTTGAAGAAGTTTATTATAAGCTATTCAAAATATCATGCAATTCATTTTTGGACTATATTTTTTTAACATTTTAATTTACAAAATAGTCACCTGAAGTTCAGGTGTCTATCTGTACACCCTTACATCACTGACATGTCAGCCGTGTACAAGTGTATGGATTCCACTGTAATGCATGCATAGGGGCCGAAGTGAGAGCTGTACTGGCAGGAACATACACTGCTGCTCCTGCCTATGCCAGCTCAGCTGTGCTAAAGGCTTGCATAGTATACATCTGATGTGCTATGCCAGGCTTGAGCAGAATGGAGCTGGCACAGGCATGAGCGACAATTTGCTATGCAGAGCTCCTACTTCCTACACGGCTCCTGCCAATGCCGGCTCCGCTATAGCCTGACATAGTACTTGAATGTACAGTGGAATCCAAACACTGCTGACATCCGTCAGTGTACGAATTCCAGAGCGCTGTAGACACCTGAACTTTGGGTGCCTATTTTGTCAGTATAATAGTAAAAAAAGGAAATAAAGTGGGACATTTATTAAGACCAGCGAATTATACGCCAGTCCTAATCTCTCTGCGCTGCCGGTGGATGCGCCAAAGTTATGCAGAGGCATAGGCCTCTACATATCTTTGGCTCTTGCTGCCACTGGCCGTGCTATATGTTTTAAACTACACCAGCTCCCTTACTGGCATAAACTGGTGCGGAAAATGATGAATGAGACAGGCCGGCCCACCCACTTCCACTCCCCTTTTTCCACCACTTCGCGTGGGCGTGAGTAGCGTAAAGTCACAGATTTTGTCACAAAACAACTTTGTGACAAAATCTGCAACCTAATTATGCCAAAAACTGTCATAAATTAGATAATAAATGACTGCCAAAGTTTTTTTTACAAAATGAATTATTGTTCTTTTTGAATAGTTTTTAATAAACCTCTTTAAAAAATGGGCAAAGGCCCATGAAATCTATCCTACTGTGTTGTTTCAGAGGAAGGCAAAAATCAGGAGTATGAGAGCGATATATAGTTTTGTAGAAAAAGATTCAGCAAAATCTGTCTGCTCTTTGTGAGTTCTGTGTCTCATCAGCCACTGATAGCATTCCCTGTGTAAGTGTGTATACAGAGAAGCGAATCAGTCACTGATAAGACAGCCCCATGTACAACTCAGCTCAGAAACGGCAAAAATTTTAATATATAACTTACAAGTTTTACTGAATATCATCCCACAAAATGATACATCCGTCTGCTCAGCTCCTATCCTCTAGAACAGGGATGCTCAACCTGTGGCCTTCCAGCTGTTGTAAAACTACAACTCCCACCATGCCCTGCTGTAGGTTGTCCGGGAATGATGGGAGTTGTAGTTTTGCAATGGTTGGAGGGCCGCAGGTTGAGCATGCCTGCTCTAGAAGAAGTGGATGCCCTTATATCATGGCATCATATTGTATAAAATATCTAACTGTATATATATATATATATATATATATATATATATATCAGGGCAGAATTACAGTTGCAAATGCACCAAATGCCTTACATTGTATTTGTCATGGGTTTTAGACACTTTTTTGACAAGGACATGGACATGGACAGTCTAAAGGTGCACCAGACTTATCATCCAGCACCAGCCACTGTCTTAAATTAATCTTAGACAATATTAGTAAATCTGCCCCTATTTATCTGAAAGAGTTTGTCCCATATTGGCATTTCTTCGGAGAGATGGGACTAAGCGCCAACCTCAGGTGGCCGGGCTTACGGAAACTTTCCGAGCAGGCCAGTGCTCCACTGTTTCCATAACTGCCATTGCAGTAAGTGGGAGCTTAGTAAATAGCCTACAAGAACAAACTAAAATGCTGCTTCTGTAACTCCTGAATTATGGACACAGCATAGCTTGCTGTGCTACGCTGTTTCCAGAAACAGAGGAGCTCCAGCCTGCTCAGCACTTTCCATAAGCCCGGCCACTGTGGAAATGGCAAGATGGGACAACGCCTTTAAAAATCAATATTCACAGATATTATATTGCACTGCCAGATTGTTCAAACTCGTCCTTCAGTAACTCGTCTGTAATAAAGTTGGTATGTAATAAATATATCTAAACACTGATAAAAGCTGTGCGCTTCTTCACTTACCTAAGGTTCTCGTGTCGTGTCCAGGTCAATCAGCCCTGAGTGGGATGCTGCATTAATAAAAGAACAATGCTCAACTTCCTAAAACCCCTTCAACAGGAAGAAGTCATTTCATTAGGTCCGCTCTCCCTCCTCCCTGTATTTCCTTTACAATACAATGTACTTCTCTATGCGGTTTGACTTTACACTTCTGTTTGTATGTACAAAGTATAACTGGCAACAGTAAGTTACCTATTTGCTGACTTACCTGGCTCTGCAAACATTAACCAAGCGATTGATGATAATAATAAGCAGATTGTTACCTCAGCAATGCTACACTCATCCACACTTTTGTATTCCTAGATGTGCAATGCAGGAGAATTCATGAATTCCAGTTCACACCTACAGTAGTATCAAGCAGTTCAATGGATCGGGGGCTCATGAGATTGGCCCCTTGAACAATTAAAGGGCAGAGTTGTAGTGATGTGATTAGGGGCACTGTCCTAGCAAAATAGAATATGACTTTGAGTGACAGAATATTAACCCCTGGACCCATTTTCATTGTTGCATTTTCATTGTTTTCCTCCCCATGTTCCAATAACCTTAACTTTTTACATTTTACATTCATATAGCCATATAGCCATTTAATTTACCATGTCTTGTATTGGAAAACGGGAATAAAATTATTTGTGGGGTTAAATTGAAAAATAAACAAAACATAATTCCACCAAGGTTTTTTGAGTTTTCATATTAGGGTTTTCGCTGCGCGCTAAAAATGACATGACATCCTTATTCCGCGGATCACTAGCAATACGGCAATACCAAACCTGTATAGATTTTTTTTTTACTACGTCTAAATTTTCTTTGCCTTGCCATTTTCTGACAGCCATAACTTTTTTATATTTCTGTCTACAGAGCTATAAGAGGGCTTGTTTTTTGTGGGACAAACTGTAGTTTTTATTGGTACCATTTTTGTGGACCATAAGATTTTCTGATCACTGTTATTCAATTTTTTTGGGGGGGAAAAACATGACTAAAAATGGCCAATCCTGTGTTTTTCTTTTTTTCTTCCCTTACGGTGTTCACCGCACAGAAATTTTTAAAAATATTTTAACAGTCCAGACATTTGCGGATGGGGCAATATCTGATATGTGTATTTTTTTTATTCTTTATATATTTTTATATGTAAAATTGGGAAAGGGGGTGATTTAAACTTTTAATATTTTGGTGGAGAAGCTACTTTGAACACCATTGCCTTCTCTCAGCTCACCAAGCACAGTACTGTCCATTATATAGCGGCTGTGCTTGGTATCACAGCTCAGTCCCATTCACTTCAATGTGACCGATGAATATGACATCACTGGGCTAAACAAAGCTGCAAGAAGGCCACAGTGCTACTGCGAGCGTCAGAGCTTTCTCAAACAGCTGATCAGTGGGGTCCTGAGTGTCAGACCCCCACCGATCAGATACTGATCTATCCAGAAGATAGGTCATCGGTCTATCCAAATCTCACAAAACATCTAATCCTTTACGATTATTGGTCTAGAAAAGTGCCAGAAAACAATTGTCATGTTCAACTAGACGTTAATTTACCACACATCAGCGAGGAGTGCGTCAGATTCGTTCATTTGGTACATTCTGCTCTATGGGAGAGACTGGCGCAATGTTGGTATGTAGCCCAGGAATAATACATCTTCCTCCCTGAATGCAACACTCAGAAATTATAGCTTCCAGTCCATCTTTCATAGTGCAATTCTTTTATCTCTTTTTCAGGTGTATTCCAAAATAGTCACTATATAGATAGAATACCTCATATTCTACAATAATGCCACCGTTATTATTATTTTAGGCATTTATATAGCACTACTATATTCCGCAGCGCTTTACAGACATTGGCATCTAGCTGTCCCCAATGGGGCTCACAATCTAAGGTCCCTATCAGTATCTCTTTGGCGTGTGGGAGGAAACTGGAGTACCCAAAGAAAACATGCGCAAACACGGGGAGAACATACAAAGTCCACGCAGATGTTGGCCAAGGTCAAAATCAAACATAGGACCCCAGCGCTGCAAGACAACTGTGCTAACCACTGAGCCACCAGGCACCATGAATAATAATGTTGATGTGCATTACATGATGCCCTCCTCCTGCTCATTGCCAGCCTTTAAAGAGCTTTTTCTAGATCTACACTGACATTTCTAAAATGTCAACTCACCACAATCCTGCCAAAGGTATAAATACTACGGTATATATCCAGAAATCCTCTGTGCTGCATGTGTGTGCTGTAGCGGGTCCAGGAATACAAGTATGATAGGGAAGAGGTAACCTCCATATTTATTACATGGTTCAGCCCACTCTGGGTTCTTAGTCATAGCTATGCTTATGCTCCACATATGTAATACGACATAAAAACCTATACAATATACAGTAACAGGAGGAGGGATTTCCGCTATGTATCTACTATGTAAAGATTCTATATCTCAATATGGCTTCTTGTAATGACTACGAGCACCGTGCTTACCTTGTGGGTTCAGGAGCGCTGCATGAATGGGAGGTGTGGGCTACATTGAGTCACAAAAAGATGAAACCTTTACTGGAATCTACACACTGCATTTCCACCTTCTCGCTTCCTATGCTGTGTTCTGTCTGCTGCTGGTGTAGTAAAATGCACGCGGTATAGTAACCACAAGAAGACAGCGAATAAAAGGTGTAACATACAGTACTTAAAAACGTATTTCCACTGTAGCCTACAATGAGCGCAGGAGCTAGTAAAATAGCTGAGGGTCTGACAGCCCTCCACGTCTGTTTTATTAAATACTTGTATTCCCCGCTTTCTTTTCTTATAGCTCTGCGTTATGCCGTTCCTCTGTTATTCCTCCTCAAATAGTTGAATAAACTAATAACTCAGGGTTAGGGCTCATTCACACGAACGTGTGCTGCCCGTTGCCGTATTGCGGACCGCATTTGGGGATCCGCAACACACGGGCACCGTTCCGAGTGCATTCCGCATCACGGATGCGGACCCATTCACTTCAATGGGTCCGCAAATCCGGAGATGCGTCACGTTTGCATTACCATGAGCATTTTTTTTTTTTTTGTCATGATGATGCAAACGGATCCGTTTTCAATTGCACCATATTGTGTCAGTGAAAACTGATCCGTTTCCATTGACTTACATTGTAAGTCAGGACAGATCCGTTTGGCTCCGCATCGCCAGGTGGACACCAAAACGCTGCAAGTTTTGGTGTCCGCCTCCAGAGCGGAATGGAGGCTGAACGGAGGCAAACTGATGCATTCTGAACGGATCCTTATCCATTCAGAATGCATTAGGGCAAAACTGATCCGTTTTGGGCCGCTTGTGAGAGCCCTGAACGGATCTCACAAACGGAATTCAAAACGCCAGTGTGAAAGTAGCCTTACATTGCCTTCTTCTGTAGCACCCATACTCTGGGACATTTACTGCTATCCGTATCTTAAGCCTCATTCACACGTCCATGCTCAAATCCGTGAGAAGGTGGTCAGTGATCCATCCGTGAAGCTGTCCGTGAAGGATCCGTGTGTTGTCCGTGTGTCCGTTTTTTGCTGTCCATGTGCCATCCGTGTTTTACTGACCCTGCACAACTGAAAAATAATTTTCAAACATCTCTTCCTAATGATCCGTGAAACACAGATGCAACACGGATGTGCAGCGTACTCAAGTTGTGTGTAATAGAGTTTCTGAGTGTAGTAGTGCAATGACACTAACCTGAGACGGCTGACTCTCTGCATAGGCAGGTGATGGTAGAAATTGTTCGTGACGCCAGTGCCAATTAAACGGTGGCACGCCGTTTGCGGATAGCAGGAATAAATTGAGGAACACGTGGTATTAAAACAGAACTCCAACTTTAGTAGTTTTCATGCAGAGACAATATTGGAATCGCAGTTCCTTGGCATACAGTCGATTTTGCAATACGGTTGATGCAGGCAATTACAGATTTAGCAAGGTGATTACAGAGTGTTGAACACAGGACTTGCAGTACAGGAGCTTGCACTCTATTTCTGTCTGATCCTGGAATATAGCAATTCTTCACCAAGGCCCAATAACCTAGCTCTGGCTTTATATCCTTGGTTGTAGCTTTAGAAAGTACCTCCTCTGTTATTTTGAGTACCTCTTGCTTCTCTGCACTCTGCCTCGGTCTCTCTCAGCTGCTTCCTCAGGCTCTTTAGCCAAGATATTCCTGTTTCTGCATATGGGAATTCAGGAGGGAATCTTCTCCTGGACAGCAGGCTTCAGGCCTGGACTTGTCTCTGACATTGTCTAATCTCCAACTGTAGATTATAGACACTAGACTCCGTCTCTCTTTCCCTTCCCTGACTGGGCCTTATATAGACTAGGGCTCCCTAGCTCCCTCTAGTGACTAGAAGCTGGAATGACACCCCTAGCAGGCCTGTACATGCAAGTGTCATAGTAACAGGGAAGCACATAGCATTGCATTACATGACATTTTATAAAACTGACATATACCAACTTCTCCATAACTAAGGAGGGACGACAGCACACCAAGTGACACTTTGGTAGTGACGGGTATTACAGTCCCCGTACACTACATACCCCACTGCTTTAAGCTGAGTACGACCTCGTACTCCATCATGGGTCGCCCAACTGGAATCTCTACCTGAAATAGAAAATAGAGACATGCAGGCATACATACATGTAATTCATCTGCATTTGCATTTACATCAGGTCCAATTGGCAAAGGTGAAGGGTAGTGACAAGGGGCGTCGTTCTCTTCTCTCAGGATAATGAATGGAACGGGGGCGCTGACCTGGCACAGCGTAACATTATAACCAGGATAGTCCATGACAATGAATAAGTCCATAATAGAACAACAAAATAGATAAAACAGTATAAAAGTTCTTGGAGGCTCAAAGAACAAACATGAGTCCGTACCCAGGTTATTTTTCTATTAAATCACAGAGGCTCTCATGCGGTGGAGTCCATCTCTGGGCACATTTCCTTTAAAAGAGCAATAATCTCAGAGGCTCAGGTTCTTTTGAGTCTGTCTCCGGGCACGGTTCCTTAGTATGAAGTTGCACAATAAAAGGACAGCAAAGACAAGTGCTGTAAGACCCCTGATCAACCTGAAAAGGGGGTGAAGGGTAAAAGGTGCAACTAAAGGAACAGGCACAACTTGGCGTGGGGTAGCAAAAGCAGGCAGGAGGTCCTGGAAACAAACGTGGCCTTGCTGACTTTGTGATTTCAGTGGTCAACACCTACCACTGAGCCGTGGACAAACTGGCAGCCGCAACAAAGGACCAGAAACATAGGACTCCTGTCCTGGAAGGGTTAACATCAAACTTCTGCAGTGAAATAAATCAAAGGCCTAGCAGGCTGATTCACAGTGGCATATCATAACCACTTGGCTCTGCTGGCAAGTACGGCCTGTAGTAGTCCTCTACAGGAGGATGGGCCCACATAACTGTATTGGGGGGCAGCTGTAGGGTGAAGGGGCCCCTAATAGGTATTGGCCCCATGGGCCTAGGGGTAAACCCTTGGGTGGACCGTACCGGTCCCGGCATAAGGATTGTGGGATGGAATGGCGTGGTTACCGCCGCCTCAAGCGGTTATTCACAGCAACCGGGGGTCTCCTTTGGGGCACTGACGGAGCGGTGGCAGCAGAAGGTGGTCTACGGGTGGTGACAGGCACCCTTACCTCGTCCTTCTTTGGCGGCGTCTGGATCCTAGCGGTCGCGATCTTGCGCAGCTCCCGCAACTTCTCCTCCAGCCGGACAATCTGCTCACTGATGCTCTCTGTGTCGGAGTCGCTGTCATCTGCTGGCGCCGCCGGCGCAGGTACAGTCACCGATGGCGCGGACTCGGCCTCTGCAGATTCTGGCGATGCGTCTGGTCTCCGACCCCTCCGGATGTTCTCCAAGGTAGCATGAAGTCCTTTCAAGTTTTCCATATCTTGTATGGTCTTCTCCCGACGAGGCAGCTCGGGGGAAGGATAGGGGCTCACCCATTTCTCCAACACGGTTGGCTGCCAGAAGACGTTAGGCCCAAGGCAGGAGCTCCGCTCCTGGAAGGCGTGATGGGCCGGCTCTGGAGAGCGTTCCGGTTCTCGCTCGCAGCCAGAGTAGTCTTCTTCTTCTGCCTCCCAGTCCTCAGGTGCTCGCTTGGGACGGGTCACGGCAGTTGCATAAGGGCCTCGCAGGCTCTCGGCAGGGGTGTACTCCACTTCCTCTCCCTCACGGAGGCTGTGCTGATAAGAAGGGAGGTAGTCTCTTTTGACAGACCTTCGATTCACATAGAGGTCTCTGCCAGTTAGATAGTCCTGGATGAACCCGTAGCCACGGGTTTTGTCGAATGACAGCACCACTCCCTTTCTCCTTTCCAGGCGGGGTTGGGTGTTAACATGCTTTTCATGGATTGTTTTAGTCAATTCTTCATAAACGATTTTGGTCTTCGTATTCCGCTTTATATCGGCCTCCCGGATCTCCGCCATAAGTGATGACCACTTGAACGAGGGCTGAAAAAAGTCTCTCCACGAGCCATAGTAGGGCTCTGGTTCTTTCTCCCTTGGGCGGCAGGCGGGTGTCTCCGGTCCCGGAGAGTAGGCCGGTGGAGCCTCCTCTGGCTCTACACCAACATCAGGCACTTGCAGTATTTTAGGCGTAGACATTGCAGCACAATGATGCTCACTTTCCAACATGCTCGATCCTTCTGAGGAGAGCGATAGGGTCGCGTCAATTACAGCAGCCAGCTCCTCCCACTGCACTGGGAGGCCGCCCCCCAGGTATTCCAGTATATGGAAGGCGGTGTCCATGCTGGCAGACATGCAAATGTCCAGATAAGCAGTGGCGCCTGACCTTGAACTCCTTCCCGCTCTTTTCTCGGAAAGGCGCCAATTTTTCCCGCCTTTTCGGGATGAAGGTGACGCAGCAGTAAATTCAGCAAGCCCAGCAGCCATCTTTGGGTATAAACGCTGTCTATTCACTGACAGCAAGCAGGATTGTTAAAAGTCCACAAAACCACACTCCAATGTGGCGATTTTCTTCCTCTTGGTAGCGCAACACTACACAGCGCTTTTTAGAATTTTTGGTACACTTTGGGTATGATTTTCAGTCCACAAAGTCCACTTTAATAAAACAGGCAATTTGTCACTTTGGTCACAGGGCAACTGTATAAGGCACAAAGTTCACGCTTCTTGCACTAGAAAGCGTGCGTATCCTGTTCGTGACGCCAAAAGAGAGGTGCAGCGTACTCAAGTTGTGTGTAATAGAGTTTCTGAGTGTAGTAGTGCAATGACACTAACCTGAGACGGCTGACTCTCTGCATAGGCAGGTGATGGTAGAAATTGTTCGTGACGCCAGTGCCAATTAAACGGTGGCACGCCGTTTGCGGATAGCAGGAATAAATTGAGGAACACGTGGTATTAAAACAGAACTCCAACTTTAGTAGTTTTCATGCAGAGACAATATTGGAATCGCAGTTCCTTGGCATACAGTCGATTTTGCAATACGGTTGATGCAGGCAATTACAGATTTAGCAAGGTGATTACAGAGTGTTGAACACAGGACTTGCAGTACAGGAGCTTGCACTCTATTTCTGTCTGATCCTGGAATATAGCAATTCTTCACCAAGGCCCAATAACCTAGCTCTGGCTTTATATCCTTGGTTGTAGCTTTAGAAAGTACCTCCTCTGTTATTTTGAGTACCTCTTGCTTCTCTGCACTCTGCCTCGGTCTCTCTCAGCTGCTTCCTCAGGCTCTTTAGCTAAGATTTTCTGTTTCTGCATATGGGAATTCAGGAGGGAATCTTCTCCTGGACAGCAGGCTTCAGGCCTGGACTTGTCTCTGACATTGTCTAATCTCCAACTGTAGATTATAGACACTAGACTCCGTCTCTCTTTCCCTTCCCTGACTGGGCCTTATATAGACTAGGGCTCCCTAGCTCCCTCTAGTGACTAGAAGCTGGAATGACACCCCTAGCAGGCCTGTACATGCAAGTGTCATAGTAACAGGGAAGCACATAGCATTGCATTACATGACATTTTATAAAACTGACATATACCAACTTCTCCATAACTAAGGAGGGACGACAGCACACCAAGTGACACTTTGGTAGTGAGGGGTATTACAGTCCCCGTACACTACAGATGCCATGTGGCTTTCACGGACCCATAGACTATAATGGGCGTGATGGATCTGTGAACACGGACAAAATAGAGCATGCATCCGTGCTAAAAACACGGACCCACGGACCGTGCTAAAACACCGATGTGTGAATACACACATTAAAATGAATGGGGACGCGTGCTGTCCGTGGAGAACACCGACGTGTGAATGAGGCTTTATAGTTAGAAACCTAGGCACAGTGCATCTCTGACCGTCCTGACATACTGTAGACTCTACACATTCTAAGTTATATTTATATACTGAGCCCCATATAACATTTTACCATATTTTGAAGACTATCAGTGACACTTTAGTGGAAACTCTGCTGCAATCTTCCGGTGTGTCTAATGCTAGGGCTTCACTGCAACATGTGTCGCAGAAACAACCGCGAGACATGTCAGAGCTGAACATGGAGGGAGGACAGATTGCCTCTCATTTATGGGCATTGAGAAGATTAAGCCAGGGGTGAGACGGGGTGATTTTGACAGGAAAATCCTCCAGTGTGAGGCAAAATGGATTTTTTACCTCAAGACCACCTATCCCTTAGGACTTAATGAGCAGTTGAATTATAGCAGCTTCATTTAAAATGAAGGCTGCCTCGTCCCCCTTTTCCCTTGTAATACTTCCCTTAGAACACCTCTTTGTGACACCTGAATGAATGATTATTGACTAATCCTTTGCTGTATATTACAATGAATCGGTATCTTAAAATGTATTCAGCCATTCTGTTTCTTTTAAATCCACTTAAGCGATTCTGCGATTATTTACCAGCTATCAAAACATCATTGGCGGCATACGTGGGCACTGTCTGTACTAGTCGCGTTGTTGCTAAGCGGCGGGCGACGCTCACACACAGGTTCCCACCCCCTTTTCCGGCAACCCGGGATCACATGATTCCTACTTCCGATACGGTGGAACGCACAAAGATGGCGTGCGTTCCAGACGCGGAGCAAGGTGTTCGCGCCACTTGAGCCAGGTGAGGTAGGTAATTGGGGGTTGAACTAGCCAGACTCAGAGTATATGTAGGAGGGACTGACCATAAACAGTTGCTCTCCCAAACCACCACCAATTGCGGCGAGACATAGGTTTATATGGGACACTTCCCTATACCTAGCATGGATATGAGCCACTGACTATCCATTCATAGAATACGACGGGGAACTTACCTTCGATTCTAGTAAGTAGATATTAACATACAATCTCAATACTTTGCTATATATAATCCGTCACTCAGGATTGTAAGTGACCAATATTCCGTGTATTTTTGTATTTCCCTTTCTAGTTAACCCTGAATGTTCTTTGAAGTCCCCTGATGATTTCTGGTAAATCAGAATGAAACATGGCATGTAGGTCTTTTTAAACAGGGTACAATTTAAGCTACTTTCACACTAGCGTTCGGGTGTCCGCTCGTGCGCTCCGTTTGAAGGGGCTCACGAGCGGCCCCGAACGCATCCGTCTGGCCCTAATGCATTCTCAGTGGAGGCGGATCCACTGAGAATGCATCCGCCTGCCAGCGCTCAGCCTCCGCTCCGCTCAGTGAGCGGACACCTGAACGCTGCTTGCAGCGTTCGGGTGTCCGTCTGGCCGTGCGGAGGCGAGCGGATCCGTCCAGACTTATAATGGAAGTCAATGGGGACGGATCCGCTTGAAGATGACACTATATGGCTCAATCTTCAAGCGGATCCGTTCCCCATTGACTTTCAATGTAAAGTCTGAACGGATCCGCTCAGGCTACTTTCAGACTTAGAAAATTTTGTAAGTAATAATGCAGACGGATCCGTTCTGAACGGATGCAAACGTCTGCATTATCGGAGCGGATCCGTCTGATGAAACATCAGACGGATCCGCTCCGAACGCTAGTGTGAAAGTAGCCTTAGGATTAGGCCCATACAGAGGGAAAGGTTCCGTATGGGGTTGCCCCTGTCGGGGCGGGTGCTCTGTGTCTGATAGGCAGGTAAACAGTTCAGCCCGCAGCCCTCCTTCTAGGTAGGGTTTTATGTGAGGGAATAATAGGAGAACAAATTTATGCCTTAACCACTTCCCATCTGGGCCCTTTGCCCCCTTCCTGACCAGGCCAAATTTTGCAAAACTGACATATCTCACTTTATGTGGTAATAACTTTGGAACGCCTTTATTTATCCAAGTCATTCAGAGATTGTTTTCTCGTGACACATTGTACTTCATGATAGTCATAAATTTGAGTCAAAATATTTCACCTTTATTTATAAAAAAATCCCAAATTTACCCAAAAATTTGAAAAATTCGCAATTTTCTAAATTTCAATTTCTCTGCTTTTAAAACAGAAAGTGATACCTCATAAAATATTTATTATTTAACATTCCCCATATGTCTACTTTATGTTGGCATCATTTTGGAAATGTCATTTTATTTTTTTAGGACGTTAGAAGGCTTAGAAGTTTAGAAGGAATTCTTCAAATTTTTAAGAAAATTGCCAAAATCCACTTTATAAGGACCAGTTCAGGTCTGAAGTCACTTTGTGGGGCCTACATAGTGGGTACCCCCATAAATGACCCCATTGTAGAAACTACACCCCTCAAGGTATTCAAAACCGATTTTACAAACTTTGTTAACTCTTTAGGCGTTCCACAAGAATTAAAGGAAAATGGAGATCAAATTTTTAAATTTCACTTTTTTGGCAGATTTTCCATTTTAATCAATTTTTTTCTTTAACACATCGATGGTTAACAGCCAAACAAAACTCAATATTTATTACCCAGATTCTGCGGTTTACAGAAACACCCCACATGTGGTCATAAACTGCTGTATGGGCACACGGCAGGGCGCAGAAGAAAAGGAACTCCACATGGTTTTTAGATGCCATGTCCCATTTGAAGCCCCCTGATGCACCCTTTACAGTAGAAACTCCCAAGAAGTGACCCCATTTTGGAAACTAGGGGATAAGGTGCCAGTTTTATTAGTACTATTTTTGGGCACATATGATTTTTTGATCATTCATTATAACACTTTATGGGGCAAGGTGACCAAAAAATTGGTTGTTTTAGCACAGTTTCTATTTATTTATTTTTACAGCGTTCACCTGAGGGGTTCAGTCAAGTGACATTTTTATAGAGCAGATTGTTACGGACGTGGCGATACCTAATATGTATACTTTTTCTCATTTATTAAAGTTTTACACAATAATAGCATTTTTGAAACAAAAAAATTATGTTTTAATGTGTCCATGTTCTGAGAGCTATAGTTTTTTTATTTTTTGAGAGATTTTCTTATGTAGGGGCTCATTTTTTGCGGGATGAGGTGACGGTTTTATTGGTACTATTTTGTGGGACATACGCGTTTTTGATCACTTGGTGTTGCACCTTGTGTGATGCAAGGTGACAAAAATTGCTTGTTTTGACACAGTTTTTTTTTTTTTTTTTTTACGGTGTTCACCCGAGGGGTTAGGTCATGTGATATTTTTATAGAGCTGGTTTTTACGGACGCGGCAATACCTAATATGTATACTTTTTTTTATTTGTTTCACTTTAACACAATAATAGCATTTTTGAAACCAAAAAAAATGATGTTTTAGTGTCTCCATGTTCTAAGAGCTATAGTTTTTTTATTTTTTGATAGATTTTCTTATGTAGGGGCTCATTTTTTGCGGGATGAGGTGACGGTTTTATTGGTACTATTTTGTGGGACATACGCGTTTTTGATCACTTGGTGTTGCACCTTTTGTGATGCAAGGTGACAAAAATTGCTTGTTTTGACACAGTTTTTTTTTTATTTATTTTTTTACGGTGTTCACCCGAGGGGTTAGGTCATGTGATATTTTTATAGAGCTGTTTTTTACGGACGTGGCAATACCTAATATGTATACTTTTTTTTATTTTTTCTATTTTTAACTTTTTTTTTTTCATTCCTTACTTGGGGACTTTTTTTTTTTTTACATGTGAAACTTTTTTTTATTTTTTTATTTTCAACCTTTTATTTTTATTTTTTTTATTTTACACTTTTCGTCCCCCATAAGGTCATACAAGACCTCTGGGGGACATTTACTTCACTTTTTCTTTTTTTTTACTGTTGATTTCTCCTGTAACTGGGGCTGACATAGTAGCCCCAGTTACAGGACAAATGCACCCCTAGAGAGGCTGTACAGCAGCAATCCAGCGCTGTACAGCCTCAGAGCAGGGCTGATCGAGGTCTCTGAGAGACCTCACACAGTCCCTGCACTCTCCGGTCCCGGCGGTCACATGACCGCCGGGCCGGAACAGGAAGCGCACAGCGCTTCCTGCTCTGCAGACACAGCGCTCGGTGAGCGCTGTGTCTGCAGCGATCGTGAAGGCAGGGACACCTGGGAACTGTCCCTGCCTTGTCTTAGGGTTGCCCTGCTGTCACTGACAGCGGGCAACCCGATCAGCAGCTGCACGATTAGCGTGCAGCTGCTATTTCTGACAGGACGTTTTAAAACGTGCTGTCAGAAATAGACGTCCACCCATAGGACGTTTATAGTCTATGGGCGGACGTGAGGCGGTTAAACACCAGTGCACCGGTCACCAGTGTCCTTCTGCCACCTCACAAAAGGACCAATCGCCACCAGGTGTGGATCTCCCTACAGGACGTGGTAAGATCCACCCAATTATTCTTTTTTCACTCACTTTGTGACATTAGTTAGCGGCGCTTTTGTCAAAGTGTAATTTTTGTCTCACAGCAATGTGGTGTAATTTATACTTATTTTAACATATATAGTAAAAGTTATGTTTTAAGATGCCCAGTTCACACAATTTATTGACAATATTCCTAAATTCCCAAACTATTAAAATATAAACCTATTTACCTCATACAGTGGAAGCTGTAACAAAAAAAATCCAAATGTCTGATGGTTTTATTGCTTCACCTCACCAAAGAAAAAAAATTAGAAAAAAAAGTGATCAAAAAAACACCACACACTCCAAAATGGTATCAATAAAAACTATAGATATTCCAACAAAAATTAGTCCTCACACAACTCCATAGACGTAACTGTAAAAAAGTTATGGGGCCAAAATATGGCAATGAAAATAAAAAATAATTTTTTTCCAAGGGTTTTTTCAGTATTAAAATACAACAACTACTATATAGTTGTGGTATAATCGTATCATACTTGTAGTGACCCAGAGAATGCAGATAACAGGTTAGTTTTACCACATAGGGAAAAAACTAAAGCCGCAAAACTTTTTTCCAATTTCACCCCATTGTGATTTTTTTTCCAGGTTCCCACATCCACTATATCATATGCAATATTAAATGGTGCTGTTAACAGCTACGTGAATAAAAAAATAAAAAAATATGGCTCTGGGAAGGCAACGAGTAAGAAACATAAACATAAAACCAGAATATCACCGTGGGCTGAGAGGGTTAATATTGCAAATAATAAAATGACACAAACATTTACATCACTTTCCTTCACATAATCTGCTTTATATGTTAACCCCTTAGTGACCACCAATATGCATTTTTGCTGAGGTCACCAAGGGGCCTTAGGCTGGGCCACCGCCTTTTTACAGCTGCCCAGTCTAAGTGTTTCACTGGGGTTTAGCTCTAACATGAGAGCCGTGCTCCTGCTCTAAAAAATCGGACTGGCAGAAGCGCCGATCCGGCCGTTTAACCCCTTACATTGCTATTGCCCGCGGCATGTAAGCAGTTACAGAGGGAGCAAACTCGCTCTGTCTCCTACGGGCACCCCACAAATGAGATTGCAGGTTGACGATGTCAGTACAAGCTGGCCCGGGCCTAGTGAAGGCCCCAGGTCTGCCTCTAATGTGTCCCAGCAAGCTGCACCTCTCTGGCGCAGCCTGCTGGTAAATGTCAGTATAGTACTAACATTGAAATACATTGCACTATAGGAGGCATGCTCAACCTGCGGCCCTCCAGCTGTTGCAAAACTATAGCTCCCAGCATGGCCAAACAGCCTACAGCTATCAGCCTACAGCAGGGCATTTTGGGAGTTGTGGTTTTACAACAGCTGGAGGGCCACAGGTTGAGCATGCCTGCACTATAGAAATAGTGCAATGTATTTTAGAAGGGATCAAAAGATCACCTATTATAGTCCCCTTGTGGAACTATAAAATAGTTAAAAAAGGAAGAAAAAACAAGTTTTATTAAATAAAAAAAATTCCAAGTAAAAAAAAAACACCCTTTTTTCATTGTATACTCAGTCAAGTAACCACACTTCACTAGGGTCTCAAACTTTCTCAGCCTCCTATGGAAACAGTGGGGGTTTATTGTACTCACAACAGTTCCATGTTTAATAGCAGAAAACAACAGATAAGACCAGGACTTCAGAAACATGGCCCAATTTTGCACGAGTTTGGCCTGGACAACTTCTTCCAGGACACAAGGACACATTAGTGAGTGTCTTTACTTAAATCTTATTTAGGGCATCAACAAACATTATCATTTTAATAAAAAACCTCTAAAAACAAATACATAAACATGAATTAATTCTTTCAGCTGTTTCTTTGCACTTTGCATAAAATGCAGTGATCCACTAGGCCACTGCTAGTGATTAAACCAGGTATATCTGCTGAATCAAGGCTTACCTCCTGTGCCTGAGATACTGTTTCCAGGGGGTTGGTAAAGCCTAACCCCCTAAAAGGGTTCTCTGGGATTTTCCTCAGGATAGCTCATCAATATGAGAACAGTGGGGGTCTAACTCCCAGCACCCCCACCGACTAGCTTTTTGAGGAAGCCATGGTGCTCACCGGAGCCCTGTAGCTTCCTCGCAACTTACAAACCACAGCCTTCCTTTTGATAGCAGCTGTATTAGGTAATGCAGCTCAGCCTTATTCACTTGAATGCGGTTGAGCTGCATCTAGGCCATATGACCGATATATGGTCGTCCAGTGGCCCTCACATAGCTAATCGGCGGGGTCCAGAGGATGGGCCATCAATATCAAAATCTCGTAGAACCCCTTTAAACTTGACATGCCTTCTGTGAACTCATTGAGTGTGCAGTCTGAGAAGCTTCTGAAGAAGCAACATCCAGTTCTTTAGGTAAGAACCAGCTCATTTGAGACCAAGGGAGAACTCCAGTGAAGCCTTTACATAGGATGCAGATAAGAGCCCCTAAAGGTGGATTTAGATAGGGTGATGGGAACCAGATTGTCGGGAAGGAAGAATTCCTTCCTGACAGTCAGCTGCTCATTACGTACAGGTGAAGTGCTGCATTTACACACAGCGATCATCTCCACAGTATGAGGACAAGGGATCGCTATTGTGATCGCTCATCCTCATACAGCTGCATTGTTTCTGGGCAGCAGATCACTGTTTGGACAGCTCAATCTGCTGCCCAGAAACCATAATTTAGGTGCCCGTGCAATGGGGGGCCTCCCGCCAGGACCCTCTATATATTGCGCGACCCAGGTGTAGGAATGCCGAGTGGTATAGTGCGGCCTAAAATTTCTCTTTATGTGTGTCACGGTGCTCCTACCTGAATATGGTTGGACCCCAGGCTTTGGCTCCGAAGCAATAAATAGAGGGAATAATTGAGGGATTAAAGAAGAACTTGAGATGAAGTTCAATAGCAGCTTTACTTGAGTAAACGTTTTTCCAAAACAGATTTCAGGCTTTATCTTGGTTCCAGCAGGCTTAGCATTAAACTGGTAGGCAAACTCAACTCTGCTATGTCTTTGTTGCTCTCTGACTCTGCTGTACTGACAGGCTGGCTGTATAACTTAGCTTCTTCTGTATGCTGCACTTCTTCTCTGTAGTCTGACTCTAGGTTATGACAGGGAACTTTCCTCCTGGCTCCTGAGGCTTTAGGCTTTGGCCTCCACTGCACACCCTTTCCCTAGCTGAGGGTAAACTAGACTACTAGAACTTCTGCCCCACCCTTCCTGCAGGAAGTAGTACTCACACACCTCTCTCCAGAGGGGGGGGGGGGTGTAGAATGGAATAAACTGTTTCAATCTATCTAAGTATAGCTCTGCCATGTTTGCTGCCACCTGCTGGTGAACCAGGCACATTACATGAACAGTTACATAACATTAGAAATGCACAGTGTGGAGGACCTGGAATAAATGCATAAGATGACATGAGGTTAGACCAATAAAGGCAGTAGCAAGGTGCAGAAGTGGTAACACCACTCTGGGGTGTTACACCTGCATGAACGACAGTTCCACTCGATGAACGAGTGTTCCGCTCGTTCATCGGGTTATCGGCTGTACTTTTTGACGGGCAAATTGTCGGGAACGAGTGTTAGCAAGAATGTTTGTTCTCAATAATTTCCCGATTATCTGGCCATCTAAATCCACCTTTAGACTGTTGAGCAGCTGAGAGAATGAGTGTGTGATTTAGCCTGTGAAGGTAGCGCTTCACGGCCTTTGATTGCGTGTAATAGCTTCCAGCTACCAGTCATATCGGTGTTGCAGCTTGTAGGTGCTGCTTTTTGAGTCTGCACCTCACAGTTAGGAACTGCAGACACTGCATAAGAAAATTGCACCCCTAGGCTGGATGAGTATGTGAGGAATTGTTGCATAAGAAAGAGCTTCACAAAGGGAACTCTGGATCTAACCTATCATTTAGCCAGAACCAGTTGGAACTGTTTAAGACTTGTGCCTCCACCTTGTGTGGAAGTGTTTGTGGCTTGCACTTCAGTAAAGACTCTTGTTACCTTGTTCAACTGCTCTTCCTCTCTGGTCTGTCTTTTACCTGCACTGTAACACTGAGGGCACCCCACCCTCCATCAAGCAGGAAACTCCAACCAGGGTATGCCCTTGGAAAAGCAACTATCACTCCTATCTGCGGCCCTTTCTTCAGCACTGGGGCTGACAGAGATGGATCCAGCAACTGTGAGCACATTACAACCACCCCTATCCTTCCCTCACGCTCTTTCTGGGTTGTTGCATAAATACAAATTAGACAGTTAATATTGCTGGCAATCTCGGCGTGTCTATTTGTAGTGTACGGGAACTGTAATACCCGTCACTACCAAAGTGTCACTTGGTGTGCTGTCGTCCCTCCCTAATTATGGGGAAGTTGTTATATGTCAGTTTTATAAAATGTCATGTAATGTATGTATTTTCCTGTTACTGAAACTTGCATGTACAGGCCTGCTAGGGGTGTCATTCCAGCTTCTAGTCAATAGAGGGAGCTAGGGAGCCCTAGTTTATATAAGGCCCAGTCAGGGTAGTGCAAGGCAGACGGAGTCTAGTGTCTGTAATCTACAGTTGGAGATTAGACAATGTCTGAGACAAGTCCAGGCCTGAAGCCTGCTGTCCAGGAGAAGATTCCCTCCTGAATTCCCATATGCAGAAACAGGAATATGTTAGATCAAGAACCTGAGGAAGTTTCCAGCAGCTGAGAGAGACAGAGGCAAAGATCAGGAAAGCCAGAGGTACTCAGAAAGACAGAGGAGGTACTTATAAAAGCCATAGCCAAGGATATAAAGCCAGAATTAGGTTAATGGGCCTTGGTGAAGAATTGCTGTATTCCAGGATCAGACAGAATTAGAGTGCAAGCTCCTGTACTGCAAGTCCTGTGTTCAACACTCTGTAATTACCCTGCTATAACTGAATTGCCTGCATCGACCGAATTGCAAAATCGACTGTATGCTTAGGAACTGCATTTCCAATATTGTCTCTGCTTGGAAAACTACTAAAGTTGGAGTTCTGTTTTAATACTACGTTTCCTCAATTTATTCCTGCATCCGCAAACGGCGTGCCACCGTTTACTTGGCACTGGCGTCACGAACTATCTTTACCTATACCTGCCCTTGCAGAGAGTCGGCTGTACCAGGTTAGTGTATATTGCACTACATCACCCAGAAACACCTACTACACACAACTTGAGTACGCTGCATATTACCCAATTATATCATAAAAAGGAAGGTTCATGTTGCCTTAGATTAGAACCACATGACTAGAATAGCAGATCGGATCTTGTATTTCAATTATTAGTCATTAGCAGCTGCAGCGCATGTGTGGCAGGCGCAGCACTGTGAAGTTTTGATATCTCTAACTTTTTAGTCCAACCAGACTGTTTGTTACTCTGTAATTCTTCTAGCGCCGTTCTATGGAAACAGAAGGTTTAAAGAGCACATCAAATGCTTGAAATAACTTATTTATTAACTTCAACTTTTCTTGATATATAACACTGCCTCCTCCGCAGCAGATAGTCCATGTACAAAACACGTGTTGAATAAAGTATCATAAAATGGTGGTATGCATAAGATTGTGGTTCAACTGTTCAGTCTTGTCATTCAACATAAAATGGTGGATATATTTCTCTCTTCAGTATCTGTACTGTCACTTTAAGTTATTTAAGCACTTTATGATCTCTCTGAGAGGTATATCTGAGATTTAACAGTTCTACTGGCTAAATAGGGTTTGCAGTTAGCAGTAACTATTTGCAGATTGGTTGACTATGATCTGGTATGGTTGTATGCAATTTGGATTGCAATATGGAATCTGAATGCTTGCAATTTGTAGCTTGCAATTTGTAGCTTGCAATTGTATTTGGTGGAACTGTAAGTAAACACACATATAACTGGTTCAGTATACAGTTCTATCCACAATACTAACTATATGAACATGATATAACTGGTCTAAATACCTATTTTGGCCTCTTGTTCCCATAAAACTGGACTCTGACTGGAACTGTGTGTCTGTTCAGCTCCTGTTTCTAGTGAGTAATGATTTCAGCTAGGGGAATTCCCCACACAGGCTGCGTGTGAGGCTGGTTGTGATTGGTGAAAACTCTTGCTGTGTAAGACGCTGGCTGTGATTGGTCTAGACTTCTGCCCAGCTATCACGGTCGGCGTGGCTATCACATACGTGACACAGAGGGAGGGAACGAGGAAGGCCCTGCCCAAGTGAGAGGGAAGATGGTGACCCCTGACTCACCTGGCGGCTGGCACCTGGCTGCCCTGACGTCCCTAGACGGGTTCCTCACCCGTACGCCGATCACGTGCCTAAAGCCCTGGCTTTCCCTGAGCTGAGCCCTAGGTAGTGAACAGGGCGATGGGAACACTAGTCTGCACCACTAACTCTAAGGGAAAACACCAAGGGGAGGACAGACAACACAGACTCAACATATATTCCCAGGTGGGCGACAACAAGAGACAACAATAAGCCAAACAGGGATCCGGAGGGTAGCACACAGGAACAACAACCAGGATTAACCACTCCAGTGGGTCAGTATAGATGTCCAGGCAGGAAGCTCTATAACTGGCAACTAGAGAAGTGTGAGGGGAGAATATAAGGAGGTAGGGAGTGGCAGACAAGAAACAGCTGAGGAGGAGAAGCTACGGATCCCTGAGAGAGACAAAAAGGATAGCAAGGCAAACACAGAAAACAATAACTAAGAAACACCGTGATCTTTAGATATAGAGCGCGCAGCCACCCGCTGCGACTTCCTGACCCCGGGTATAACGGAGTCAGACGTGGCTCTTGATACCCTCGTGACAGTACCCCCCCTTTCACGAGGGGCCTCCGGACACTCAGGACCAGGTCTCTCCGGATGAGAGGCATGGAAAGCCTGAATTAACCTGTTGGCGTTTACCTCTGACGCTGGAACCCACATTCTTTCCTCGGGACCGTAACCCCTCCAATGCACCAGATACTGAAGAGAGCGGCGGACCCGACGAGAATCAACAATTCTGGCTATTTGAAACTCCAGATTACCATCCACAATAACAGGAGGAGGTGGCAGCGGCGATGGTTCTAGAGGTGGAACATACTTCTTGAGTAACGATTTATGGAAGACGTTATGGATCTTAAAAGTCTGAGGTAGCTCCAGGCGAAAAGCCACAGGGTTAATGACGGCTACTATTTTATAGGGACCAATGAACCTAGGACCCAGTTTCCAAGAGGGAACCTTCAACTTAATATTCCTAGTAGACAACCACACATAGTCATTCACTCCTAGGTCCGGACCTGGCGACCGTTTCTTATCGGCCATGCATTTATATTTACCACTCATCTTTTTCAAGTTAACTTGCACCTTCTGTCATACCGATGAAAGAGATGAAGAAAACCTTTCCTCTTCGGGAACCCCAGAAGACCCCCCCTCTTTGAAAGTACAAAATTGGGGATGAAAACCGTATGCACCAAGGAATGGTGACTTGCCAGTGGACTCCTGATAATGATTATTTATGGCAAACTCAGCTAACGGTAAATATGATGACCACAACTCTTGGTTTTCAGACACAAAACACCTTAAATATGTTTCTAGGTTTTGGTTGGTACGCTCAGTCTGTCCATTCGACTGAGGATGGAAGGCTGAGGAAAAGGACAAGTGAACCCCCAAACGGGAACAAAAAGCCTTCCAAAACTTAGAAATAAACTGGGTTCCCCGATCCGAAACCACATCGGTAGGGACCCTGTGAAGCTTCACGATTTCACTGATAAACACCTGAGCGAGAGTTTTAGCATTAGGAAGTGCGGGTAGCGCAATAAAGTGTACCATTTTGTGTACCATTTTGCTAAACCTGTCTACTACTACCAAGATAACTGTTTTACCCGCCGACAACGGTAAGTCAGTGATGAAATCCATTGACAGATGTGTCCATGGCCTATTGGGGATGAAAAGTGGCAAAAAAAGACCCTGCTGGACGTGTATGAGAGACTTTCGCGCGTGCACAAGTAGAACAAGTAGACACGAAATCCATTACATCCTGACGCAACCTTGGCCACCAAAAACGACGAGATAAAAGCTCCAAGGTTGCTTTACTACCCGGGTGTCCAGCAAGTGCCGAATTATGATGTTCTTTTAATAATTCAAGACGCAGGTTTAACGGTACAAACAATTTCTCTGAGGGACAAGAGGCCGGGGCGTCCCCCTGAGCCTCTAACACCTTTCCCTCAAGAACAGAGTGTACAGCAGAGACAACCACTCCTCTTTGTAAAATAATTACCGGATCACAAACATTACCCCCTCCAGGGAAACTACGAGATAATGCGTCTGCCTTGGTATTTTTTGCCCCAGGACGATAGGTGATTACAAAGTTAAATCTGGTAAAGAATAGCGACCACCTAGCTTGTCTAGGGGTGAGACGTTTAGCCGATTCTAGGTACAGAAGGTTCTTGTAATCCGTAATCACCGTGACGGGGTGGATTGCTCCCTCTAAGAAGTGACGCCACTCTTCAAGCGCCAGTTTAATCGCCAACAGTTCCCTATTTCCAATATCATAATTCCTCTCCACAGAAGATAATTTTTTGGAAAAGAAAGCGCAAGGACGCCATTTGCCAGGAGACGGACCCTGAGACAATACAGCTCCCACTCCCACCTCTGACGCATCTACCTCGACAATTAAAGGCTGGGCGACATCAGGTTGAATTAAAACAGGTGCCGAGGTAAACCTCTCCTTTAGAGAGGAAAATGCATCTTTAGCGGCGTCAGACCATTTGGAAAAATCCGTCCCCTTCCTAGTCATGTCGGTAAGGGGTTTAACGATCACTGAATAATTTTTAATGAACTTTCTATAGAAATTAGCGAAACCCAAAAACCGTTGTAGGGCTTTAAGGTTCTCAGGAAGATCCCAATCTAAAATTGCCTGGACCTTCCCAGGATCCATGCGGAAACCTGAAGCAGATAATAGATATCCCAGGAACTGTAATTCCTGAACAGCGAAGACACATTTTTCAATTTTCGCATATAATTTATTCGTTCGTAGGACCTGCAGTACTTGCCTGACATGCACCTCATGTGTTTTCAGATCAGCCGAATAAATTAAGATATCATCTAGGTAAATGACTACAAACCTGCCGATGAGATGACTAAAAATATCATTAACGAAATGTTGGAAGACAGCAGGGGCATTGGTCAGACCGAAAGGCATAACTAGATTTTCATAATGCCCCTCAGGGGTGTTAAAAGCTGTCTTCCACTCATCCCCTTCCCTGATACGAATCAGATTGTAGGCCCCCCTAAGATCAAGTTTGGAGAACCACTTAGCACCCGCAATCTGATTAAAAAGGTCAGGAATGAGAGGAAGAGGGTATGGGTCACGGATGGTTATCTGGTTTAACTCACGGAAATCTAAGCAAGGACGCAGGCCCCCATCTTTCTTTTTAACAAAGAAAAACCCTGCAGCCACGGGTGAAGAAGAGGGTCTGATGTGTCCCTTAGCCAGACTCTCGGAGATATAATCTTTCATGGCTTGTCTCTCGGGACCCGAAAGATTATACAACCTGGATTTGGGTAATTTTGCCCCGGGAATCAGGTTAACCGGGCAATCATAAGGACGATGAGGTGGTAGTTTCTGACAACCCTTTTCAGAAAAAACGTCCTCAAAGTCCGAAATAAATGTAGGTAGGGAAGCTATGGAGGCGATTAAGCAATTGTTATTTAAGCAATTCCCTCTGCAATGCTCACTCCACTCCAATATCTCCCTGGCCTGCCAATCCACCACTGGATTGTGCGCTACCAACCAGGGAAGACCCAATACCACCGGAGAGGGAAGGCCCTCCAGAACGTAACATGCAAGACACTCATTATGGTGGTCCCCTACCCGAAGGTGTAAATTACGAACAATGTGGGTGAGGTTTCTCTGAGACAGAGGAGCAGAATCTATAGCGAATACGGGAATAGGTCTCTGCAGCGTACAGAGAGACAAACCCATAGTGCGGGCAAAATGGGCATCAATCAAGTTTACCCCTGCTCCACTGTCTAGAAAAACAGAAATAGACTCCGTCTTAACACCAAAAACAATGACCGCTGGTAACACAAATTGAGATGTTCGTATGGAGGAAACGTATACCCCCCGGCTGACATCCTCCGCACAGCCGGTCTTTTGTTTTTGAGAAAGGAGGGACAGACATTAATGAAATGACCCCTCCCCCCACAGAAAAAACAAGCCCCCCCCTACGGCGAACCTCGGGAGGACGGACCTGATGAGAAGTTCCGCCTAGCTGCATAGGCTCATCTAAGTCAGTACAGGCTGACTGTTGCTTGGGAGAGGTAACCAATTGCTCCGGAATTTTCGATCTCTCCCTAAGACGTCTATCTATTCTGATAGAGAGGGATATAACAGCATCAAGGGAAAGGGGGGTCTCATACAGCGCCAGTGCATCCTTAACCCTTTCAGATAACCCAGAGCAGAACTGACTCCTGAGAGCCGGGTCGTTCCACTGAGTATCCGTAGCCCACCTACGGAACTCTGAGCAATATTCCTCCGCTGACCGATCTCCCTGTAGGAGTCTCCGTAACTTTGACTCAGCCAGGGCGACTCGGTCAGGGTCATCATATATGAGACCCAAAGCCCCAAAAAATCCCTCCACTGACCGAAGAGCCTGAGAACCAGGGGGTAACGAGAACGCCCAGGATTGCGGATCCCCCTGAAGCAGGGAAATGACAATCCCTACCCGCTGTTCTTCATGACCTGAGGAGTAAGGGCGCAACTTAAAATATAATTTGCAGGCCTCACGGAACGTTGCAAATTTGTCCCTTCCCCCAGAAAATCTGTCGGGAAGAGCAACCTTGGGTTCAGTGACAACCTGGTTACCCATAGCAACCGCTGGGGGTGCGGTCTGCTGCATTTGCTGCTGTTGTTGGAGAACAGACGCCTTCAATCCTACCACCTCCAAAGACAGGCTTTGAAGCTGTTCTGCCAAGGCATCAATAGGATCCATATTGGATTCTAAGTAGAGAGAGAGAAAAAAAAACAACAATTAAAAAAAAAAATTTTATTTTTTATTTTTATTTATTTTTTTTCCTCAAAAAGTAAGGGCCAGTTATAATATCACGGTCGGCGTGGCTATCACATACGTGACACAGAGGGAGGGAACGAGGAAGGCCCTGCCCAAGTGAGAGGGAAGATGGTGACCCCTGACTCACCTGGCGGCTGGCACCTGGCTGCCCTGACGTCCCTAGACGGGTTCCTTACCCGTACGCCGATCACGTGCCTAAAGCCCTGGCTTTCCCTGAGCTGAGCCCTAGGTAGTGAACAGGGCGATGGGAACACTAGTCCGCACCACTAACTCTAAGGGAAAACACCAAGGGGAGGACAGACAACACAGACTCAACATATATTCCCAGGTGGGCGACAACAAGAGACAACAATAAGCCAAACAGGGATCCGGAGGGTAGCACACAGGAACAACAACCAGGATTAACCACTCCAGTGGGTCAGTATAGATGTCCAGGCAGGAAGCTCTATAACTGGCAACTAGAGAAGTGTGAGGGGAGAATATAAGGAAGTTGGGAGTGGCAGACAAGAAACAGCTGAGGAGGAGAAGCTACGGATCCCTGATTGAGACAAAAAGGATAGCAAGGCAAACACAGAAAACAATCACTAAGAAACAACGTGATCTTTAGATATAGAGCGCGCAGCCACCCGCTGCGACTTCCTGACCCCGGGTATAACGGAGTCAGACGTGGCTCTTGATACCCTCGTGACACCAGCATGGCAACAACAGATTAACACTATGCTTTCTGTTGTTTCTGCTGTGTCACTGAGCTTCCCTTACATTACAAAATGAATCTTAAAGGCATATTATCTTTTTCTGCTTCTGTGAACACAAAATATAACAGTTATATGACATCCAAAACATGATGTCACAGTAAATAACTCAGATTTTATCTTTAACACATAAACATAGAAACTATATTAAGGTTATTAGCAGGTTTAGCTGTATACACATATAAGGCATATTAGCAAACTAGGACAAGTCTTAGCTGGCCAGGTACAGCTTGTGACCTGTCCGTCTGGGATTTTACAGGACGGGGACCAGAAGACCATAGTAGAGAGATAAAAGTGCTCCCAGATCGCTGGAATAGAGCAATAGGGAGCTGGTACAGTAAGTACAGTATGTTTTTTTCAGCAATTACAGTTGGCTAGGCTTCAACTTTTAACAAGTGTAAAACTCTAGAAAACCCTTTTAAAGCCCTAAGGAGAGCCCGGTACGTCACCGGATCTCCTGGAAATGCCTTTGCCCTGTGTGATTCATCACAGGGCAAAGGAGAGCTCCAGAGCATGAAATGCTCCGATGCTCTTGTCAGGGGGGCTGCCTAGGTAAAATTCTGGGTATGTCCGGGTTCAGCTCTGAACCCAGACAACCCCATTAAGGATAGGTCATATATAGTTAAAGGGGTTGCCTCACTTCAGCAAGTGGCATTTATCATGTAGAAAAAGTTAATACAAAGCAATTACTAATGTATTGTGATTGTCCATATTGTCTTCTTTGCTGGCTTGAATCAATTTTCCATCACATTATACACTGCTTGTATTCCGCAGGTACAACCACAGCTGCAGAGCAGATATGAGGTTGCCAGGATGAGAGATGCCACCAAAGAGGGCAGCGCTTTTTCCTAAAGTGTGCAAGCACGACCACCCGCTGCTTAATTGTTTCTCCAGAATAGTGGGTAGGGGTTAATAGAAGCTCAGGGAACTTAGTGACTTGTTGATAAGAGGTACAGGTTGCTCAGGCAGAAGGAGATTTGCTGGGGATAGCATTCTTGAACACCCCAGAGGTGTCAATCCGATTGTCCAAAAACTCCCTTATAACCTACAGGAGAAATGGATCACGCATGGTTCCCATTATAAACAGTTTCATAATGTACCATTCCCCCCCTTCGTGGTGTTTGTAGACTTTGTTACTCAACAGACAAGGATTAGAAATGATCCCAGTTTTGACTTTACATTGTCATGTTCCACTGCTCCCGGTGTCAAACCTCATAAAACACCAGTGGAAGTCCGCAAAACTAACATTGCATCCACAAGTTCTCTTTACTGGCAGTTTAAGGCTAGTTTCACATCGTAGTTTTACTCCGGCTGCCTCTCGGCATGTTTGCCGTGCTCCCGCCGGAACTCCAGTCCGCCCCCATTATAGTCAATGGGGCCGGAGCGGTAGTCCGGGGGATCCGACAGGCTGTTCACCCGCCGGAACAGCCTGCCAGAGTTCCTTGCCGCTTGTGTGAAAGTAGCCTAAGTCTTCTCAAGAAGAGAACATACCCAAAGATCTTACCAAACAATGCCCCCTCATTCTCTACTAAAATGCAGAGCCTTCAGGGAGAAGTCTTTAGAGGTCAGTGTGACATGCACAGAATGCGGTAGCCCAGAACACAACACAGCTTTACACTCTGGAACACCCTCTTAGGTATCACCCCAAGCAGAGGAGCATGACGGAAAGCAGATAGTCACTGACATAGACAACACAGTAGACACTTCTCACTGTACAGAGATCTGTAAAGGACTTGCAGGAGGGAAGTCCTGTCAAAAATCTGCCTTGTCAGAGTTTATCCGGGTGGTCACCAAGATAAGGCGATCAAGGTATATGCAATCTTAGATGATCAAAGCAATAGGTTTTTACCTAAATCCACCTTCTTCGACACCTGCAACATCGTAGGGCCCGGTTCTCCCTACTCCTTAAGAACATGTGCAGGTACCGTTGAGAAGGCGGGGAGGAAAGCAACTGGGTACAAGGTGGAGTCCTTAGATGGTCAGACCTGCTTGTCCCTGCCAACCATACTGCAGTGCAATCACATTCCTGACAACCGTTCTGAGATACCTACACCAGAAGTAGCAGCATACCACCCCCACGTGAAGCATATAGCTCACCTGATACCGGAACTGGACCCAGAAGCCCCGATAGTCTTACTCCTTGGAAGTAACATACTACAAGTTCACAAGGTTAGAGGACAGATTAACGGTCCCCAGAATGCTCCATACGCCCAGAGACTTGACCTAGGATGGGTCATCATAGGAGACGTCTGTCTAGGAGGAGCACACAAGCCAACCTCATTCAACAGTATGCTCAGCAACACACTTAAGAATGGACGTCCTTCCCTATTCCAGTCGTGTCACAGAAGTTTCCTGATAAAAGAATTGCCACACAGCGCTTCTGTGCCTTGTCTTTTTGCAGATACCTCCTGTGAAGACCATGCCTGCAATGGTGAGCAAGATCACTCAGGATGCACAGTTTTCCACAGGACAAGAGAAGACAACAGGGTCGCAGTGTCCATAGAAGACAGGCTGTTCTTGGATATCATGAATCAAGGAATAGTAAAAGACAAGTAAAAAATCTGGGTCGCACTTTTACCGTTTAAACTCCGGAGACAACGCTTACCTAACAACAAAGAACTTATCTACAGTCGATTTATCTCCTTCAAACACAAACTTCAGAGGTCACCAGAGACGAGAGAGTGTTTCTTTACCTTCATGGAAAGAATATTCCAGAACAACCATGCAGAAATGGCACCCGCGCTCCAAGACTCCGAGGAGTATTGGTACTTACCCATATTCAGCGTGTATCATCCTAAAAAAGCAGGGCAGATACGAGTAGTATTCGACTCGAGCGCCAGGTGCGAAGGTGTCTCACTAAATGATGTCTTACTGTCTGGTCCAGACCTCAACAACAGACTTCTGGAGATACTTCTACGCTTCCGCATAGATTCCGTAGCATTTATGGCCGACATACAACAGATGTTCCACTGTTTCCTCGTCAAGGAAGAACACAGAAACTACTTAAGGTTCTGGTACCGCAACAACGACTCCAATGAAGACATTGTAGAGTACCGAATGAGAGTGCACATCTTCGAAAACAGTCCTTACCCTGCAGTTGCTATCTACGGTCTCAGGCATTCAACCTGAGAGGGTGAAACAAAGTACTGGTCAGATGTCAGATCCTTTGTGGAAAAAGATTTCTATGTGGACGACTGCTTGAAATCCACACCCACGAACGAGACCATAATCCTGAAAAGGGCTCAAGAGATGCTCGCTATATCTAATTTGAGGTTGCACAAAATTGCCTCCAACAGCCATGAGTTAATGGAGGCCTTCTCACCCCAAGACCATTCAAGGGATCTAAAGGACTTGGATCTTAACACCGACTCCCTTCCCATGCAGCGGAGCCTTGGTTTGCTCTGGGATTTAAAGTCAGACACATTCACCTTCCAAATCAGCATGGAAGAAAAGCCCTTCACACGTAAAGGAGTTCTGTATACCATAAACAGCTGATATGATCCTCTGGGATTCGTAGCGCTTGTTACTATCCAAGGCAAAATGATGTCAAGAGACTTCACCACAGAGATGTCTGATTGGGATGACCCGCTTCCCACAGAGAAAAAGGACCTGTGGACAGGTTGGAAGAAGTCTCTCGAAGCTTTGACCAGCCTTCACGTGGCACGACCCTATGCTTCCGTGCCATCAACTGAAGTCAAGATGCAAAGACTACATATCTTCTGCGACGCTTCAATCAAGGAGATTGCAGCCGTAGCATACCTAAAGACCATTGACATCAAAGAACAATGTCATATAGGGTTTGTCATGAGCCAGACCAAACTGGCGCCACTCAACGAACACACGATTCCCAGACTGGAGTTCTGCGCTGCTGTGCTTGCAGTGGAGTTGGCTGAGCTTATAACAACAGGAATGAACCTGGAGATCAAGAAGTCGACTTTTATACGGACAGCAAGGTAGTCCTAGGATATATTTGCAATGAAACCAGATGCTTTTATGTCTACATCTGCAATCGGGTGCTCAGGATCAGGAGATCGACTTGTCCTAAACAGTGGCACTACATGCCTAAACAGCATAATCCTGTGGACCACGCGACTTGATCCGTCGCATCAAGCCACTTTAAGGACACAACATAGTTTACGAGTCCTGCATTCCTGTGCCGTTCAACGTCTTGCAGTATCGGATCTGACATATTTGAACTGGTAGAACCAGATGCAGATGGAGAGATCAGACCTGAAGTGTCTGTTCTACGTACCTTGGCTTCGGACCAACAACTTAAATCTCATCGTTTCAACAGGTTCTCGATCTGGATGTTGCTCATTTGTGGTATGGCCTGTGTGATTCATATGGCTCAGTCTGGCAGATTAACATTGCCTGTGGGTCAGAAGCCCTGCAAAGGTTGGCATCACTGCAAACACGCCTTTACCGCTGCTAATTTAGAAAAGGCCAAAAACATAATAATTCGCACTATTCAATGTGAATGTCATGCTAAGGAAATAGACTACCTCAGCAAAGGTCAAACAGTCTCCAAGAATAGAGCTTTGATGAAGCCTGATCCCTACATTGACCAAAATGGGTTGCTAAGAAAGAAGGATTCAGTAGTAGCATCTGTCAACTCCAGATGGGGAGTGTTCTGCCCATCAGGGTTAGGGAAAATGATTCAGATCACGCCAGCCAGGGTTTACTATTTCTGAAATGATTAATGTGGTTATAGCACCATCTAGCGGTGTTAAATTGTATTGCACTTTGTTTTTCTTGTTACAAAGACTGCTGCATTGTGGGTGGTGCAAAGCATTGTGGGAGTGCAAAGTATCCTGGGAAAGAGAAGTCTCCAGGACACAGCACAGAGCTGTCCTCCTGCATATCTCCTTCTTAAACTCCAAAATCCTTGTAAATGCATATCTGGGGAGAGATCTATCTTTGTTTCAGGGACATTCTGTTATGCAGAGCTGTTCAGCTAGTTATCATTGTCACTCAGGGAGTTGCTAATACTGTTAGATGTTGGACATGTAGTCATATGTTAGGCAGCCATTTTACCATGTGCTTATGTGTTATGCAAATGTTACAGTACATGTTATGCTATATACTTATTCATGTTATTTGTATTCTTATAGTTTTACCAATCAATCGATCAATCATCAAATACTCCTGCTTTACCAATAAACACGTTAGACTGCAAAGAACAGTCCTCTTATTTGAAAGACAGGAATGGTTTATGCTGAATGTCAGACTGCACACTGGGTGAACGTGTATGAAGACAGAACAACTGCTAAAAAATTTTATGAATATAGGAATTTTCAAAATCCAAATTGTATTAACCGCCTCCAGACTGCCTAACGCAGGATCGCGTTCCGGAGGCGGCAGCGCTGCGCACAGTCACGCATATACGCGTCATCTCGCGAGACGCGAGATTTCGCTCAAAGCCGGCCCGCGCATGCACATCGCGGACCGGCGAAAGTTAGAGGACAAGTTCGTCACCAGCCTGCCAGCAACGATCATTGGCTGGCAGGCTGGCGATTTTCAAAAAAACGAATCAGAAGCCACATAACACATCATATTAGTAAATATGATGTGTTAAATGGCTTGTCTGCTCCTCTGCTGGTCCTTTTCGTCGGTTGGTTCCAGCAGAGGAGCAGACATCACTGTGAGTACCCACCAAATACTACCCTTAGCCCCAGATCACCTTCCATCACCCCCATCATCCAAATTAACCCCTTGATCGCCCCCTGTCAATCACTTAGTGAAAGACAAAAAGTGATCAGTGTAAACTGTCACTTTTTTTTTCCACTAGTATTGGCTGTTAGGTTTTAGGATAGTTTAGGCCCCTTGGTTAGGTAGTTAGCGATCGGTTAGCGCCCAGCCCACCGCACCGCAGTCACTGATTCGCTGATTAGCGTATCGCTAATCAGCATTTGTACTTTTATAGTATCTGTAAGTGATCAAAACTGATCACAGTCAGATCTATAATTGTATTAGTGTCACCTTAGCTCACCCTCCACCCAAAACGCAGTGTTTGCCCGATCAGGCCTGATCGGTCGCCCACACGTGCGTTCACCCACACCCGCCCCGCCGCAGTGACAAAAAATATATATTTTTTTTGATCACTGCACATTCATTTTACACGCACAGCGGCGATAAAAAAATCAGTTTTGATATTTTTTATCAACCGCAGCGGCCTCCGGTACTTCGCTAGCCTCCCCTTTGTAAGACAGGCTTGCTTTTTTTCTTGGGTAGTCTCAGGGAATACCCCTAAATTTAGTAGTCCAAATGTCAAACAGGGGGTATTCTTCTGAAGAGGCCTACAGGATTCTGACCCAGTCGGATGAGGAATGGGAACCCTCATCTGACGAATCTAGCGGGTCAGAATATGAACCTGTAGAAAGCAGTGGCTCTCTGACCCAAAGTTCGGACGAGGAGGTGGAGGTCCCTGATAGAACCAGGCGTACCCGGCCCCGTGTCGCTAGACCACAGGTTGCGCAGGATCCGCTTCAAGAGCAGCAGAGTGGGGCTGGCGCTGTCGGATCACGTGGTGAGGCATACACCAGCAGCGCAGCCCTCCCTGGACCTAGTACCAGCACTGCCGTACAACATGGTGAAGTAGCGAGCACCAGAAGGGCAGTTGAAGCTGGTACGGTGGCACGTGCAGTAGTTACCCCGTCGCAGCCACCGCACAGACAGGCCCGTAGACCCCCTAGAGTCCCTAAGGTGCTGGCAAATCCTGATTGGCAGTCACCAACTTCAGCCGCACCATTAGTTCCCCCTTTCACAGCCCAGTCTGGAGTTCGGGTTGAGACGGCTCAGATCGGTTCGGCCCTGGGATTTTTTGAGCTGTTCTTGACTGCGGAGCTCTTGGACTTAGTCGTGGCAGAAACAAATCGGTATGCCACACAATTTATATCCGCCAACCCGGGAAGCTTTTATGCCCAGCCTTTCTGGTGGAAACCAGTTCAAGTTTCTGAAATTAAAATTTTTCTGGGCCTTCTCCTCAACATGGGTCTAACTAAAAAGCATGAATTGCGGTCATATTGGTCCACGAACCCGATTCATCACATGCCCATGTTCTCTGCTGCTATGTCCAGGGCACGATTTGAGGCCATCCTCCGTTTCCTGCATTTTAGCGACAACACCACCTCCCATCCCAGAGGCCACCCAGCTTTTGACCGGCTCCACAAAATTCGGCCCCTCATAGACCACTTCAGCCAGAAATTTGCAGATTTGTATACCCCAGAGCAAAACATCTGCGTAGACGAGTCCCTAATACATTTTACCGGGCGCCTTGGCTTCAAACAATACATCCCAAGCAAGCGTGCCCGGTATGGGGTGAAATTGTATAAGCTCTGTGAAAGGGCCACAGGCTATACCCACAAATTTCGGATCTATGAGGGAAAAGATCAGACCCTGGAGCCAGTCGGTTGCCCTGACTACCTGGGGAGCAGTGGAAAGACAGTCTGGGACTTGGTGTCACCCCTATTTGGCAAGGGGTACCATCTTTATGTGGACAATTTCTACACAAGTGTGGCCCTCTTTAGCCATTTGTTTCTAGAACAGATTTGCGCCTGTGGCACCGCGCGAACTAGTCGCGTGGGCTTCCCCCAACGGCTCGTTACCACCCGTCTTGCAAGGGGAGAGAGGGCTGCCTTGTGTAACGAAGAACTGCTCGCGGTGAAATGGAGAGACAAGTGTGACGTTTACATGCTCTCCGCCATTCACGCAGACACGACAATACAAATTGAGCGAGCAACCAGTGTCATTGAAAAGCCCCTCTCAGTCCACGACTATAATTTGCTCATGGGAGGGGTGGACTTCAATGACCAGATGTTGTCTCCGTATTTAGTTTCCCGACGCACCAGACGCTGGTATAAGAAGGTGTCTGTATATTTAATTCAATTGGCTCTGTACAATAGTTTTGTTCTCTACAGTAAGGCTGGGAGAACACGATCCTTCCTCAAATTCCAGGAAGAGATCATCGAGAACCTCCTGTATCCAGAAGGTTCCGTGGCCCCATCCACCAGTGTAGTTATCCGTCTACACGAGCGACATTTCCCCAGTGTCGTTCCTGGTACCTCAACCCAACCGTCACCCCGAAAAAGATGTCGTGTCTGTAGCAGGAGTGGAATAAGGCGTGACACCCGCTATTTCTGTCCTGACTGTCCTGACCACCCTGCCCTATGCTTTGGAGAGTGTTTCCGGAAGTACCACACCCAGGTACACTTAGCATAGGGATTGCATCTCACAGGACAGGCACACAGGGCTATTAGGGCCCTTTTACTCACAGCTGCTGTAAAACTCTCCTTTCACCTGGGATAAAGTGCATAACGTACTTCGCCACATCTTTGGGCGATTTGCGCTTTGCACATTGTCCCATGGGGAAGGAGAGGTTTGTTCTATAAAGGTAAAAAAAACTAAACAAAAAAAAAATTACCGGTAAGTAAAAAAGTTAACGTTCAGTTAAAAAAGTTAAAAAAAGTTTATATGTTGTGTTCAAAAGTTAATAAATTTATTGCTTTGCGGCCTGGTTTTTTCTTTTTTGTTTTGTTTTTTTTACCTTCCAGGTGGACCAACCGATCGTCTAGCTGCAGCACTGATGTGCATTCTGACAGAAGCATTGCGCTGCTGTCAGATTACACGCAAGTCGGTGTATGCGGCGCTGCAAGACGAGATTTCTCCTCTGCAGTAAAAGAGACGTTTGCCGAGGCATATGAGCTGAGGAGGTGGCGGTGTTCATATACTTTGGCAAACACTTTGTATATATAAAAAAAAAAAATCCCGGCAAGGATTTATTCATCCACATCGATTGATGTGAATGGAGAAATCTGGTTTGCCAGGGCATACGAGCTAAGTGGGTATGGATGTTGGGCGGAGCTCCTATGTCCTGGCAGATGCCTTTCCCCTCCTTTTTCTTTTTTTGGCAGAGATTTTTTCATCCACATTGATCGATGCGAATGAAGAAATCTGTGCCGTTCATTTTTTTCTTTCAGCCCAGAGGCTGAACGGAAAAAAAAAATCTCATTACCCGTATGCTCAATATAAGGAGAATAGCAGAAACTCCTAATGCTGGCCATACATGTAATGATTGCGGAGACCTTCAAATGCCAGGGCAGTACAAACACCCCACAAATAACACCATTTTGGAAAGAAGACACCCCAAGGTATTCGCTGAGGGGCATATTGAGTCCATGAAAGATTGAAATTTTTGTCCCAAGTTAGCGGAAAGGGAGACTTTGTGAGAAAAAAAACAAACAAATCAATTTCCGCTAACTTGTGCCAAAAAAATTTTTTTCTATGAACTCGCCATGCCCCTCATTGAATACCTTGGGGGGTCTTCTTTCCAAAATGGGGTCACATGTGGGGTATTTATACTGCCCTGGCATTGTAGGGGCCCCAAAGCGTGAAAAGAAGTCTGGTATCCAAATGTCTAAAAATGCCCTCCTAAAAGGAATTTGGGCCCCTTTGCCCACCTAGGCTGCAAAAAAGTGTCACACATGTGGTATCTCCGTACTCAGGAGAAGTTGGGGAATGTGTTTTGGGGTGTCATTTTACATATACCCATGCTGGGTGAGAGAAATATCTTGGCAAAAGACAACTTTTCCCATTTTTTTTATACAAAGTTGGCATTTGACCAAGATATTTATCTCACCCAGCATGGGTATATGTAAAATGACACCCCAAAGCACATTCCCCAACTTCTCCTGAGTACGGAGATACCACATGTGTGACACTTTTTTGCAGCCTAGGTGGGCAAAGGGGCCCATATTCCAAAGAGCACCTTTAAATTTCACCGGCCATTTTTTACACATTTTGATTTCAAACAACTTACCACACATTTGGGCCCCTAGAATGCCAGGGCAGTATAACTACTCCACAAGTGACCCCATTTTGGAAAGAAGACACCCCAAGGTATTTGCTGATGGGCATAGTGAGTTCATAGAAGTTTTTATTTTTTGTCACAAGTTAGTGGAATATGAGACTTTGTAAGAAAAAAAAAAAAAAAATCATCATTTTCCACTAGCTTGTGACAAAAAATAAAAAGTTCTATGAACTCACTATGCCCATCAGCGAATACCTTACGGTGTCTACTTTCCGAAATGGGGTAATTTGTGGGGTGTTTGTACTGTCTGGCCATTGTAGAACCTCAGGAAACATGACAGGTGCTCAGAAAGTCAGAGCTGCTTCAAAAAGCGGAAATTCACATTTTTGTACCATAGTTTGTAAACGCTATAACTTTTACCCAAACCATTTTTTTTTTTTACCCAAACATTTTTTTTTTATCAAAGACATGTAGAACAATAAATTTAGAGAAAAAATTATATATGGATGTCGTTTTTTTTGCAAAATTTTACACCTGAAAGTGAAAAATGTCATTTTTTTGCAAAAAAATCGTTAAATTTCGATTAATAACAAAAAAAGTAAAAATGTCAGCAGCAATGAAATACCACCAAATGAAAGCTCTATTAGTGAGAAGAAAAGGAGGTAAAATTCATTTGGGTGGTAAGTTGCATGACCGAGCAATAAACGGTGAAAGTAGTGTAGGTCAGAAGTGTAAAAAGTGGCCTGGTCATTAAGGGTGTTTAAGCTATGGGGGCTGAGGTGGTTAAGTACTGAAATAATATACAAGGCGGGCTGTAATATACAGCTAGGAACCAGGCAAACACTTTTTGGATCAATAGTGTAAATGCTATAATACAAATCTATACCTCAGCTCAAAAAGAGGGGCATTCAAGGAGCAAAAAGGGACAGAGGAACTTGGGTCAAAAGTAGGGACTGTCCCTCCAAAAGAGGAGGTGTGGTATTACCATTCTCAATGATGCAACATATCAAGCCTTCTCAGCATCTTCTCCACTCCTCCACCCAAGCTAAAGCAGGGAACTCCACATCTGTGAGCTTCTCACACCAAAGCCATATGTAGTCATTAAATGTATCATCTATACATTATCTTTCTCTCCAAATTAAATCCACATAGTGACACATTTTCTTGATTTCTATCTGTTTTTGTTTTCTGATTTTTTTAATTCTATTTTCCATGCTGTAGTATGCTGTTTGTGGAAAGAGCATAGCACAAAGCATAGCACAGCCCCCTTGTTTCCACAACTTTGGCAACCCTGATTATGATGGTTATTTCGATCTCAGCTATGGAAAGCCTATTTCTGAATAACCATAAAAAGGGTTTTTGGAGACTTTAATTTTGATGACCTCCCGTTAGGCTAGATCATCAAGGTCAGATTGGTGGGGTTTCACCCCTGAACAGCTGACTAAAAGGGCCACAGCGCTGTGGCATCTTCATTGCTTACATCAAAAAGCAGCAGTTCAGAAATCACTTCTGAATGGGAGTGATCCATCCTGGTGGCAAATTGCATTGCAGCCCTTATAATTGTGGAGAGTGCTGCATCCGTGCATGTCTGACGTTACTGCAAGGCACAGCCCTGTAGATTTTGTAGCTGCTTTGGCATCATGGCCTCTTTAATTAGCTGATCAGCAGGAGTGCAGGAAGGCGGACCCCACTGATCTAGATATTGATAACCTACCGTCATCAATATTAACCCCTTCCTGACCGTCACTGTACATGTACAGCGGAATTCAGGTCTTTAAAAGGGTTTTCCAGGAATTAAAAAAATGAAAATACTTAAATATTTTATAATGAATATTTTCAAAAATACCTTTCATTACTTAGAATGGCTTGTTTTGTGTAGGGAGCAATCATTAGGAGAAATAAAATGGCCGCCGTCCTATCAGTACACACAAAACCTGTCCTAATCACACAGGAGGACAAGTTACTTCACCACAATGAGCCATAGTGCTGCCTCATCCTCCTCTCTGCTTGTCAGGAATCATGATCCTGAATACAGGTAAATCTCTGTGGGAATGGAGATGATGAGGAGACATGAGAGGAGGGTGAGGTGTGGCTAATGAGCAGCAGCACTTGTATGCAGTCTACGTTACCACAGCCCCACATTACCACAGACTGTCCTGTCCATCCTCTCTGTACTTCATGTCTCCTCATGAACTAAATTCCCCAGAGATTCAGCTAAAGTTCTAATCACCTGTGCTCAGGATGAGAATCCCTGACAAGTAGAGTACAGAGGAGGATGTGGCAGCTCTTTACCTCAGTGTGGTAAAGTAACTTGTCCTCATGTGTGATCAGGACAGGTTTTGTGTGAACTAATAGAATGGCGGCCATTTTGTTTCCCCTAATGATTGCTCCCCAGACAAAACAAGCCATTATACCTAATGAAAGGTAGTTGAGAATATATTTAGAATGAAGTAATATTTAAGTATTTTTATTTTCCTAATTCCCGGAGAACCCCTTTAAGGATGGCGCCTCCTCGAGCCCTGCAGAGCAGAGCTCCATAAGATCTAATAATTGCTTCTTATAGTCAACTAGGATCACATAAAAAAAGGTAAAAAAAAAGGAAAGTTTTTAAAAATGATTAAAATAAAAATAAACAATAAAAAGAACCCATCATAGGCCTTACTGTGTTAATGCTGTAACAAAATAAAAATCTAAATGTCTGATTTGCCATTTTTTTCTCACTTCACCTACCAAAAAACTGAATAAAAAGTAAATCAAAAACTCATACACACTCCAAAATGGTATCTCTAAAAACTACAGATCTTCCTGCAAAAAAAAAAAAATCCTCATATAGTTATACCTAACTATAAAAAAAAGTTATGGGGGGTCAGAATATGACGCTGAAATTTTTTTTTTTTTTTTAAAACGTTTTAGGTTTTTTTATATTAAAACACACAAAAAATCAATATAAAAGTGATATTGTTGTAATTGTACTGACCCAGAGAAGGAAGGTAACAGGTCAGTTTTACTGCACAGAGAAAACCATAAAAACAAAACCCAAAAAACTGTGACGGAAATGCATTTTTTCCAATTCCACTCCATTTGGAATTTTTCCAGGTTCCCAATACATTGTATGCAATTTTAACAACTTGTCCTTCAAAAAAACAAGGCCTCATACAGCTATGTAAAAAAAATATATAATTATCAGGGAAGGCTGGGAGTAAAAAACAGAAACCCCACAAAAATGGATCATCCTCTGGGCCTGAAAAGGTTAAAGTCCTGGAGAACCCCTTTAAAAAAAAAAAAACATTCTGTCACAACTCTAACTCATAACTGTCACAGAAATAGGTGGAAATGTCACCACATTCACGCGTGTCTCAGGGAAGTTGCGCTCACAGCTTGTAAAACTGAAGATTTGCAACACAGTTACACTATGACAAATGCAGAACGACAATTAGCAGATTGTTACATAATACACAGAGCCATCAAGTTCAACCTTTCTCAAATCCATTATACAACATTAATTATTAGATTATAACCCTCAATGCCATTTGCTATTACATAAGCATCTCTCCCTTTTTTAAATGCTGGCATAGTACAGTATCTGCTATTACTACCTCTTGGAGTCGGGCACACTCCAACTGTAAAGAATCCTTTCCTGAATTGATATTGAAATTGCCATTTCCTCCACATGTAATGAATGCTACTTGGTCCTTTGTAAAGTTGTTGGAACAAATAAATTATATACCAGTTCTTTGTATTGACCACAGATATATAATTATACATGTGAATGCGATCATGTCTAAGGCGTCTGGCTTTTTTCCAAGCTGAACAAGCCCAATTGTCTCCCAGTAACCACTGTATAAAAACAGCTAAAATATTCCATCAAATTATTTGAAATTCCGTCATATCTTTGTCTTTAAAAAGTAAACTATTACTGTATAGAGATGTCCCAAACTATTTGCCGGCGAACATAGCTTGTTCGTGTTCGCCACGGCGGGCGAACATATGCGATGTTCAATCCGCCCCCTATTCGTCATCATTGTGTAAACTTTGTCCCCGTACCTCACAGTCAGCAGACACATTCCAGCCAATTAGCATCATACCCTCCCTCCCAGACCCTCCCACCTCCTGGACAGCATCCATTTTAGATTAATTCGGAAGCTGCATTCTTAGTGAGAGGAGGGACAGTGTAGCTGCTGATGATTTAATAGCGAAATCGATAGCTAGGCTAGTGTATTCAGTGTCCACTACAGTCCTGAAAGACTCATCTGATCTCTGCTGTAAGGACAGCACCCCAAAAAGCCCTTTTTAGGGCTAGAACATCAGTCTGCTTTTTTTTTTTTTTTCCTGTGTAATCTAATTGCAGTTGCCTGCCAGCGTGTGTGTCAGGCTCACAGCGTATACTGTGCCCACTTGCCCAGTGCCGCCATTCATATCTGGTGTCACAGTAGTTTGCATTTTTTTAAAAATAAAAACTTTTTGGACTGTAATATAATAGCAGTCAGTTGCCTGCACGCACGTGTGTTTCATGCCCTGCAAATGCACAGTGTCACCAGTGCAACTCATATCTGATGTCACAGTAGATTACATTTAAAGAAAAACAACAATTTTGACTGTGAATAAATAGCAGTCAGTTGCCTGCACGTGTTTGTGTGTTTAAGGCCCTGCTGCAAGTGCATAGTGTCACCAGCGCAACTCATATCTGGTGTAACAGTAGATTATATAAAAAATAAAAATAAAATTTTGACTGTGAATAAATAGCAGTCAGTTGCCTGCATGTGTTTGTGTGTTTAAGTCCCTGCTGCACATGCATAGTGTCAGTGTCACCAGCGCAACTCATATCCGGTGTCACAGTAGATTATATAAAAAAACAAAAAACTATTTTGACTGTGAATAAACAGCAGTCAGTTGCCTGCACGTGTTTGTGTGTTTAAGGCCCTGCTGCAAGTGCATAGTGTCAGTGTCACCAGCGCAACTCATATTTGGTGTAACAGTAGATTACATTTAAAGAAAAACAACTATTTTGACTGTGAATAAATAGCAGTCAGTTGCCTGCACGTGTCTGTGTGTTTAACGCCCTGCTGCAAGTGCATAGTGTCACCAGCGCAACTCATATCTGGTGTAACAGTAGATTACATTTAAAGAAAAACAACAATTTTGACTGTGAATAAATAGCAGTCAGTTGCCTGCACGTGTTTGTGTGTTTAAGGCCCTGCTGCAAGTGCATAGTGTCACCAGCGCAACTCATATCTGGTGTAACAGTAGATTACATTTAAAGAAAAACAACAATTTTGACTGTGAATAAATAGCAGTCAGTTGCCTTTGTGAATGTGTGTTTAAGGCCCTGCTGCAAGTGCATAGTGTCACCAGCGCAACTCATATCTGGTGTCACAGTAGATTATATAAAAAATAAAAATAAAATTTTGACTGTGAATAAATAGCAGTCAGTTGCCTGCACGTGTTTGTGTGTTTAAGGCCCTGCTGCAAGTGCATAGTGTCACCAGCGCAACTCATATCTGATGTAACAGTAGATTACATTTAAAGAAAAACAACAATTTTGACTGTGAATAAATAGCAGTCAGTTGCCTGCACGTGTTTATGTGTTTAAGGCCCTGCTGCAAGTGCATAGTGTCACCAGCGCAACTCATATCTGGTGTAACAGTAGATTACATTTATAGAAAAACAACAATTTTGACAGTGAATAAATAGCAGTCAGTTGCCTGCACGTGTTTGTGTGTTTAAGGCCCTGCTGCAAGTGCATAGTGTCAGTGTCACCAGCGCAACTCATATCTGGTGTAACAGTAGACGACATTTAAAGAAAAACAACAATTTTGACTGTGAATAAATAGCAGTCAGTTGCCTGCACGTGTTTGTGTGTTTAAGGCCCTGCTGCAAGTGCATAGTGTCACCAGCGCAACTCATATTTGGTGTAACAGTAGATTACATTTAAAGAAAAACAACAATTTTGACTTTGAATAAATAGCAGTCAGTTGCCTGCACGTGTTTGTGTGTTTAAGGCCCTGCTGCAAGTGTATAGTGTCACCAGCGCAACTCATATCTGGTGTCACAGTAGCTTGCACGCATAGTATAACTAAACTAATCTAAAAAAAATTACAGGCAGAGGCAGGCCACCCCGCAGGGGCCGTCGTGGTCGTGGTGCTGTGATTCCCTTTGGCCCTAGAATAATGCCCAGTGTTCAGAGGCCACGTACCCTGAACTCGAAAAGTTCTGAGGACATAGTTGACTGGCTAACACAGGACACCCAATCTTCTACAGCTTCCACTCGGAATCTTGACGCACCATCCTCCTCCAGCTCAGCTTCGGGCACCTCTCAAGTTACCACTCGCCCGCCTGCCACCACCACCAACACTAGCACCACAGCCGCTTCACTTGATCTGTCAGAGGAGTTATTTACACATCTGTTGGAAGAAATGAGTGATGCGCAACCATTATTGCCAGGGGATGTAGATAACAGGGATATGTCTAAGTCAGGCAGCATTACACACATGGACGTACGGTGTGATGATGATGATGTTGTACCCGCTGCTGCTTCCTTTGCTGATTTGTCAGATACAAGTGAAGCGGTTGATGATGACGATGTGTCCGTGGATGTCACGTGGGTGCCGCTCGAAGAGAAGAAGAACAGGGGGAAAGTTCAGATGGGGAGACAGAGAGGAGGAGGAGACGAGTTGGAAGCAGGGGGAGGTCGTCGCAAGGAGCTAGTGGCACAGTCAGACAGCATGCATCAGCACCCAGGGTCAGCCAGACATCACGTCAATCAACGCATGCTGTTGCCACCACCAGAATGCCGTCATTGCAGAGCTCAGCGGTGTGGCATTTTTTTTGTGTGTCTGCCTCTGACAACAGCGATGCCATTTGCAACCTGTGCCAAAAGAAACTAAGTCGTGGGAAGTCCAACACCCACCTAGGTACAACTGCTTTGCGAAGGCACATGATCGCACATCACAAACGCCTATGGGATCAACACATGAGTACAAGCAGCACACAAACTCAAAGCCGCCATCCTCCTCCTGGTCCAGCATCTTCAGCCACGTCAACCACTGCTGTCCTCCTTGCCCCCTCTCAACCATCCGCCACTCCGTCTCTCGCCTTGAGCAGTTCCTGCTCATCTGCCCACAGTCAGGTGTCTGTCAAGGACATGTTTGAGCGTAAGAATCCAATGTCACAAAGTCACCCCCTTGCCCGGTGTCTGACAGCTGGCTTGTCTGAACTCTTAGCCCGCCAGCTTTTATCATCACACTTTTCAGATATCCAGCGGCGAAACAACATGCCAGTGAGGCGCTTGATTTGTGACAGCCCAACACGTTGGAATTCAACACTCCTAATGTTCGACCGCCTGCTCCAACAAGAAAAAGCCGTCAACGAGTATTTGTATGACCGGGGTGCTAGTACAGCCTCTGCGGAGCTGGGAATTTTTTTGCCACGTTACTGGACGCTCATGCGCAATGCCTGTAGGCTCATGCGTCCTTTTGAGGAGGTGACAAACCTAGTCAGTCGCACTGAAGGCACCATCAGCGACATCATCCCATTTGTTTTCTTCCTGGAGCGTGCCCTGCGAAGAGTGCTGGATCAGGCAGTAGATGAGCATGAAGAGGAAGAGGAAGAGTTGTGGTCACCATCGCCACCAGAAACAGCCTTATCAGCATCGCTTGCTGGACCTGCGGCAACGCTGGCAGAGGAGTCAGAGGAGGAATGTGGCTTTGAGGAGGAGGAGGAAGACCAACCACAGCAGGCATCCCAGGGTGCTCGTTGTCACCTGTCTGGTACCTGTGGTGTTGTACGTGGCTGGGGGGGAAGAACATACCTTCAGTGAGATCACTGAGGACGAGGAACGGGACATGAGTAGCTCGGCATCCAACCTTGTGCAAATGGGGTCTTTCATGCTGTTGTGCCTGTTGAGGGACCCTCGTATAAAAAGGCTGAAGGAGAGCGACCTGTACTGGGTGGCCACGCTACTAGACCCCCGGTATAAGCAGAAAGTGCCTGAAATGTTACCGAATTACCGCAAGTCGGAAAGGATGCAGCAGTTCCAAAATAAATTAAAAAGTATGCTTTACACAGCGTATAAGGGTGATGTCACAGCACAACGGGAATCTAACAGGGGAAGAGGTGAAAGTAATCCTCCTCCTACCACGACCACGCTGGCAAGGACAGGCCGCTTTACAGACGTGTTGTTGATGGAGGACATGCAGAGCTTTTTAAGTCCTACGCATCGCCACAGCCCTTCGGGGTCCACCCTCAGAGAACGACTCGACCGACAGGTAGCAGACTACCTCGCCTTAACTGCAGATATCGACACTCTGAGGAGCGATGAACCCCTTGACTACTGGGTGTGCAGGCTTGACCTGTGGCTTGAGCTATCCCAATTTGTGATAGAACTTCTGGCCTTCCCCGCTTCAAGTGTCCTGTCAGAAAGGACCTTCAGTGCAGCAGGAGGTATTGTCACTGAGAAGAGAAGTCGCCTAGGTCAAAAAAGTCTAGATTACCTCACCTTTATTAAGATGAATGAGGCATGGACTGACAGTGGGCGATACATTCGACTAAAAAAGGCCTGATGAGATGAGCTGCCTTGTGCTAAAAATGGTCCACACGCTGCTGTATTTTATCTCTGAATGCCGGATGATTTGCGTGACTTATCCAACACCAACTAGGGTTCAAGCCACAATGTTTTAGGGCACTTTCTGCCTGGGAAACATCAATTTTTCTGGCCGCTGCTACAGCAGCGGCTGCAACAATACCTAATTTTTCAGGCATGTGTACATGCCTAATTTTTCTGGCCTCTGGTGCTGCACTGTGGCTGCAAAAACAAAACAAAAAAAAAGGCACATACATGTGTCAATTCCCCTTAGTGATCGTTACCTTGTTGTGGTGAAGGGGCTTGCGTATCACAATGAAGCGACTACCTCTATGAGTGTGTTGGCAATGGCAATGTTGGCACACCCCAGATGATAAGGTCGTTGCTTCATTGTGAACAGACCAAAAGCGATCGGCTGGATAATTTTGTATAGAAAAAACATTAATTTTCTTTGTGATCATCTAAGGTGATCATTAAAGGCTACTAGGCCAACAATGGGCCCACACTGCAGAATCATTGTTTTCTGGGTAACTTCACTGTCACTGAACTACCTCAGCACAACCATAGGCTTTGAAAAACCCCCATCGCCTGCAATCTCCCAAACGTGCGCACGAGCACAGTCATCACTACACCAAGATTGACGCATAGAGGAATAAAATTTATGTCATGAGTATGTCAACTATTGACAACTCTTTGCGGTTGTCTAAAATCTATTCCATACACGTCCCCTGATAGGGGACGTAACAGGGATTAAACTGATAGGAATAGTGCTACTTAACACACCACTCCTATCTGGTGGCACAGTACATTGCATGGCGCACGCGCAGTGCCCCAAATTGGAACTAGGAGGACCAACCAAGCATCTTTTTCCATCTCCCGGTTCCTAAAATCTATTCCATACACGTCCCCTGATAGGGGATGTAACAGGGATTAAACTGATAGGAATAGTACTACTTAACACACCTTATAATAATAATAATAATAATACTAGTGGACGTAACAGGGATTAAACTGATAGGAATAGTACTACTTAACACACCACTCCTATCTGGTGGCACAGTACATTGCACGCGCAGTGCCCCAAATTGGAAGTAGGAGGACCGACCAAGCATCTTTTTCCATCTCCCGGTTCCTAAAATCTATTCCATACACGTCCCCTGATAGGGGACGTAACAGGGATTAAACTGATAGGAATAGTACTACTTAACACACCTTATTATAATAATAATAATAATAATAATAATAATACTAGTGGACGCAACAGGGATTAAACTGATAGGAATAGTACTACTTAACACACCTTTTAATAACGCAGAGAGAGGCAACGCAGAGAGAGGAGTCTGAAGAAGAGGAGTCAGAGGAGGTAGGTGGCTTTGAGGAGGTGGAAGACCAACCACAGCAGGCGTCCCAGGGGGCTTGTTGTCACCTTTCGGGGACCCTTGGTGTTGTACGTGGCTGGGTGGAGGAAGAGACCTTCAATGACATCAGTGAGGACAAGGAACGGGACATGGCTAGCTTGGTATCCAACCTTGTGCAAATGGGGAGTTTGCGGTTGTGCAAATGGACTGTTTGCGGTTGTTTGCGGTGCGTTAAACTGGGAGTTTGGTCTGTCACTGTGAAGCGTGCGTAACCCTTACACTACCTGATCGATACAACATCATACCTGATGTTTTAAAGCACGTTATTTCAAACAATTTAGGAATGTTAGGTGATTTATGCCCTTTATGGATTAAAACCCGACTCTGCGTCAACTACGTAATTTTCCATGGGAATTTTGCCATGGATCCCCCTCAGGCATGCCACAGTCCAGGTGTTAATCCTCTTGAAACAACTTTTCTATCACTATTGTCGCCAGAAAGAGTCCCTGTGGGTTTTAAAATTCGCCTGCCTATTGAAGTCTATGGCAGTTCGCCCGGTTCGCCCGTTCGCGAACATTTGTGAAATCTCGCGTTCGCCGTTCGCGAACGGAAAATTTTATGTTCACGACATCTCTATTACTGTATCACATCGGTTCCAATACTCTGTCTCTCTATAGCCAGAAGTTACTTTTCTAAATGTGTATAAACCTGCTACTCGCCAGGATAAAACCATTGGCGCTGAAATGGCCATGTGCTGAATAGGTCATATAATAATATGTGGTCAGACACACATGGTTTTCTTGTGTTTTAAGTGCCGAATAAATGCAAATCAGACTTTAAACAAAGGCTTTATTCACCCAGTGTATGCAGAAGGATGTACTTTTGGCATATTCTGGGACAGTATTCGTTGCCACTTTTTTTTTCACTGTATAAAATGGCATAATAGAGTACGCTACGCCATAAAAAGTGTACCCCACAGTATGTTTTACGCTACATGCACACAACAGTGAAAAAAGTCTGTTAAAAACTGATAAACCGTTTCTTTTTTTTTCACTGATGCCTTTCTGAGAAACGGATGTTAAAAACAGACCCATTCAATTGTATGGGGGCAGTAGGTTCGTGAAAAACGGACAAGATTGAACATTTAAGAACTATTTTTTAACGTCTGTTATTCACTGGCCGTCAAAAACACTGCTATGTGAATAACCCCATAAACTACCATTGATGTTAAAACGGATATGTGATGTCCATTAAAAAACGTCCATTACATGTCCGTTTTTCGTGTGCATGTAGCCTTATTCTTATAGTGGGGGCCTTTTGGTGATGTATGCCACAATATGGCTATACAGGTGACATAGGTTGTACCCTTGTTTTGAAGGCACACATCAGAATTCTCCTGACACTTACCTTCGGTAGAAAGTTCAAATGTAAAGATAACAGGGCTCTAGTAAATCACACCCAAGTCTGTGACCTCGACCATCACTAATTTTTAAAATTAAAACGTTTTATAGAGCGTGCATACCTCATTAACACTAGTCAGTGATTTTGGTTACTGGAAAAATGTGACAATGTTGTAAGCAAACAATCTTGGATTTGAATGCTTTTTCAGATTTCTGTCAACAGAAATCTCTAAGCAGTGCCAATTATTCCCATCTTATGAAGCTAATTTAAAGCTGTGTACCTTTCACAGTTTTTTTCCTGCATATCAGTGACCTGGCCAACCCCAAGTGAATGAGGCTGCAGCCCCTTCCTTCTTAGGATAGTGGGGGTCCCAGGGCTATATGCCATCACAAGTTGGATATAACCCTTTAAGCATGTTATAAATAACTTTCATTCTGGAAATATGTGGCAGCCTAAGATTAGATTTCTCAAATGTCGTCTTATGTATGTCTTACGGCACTTTGAATCCTGTGACCCAAACACCCCAAATGTGTTTTTGTTGGGCATAAGTAGTAAAATTATATGAATTTGGTATCGCTGTAACCGCAACAACCCACAGGAAAATTTTACTATATTATACCACATGTAGAACAATGTATCCCATTTATGTGACCCCAAAATGATGACATAAAAAATACAACTTATGCTGCAGAAAAGTCCACATAAGCAAAAGGAAAAACAACAAAAGTTTTGGCTTTTGAATGTGCAGTGAAAAGTGAAATAAAAAAATCCCTGCATCATTAAGGGGTTAAACAGGTTACGGTTTTGGTTTTTAACTACAAAAAGTCCCTATAATGCCACCTTGGTCAACTATTGAAGTACACATTCATTCTGATTTCAGCATAGTTGCACCAGACTATATCGGTAACACAGTAAAATCTGTCACTCTCTATATACAGTGCTGCCCATAATTATTCATACCCCTGGCAAATTTTGACTTAAAGTTACTTTTATTCAACCAGTAAGTCATTTTTTGACGGGAAATGACATAGGTGTCTCCCAATAGATAATAAGACGATGTACAAGAGGCATTATTGTGGGGAAAAAAACATTTCTTAGCTTTTATTTACATTTGAGCAAAAAGTGTCCATTCCAAAATTATTCATACTCTTCTCAATAATCAATAGAAAAGCCTTTATTGGCTATTACAGCAATCAAACGTTTCCTATAATTGCAGACCAGCTTTTTGCATGTCTCTACAGGTATTTTTGCCCATTCATCTTTAGCAATGAGCTCCAAATCTTTCAGGTTGGAGGGTCTTCTTGCCATCACTCTGATCTTTAGCTCCCTCCATAGATTCTCGATTGGATTCAAGTCTGGACTCTGGCTGGGCCACTCCAAAATGTTAATGTTGTTGTCTGCTAACCATTTCTTCCCCACTTTTGCTGTGTGTTTTGGGTCATTGTCATGCTGAAATGTCCACTGGTGCCCATGGCCAAGTTTCTCTGCAGACTGCCTGATGTTGTCGTTGAGAATCCTCATGTATTGCTCTTTTTTCATGGTGCCCTTTACTGTGATTAGGTTCCCTGGTCCATTGGCTGAAAAGCACCCCCAAAGAATTAGGTTCCCACCACCATGTTTGACAGTGGGGATGGTGTTCTTTGGGTTGAAGGCTTCTCCTTTTTTACGCCAAATGAAGGAAACATCATTGTGACCAAACAATTAAATTTTTGTTTCATCTGACCATACCAGAGAAGACCAGATGTCTTCTTTCTCCAGATGAGCTTTTGCAAAGGCCAAGCAAGCTTTTGTGTGCCTTATCTGGAGAAGTGGTGTCCTCCTTAGTCTGCATTGTGCAGTGTCCGTTGGATTGTCTGCCTTGAGACATTGCCACCAGCAGAGGCCAGATTCACCAGGATGGCCTTGGTGGTGATCCTTGGATTCTTTTTCACCTCTCTAACTATCCTCCTGGCCAGCACAGGTGTCACTTTTGGCTTCTGACCACGTCCTCTGAGATTTTCCACAGTGCGGAACACCTATGTCATTTCCCGTCAAAAAATTACTTGCTCGTTGAATAAAAGTAACTTTGAGTCAAAATTTGCCATGGGTATGAATAATTATGGGCAGCACTGTATATATATATATATATATATATATATATATCAATATGTCTGTATCTCCCTTTTGAATAAGGGAAGACAACTAATAGAGCAACTGCGGTGTACATACACTCTGAGTGTGCCAAATACAAAAGCACCATCTACTCTCCTATGGAAAAAAGTGTTCATCTGAAACCACAGTGATACAGTCCATGATCAACCTACTTAGTACTTAATGCTACTTTTCTATTAGAGGAGTCTAAATATGTCTACATACGAAGTATTTTCTATACTTATTTTTCCCATTAGATCAAAGCTATTTGCAAGGTTTTACCAGAAAACATTACCCGAATGTCCCTACTTTCTAGATTCACCCTAAGATTAGGGCGACACATTGATCTTGGCCACAACACCTATTACACAACCAAAGATCGGTCTGTAGTAGTGCAGCCATGGAACTTAATGGGGTCACAGCATAATTTGCAAGAGGCCATGCATGAATATGGCTCTCTCCATCATAGATTATAGGTGTTGTCGTAGATGCCCAGCATTTCACAACTCCCATAAATTGCAATGGAGAGAGTCACATGCATTAAAGGCCACTTCTAACTCATGTATGCCATTCTGGAGTGCCAAATAGGAGTCAAAGGATTTCCATTCTCCTGATATATGGGGGACCTACAGATGGCTATACAGTGCACCATTAGTACTTGTCCATCCCTACTCTGTGTCCAGAGAGTTGGGGTGCGCACAAAATGGCCGTGTAGGCCTTATGTGGCTCCTGGGCTACATCTAGTGCACATCTGCTCAAAATGAACAATCCTTTTTACAAATAAGTCCCAATTCTTAGAACTAGATACTTCAGAAGAAAAAGGGGATACAGGTCAGGTGCCTTTCAACTGAGCAAATGTAAATCCCATGTGGATCATAACAGATGGAGTATGCAGTTTTCATAGGCATATTCTATACCACAATTCCAAGATGTAATCAAACATGTCCATTTTATTATGGATGAATGCCATGAGTTATTTAAAATTGCTAACCTCCTTAATCCTTGCCTAGATATCCAATAGAGATGGAGAGCACATCTGTTTCCATTGTCTAGCAATAAGACATTGGGCATCTGTCAGAATGTTTAGTACAGGTTGAGGTGGAATATTTAGCAAATGAGGCATAGGATCTAAGAGTTTAACACACTCTAAAACCCTCTGAATGAATGATCAGACCTTTCCCAAGCGAATAAATACTTGGAACCTCCATTTAGGAAATATTTAAAAAAACATCCCCTGGGTGTCTCTACTCAAGCACTAAATGGGACTTATGGTTCAATTTATGAAGGAGTTCCAGAGTATCATATCAGTGCATAAGTAATTTGTACAGATTTTCTGTATTAATTACTGATAAGGCGCATTTTACCACTGTTCTCCATATAAGACTCCATGTAGCATTTGGCAGAACCCTACCCAGAAACATTTCCCATTGGACAATGTATAAGTGTCTGAGTACACTATCTGTATCAGGATTAATCAGATGATAAAAAAAATGTATATTTTTGAAATAAGGTCTTGCATTGAAGTACCTAACTTACATAATTGCTCAAAAGCTATATTGTTAGATACCTCAAGACTCTGAAAGGTAGACTGTGCAAAATACTTAATTGGTAGACAATGTAATCTAAACTGGGAAGGTAAGGCCTCTTTCACACTTGCGTTGTCCGGATCCGTCGTGTACTCCATTTGCCAGAAGTGCCTGCCGGATCCGTAACACCGCAAGTGAACTGAAAGCATTTGAAGACGGATCCGTCTTCAAAATGCGTTCAGAGTTACTATGGCACCCAGGACGCTATTAAAGTCCTGGTTACCATAGTAGTAGTGGGGAGCAGTATACTTACCGTCCGTGCGGCTCCCGTGGCGCTCCAGAATGACGTCAGAGCGCCCCATGCGCATGGATGACGTGATCCATGCGACACATCATCCATGCGCGTGGGGCGCCCTGACGTCACTCTGAAGCGCCCCGGGAGCCGCACGGACGGTAAGTATACTGCCCCCTAGCTCCCCACTACACTTTACCATGGCAACCAGGACTTTAGCGTCCTGGCAGCCATGGTAGCCATTCAGAAAAAGCTAAATGTCAGATCCGGTAATGCGCCAAAACGACGTTTAGCTTAAGGCCGGATCCGGATTAATGCCTTTCAATGGGCATTAATTCCGGATCCGGCCTTGCGGCAAGTGTTCAGGATTTTTGACCGGAGCAAAAAGCGCAGCATGCTGCGGTATTTTCTCCGGCCAAAAAACGTTCCGTTACGGAACTGAAGACATCCTGATGCATCCTGATGCATCCTGAATGGATTTATCTCCATTCAGAATGCATGGGGATAATCCTGATCAGGATTCTTCCGGCATAGAGCCCCGACTACGGAATTCTATGCCGGAACAGAACAACGCAAGTGTGAAAGAGCCCTAAGTGAAAATTAATTTGGATGTTTTCAAAGGTTAGTGGTGGGGTCAACAATGACCGCCAAATAAAAAAGACCACTTTGGATCCAAGAAGACCTGAAGACTCTGACGTGTAATCTGAACTGGCAAGGTAAGTGGAAATTAATTTGGATGTTGTCAAAGGTTAGTTTGACCGCAAAATGAAAAAAACACTTTGGATCCAAAGTTTAGAGATAGCTGATGTGACACTTTTGGGTAACAATAGAATAATAAAGGCAGGAGGTCAACGGGAAACATGCAAAAGAAAGAAGCCTGCTACTGCAGGTTTTCCAGATATCCCATGTGAAGGCCATATGTCCTAAAAGTTCTCTAACAGGAGGGTCATATGGTTTCAATTATAGAAGGGAGTTGGGGTGGGCAGGGAAATGACAAAGCTTTTTTTTTTTTTATCAGATCATTTTTATTGTTAATAATAAATCAGATCAACAATAATAAATCACAAGCGGTACAAGTAATACAGATATTATCATCAAAAGAGTACCACATGTATTAAGGCTGATTTCAGCCTGTATTTGTGGGCAGGGCGTAGCTCCCTATATATGCCTGCTAAAAGTCTCCCCTCAGGTGGTGTGTCTCACTTACGTTCGTAGGAGGAGCCACATCGAGCCGTCTAAGCGAGCTTCACGTTTTCTTCTCTCGTCCAGGGTGATTTGCTGCACGGTGCTACATTCCGGTGAGAAGTCTTTCTCCTCAAAGTAAGTTCATGGAGCACGATACTCCCGTACGTCCACCAGCAGTGCTCCTCTAAAATCGCCTTGCGGTCCAAGGCGGAACGCATGTACTTCCGCCCGCCTCCTGTACGCGCACAGCCGGCAGCAGCGCTCCACTCGAGGCGTCTTGCGTTCCAAGGTGGAACGCACCTACTTCCGCCTGCCTCATTCAGCCTCCCCAAACAGAGCACAGACCGTTCCCACACACTCACCCGCCGGAGCCGCACCGGAGTCCTTCTTCCCCAGCATGAGGTACCGCTGTATGACTGCAGTGGGTGGCACTGGACTCATGGCGTTCCATCAGGGTCTTGTCTGTGGCCCACAGGGCGACACGGCCGGGCACACTGAAGATGGGTCACATCCACATGCGGCGAGGTTCTGGCATATTGCCGTTCCAAACTGGTCACTCACTCAGATATTCTCAGGCATGTCAGTTCGTCTGTTCAGATGAATGAGGTCTGAGAAGAGTTTGTCCCCAGCAGGTCCAGCCCCGTGCCCCCACTCCCTGCAGCTGCCCAGCACACCCCGCATGTCACTCTGGTTCCATCTTCATGTCGTATGTCTCCTGGATCGTCCAGGTTCAGTGCCAACGTTGTATGTCACCTGGATCGTCCAGGCCATGTTCCATGCTGTATGTCACCTGGATCGTCCAGGCCTAGTCCATGTTGTATGTTACCTGGATCGTCCAGGCCCTGGCCTCATGTTGTATGTTACCTGGATCGTCCAGGCCTAGTCCAATGTTGTATGTTACCTGGATCGTCCAGGCCAGTCTAATGTTGTATGTTACCTGGATCGTCCAGGCCAGTCCAATGTTGTATGTTACCTGGATCGTCCAGGCCCTGGCCTCATGTTGTATGTTACCTGGATCGTCCAGGCCTAGTCCAATGTTGTATGTTACCTGGATCGTCCAGGCCAGTCTAATGTTGTATGTTACCTGGATCGTCCAGGCCCTGGTCTCATGCTGTATGTTACCTGGATCGTCCAGGCCTAGTCCAATGTTGTATGTTACCTGGATCGTCCAGGCCAGTCCAATGTTGTATGTTACCTGGATCGTCCAGGCCAGTCCAATGTTGTATGTTACCTGGATCATCCAGGCCCTGGTCTCATGTTGTATGTTACCTGGATCGTCCAGGCCTAGTCCATTGTTGTATGTTACCTGGATCGTCCAGGCCAGTCCAATGTTGTATGTCTCCTGGATCGTCCAGGCCATGGTCTAGTTTCGCATGTTTCCTGGACCATCCGGGCACGTTCATGAAGGGTCACCTGGATCGTCCAGGACTTGTCTCGCATGCGTACCTCCTGGATCGTCCAGGCCAAGTTCCATGTTGTATGTCACCCGGATCATCTAAGCGGTTCAATAGTGTGCCCCTGGGTTCGCCACACCCTGTCCTAGTCTGCATAGGCTCGGCTTCGTGAGCCTTACGGACGTTCAAGGGGTCTCACGGTTCCCATCCTTTCTCACGGCTATGTCATTCAGTTTACTTAAATTTTCCCCCAGATTCCTAGAAGTGTTTCCAGCTGCTATAATTTCCAGGTAGAAAGTAGGCTAAAGTCCCGCAAGGTAAGATATTCGATACAAGAGTTATATCACTGGTAGGTTATGTTCTTGCTTATTTCAGTCCGCATATACCTTGTCTAGCTCTTATGGTTGGTTTTTCTGTCCGCGGCAATCCAGATCAAGTCATTCGTCAAAAGTCGGTTCAGCTTAAGGCGGGTCCAAGATGTCGCAAGTGTCCGATATAGAAGATAACATCTCTTCCTTAGGCTCGGCAGTCTCAGGTCGGGTCACCAACAGATCCCTCCGGAGCTGGAACATTCCAAAGTTAATTGCTGAACTGAATAGAAAAGGGATCCGATATCCTGCATCTGCCAGAAAAGCAGAACTTCACAGAATTTTGATGTCTGAGGCTGGGCCCTCTGGGGAACAAACTTCCCTGTCATCGATTCAGCTCTCACTGTCCCAGCTCCAATCCTCCATCAGTGGTTTGGTCAGTTCGGTCTCGGACATCCAGTCCAGAGTCGACGTTCTGGAAGTCCAGCCCTCAACATCCGGTCAAAGTCAGGCTACCACAGCATCCCTGGCCACCCCACAGTCTCTCCCAGGTATTCACATACCTACCCCCCAAATTGCCCCGTCCCACTTCCTGCCAGAGAATCTAAAAAAGGACATTGTGGCAGGGAAAGATATAAATCTAGCCTCCATCCTCATTGCATCCCATGATGTTCCAGAAAATCGCGTGATTAACTGTGGGGACGTGTCCATAGTCATGAAAGCTAAAGATGCACGTCTCAATAAGAAGCTGACCATTCCGGAATTCGTGCTAGCTTTCAGCGTGTATAGAGATGTGGTCTGTTCAGCCCAGCCAGACAGAAGGTAGGAACTGGACAGATATCTTTACCAGGTCACCGACCTGGGTCAGAAATATGGTGGATCCGCATTTTACGATTACCACCGGTCCTTCTCCGCTAAAACAGCAGCAGCACTTTCCCAGTTCCAGTTTGTCACCAATTGGGCGGAGATGGACACCGAGCTATTTTGCCGGCACTTTGCAGGTCTTAGGGCCCCCACCTGCTCGAGCTGCCAATCCATATTTCATTTAACAGATTGGTGCCCGAACTCTAGCCCCGGCACGCCGCAAGGGGGCGTGGCCCGGTCCCTCCGGTGCTCAGGGTAATCCCAGTTCAGTGGACAAACTAGGCCGGCCCATAGTATACCTCGGCAAAAGCCAATTATGCAATAACTTTAACTTGGGTAGTTGTGCCTTCAATGCGTGTCGGGCCCTGCACATCTGTTCATTGTGTTTCAGAGCTCATCCACGTTCCTTGTGCCCTAGGAAAGCCTCTAAGCAGTCATGACTAACCGACATCAATGTCGAACTGCTGTCAAGTCTCCTCAAAAACCATCCTGACCGAGTCTTCACTGAATCCTTAATAGCTGGGTTCCACGAAGGGTTTCACACAGGGTTAGTCGCTCTTCCTCAAGCCAACTGGGAGGGTTCCAATTTACTGTCAGCCAATCATGACCCAGAAGCAGTCGAGACATTGATACAAGCAGAGGTCAATAAAGGTTTCTTGCTGGGCCCTTTTTCTGATGTTCCCTTTCAGCACTGGCGCATTAGTCCTATCGGCATTGTGTCTAAACAATCATCGAATAAAAAACGTATGATCTACGATTTGTCTGCTCCACATGCTTCGTCCACCCCCTGCCTGAATTCACTGATTCCATCAGAGGAGTACTCAATGAGATACTCTTCTATTGATCAGGCAGTCCAACTCATCTTGCTCTCAGGCAAGGGTTCTTGGCTCACCAAGGCAGATATAGCTGACGCCTTCAAGCTGCTGCCCATCCAGCCACAGCTTTGGGGTTTTTATGGCATCAGATGGTCCAATAAATTTTATTTTGCAAATCGTCTCACTTTCGGTTGCAAAAGCAGTCCATGGCTCTTTGACCAGTTAGCACAGGCCCTCCACTGGATATTGGTTCACCACGGCGGTTTGCCAATGGTCATCCACTATCTGGACGACTTCTTGATAATTGAGAAGCGGCATCCTCACCCGACCGGTTTAAACACTTTGACGGAGTTCTTTAATCAGTTACAGGTCCCGTTAGCTCAAAAAAAGACAGAAGGGCCAGCCACACAGGTCACCTTCCTAGGTATCATCTTGGACACGGTCCGTATGGAAGCCAGGCTTCCTCCAGAGAAGTTAAGTAAAATCCGCATAGCCATGGACAGAGCCGTACTAGGAAACTCCATCACCAAAACGGAACTTCAGTCTCTTCTGGGAATGCTCAATTTTGCGACCAGGGTCATGCCGCAGGGTAAATCGTTCATGTCAAGGTTGCTGCAGCTTCTTCCTGAAGCTCAGGATCAGGACAGCATAATTTCGTTAGACAGTCATGCCAGGGCAGACCTGCACATGTGGAAGTCTTTCTTGTCAAACTGGAACGGTATTTCTTTATTTATTCCTCCCCGAACCTCACTCTCCCCCATCGTTTTTTCAGATGCAGCGGGGTCAGTCGGGTTTGCTGCTATGTCTGGCAATTATTGGATGGCGGGCAAATGGCCCCCAGAATTAAGCTCCGACATAGATGCCTTAAAATCATCCCCCCTCATAGAGCTCTATCCCATAGTAGCAGCCGCTCAAGTCTGGGGAAAACAGTGGGCCAATTCCTCTGTCCTTTTTGTCACGGATAGCCAGGCATTAGTTGACATCCTCGACAAACAAAGGGCTAAATCCCCAAAAATCATGTCACTGCTACGCAGACTAGTATGGTTGTCCCTTTCTTTTAATTTCCGTTTTTCAGGGGAATATATTCAGGGACATAAAAATGTAGCAGCAGATGCATTGTCTAGATTAAATTTTTCGGTTTTTTTCCAGGAGATGCCCGACGCGGATCCCACGGGAGCCTCAATTCCGCCACACAACACTCTAGTGATGGACTAGAGTCTCTCATCTCGACAGCAAAACATTTCATAAGTCAATCCTTAGCCCCAAACACGGCCAGGAATTACAGAACCGGGTTGAAAGCATTCAGCAGGTTTAGACTCCTTTACCCTCAGGACGGCCGGGACGAAACATCGTACTTGCTGGCGTTCATAGCTTTCTGTCAATCCCAACTCAAACTCTCTCACAGTTCCATCAAATTATATCTAGCAGGCCTCCAACACTACTTCATGCTTAGTAATCCTGATCGTTCTTCTATTTTTTCAAACCAGGCCATCAAGGCAGCCCTTAGGGGAATTCAGAAAACCGCCAAACAAACTCCTTCCCGCAGACAACCGGTGTCCACCAAGCTGTTCAGGGATCTGTCTTCCGCGCTAGACGGCTCCCCTTTTGGGCCCTTGTCCAGCACGGTATTACAAGCAGCCATGTTTTTAAGTTTTTACGGCTTTCTCCGTCCAGGAGAATTCACCGGCAGCACCCCGGGGCACGGCTGTCTACGCAAAGACCAGCTGTCGTGGCATAATGACCATTTCGTACTCAGCCTACCACTGACCAAAACAAGCCAAACAGGGCCACCCACGGAGATTAAATATTTCCCTACCCAAAACAACTGGTGCCCGGTCCGGATTCTTAACAAATTATTATCCCTGTTACAGTCTGCTCCTCCCAACAGTCCTCTCCTGCCCTTCAAAGATAAACCCCTCTCTTCACATCAATTCACGTCCCATATCCGTTCGCTAACGGCAGGCCTTGGGTACGACCCAGGCGTCATCTCGGGTCACTCATTCCGCATCGGAGCGGCTTCGTCAGCTTCGAAACATCAAGTCCCTGCTCATGTCATCCGTTCCATGGGACGCTGGAGATCTTCTTGTTTCAATAGATACGTCCCGAATCCACATAGGGAAATATCCCAGGCTTTTCAATCGTTGGCGTTATAGGTCATGCGGGGCGGTAGCTCACAATAAATCGGTTGGCACGACACAGTGTACTTGTCTTTTTTGCCCTCTCCAGGCCTACCCACGCCCGTGGCTCCCGGCACAACTCAGCCATAGTTTAGGTTTGGCATGCCTTACCCACGTCCAAGACGCATTCAGCCCTGCCCACAAGTATTAAGGCTGAAACCAATGCAAAGCAGCATCTCTTAAGGTCCCCGTATTTCCAGTTTTAGCCATAGAGTTGTATGCATGTCATATTTGCAAGTACTGATAAAACTTCCCTTTTGGTATGTTATACACTTCCATTATGTTATTGAATGGTCTAAGCACCCCTTTATCTAATAGGTTACCTATTCTATTTACTCCTTTATTTTCGAAAATTTTAAACCCCTTCAAGGTTAAAAACTCGGGAAGCATATGATTGTTCCATAGGGGAGTATATTCAGTGAAACCCGTGACGCCCCTCTATTGTTTAGCTTTTTCCCAAACCTTCCTCATGAGCCGTATGAGCGGGATTCATACATCCACCAACGGCAATCCGGACCCCTCTAACACCCACATAAGATCTTTCCCTCCTAATTTGTGTCTCAGAATCTGTCCAGTCATATCACTAATATCCGGGTCTATCCAACCCCTGAAATGCTGGCATTGTGCCACCAGGTAGTAAATCCACGGGTTAGGTAGAGCCAGACCCCCCGCCGATTTCGCATATGGTAAAATTTCCAGCTTAATTCTAGGATGACCTTTCCGCCATACCAGTTTCCTAAAAATAGTGTTTATCTTCCGAAACTGATCTAATGATATCCATACCGGGGCATTATGTAATATATATAAAAGTTGGGGCATCATTAATTTTATTAGATTAACTCTCCCAACTACAAATAGGAACAACTTACACCACGCATTAACCTCCTGCCGAAATGTACTGAGTATTGGCATTAAATTTAACTCCACAAAATCCGAGAGCCGAGGTAATATCCTAATCCCCAAATATTTGATGTTGTCTACACAAGGTATATCATTTTCTATAGCAATCTCCGAGGAATTCTGTCCATCCAAGAACATCAATGCTAATTTATGGCAATTTATTTTTATACCAGATAGCTTCCCAAAGCGATCAATCAAAGACATGGCCTCCGACAGAGATGCCAACGTATCCCCCCGAAAAAGCAAGGTATCATCCGCATACATACATAGCCACTTTGTTGTGTATCTGGCCATATTGAAAGCCTTTTATTATTGTCGAGCAACGCACTGCTGCTGCCAGCGGCTTAATCGCTATTGCAAATAGCAAAGAGGACAGTGGGCATCCCTGCCGGGTCCCCCTGGCAAGTCTAAACGTTGAGGAAACCCCACCATTAGCTCTTATGCTCACCCTCGGGTCTGAGTATAATATTTGAACCCATTTGATAAAATGTTGACCAAAGCCCATTTTTCATAGCGTGCACCACAGATACCTCCATTCTACACTATCAAAAGCTTTTGCTGCGTCAAGAGCTAACACAGCTCTGTCCCCTTCATTATCCGGTGCAAGCTGCAGACTGGTAAATACTCTCCGTATATTAATGGAAGTATATTTTTGGGGCATGAAGCCAGTCTGGTCTGGGTGTATTATGGTGGATATCACTTTAGATAATCTCATTGCCAGGACTTTGGCCAGTATTTTAACATACGCCGTGAGCAGTGAGATAGGCCTATATGAGTCTGGTAGTGTGGGGTCTATGCCAGGTTTTGGTATTACCACAATAAGTGCCTCTTGCATCGAATCCGGCAAAGTACCCATCTCCAGTGCATATTGGAAAACTTTAATTAACTCAGGTAACAACACCCCTTGGAATTTTTTATAAATCTCCACCGGAACACCATCCATCCCTGGGGCTTTATCATTGGCCATGTTTTTTAATGCCTCCTCCAGCTCTTCTAATCTCAATGGGGCATCTAGTGAAGCCTGTGCCTCCGGTGTCAACTTGGGCAAGCTAATCCCCTTCAAAAAAATTACACATCTTTATCTCCGAGCATAAGGTCTTAGAGGTATATAAAGAAGCATAAAATTCCTCCAATGTATCCAAAATTTCCCTAGTGCTTGTTCTCCTATTCCCTTGGGAAACTACCAGCTCCGCAATGCAAGTTGACCCCTGCTGCGCCCTGGAGATGACTGACAACAGATGCCCCACCCCTTCTCCTTCTATAAAAAGACGTTGCTTAAAATTTTTTATTTTTCTGTTCGCCACTTGAAGCAGGTGACATCTCAGATTTTCTTGGGCAGCTTTTAATTGTGTACCTGCCAATACCGAGGGAGTAAGCACATATTTTGCCTCTGGTTTCTTAACCATCTCATGCATACGTGTATCCTCCTCCTTCGATTTGGATTTATGCCTACTGATACATTTAATCAAAATCCCTCTTAAAAAACTTTTCATAGCATCCCATGTTATGTACACTGAAGCCGTCCCTGCATTAAAAAGGAAATACTCTCGCAGTGCTGCCTCAACATCCTTCATGTCCCACAGAACCTGCAACCAGAAAGCATTGCATCTCCATCTCATAGGTCCTGGCTTTTTACCTATAGATAAGGAAAATTCAACCTTCAAAAGAGAATGATCTGACAGAGATCTGGGCAAGTAATCCGTCGACTGTATCAATGGATACATAATGTTATTAACTAAGGCCAAATCAACAGTGAGGAGTAAGTGGAAGAACTACATGCTACATGAGTATTTACGTTCTGCCTGGTGTTGTAATCTCCAAACATCCAGCAGCCCCATTTTTGACATTAAGTTAGTTAGAGATGATGAGCCTGCGCGACTTCCAGAGCCAGTTATCCTACACCTATCTAATTGCTCGTCAGGAACTTTGTTAAAGTCCCCTACCAAAATCCAGGGGATCCCTGCATACATGGCCAGGAAGTCTAGTATTGGTCTGAGAGGCACCACCGAAAAGGGCGGGGGAATATATAAGACCACCAAAATCATACGTACCCCATCTAGCATACAAAACAGACAGATAAATCTCCCTTCAGGGTCAATATGTTCTCTAATACATTCATAATCGACGTCTCTATGGACCAAAACACTTACCTCTCTGGAATGAGAGGAGAACACCGAATGCGCCGAATGACTCACCCATGATTTTTGCACCATATGTAATGTCTGTTTAGTCAGATGAGTTTCCTGTAAACAATGGATAGCAGAATGAAATCTCGTCAGGTATGTAAATATACCTTGGCGCTGCGCTGCATCGGCCATCCCCCTCACATTCCAGCTTATTATCTTAGTTGTGTGAGTCATTATTAAATAGGGTACAGTAGTTTAGTCCCATAAGTTCTACAAACCCACTATCAGTAGGTCTCTGATCAACCTGTCATAGCCCCCCAATGCTGGAGTGTACCAAACCCCCCCCCCCCCCCCCACACCAACCCAACAACCAAAAAAGGAAATTGTAAACAGTATACCCTATAATAAACCTTATAGTCTACCCAGCCAGGGCTAAAAACCTCTCCGTTACCCGACATCCTCTGCAGCATAGCCTTGCCCTGTGCTTAATATTGCATGGACTAGAGTCTCTTAGTAAGGTCCCACATGCTACTAACACTCCTGCATCAAAACTTTAGTAGGTACCATTTCAACAGGATATTGAGTCCCTTCCAGAGTTCAGTACTTCCGGCAACAACAGTGACCCTTCTTCTCCAAACTGGAACTTGGAACAAAAGAAAAAAACAAAACGAAAGGTAAGGTAAGAACTAAAGCACCTCTAGCATCCCTTTAGGGGGGAAAGAAGCACATTAGAAGATTAGACCGGCAGGTCCTCCCATGTTTTCGTGCTTCATGTGTTGACTAGAGTTGAGCGAACCCGAACTGTAAAAATCGGGTTCGTACCGAACTTTAGGGTTTTCGGCACCCGAACCCGAACATTTACGTAAAAGTTTGGGTTCGGGTTCGGTGTTCGGCGATTTTTATGGCGCTTTTTGAAAGGCTGCAAAGCAGGCAATCAACAATCGTCATACTAATTGCCCCAAAAGGCCATCACAGCCATGCCTACTATTGGCATGGCTGTGATTGGCCAACTGCAGCATGTGACCCAGCCTCTATTTACGCTGGAGTCACGTAGCGCCGCCCGTCACTCTGCTCGGATTAGTGTAGGGAGAGGCTGCAGCTGCTGTGAGGGAGAGATCAGGGAGAAATCTTATCAAGAACTGGTTTATGTACTCAGCGATCTACAGAAAAAGTGTTTTGTGGGTGCAGTGCACAATTTTTTTAAGCCTGACCTGAGTCAACTACTACTGAAAACGAATTTTTTTTATACAGTTAGTCAATATCAATACATGATCGGCAGCCATTTTATGCAACGATAGTGCACCAGCATAGGCTATCTGCAAGTCCAGAAATACAGCTTTGGCATACTGGGGTGAAAAAACCCTCTAATATACTGCACATCTGGGATTAGACAAGCATAAGTGACTGTCACATTTAGGACAGAAATACAGCTTTTTGGTTAGGGTGAAAAAACCCTCTAATATACTGCACATCTGGGATTACACGTGCATACGTCACTGTCACAATTAGGACAGAAATACAGCTTTTTGGTTAGGGTGAAAATAGCCTCTAATATACTGCACATCTGGAATTACACGTGCATAAGTCACTGTCACATTTAGGACAGAAATACAGCTTTTTGGTTAGGGTGAAAAAACACTCAAATATACTGCACATCTGGGATTACACATGCATAAGTCACTGTCACATTTAGGACAGAAATACAGCTTTTTGGTTAGGGTGAAAAAACTCTAATATACTGCACATCTGGGATTAGACGTGCATAAGTGACTGTCAAATTTAGGCCATAAATACAGCTTTGGCATACTGGGGTGAAAAAAACCCTCTAATATACTGCACATCTGTGATTACACGTGCATAAGTCACTGTCACATTTAGGACAGAAATACAGCTTTTTGGTTAGGGTGAAAAAACCCTCTAATATACTGCACATCTGTGATTACATGTGCATAAGTCACTGTCACATTTAGGGCAGAAATACAGCTTTTTGGTTCAGGTGAAAAAACTCTAATATACTGCACATCTGGGATTAGACGTGCATAAGTGACTGTCACATTTAGGCCATAAATACAGCTTTGGCATACTGGGGTGAAAAAAAACCTCTCATATACTGCACATCTGGGATTACACGTGCATAAGTCATTGTCACATTTAGGACAGAAATACAGCTTTTTGGTTAGGGTGAAAAAACCCTCAAATATATTGCACATCTGGGATTAGACGTGCATAAGTGACTGTCACATTTAGGCCATAAATACGGCTTTGGCATACTGGGGTGAAAAAAGCCTCTCATATACTGCACATCTGGGATTACACGTGCATAAGTCACTGTCACATTTAGCACAGAAATACAGCTTTTTGGTTAAGGTGAAAAACCCCTCTAATATACTGCACATCTGGGATTACACGTGCATAAGTCACTGTCACATTTAGGACAGAAATACAGCTTTCTGGTTAGGGTGAAAAAACCCTCTAATATACTGCACATCTGGGATTACACGTGCATAAGTCACTGTCACATTTAGGACAGAAATACATCTTTTTGGTTAGGGTGAAAAAAACCTTTAATATACTGCACATCTGGGATTACACGTGCATAAGTAACTGTCACATTTAGGACAGAAATACCGCTTTTTGGTTAGGGTGAAAAACCCCTCTAATATACTGCACATCTGGGATTAGACGTGGATAAGTGACTGTCACATTTAGGCCATAAATACGGCTTTGGAATACTGGGGTGAAAAAACCCTCTAATATACTGCACATCTGGGATTACACGTGCATAAGTCATGGCACATTTAGGCTATAAATACGGCTTTGGCATACTGGGGTGAAAAAAGCCTCTAATATACTGCACATCTGTGATTACACGTGCATAAGTGACTGTCACATTTAGGATAGAAATACATCTTTTTGGTTAGGGTGAAAAAAACCTTTAATATACTGCACATCTGGGATTACACGTGCATAAGTAACTGTCACATTTAGGACAGAAATACAGCTTTTTGGTTAGGGTGAAAAACCCCTCTAATATACTGCACATCTGGGATTAGACGTGGATAAGTGACTGTCACATTTAGGCCATAAATACGGCTTTGGAATACTGGGGTGAAAAAAACCTCTAATATACTGCACATCTGGGATTACACGTGCATAAGTCACTGTCACATTTAGGCCATAAATACGGCTTTGGCATACTGGGGTGAAAAAAGCCTCTAATATACTGCACATCTGTGATTACACGTCCATAAGTCACTGTCACATTTAGGACAGAAATACAGCTTTTTGGTTAGGGTGAAAAAACCCTCTAATATACTGCACATCTGTGATTACACGTGCATAAGTCACTGTCACATTTAGGACAGAAATACAGCTTTTTGGTTAGGGTGAAAAAACCCTCTAATATACTGCACATCTGTGATTACATGTGCATAAGTCACTGTCACATTTAGGACAGAAATACAGCTTTTTGGTTCGGGTGAAAAAACTCTCTAATATACTGCACATCTGGGATTAGACGTGCATAAGTGACTGTCACATTTAGGCCATAAATACAGCTTTGGCATGCTGGGGTGAAAAAAGCCTCTCATATACTGCACATCTGGGATTACACGTGCATAAATCATTGTCACATTTAGGACAGAAATATAGCTTTTTGGTTAGGGTGAAAAAACCCTCAAATATACAGCACATCTGGGATTAGACGTGCAAAAGTGACTGTCACATTTAGGCCATAAATACGGCTTTGGCATACTGGGGTGAAAAAAGCCTCTCATATACTGCACATCTGGGATTACACGTGCATAAGTCACTGTCACATTTAGCACAGAAATACAGCTTTTTGGTTAAGGTGAAAAACCCCTCTAATATACTGCACATCTGGGATTACACGTGCATAAATCACTGTCACATTTAGGACAGAAATACAGCTTTTTGGTTAGGGTGAAAAAACCCTCTAATATACTGCACATCTGGGATTACACGTGCATAAGTCACTGTCACATTTAGGACAGAAATACATCTTTTTGGTTAGGGTGAAAAAACCTTTAATATACTGCACATCTGGGATTACACGTGCATAAGTAACTGTCACATTTAGGACAGAAATACAGCTTTTTGGTTAGGGTGAAAAAACCCTCTAATATACTGCACATCTGGGATTAGACGTGGATAAGTGACTGTCACATTTAGGCCATAAATAGGGATTTGGAATACTGGGGTGAAAAAACCCTCTAATATACTGCACATCTGGGATTACACGTGCATAAGTCACTGTCACATTTAGGCCATAAATACGGCTTTGGCATACTGGGGTGAAAAAAGCCTCTAATATACTGCACATCTGTGATTACACGTGCATAAGTGACTGTCACATTTAGGACAGAAATACATCTTTTTGGTTAGGGTGAAAAAAACCTTTTATATACTGCACATCTGGGATTACACGTGCATAAGTAACTGTCACATTTAGGACAGAAATACAGCTTTTTGGTTAGGGTGAAAAAACCCTCTAATATACTGCACATCTGGGATTAGACGTGGATAAGTGACTGTCACATTTAGGCCATAAATACAGCTTTGGAATACTGGGTTGAAAAAAACCTCTAATATACTGCACATCTGGGATTACACGTGCATAAGTCACTGTCACATTTAGGCCATAAATACGGCTTTGGCATACTGGGGTGAAAAAAGCCTCTAATATACTGCACATCTGTGATTACACGTGCATAAGTGACTGTCACATTTAGGACAGAAATACAGCTTTTTGGTTAGGGTGAAAAACCCTCTAATATACTGCTCATCTGGGATTACACGTGCATAAGTCACTGTCACATTTAGGACAGAAATACAGCTTTTTGGTTAGGGTGAAAAAACCCTCTAATATACTGCACATCTGGGATTACACGTGCATAAGTCACTGTCACGTTTAGGCCATAAATTCCGGCTTTGGCATACTGGGGTGAAAAAAGCCTCTCATATACTGCACATCTGTGATTACACGTGCATAAGTCACTGTCACATTTAGGACAGAAATACAGCTTTTTGGTTAGGGTGAAAAAACCCTCTAATATACTGCACATCTGGGATTACAAGTGCATAAGTCACTGTCACATTTAGGACAGAAATACAGCTTTTTGGTTCGGGTGAAAAAACTCTCTAATATACTGCACATCTGGGATTAAACGTGCATAAGTGACTGTCACATTTAGGCCATAAATACGGCTTTGGCATACTGGGGTGAAAAAAGCCCCTCATATACTGCACATCTGGGATTACACGTGCATAAGTCACTGTCACATTTAGGACAGAAATACGGCTTTGGCATACTAGGGTGAAAAAAGCCTCTAATATACTGCACATCTGTAATTACACGTGCATAAGTCACTGTCACATTTAGCACAGAAATACAGCTTTTTGGTTAGGGTGAAAAACCCCTCTAATATACTGCACATCTGGGATTACACGTGCATAAGTCACTGTCACATTTAGGACAGAAATACAGCTTTTTGGTTAGGGTGAAAAAACCCTCTAATATACTGCACATCTGGGATTACACGTGCATAAGTCACTGTCACATTTAGGACAGAAATACATCTTTTTGGTTAGGGTGAAAAAAACATTTAATATACTGCACATCTGGGATTACACGTGCATAAGTCACTGTCACATTTAGGACAAAAATACAGCTTTTTGGTTAGGGTGAAAAAACCCTCTAATATACTGCACATCTGTGATTACACGTGCATAAGTCACTGTCACATTTAGGACAGAAATACAGCTTTTTGGTTAGGGTGAATATACCCTCTAATATATTGCACATTTGGGATTACATGTGCATAAGTCACTGTCACATTTAGGACAGAAATACGGCTTTGGCATACTGGGGTGAAAAAAGCCTCTAATATACTGCACATCTGGGATTAGACAAGCATCAGTGACTGTCACATTTAGGCCAGAAATACAGCTTTGGCATGCTGGGGTGAAAAAAGCCTCTCATATACTGCACATCTGGGATTACACGTGCATAAATTATTGTCACATTTAGGACAGAAATATAGCTTTTTGGTTAGGGTGAAAAAACCCTCAAATATACAGCACATCTGGGATTAGACGTGCAAAAGTGACTGTCACATTTAGGCCATAAATACGGCTTTGGCATACTGGGGTGAAAAAAGCCTCTCATATACTGCACATCTGGGATTACACGTGCATAAGTCACTGTCACATTTAGCACAGAAATACAGCTTTTTGGTTAAGGTGAAAAACCCCTCTAATATACTGCACATCTGGGATTACACGTGCATAAATCACTGTCACATTTAGGACAGAAATACAGCTTTTTGGTTAGGGTGAAAAAACCCTCTAATATACTGCACATCTGGGATTACACGTGCATAAGTCACTGTCACATTTAGGACAGAAATACATCTTTTTGGTTAGGGTGAAAAAACCTTTAATATACTGCACATCTGGGATTACACGTGCATAAGTAACTGTCACATTTAGGACAGAAATACAGCTTTTTGGTTAGGGTGAAAAAACCCTCTAATATACTGCACATCTGGGATTAGACGTGGATAAGTGACTGTCACATTTAGGCCATAAATAGGGCTTTGGAATACTGGGGTGAAAAAACCCTCTAATATACTGCACATCTGGGATTACACGTGCATAAGTCACTGTCACATTTAGGCCATAAATACGGCTTTGGCATACTGGGGTGAAAAAAGCCTCTAATATACTGCACATCTGTGATTACACGTGCATAAGTGACTGTCACATTTAGGACAGAAATACATCTTTTTGGTTAGGGTGAAAAAAACCTTTAATATACTGCACATCTGGGATTACACGTGCATAAGTAACTGTCACATTTAGGACAGAAATACAGCTTTTTGGTTAGGGTGAAAAAACCCTCTAATATACTGCACATCTGGTTTTAGACGTGGATAAGTGACTGTCACATTTAGGCCATAAATACAGCTTTGGAATACTGGGTTGAAAAAAACCTCTAATATACTGCACATCTGGGATTACACGTGTATAAGTCACTGTCACATTTAGGCCATAAATACGGCTTTGGCATACTGGGGTGAAAAAAGCCTCTAATATACGGCACATCTGTGATTACACGTGCATAAGTGACTGTCACATTTAGGACAGAAATACAGCTTTTTGGTTAGGGTGAAAAACCCTCTAATATACTGCTCATCTGGGATTACACGTGCATAAGTCACTGTCACATTTAGGACAGAAATACAGCTTTTTGGTTAGGGTGAAAAAACCCTCTAATATACTGCACATCTGGGATTACACGTGCATAAGTCACTGTCACGTTCAGGCCATAAATTCCGGCTTTGGCATACTGGGGTGAAAAAAGCCTCTCATATACTGCACATCTGTGATTACACGTGCATAAGTCACTGTCACATTTAGGACAGAAATACAGCTTTTTGGTTAGGGTGAAAAAACCCTCTAATATACTGCACATCTGGGATTACAAGTGCATAAGTCACTGTCACATTTAGGACAGAAATACAGCTTTTTGGTTCGGGTGAAAAAACTCTCTAATATACTGCACATCTGGGATTAAACGTGCATAAGTGACTGTCACATTTAGGCCATAAATACGGCTTTGGCATACTGGGGTGAAAAAAGCCCCTCATATACTGCACATCTGGGATTACACGTGCATAAGTCACTGTCACATTTAGGACAGAAATACGGCTTTGGCATACTAGGGTGAAAAAAGCCTCTAATATACTGCACATCTGTAATTACACGTGCATAAGTCACTGTCACATTTAGCACAGAAATACAGCTTTTTGGTTAGGGTGAAAAACCCCTCTAATATACTGCACATCTGGGATTACACGTGCATAAGTCACTGTCACATTTAGGACAGAAATACAGCTTTTTGGTTAGGGTGAAAAAACCCTCTAATATACTGCACATCTGGGATTACACGTGCATAAGTCACTGTCACATTTAGGACAGAAATACATCTTTTTGGTTAGGGTGAAAAAAACATTTAATATACTGCACATCTGGGATTACACGTGCATAAGTCACTGTCACATTTAGGACAAAAATACAGCTTTTTGGTTAGGGTGAAAAAACCCTCTAATATACTGCACATCTGTGATTACACGTGCATAAGTCACTGTCACATTTAGGACAGAAATACAGCTTTTTGGTTAGGGTGAATATACCCTCTAATATACTGCACATTTGGGATTACATGTGCATAAGTCACTGTCACATTTAGGACAGAAATACGGCTTTGGCATACTGGGGTGAAAAAAGCCTCTAATATACTGCACATCTGGGATTAGACAAGCATCAGTGACTGTCACATTTAGGCCAGAAATACGGCTTTTTGGTTACTGGGGTGAAAAAACCCTCTAATATATTGCACATCTGGGATAAGACATGCATAAGTGAGTGTCACATTTAGGCCACAAATACCGCTGTCATATAGAGTTAAAAAAAAAAAAATAGATCGCAATACCCTACATCAGGGTTTATATTGGCGGTTAATTAGTTTTAACATACTTAACCACTTTTTACTTTGCTTTGTGAACGCTAACTATGAGGCAAACATCTAATAAGGGACGCGGTCATGGTCGTGGTGTTGGTGGAGCCTCTAGTGCAGGGAGAGAACATGGCCGTTCTGCCACAGCTACACGTCCTACTGAACCTACTACCTCAGGTCCCAGTAGCCGCCAGAATCTACAGCGATATTTGGTCGGGCCTAATGCCGTTCTAAGGATGGTAAGGCCTGAGCAAGTATGGGCGCTAGTCAATTGGGTGGCCGACAGTGGATCCAGCCCGTTCACATTATCTCCCACCCAGTCTTCTGCAGAAAGCGCACAGGTGGCGCCTGAAACCCATGCCCATCAGTCTGTCACATCACCCCCGTGCATATCGGGGAACCTGTCTGAGCCTCAAGTCATGCATCAGTCTCTTATGCTGTTTGAAGACTCTGCTGGCAGGGTTTCCCAAGGGCATCCACCTAGCCCTTCCCCAGGGGTGGAAGACATAGAATGCACTGACACACAACCACTTATGTTTCCTGATGAGGACATGGGAATACCACCTCAGCGCGTCTCTGATGATGACAAAACACAGGTGCCAACTGCTGCGTCTTTCTGCAGTGTGCAGACCGAAAAGGAGGTCAGGGAGGAAGACTGTGTGGAAGATGATGCAGGGGACGATGAGGTCTTAGACCCCACATGGAATGAAGGTCGTGCCACTGACTTTCAGAGTTCGGAGGAAGAGGCAGTGGTGAGACGGAGCGAACAGCGTTGCAAAAGCAGGAGCAGGGTGCAAAAGCAGAGCAGCCGTCGCCAAAACAGTTCGCCTGCTACTGGCCACCGTCAACAGGGACCGAGGACACCAAAGGCAGCTTCAAGGAGTTCCCTGACATGGCACTTCTTCACACAATGTGCTGACGACAAGACCCGAGTGGTTTGCACGCTGTGCCATCAGAGCCTGAAGCGAGGCATTAACGTTCTGAACCTTAGCAGAATCTGCATGACCAGGCATCTACATGGGAGACACGGGCTGCAGTGAAGTAAGCACCTTCTAAACCAAGTAAGGACTCAGGCCCCTCCTGCTCCCTCTTCTGCTGCTGCCTCGGCCTCTTCCTCCACCTCTGGAGGAATGTTGGCACCTGCCGCCCCCCGAAAAAACAGAGGATGTGCCACCAACAACACCACCTCCGTCACCAAGCATCTCCACCATGTCACACGGAAGCGTTTAGCTCTCCATCTCACAAACCTTTGAGAGAAAGCGGAAATTCCCACCTAGCCGCCCTCGATCCCTGGCCCTGAATGCCAGCATTTCTAAACTACTGTCCTTTGAAATGCTGTCATTCAGGCTGGTGGAGACGGACAGCTTCAAACAACTCATGTTGCTTGCTGTCCCACAGTATGTCGTTCCCAGCCGCCACTACTTCTCCAGGAGAGCCGTGCCCTCCCTGCACAACAAAGTATCGGATAAAATCAAGTGTGCACTGCGCAACGCCATCTGTGGTAAGGTCCACCTAACCACAGATACGTGGACCAGTAAGCACGACCAGGGACGCTATATTTCCCTAACTGCACACTGGGTAAATGTAGTGGCGACTGGGCCCCAGGCGGAGAGCTGTTTGGCTCACGTCCTTCCACCGCCAAGGATCGCAGGGCATCATTCTTTGCCTCCTGTTGCCTCCTCTTCCTACTCGGCTTCCTCCTCCTCTTCTACCACCTCCTCATCCGGTCAGTGACAGACCTTCACCACCAACTTCAGCACAGCCAGGGGTAAACGTCAGCAGGCTGTTCTGAAACTGATGTGTTTGGGGGACAGGCCCCACACCGCGCAGGAGTTGTGGCGGGGTATAGAACAACAGACCGATGAGTGGTTGCTGCCAGTGAGCCTCAAGCCCGGCCTGGTGGTGTGCGATAATGGGCGAAATGTCATTGCAGCTCTGGGACTAGCTGGTTGGATGCACATCCCTTGCCTGGCGCATGTGCTGAATTTGGTGGTGCAGAAATTCATTCACAACTACCCCGACATGTCAGAGCTGCTGCATAAAGTGCGGGCCGTCTGTGCGCGCTTCCGGCGTTCTCATCCTGCCGCCGCTCGGCTGTCTGCTCTACAGCGTAACTTCGGCCTTCCCGCTCAACCGCATCATATGCAACGTGCCAATCAGGTGGAACTCCACCTTGCACATGCTGGAGAGACTGTGTGAGTAGCAGCAGGCCATAATGGAGTTTCAGCTGCAGCACGCACGGGTGAGTCGCACTGCGGAACAGCACCACTTCACCACCAATGACTGGGCCTCCATGCGAGATCTGTGTGTCCTGTTGCGCTGTTTCGAGTACTCCACCAACATGGCCAGTGGCAATGACGCCGTTATCAGCGTTACAATACCACTTCTATGTCTCCTTGAGAAAACACTTAGGGCGATGATGGAAGAGGATGTGGCCCAGGACGAGGAGGAGGAAGAGGGGTCATCTCTAACACTTTCAGGCCAGTCTTTTAGAAGTGGCTCAGAAAGAGGATTTTTGCAACAGCAGAGGCCAGGTACAAATTTGGCCAGCTAGGGCCCACTACTGGAGGATGAGGAGGAGGAGGATGAGGAGGAGGATGGGGATGAAGCATGTTCACAGCGGGGTAGCATCCAACGCAGCTTGGGCCCATCACTGGTGCGTGGCTGGGGGGATACGGAGGACGCAGACGATACACCTCCCACAGAGGACAGCTTGTCCTTACCTCTGGGCAGTCTGGCACACATGAGCGACTACATGCTGCAGTGCCTGCGCAATGACTGCAGAGTTGCCCACATTTTAACGTGTGCTGACTACTGGGTGGCCATCCTGCTGGATCCCCGTTACAAAGACAATGTGCCGTCCTTAATTCCCTCACTGGAGCGTGATTGGAAGATGCGCGACTACAGGCGCACGCTGGTAGACGCGCTCCTGAGAGAATTCCCGACTGATGCCGGGGGACAAGTGGAAGCACAAGGCGAAGGCAGGGGAGGAGGAAGAGGTCGCCAACGCAGCTGTGTCAGCGCCAGTACCTCAGAAGGCAGGGTTAGCATGGCCGGCATGTGGAAAAGCTTTGTCACCTCGCCGCAACAACCAGCCCCAACTGCTGGGTCCATTCAACTTCTGGGTCTCCAAATTGTCCACATGGCCAGAGCTTGCCCTGTATGCCTTGGAGGTGCTGGCCTGCCCTGCAGCCAGTGTACTCTCTGAACGTGTATTTAGCACGGCAGCCGCTTGTCCACAGCCAACGTGGACAAGCTCACATTCATTACAATGAACCCGGCTTGGATCCCACAAGACTTGTCTGTACCTTCTGCAGAATAGACATTTATACCACCATCAAACATACATTCTTGTACTCAAGTCAAGTGCAATGATTCTTTGTTTTTTGTTTTTTTATTTGTCCCAATATTTTGGGGGCTACCTACCCCAATAAAAAAATTAAAAAAAAACATTGATGGCTACCTTCTCCTCCATTGCTGCCTCCACCTACAACACCACATTCACCGCCTCCTCAACCTCTGACTCCATATCCACCTCCTTCTCTGAGTTGCAGGTTAATAATTTGTAATTTTTTGTTATTTTATTTCATTTTAAGTTATTTCCCTATCCACATTTGTTTGCAGAGCAGTTGCCATGCTCTTAAAGGGTTTCTACCACTTCGTTTCACATAATTAGCTTTCAGACACTAGCGATCCGCTAGTGTCTGCTCTACTGAACCATCCTAATATAATTGCTTTTGGGGCAGCCGTTTCGCAAAAAAAAGAACTTATATAGATATGCTAATGAGCCTCTAGGTGCTATTGGGGCGTCATTAGCACCTAGAGGCTCGGTCTACCTTCACAAACTGCCGCCGCCCAGTGCGTCCCTCCAGCCCGCCTATCTCCTCCGGAATGCGATCCTCCCTGTGAGCGTATGTATTAAGGTTGCTTGAGAAAGACCTTTACGGTCGAAACGTCGCATTTGTTTTGCTGGTGAAATAAATTCCACTGAATTGAAGACAGGAGAGTGCTGCGGTTTCTTCTATATGACGCATCCAAGGGGGAACTTCTGACTGGCTCCCAACACGGCTGGCACCACCACAAGATAAGACTTTAATTTTTCGTTGTGCTGCTATAAGCATTTTTTCCTATGTATTTGGGGCATGCACAGTGAATGTCTGACCGCTTCCCTGCTCAGACATCTCCACTGCGCCTGCGCCGATGACGTCATAGTGCTCCGAGGAACAAGTGCCATTTTTAGTGCCCTAAATTGAAAAAATTCTTATTTTCAATTGTCGGGTGACATTTTACCATTTTTGGCATATACAAACCCTTGCTGTGCCTGGGTGACGGGCCTAAATCTCTCAAAATCCTCTGTTGTATTGCTGGGTGACATGAACCCCCTTTTGCCGTGAATGAACCCCTGCTGTGCCTGGGTGACAGGGGCCTAAATCTCTCAAAATCCTCTGTTGTATTGCTGGGTGACATGAACCCCCTTTTGCCGTGAATGAACCCCTGCTCTGCATTGCTGACAGGGGCCTAAATCTCTCAAAATCCTCTGTTCTATTGCTGGGTGACATGAACCCCCTTTTGCCATGAATGAACCCCTGCTCTGCATTGCTGACAAGGGCCTAAATCTCTCAAAATCCTCTGTTCTATTGCTGGGTGACATGATCCCCCATTTGCCATGAATGAACCCCTGCTGTGCCTGGGTGACAGGGGCCTAAATCTCTCAAAATCCTCTATTGTATTTCTGGGTGACATGAACCCCCTTTTGCCGTGAATGAACCCCTGCTGTGCCTGGGTGACTGGGGCCTAAATCTCTCAAAATCCTCTGTTGTATTGCTGGGTGATATGATCCCCCTTTTGCCGTGAATGAACCCCTGCTGTGCCTGGTGACAGGGGCCTAAATCTCTCAAAATCCTCTGTTGTATTGCTGGGTGACATGAACCCCCATTTGCCGTGAATGAACCCCTGCTCTGCATTGCTGACAGTGGCATAAATCTCTCAAAATCCTCTGTTCTATTGCTGGGTAGAGATGGCCCGAATAGTTCGCCGGCGAATAGTTCCCGGCGAACATAGCTTGTTCGCGCTCGCCTCGGCGGGCGGACATATGCGATGTTCGGTCCGCCCCCTATACATTATCATTGAGTAAACTTTGGCCCTGTACCTCACAGTCAGCAGACACATTCCAGCCAATCAGCAGCAGACCCTCCCCCCCAGACCCTCCCACCTCCTGGACAGCATCCATTTTAGATTCATTCGGAATCTGCATTCTCAGTGAGAGGAGGGACAGTGCTGCTGCTGCTGATTCAATAGGGAAAGCGTTAGCTAGGGCAGTGTTCTGTGTCCACAGACTCATCTGCTGTAAGGACAGCATCCTGACAGCACCCCAAAAAGCCCTTTTCAGGGCTGGTACATCAGTCTGCTTTTTTTAAATTTATATATATATATATATATATATATATATATATATATTGCAGTTGCCTGCCCGTGTGTGAGAGACTGCAGGCTCAGTCACAGACAGTACTGTGTGCACACCATTCATACAGGGTGTGACAGAAAATACCTCGCAGATAAAAAAAAAATTCTATTTAATCTTTTTCTGTGATATAATCACAGTTGCAAGCCAGTGTGTGTCAGGCCCACACAGACTGTATTGTGGCCACTGGCTAGGCCTCCACTCATACCATTACAGGGTGTCACTCACTCAAATACCTTTCAGATAAAAAAAATTATATTTAATATTTTTCTGTGATATAATCACATTTGCATGCCCGTGTGTGTCAGGCCCACACAGACTGTATTGTGGCCACTGGCTAGTGGCTAGGCCTCCACTTACACCGTTACAGGGTGTCACTCACTCATAAATACCTCGCAGATAAAAAAAAATTCTATTTAATATTTTTCTGTGATATAATCACATTTTCAAGCCCGTGTGTGTCAGGCCCACACAGACTGTATTGTGGCCACGGGCTAGTGGCTAGGCCTCCACTTATACAGGTACAGGGTGTCCCTCACGGGTGTGACAGTAAATTGCACGGCGCAGACGCAGTGACCGTGGCGTGGATTCAAACAAAGGGGAGGGAGCCAGCGTTTTTTAACCATCTCCCCGTTCGAAAAATCTATTTAATAAATGGACCCCAGATTGGCGACCATACAGGGATTAAACTGATGAGAATAGTACTACAGAAAATTACACTCACGGGTGTGACAGTAAATTGCACGGTGCAGATGCAGTGACCGTGGCGTGGATTCAAACAAAGGGGAGGAAGCCAACGTTTTTTTAACCATCTCCCCGTTCGAAAAATCAATTTAATAAATGGACCCCAGATTAGGGACGTAACAGGGATTAAACTGATGAGAAGAGAGAACTACAGAAAATACCACTCATATCGGGTGTGACAGTAAATTGCACGGCGCAGACGCAGTGACCGTGGCGTGGATTCAAACAAAGGGGAGGGAGCCAGCATTTTTTTAACCATCTCCCTGTTCGAAAAATCAATTCAATTCACCTTTCGTGGACCCTTGGTGTTGTACGTGGCTGGGTGGAGGAAGAAACCTTCAATGACATCGACGGGACATGGCTAGCTTGGTATGCAACCTTGTGCAAATGGGAAGTTTGCGGTGCATTAAAAGGGGAGTTTGGTCTGTCAATGTCTGTGAAGCGGGCGTAACCCTTACACTACCTGATCGATACAACATCATACCTGATCGTATACACACACTGGATGTTTTAAACCACGTTGTTCAAAAAAAAATTGTATTGTTAGGTGATTTATGCCCTTTATGGATTAAAATCCAACTCTGCGTCAACTATGTAATTCTCCATGGGAGTTTTGCCATGGATCCCCCTTCGGCATGCCACAGTCCAGGTGTTAGTCCCCTTGAAACAACTTTTCCATCACTACTGTAGCTAGAAAGAGTCCCTGTGGGTTTTAAAATTCACTTGCCTATTGAAGTCTATGGCGGTTCGCCCGTTCGCGAACATTTGCAGAAATTCGCGTTCGCCGTTTCGGGAAATTTTATGTTCGCGACATCTCTATTGCTGGGTGACATGAACCCCCTTTTGCCGTGAATGAATCCCTGCTGTGCCTGGGTGACAGGGGCCTAAATCTCTCAAAATCCAATGTTCTATTGCTGGGTGACATAAACCCCCTTTTGCCGTGAATGAACCCCTGCTCTGCATTGCTGACAGGGGCCTAAATCTCTCAAAATCCTCTATTCTATTGCTGGGTGACATGATCCCCGTTTTGCCGTGAATGAACCCCTGCTGTGCCTGGGTTACAGGGGCCTAAATCTCTCAAAATCCTCTGTTGTATTGCTGGGTGACATGAACCCCCTTTTGCCGCGAATTAACCCCTGTTTTGCATTGCTGACAGGGGCCTAAATCTCTCAAAATCCTCTGTTCTATTGCTGGGTGACATGAACCCCCTTTTGCAGTGAATGAACCCCTGCTCTGCATTGTGGACAGGGGCCTAAATCTCTCAAAATCCTCTGTTGTATTGCTGGGTGACATGAACCCCCTTTTGCCATGAATGAACCCCTGCTGTGCCTGGGTGACAGGGGCCTAAATCTCTCTAAATCCTCTGTTGTATTGCTGGGTGACATGAACCCTCTTTTGCCGTGAATGAACCCCTGCTCTGCATTTCTGACAGGGGCCTAAATTTCTCAAAATCCTCTGTTCTATTGCTGGGTGACATAAACCCCCTTTTTGCCGTGAATGAACCTCTGCTCTGCATTGCTGACAGGGCCCTAAATCTCTCAAAATACTCTGTTGTATTGCTGGGTGACATGATCCCCCTTTTGCCGTGAATGAACCCCTGCTGTGCCTGGGTGACAGGGGCCAAAATCTCTCAAAATCCACAGTTGTATTGCTAGGTGACATGAACCCTCTTTTGCCATGAATGAACTCCTGCTCTGCATTGCTGACAGGGGCCTAAATCTCTCAAAATCCTCTGTTCTATTGCTGGGTGACATGAACCCCCCTTTTGCCGTGAATGAACCCCTGCTCTGCATTGCTGACAGGGGCCTAAATCTCTCAAAATCTTCTGTTGTATTGCTGGGTGACATGAACCCCCTTTTGTCCATGAATGAACCCCTGCTCTGCATTGCTGACAGGGGCCTAAATCTCTCAAAAACCTCTGTTGTATTGCTGGGTGACATGATCCCCCTTTTGCCATGAATGAACCCCTGCTGTGCCTGGGTGACAGGGGCCTAAATCTCTCAAAATCCACTGTTGTATTGCTGGGTGACATGAACCCCCTTTTGCCGTGAATGAACTCCTGCTCTGCATTGCTGACAGGGGCCTAAATCTCTCAAAATCCTCTGTTGTATTGCTGGGTGACATGAACCCCCTTTTTCTGTGAATGAACTCCTGCTCTGCATTGCTGACAGGGGCCTAAATCTCTCAAAATCCTCTGTTTTATTGCTGGGTGACATGATCCCCCTTTTGCAGTGAATGAACCCCTGCTGTGCCTGGGTGACAGGGGCCTAAATCTCTCAAAATCCTCTGTTGTATTGCTGGGTGACATGAACCCCCTTTTGCCGTGAATGAACCCCTGCTCTGCATTGCTGATGTAGTGTCCCACTACGTAAGGGTTGGCACTACACAAGGGTCAATTGGGTCACATTGTTCTCCACCTCTTGTGGAACATGGTTATTGTATTTTATATTGCATTTTAATGTAAATTGTCATGTTATTTATGTTATCTTCTGTGTACCAGGCCTGTAGGGGTGTAGTTCCTCCTCCTAGACAGTAGAGGGAGCTAGGGAACACCCTAGTATAAATAGCCAGGTCCAGACCAGAGAGATAGGACAGAGTTGAGTGTTCAGAAGCCAAGTTTGCATCTTAGCCAGAGAGGAGCTGAGAAGCAGCTTCTGACATGCAGCTAGACAGCCCAGGCTTCTAGCTTGCCACCAGGAGAAGAGCCTGCCTCCTGAGAAACCCAGTTCCCACAAGAGTACAGTGCAGAGCCAAGGTTATTCCAGCCAAACAGAGAGCTGAAGGGCAGAAGGATATATTCAAAGCAAGGAGTCATATACGAGAGGAAGTTTACCCTAACCAAGGATAAAGCCAGCAATAGGGCATACGGGCTTTGGGATAAAGACAGACAGGATTCTGAGGAAAAGTGTAGCCTGATCTGTAATTGTTTAACCCTCTGAGTATCTTGCAAGAACATTGTGCCTGCCATTGGATGTAAAGCCTGCCTGTCACCTTCTTATACATGTGGAACTGACCAAAAACTGTAAATAGTTAACTGTTTCAGTAAAAGGAAGTTTTGGTTCACTGCAACGATGTGTTCCTCCATTATTACTGCAACAAATCGGTGTGCCACCGTTACCGGCACTGGCGTCACAAACTTTAAGGGATCTTGCCACAGGCACACTAAACCTACAACACCTAGGGCACCTCACCTACCACCTGGCCTGGTTCCTATACACAGAGTGCCCCAGAGGATCCATGTGCCAGCCTCTCCATCACTGCTGTACGCCTGTCCAGGGTCTTCTATAAACTCTGAGTAACCAAGAGCAACCCTCGTTTTGCCTATTAACCGTGACCTCACCATCGCTCACCCTGCAGGGCTGCGTACTGCATATTTTGGCGTCACGAACAGGATGCGAATATTCCTACGCCATTGTGGAATTTGAACTGTGTGCCAATATTGCCTATAAAGTGATAAAAGCCCTAATTGTTTATTTGAAAATTGCTGGGCCAAAGAACTGTGAAAAATCGCGGTGTGAAAACTGCATATTGTGGACTGTTTGCCGCTTTCCAAAGTCACCGCTTGCTGTCAGTGAATTGACAGCCTTATGCTTAAAGATGGCCGCCTAAGCTGACTGAATTATTACTGCGCCATCTCTGTGTTGTGTTGGCGGGAAAAATTTGCGCCTTCTGCTGAAGAGAGCGGGAAGAACTGTATGTTAGCGCCACCGCCTTATCAGTTAATTTGCATGTCTGCCAGGATGGTCTCCGCCTCCCCATGTTGGAGTACCTGGGGGGCGGCCTCCCAGAGCAGTGGGAGGTCTTGTGCGCAGTACTGAGAGCCTCCCTGTCGCCCACCAGAGAAGGATCTGGCATGTTGGAGAGAGAGGACTGCTCTAAGTTAATGGCTTCACCGACCATCAGGACTGCTGAGCCTGCTATGATCAAGGAGGAAGAAGCACCACCGGCCTATACTCTGGGACCGGAGACTTCCACAGGGGTCTCAGCCCGGCTCGTGGAAAGACTTTACCCGGCCCAGTGCACAATGGTCTTCACTGATGGCCGAGATACGAGCAGCGGCCATTCAGAAGACTACCCGCAAGAAAATATATTTTGAAGAACTTGCAAAAACAGTCTATGAGCGCCACGCAAACACTCAACCCCGCCTGGAAAGTAGGATGGGGGTAGTGGTGGCATTTGACAAAAGCCGGGGGTTTGGATTCATAAAAGACTACTCCACAGGCCGAGACCTTTTTGTAAACCATAGGTCTGTTAAGTGCAGCTACCTGCCGGAGCATCTACACAACCTCCGCGAAGGAGAAGAGGTGGAGTTTACCCCCACTGAGGGCCTGAGAGGGCCATACGCCACGGCTGTAGCCCGTCCCAAGCCGGGACCAGAAGATTGGGAGGAGCCCGAGGAGCCCACCAGTCCAGAACGTGAGCCCGAGCGCCCGATGGAACGGGCGCACAATACATACCAAGAGCGGGGTTCCTTCACCGGCCCCCAGTGGCGGATTACAATAGGGACGTTCGGGTCGGCAGCCCCGGGCCCAGCGCCGACCCGAACGCCCACATACTGCCTGCCGTGCCGGCAGCGAGGAGGCTCCTTGGCTGGTGCAGTATATTACATAGAGTGACTGACAGAGAGAGGAGCCCATCCCCCGGCCCCGCCCCCAACAGCAGGCTCCAGCACAGACATTGCCCGGAGCCTGACTCCTCCCACACATGTGACTGATCACATGGACATGACATCACGGAAGGTCCTTTAGCCTTCTAGCTGCTGCTTGTGCAGAGCTGTCATCCGGCTGTTCAGGGCTGTGTGTCAGGTAGGAGGCTGAGTACAGAGGCTGGTGATTTTATCAATAAGAGTTTATCAGTAGGAGAGCGATTGTTTCAGCAGTAAAGAAAGACTTTGCATACAAAGACAGTTATGTGTGTGGTTTAGGACACATGAGGGGACATTAATAAAGTAATGCTGTGACACATAGGGCCATGAGAGGGGCCAGCATAATATGCTATATGTGTGTCATTCACACATATAGCATCTTATGCAGGCCCCCCTCATGGCCCTATGTGTCATAGCACACATCCCCTATAACAGTGCATCATCCATAGGTCCCCCATAACAGTGCCATCCACAGATCCCCTCCATAACAGTGTCATCCACAGATCCCCTCCATAACAGTGTCATCCACAGATCCCCTCGATAACAGTGCCATCCATAGATCCCCTCCATAACAGTGCCATCCACAGATCCCCCATAACAGTGCCATCCACAGATCCCCTCCATAACAGTGTCATCCATAGATCCCCTCTATAACAGTGTCATCCACAGATCCCCTCGATAACAGTGCCATCCATAGATCCCCTCCATAACAGTGCCATCCACAGATCCACTCCATAACAGTGTCATCCATAGATCCCCTCCATAACAGTGTCATCCATAGATCCCCTCCATAACAGTGTCATCCACAGATCCCCTCGATAACAGTGCCATCCATAGATCCCCTCCATAACAGTGCCATCCACAGATCCCCTCCATAACACTGCAAATAGACCTCTACCACAATTCCCTTAAAATATCGCATCGCATATCGTTATCGCATCCTGTTTGGGAAAAGCTGGTCTACTGTGATAATATAAACAATGGGGGTTCTACAAAAGAGCTATTGTGGGGCAAAATTCATATTCGTGTTTACACACATGTTTTAAAATGAATGCTTTCTCCTATTATAAACAAGTAAATAAGGACACAATGCTGTGGGGCTGGTATGTAACTTTTTCCAGGGCTGGTTTTTATCCCCAGTCCGGCCCTGCGCATAGCTCCCTGTCCCGTCGCCTATCAGCGCCATAGGCTTCAGGCCTAGTAGGCCTGAGGCCTATGCGGTAGTGAAATCCCGGCGCAGGCGTGCGTGAGGACATCATCACGCGCCTGTGCCGGGACACAGCACATTGACGTGTGCCTGCCTCATCCCGCCTTCGTCTGCGATCAAGTGCCTGGCCCTGGACGGTAAGTATTTAGCTTTTCATTTTTTTTTCCAATTTTAATTTTTTTTATTTCATGTGCCTACCTTGGGGGACATGTGGGGGACGAGACACAGAGGAGGACATATTAGGGAAGGGACCTCGAGTACATGGGAGGGGGAATGTGGGGCTGTGTGGGGCTAAATTTTTATGGGAGGACTACTATGTGGGGGCAAATTATTATGGGAGCCGGACTACTATGTGGGGGCAAATTACTATGTGGGGGAAATTACTATGTGGGGGAAATTACTATGTAGGGGCAGTGTGGGGCAAATTACTATGTGGGGGAAATTACTATGTGGGGGAAATTACTATGTAGGGGCAGTGTGGGGCAAATTACTGTGTGGGGGCAGTGTGGGGCAAATTACTGTGTGGGGGCAAACTACTATATGGGGTCAGTTTGGGGGTGTGTGGGGGCAAATTACAATGGGGGAATTACTATGCGGGGGCAGTGTGGTGGAAATTACTATATGGGGGTGTTGCTATTGGGGAAGCACTGTAGGGGCAATTCTATTATTTTTGGGGACACTATACAGGGATTATTACCTGGAGCACAATATAGGGTGTTATTATTACTGGGGGTCTCTAGGGGACATTATAATTGCTGTGGAAACTATAGGGACATTTGGGGTAATTTATCAAACTGGTGTAAAGTAGAACTGGCTTAGTTGCCCATAGCAACCAATCAGATTCCACCTTTCATATTTGACAGCTCTTTTGGAAATCCAGTTCTACTTTATACCAGTTTGATAAATGACTCCAATTATGTCTATTAGGGTCACTATTTTTTCAGCAGTATAGTACCTTGGACATTGGGGGGCACAACGGGCACAGTATTGGGAGTGGCAGCAGGATGACACTGTGGGGACACCGGGATGAGGAGGAATTGAGAAATCTAACGTGTCTGTGCTACAAACTGTAGAGACGAGATGCGGCTGAAAGAATTTGCCATGGTGGTCTGGGTCAAATGGAGGAGAAGAGGAAAGAGAAGGTCTACATGACAGGAGATGTCACTGGATGTAAGAGGTATGTGGTGCTGTATTCTCCTCCATGTCTTTTTTATTATAATTATATGTATTTTAAATTTGGCGACCAAATTTTTCAGTTTAGGACCCAATTTATTTTTTATTTTTTTGTCTGAAGATGTCATATGGCCTAAGAAGAGACTGTGGCGCTCACGAAGCACTGCATCCTCTTCATACAAAAAAGGGGGGGGGGGGCCAAGTTGATTAGACAGCCCCGGGCCTATCATGCACTTAATCCGCCCCTGCCGGCCCCAATGTCTTTTGGCAACCCACAGTACTGGAAAAATGGGTGAGTCCCTATCCCTCACCGGAGTTGCCCCGCAGGGAAAAGACACAGGCGGATATGGAAAATTTGGAGAAATTCCATGCAGCCCTTGATGCATTGCGGAGAGGAAAAAGTTCAGACCCAGCGCCTGAACCTGCTGCAACTGTGCCGGAGACCTGCAGTGAAGCAGCGCCCGAGAGACTGGAGGATCAAATTGCCAGGTTAGAGATCCACCTTCATGGCCTGCGCCAGCTTGTCGCGTCCAGAGTGGCACCGATACCACCGGACCATACTGATCCCCCAATGTACTCTAATGTCCCCGAGCCTGCAGTCAGAGTTCCTGTCCCCGCCAGCTCGGCGACCTCCATAGCTGTGCCCACCGCTGCGGCACCAGAGAAACTCTGTTATACGAGGAGTCGGGTCCGTCGCCTGAACCCATGGAGCCTCCTGCAGCGTTAACCCCTCCTGCAGTGTTAACCCCTAGGCTTGCAGCGCCTATGCCAGTGACAGGCCCATTTATTCTTCAATTGCCTGCCAACACTATTTTGTGGGCCCAGCCAATCATGGATCCCCATTCCAGGCCAAGATTCCGAGCAGAGCCAGGATGTACCACAACTGACGACCAGTGTGAACTTGACACATACCTGTGAGTAGGCCTGCTAAGCCATGTTTTGTGAACTTAACTGTTTCAGGACAGGAGTCCTTTGTTTTGGCCCAAAGAGCTGCTGCCAGTTACCCATGGGCTAGTGGTAGTTGAATAAAACCACTGAGAATAACAAGTGCTCTACTGCCATTTTGTTTACCAGGACAGCCTGCCTGCTTTAAAGTGCCAAATCCAAGTTGTGCCTGCTTGTTCTGTTGTTTTGCACCTTTACCCTTTTTAACCCCCTTTTCAGGTTGATCAGGGATTTTATAGGACAACTCTTATCTACCAGGACTTATCAGGAGAAAGTGTTCCTGAAATGTAGAGTTCTGTGTTGTGACTTTTTATGTGCAATCTTAATTCAAGAACTGTGCCCAGAGATGACCCCAACTCATGTGGGCCTCTGAGATGCTGTTTTATGGGACTATTGTATTTTATTACTATGGACTAGTGATGAGCGGCAGGGGTCATATTCGAATTCGCTATATTTCGTCAAATATTCGCAAATTCGAAAATTTGCGATTTTTTTTTTACTCGAAAAATCGGAAAGGTAATGATTGTGTAATATGCAAATTTTTGGAATTCAAATTTTCGGATTTAAATTTTTTATTGCGAATTTTTCAACTTACAACTATTAGACAAAGAAGATTATAGCACTATATTAGCTAAATTGCTCTATATTCGATTTTTTTCGAATATTCTCTATATTGCTATAACCTAGTTTTTTTCGAATATTCATAATATTCTAAAACAAGAATATATAGCAATATAGCGAATATTCCCAAAAAACTAATATAGAGCAAAATTCGCAAACACTACTACTCCTAAAGTCAAGTATATTGCAGCCTTCTTATTGGCCCACAAGCTAGAAGCAGTGAGGGATCATGTGTACTGATAAAAAAAAAAAAAAATCGGAAAAATAAAATAAAAAATCGAAAAAATAAATTAGAATATTCGAAATTACGAATATATATAACTATATTCGAAATATTCGCGAATTTGTGAAGTACCTATATTCGCAATTAAAATTCGAGATCAACACTACTATGGACTATCCTGGTTATTCCTGATACGCTGTACCAGGTCAGCGCCCCTGTTCCCTATACTATCCTGAGTGAAGAGAACGACGCCCCTTTTCACCGCACTTGTTCCTTTACCAGCGGAGCTGCCTGATATTTTTATTGCAAATGTAGATGTGTATGCCTGCTTTGCATTTTTTGTCTTTCAGGTGACAGTTTCCAGCTGGGCGGGCCCCTTGTGTTGCGCCGAGGGCGCCCCAGACGAAGCATTATGGCGAAACCCGGGTCGGGCAGCATACATTGTTTTTAACACGATTTTATTCCTGTGTTTTTTGTAAGTACAATAAACCCTTTTCAATTGCAACCACTGGTACGTACTTCACCATCTTTGCGTCTTCCTTCCTTTTTTGAGCCTTATGGAAGTGTGAGACGGGTGATATCTTGGAGTGACGCTCTCCTGGTAGGATCCTAGTTCAGACAAAGATCTTCTGAATTGACGGGTTCTGGTCCTGACCTGCCCTACAACCTGAGCTCCTTGACTGAAGGCACACCTGTCTCTCTCTATGCGCATTACAAGTGATCCTTGTGAGTATATCGCATACATCTGATGCGACAGGTGTCTGAACATACTACACCATAGTACGTTTTTTTCACTGCATTTTAGGTTTCCATGCATCTGTTGAAAATCTATGATTGAATGTGGTCCATCTAACTGAAGATTTTTCCGAATGTAAGAAAGAGAAAATAATAGGAACATTTAAAAGAATCCTCTCTTGCAGCGCAATCCTTTCTCCTATCACTTCTTGTACATGTGGAACTGACTGAAAACTGTAAATAGTTAAATGTTTCAGTAAAAGGAAGTTTTGGTTCACTGCAACGTTGTGTTCCTCCATTATTACTGCAACAAATCGGTGTGCCACCGTTACCGGCACTGGTCCCTACCACCTGGCCTGGTCCCTATACACCTCATAGGGCACCTCACCTACCACCTGGCCTGGTCCCAATACACAGAGAGTGCCCCAGAGGATCCATGTGCCAGCCTCTCCATCACTGCTGTACGCCTGCCCAGGGTCTTCTATAAACTGTGAGTAACCAAGAGCAACCCTCATTTTGCCTATTAACCGTGACCTCACCATCGCTCACCCTGCAGGGCTGCGTACTGCACTAACAGGGGCCTAAATCTCTCAAAACCCTCTGTTCTATTGCTGGGTGACATGAACCCCCTTTTGCCATGAATGAACCCCTGCTCTGCATTGCTGACAGGGAACTAAATTTAGTTAAAACATCTGTTACTGATCGAAAGATGCGTGACTACAAGCGCACGCTGATGATAGCATTCCCACCTGACAGCGGGGGCACAGTGGAACCACAAGGCGAAGGCAGAGGAGGAGGTCGCCAACGCAGCTGGGGCACCACCAGCACCTGAGAAGGCAGGGTTAGCATGGCCAAAATGTGGAAAAGCTTTGTCAGCCTTGGAGGTGCTGACCTGCCCTGCAGCCAGTGTACTGTGTGAACGTGTGTTTAGTACGGCAGAGAGAATTATCACAGGCCGCAGCCACTGTGGACAAGCTTACCTTTATTAAAATGAACCAGGCATGGATCCCACAGGAATTGTCCGTACCCTGTGCAGAATAGACATTTATACCAGCTTCAACCATCCATTCTTATACTCAAGTGCACTTATTCTTTGTTTTATTTTGTTATATTATATGTACCAATATTTTGGGCGATACCCCAATTTAAAAATAAAAAATAACACAAATCAGTGTTGGCTACCTATTCCTCCTTCACCGCCGCATCCACCTACACTGCCACGTCAACCTACACCGCCACATACACCCATCCACCGCCTCCTCAACCTCCTACTCCTAGATCCAGATTGTTATTTTTAATTTTTCTGTATTTTATGTTATTTTAAGTCATTTCCCTATCCTTATTTGTTTGCAGAACAGTTGTCATGCTCTTAAGCACATTTTGATGCCTTTTGCAGCCCTCTAGCCCTTTCCAGGACTATTTTAGAGCCATTTTAGTGCCCAAAAGTTCGGGTCCCCATTGACTTCAATGGGGTTCGGGTTCGGGGTCAAGTTCGGGTCCCGAACCCGAACTTTTTTTTCAAGTTCTGCCAAACCTGCCGAACCCGAACATCCAGGTGTCCTTTCAACTCTAGTCTTGACGTCTTTCGTTTTCAATCGCTTCTCATAAAGGTCCAACCACTTTAGGGTATCCTCCTGGTCCTCGAAAAAAAGTGTGTTCCCCATAGCCGCCACTCTCAATTTCACCGGGAATAGCATGGAATACGGTATTTGAAGATTCTGCAAACGCCGTTTAATGTCCAAAAAACTTGCTATTTTCTTCTGGACTTCAGTAGAAAAGTCTGGATAAAGCGAAATTTTGACACCATTAATGGATAAATCTGGGTGATCTCGTGCTTGTCTCAGAATTGTATTCCTATCCTTGTAGTGGAGTATTTTAGCTAAAATCTGATGTGGCGGTCTTCCAGGTGGAAGTGGTCTGGTAGGAACTCTATGTGCTCTTTTCACCGCGTATAGGTGCGAAAGTCCCTTGTCCTGAAACTTTTGAGATATCCATTTTTCTATGTAATCGGTGGCATTAGCGCCATCCACTTTCTCAGGGACACCAACGATTCTGACATTATTACGCCATGACCTATTCTCCAAGTCATCTGTCTTGGCGAACAAAGCACCGATATCTCGAGCCATCGACTTGGCCGCCATCTTGAGAGGCTCTGTTACATCTTCTAGATCTGTCACTCTTTTTTCCACTTCAGTGGTTCTTTCAGCAATTTTATGCAGATCATTTCTCATAAAGGACAAATCTTCCCTTAAGCTCCCTACTTGCAGGGACAGCGATTTGAGAGTGCTACTGCAGTTTGTAACCGCCTTCATAATGACAAAGCTTTTTAGTTTCCACCCAATTCATATAAACATGAAGGGCTGACCACACTGGGATTTATTGAAGATCTGTATACCAATAGTAAGACTGCAGATAACTAAAAACCCAAATAACGACAGACACATGTTTTGTGGAGTGAGGATCGGTCACAGCTTTATTTATCTTTTTTTCTTTAATCTCTTTTTTTTTTACCAAAAACACCAGGAGTATGAGAAGTGATATGCCCCACGGAAACCACAGTGTGCAAGTTTGCCTTCTCCTCCGGTCTTAGTAATTTATTTCCACCGACCTCCAGCTGTGACTTAAACCATGACAACTGTAACAGAAAAACATGTAAGACAAAACATAATAGAGAAAGCAATCAAACGGCGGGCGGGTGGGAAAATTCCTGTTGAAGGTGCCGGTGAAAAGAGACCGAGCTGTGATAAGCCCTCCTATTTATTAACTCTAGGGGGAGGGACAGGAGAGACCACAAATCTGAACCAGGGGAAAAGGGGGGGGGGAATAAGGGAGAAAACAAATACTCAAACAGGCATACACAGTGCTGAAGGAATAACTCCCCCCCTCCCGCTTTAGGAGAAACTACAATGCCGGCAGAAGACATGAGGGATTTAACCCATGAGCTGCCCACAGTATCTGCAGTCAAAAATGCCCTCGCTATATGCTGTGGCGTTAACTATGTAGAATAATGGTGACACTAAACCACCCTTATCTTTTATTGCCAGATAAACCATGTTAGCAGTTCTGTGTCACTTATCAGCCCATATTAATCTCATACTAGAGACTTGCAGTGATTTAAAGGGTTTCTGTCACCAGAATTAACCCTATTAAATTAGCTGACATTAGCAATGTGCTAATGTCAGCTGAACCTAACTAGCCTATTCCTACTTTTATCTATGCCCAGTGAGGGAGCCGGCACCCAGCGAGCACCCTTCACTCACTGCGCCTGCGCCGAATTACACGGCAGATAGGGCCGGCAGTAGGAGACCAACAACGCTTCCTGGCCCTGTCAATCTAGTGTAGCAGGGCGTGGCCAGGGGTGGGAGAACAGAGACTAATTAGCATATTATAAAAGTTATATTTCTGGAGTAACGGGGGCATAGATAAAAGTAGGAATAGACTAGTTAGGTTCAGCTGATATTAGCACATCGCTAATGTCAGCTAGTTTAATAGGGTTAATTCTGGTGACAGAAACCCTTTAAGGTCTCTTGAGGGTACCATAATAGGCAACATCAAACAAATATAATAATATAGGTAGAATAATCATTTTGATGACCAATATTCTGAAAACAGGGACAAAGAGGACATTAATGCACTCAATCAAGGTGTAGCCCTTAAATCATCTGGGATATCTCACCATTTCCCTGCAGAAGAGAGCTGCTCCTTTTCTTAAGATGGTTTCTAGGGTTTAGAGGGCATTTTAAAAGGATGTTACCTGCTATATTGCACCTAGTCTACTTCAGGCTACCCTGCTTTCATGCTCCACCAAGAAGAGAAAGATTGGCCAGGTGAAACACTGCTGCTTCAGGTGAAAGAAGATGATAGGGTGAACAACCACTTGCTAGACATGAAGAGTAATAGGAAACACTGGTGTCCCTGGAATCAGAGGAGCTGAGGTGGTAGAAGAGGACCTTACAGCGCTGACAGATGGCAGCTACAGTGTATGTGTGTGGTGCAGGAGGAACAGAGATCAGGTCCACAATGACACACAAGGGGCTTGGTTTGACATGAGCTTCTGGGCAGCAGTACTTTTCCAAATTAGGGCTAGGTACCCTAACAATCAATGCTAGGAAGCTTCCCAACACTCCAACCCCTTCCCCTGACATGCCAGTCTTAATTAATTCCCCCCACTTACTTACATGTGAATTGTGGGGTTTGTTTGGACCTATGCAACAAGTGACCTATGCAAATCTTCCAGGTTCCAAACTGAGCTCAGTGGTTGACAGAATAGGTAGGGACTGAAGGATCTTGTGATGTCACCGCCATCTAATCACTGCATGATGGGAAGGGTGGCTTAAGGACCCATGATGATTGTCATGTGATATTAGGGGTGGAGTTCCTGTGCTATACTCCTTGTGTGGAGAAGAAGAAAGAGGCATGGGTTTAGCTGAGAGTCAGATAAATGCTGAGAGTTGTAGTTCTCCCTACACCCTTTCCTTTAGTGTCCTCTAAGAGCTCCTAATAACAGCCTGGACATGCTGGGAGTTGTAGTTCTATTTTCACTACAACCTTCCCTGTAATATCTTTTTAGAATCAACCAATAATAACAGTATGTACATGCTTCAAGTTTTAGTTTTCTCCTTTTATACCAGCTCCCTGCAATATCCTTCGAGAGCCCATAATAACTGCCTAGATATGCTGAGAGTTGTTGTTCAGCCCTCTTATATCCCCTTCCTGTAATGTTCTCTGATATAATGACAGCTGGTACATTTGGGAATTAGTGTAATATCTTTTTAGAATCAACCAATAATAACAGTATGTACATGCTTCAAGTTTTAGTTTTCTCCTTTTATACCAGCTCCCTGCAATATCCTTCGAGAGCCCATAATAACTGCCTGGATATGCTGAGAGTTGTTGTTCAGCCCTCTTATACCCCTCCCTGTAATGTCCTTCAATATCCCGTAATAACATCTGGGACAAGTGGGAGTTGTAGTTCTCTCCTCTTTTATCTCTCCCTGTAATGACCTCCTCTTATACATGCTTCTCTCAGGCTGAATTCACATTTATTAAAGCCCATACAATGAACTTTGCATGTTAGGTATATGATTCATTGATTACTAACTTTTTATACAACTAGGCATAATGGGCATAAATCAATAGTACAAGCAACCACAAGAAACTTTGTAATATGTCTTATCAGTGAAAAATGTCTACTTGTCATGTTATCAGCTTTTCACTTATTGCTTTTCACTTTGAAAAATGTCTTAAACTTATCCAGGATGGAAGCGGCTCACAGAGGGATCATATTACACATGTCAATGCAAGTCTATAATGAGGTAAGGAGGGAGGAGTAAACAGGAGCACGGTGAGACACAAAGACAAACAGACTGCTACTTACACTGCTCTACATTGGCTGAGATATAAACTTCCTAAGTGCTTTATTTACAACCATACAAGTCAGCAATTCTCTATAATGTCCTCCAAGATCCTGGGACTGCTTCTAAGTGAGCAAAAGAAGGTTAGGAAGCAGATTCTCCTCTACTTTTTATGTGCAGTCGATGGAAGCTCGTCTCCACAAACCATTTCTAGCAAAACTGAAAACTAAACATTCAGCATGAACAGGGTAAAACTGCTAAAATGCCAGATACAAGTCATATAATGACCATATACAGTTTTTTTCTCATATACACACACTGGACACAATAGTACGGTAAACTAAGCTCCCCTGGGTACAACTATAATTGAGAAGAAGGGGCACTCCAGACACCTCCATGTTGCACATGCTACCACTACTTCCTAGCTCAACATGCCTAATTTATTTGCTGTCTTGCACAATGCAGTGATGCAGTACTGCACTGCTCTGTGATGAATGCCCTGGTCATGAGGAGCCAGTGTCCTTTTGTCATAGAGACACTTCTCCATGGCTACAGAGCATTCCACTTTTTTATGCATTTGTGGACAAAATTCTGAATAATAAAAACATGGTTTTATATTTAATTTGTCCATAGTGTAGAATTTTGGTATTTTGACTAACATAAGAGGAATTGTAGGCTTAAAGGGAGTCTGTCTTCAGTTTTTACCCTGCTAAACTTCTGCCAGCAGTACGAAGGGAATAGGAAAAGCAGTACAAACATACCTTTTTTGGAGCTTTTATGATCAGGAATAGTGTGAATATGAAGTTTTATTCTGCCAGAATAAGTGCCCAGGGCAGAGTTTCACCGTAAAGTGCTATTCGCATTAAACTGCTTCACAGTCCCTGCTCTCTACTTTGAGATACAGCTGTATCATCCAACCATATTTAATGAATCTCACCCAATGTCTCCAAACCCAAATATAAACCATGAAAGGTTGTTCCTTCCATCTAAAGCTCTGTTCGCATCAAGTTTTTAAGACACATTTATCGGTCTCGTTTAAAGTATAGGCTGAAAATGTATTCGAACACATGCCATTTTAGGCATCCATGTGTGGGGTTTTGGCATATGCATATTTGCATCCATTTGTCTACATTATTTAAACTTAGCTGCTAACAAATTGTATCATGGGCCAAATGGGTATTGATTGGCTATGGACGGCAAATGCCAGACACTGTCAAATGTGCATTTGGAATCATAAAAGGGAAATGGGAAGTTTTGATCATCACCATCCATTTGAGCTTGAAAAATATTGATAAAATATAGATATTGATGGGTGGCACTTCACAATTTTATTTTCAGATATGATCCACATCTGGTGGATCCTCAAGGTCGTTTTCCCTGGCAAGAAAACTTGTAGGTACTGTATGTCAATATTTGGTTCCACTTGTCCTCTGAAGTTATTATGGTCCTTATCATGGTCTGGAGCACGTTATCTGATTCTTCTGGTCACCTGTAGCACATAAATAAAGGATATATTTTATTATTCAATGTCACCAATAGTATATTCTTCATAAACAATCAGGGATACTCACAACAAAGGTATGATTTATTTTCTTCAAATTGACTTTGTTGAAACCCCAAATTCTGTAGAGAAATAACATTTTTCGTATCACATCAAGATCAAGAATGCTTTCTGACCATCCATACTTATGGAGATTTAAAGGTGTTGACCAAGATTACAAAATCATGGCGGTTTTTCCCAAAACAGCACTTACCCCTGTCCATAGGTTATGCGCAGATTTGCAGCTAAGCTTCATTCACTTCAATGAACCTGAGATGCAATACTACAGTAGACACAACCTATGGACAGGACTGGTGCTGTTTCTGGAATAAAGCAGCCATGTTTTTCTAATCCTGGACAACCCCTTTAGGTCTGTATTTTATTAATCTTGATTCCGTCCAGAAAATATTTAGCAAATTGACATACCAGACAAGAAGGGCACGAGGTGAGTAGGAGCCAACTTCAAGTTCCACATCCATTCTGCTAATCAAATCAATGGGCTGTAAAATAAAAGAAACAAAGATACCATTACTATTTTATTGAATACTATTTTATTTTTAGGGAATACTCTACGGAAGTTAAGTACCGATGTTAGTATTTATATACTCAGTACTGGTATCAATACAATACAATATTCTGGATACTCGATTCTCAAAGTCAGTGATTCTTAAAGGCGTTATCCCACAGTTTAAAATTCCTTTGAAAACTCTTTTACTCACATGTCTGCAGGAATTTCTTTCCTTTCTGTGCATTGGCATCATCTCCCAGGGTTCACTGCAATTAGCTTTTGTTAACCGCTTCCTCCCCTGTATAGAAAATAGTTGCTCACATATAGCCCTATATAAACATAGTATTTAATACCCACTAATTTCCTTCTCCACTATGTAGAGAGATATATTGCTACTGTATACATTTCTATGAATTTATAAGTAGGGATGAATGAAAGATTGAAAGCTGCCTGAGTCACTTCACCTTCTTGTCTTTAAAATCACCAAACCAGCCCTGAGGGAAAGGAACAGGGATGTTACTGAACATGCCCAGAAGAGTCAGTTCTATGATTGCTAGGTACCCGTCTGCAGTATAGTAGGTATAGTACCGCTTTAATCCAGAATAATCCCTAATCCCTAGTTCTATTGTTTGCATGTATAACAGATATATATATATATATATATATATATATCTGTATATATATATATATATTTTTCTGTTTGTATGTAGCTTTACTGATGTGCACCTGAGACTTTGGATTTGATAGTACAATTTTTTTTTGCAGTGTATTGCCTCCTTTAGATTAGCACTCCCCGCCCATCGGCCCAGGCCTTCTGAGTAGAGTATAAATATAGCTGGTTCCTTCACCGCCCTGAACATTGTAGGCTTAGGTTAGGCCCAGGAGAGGGAGTTCTAATAGTGTTAGGTACCTGTCTGCAGAAGCCACCTTGACGTTGGTAGATGGGCCCAACATACGTTTGAGCACAAATGTACACAAAGAGCTTCCTTTTTTTATGTATTGTAGGTATATGTAACGGATCCCCTTCCGTTAATGGACGCTTCCTAGCTTGCGCCGAGGACCACAAGCACCGCACTGGACACCACAACCACCGCAGACTCCACAACCGCCCTAGCTTAACTGGAACCGCGCCGTCTTCCTTCCACCCTGAATGAACCTCCAGCATTCAGGACCGTGTGGGAAAGATCTCTCCTCCAGGGAATATGCAGAGCATAGCAATCCCCAGCGTGACACAGCAATTCCCTCCAATAACGAGACAAGGCTGCGTTTTGAAGGGTTAGAAAAACATGAACTGAACCGAACTGTTTATTGAGGGCTACCCGCCCGTATTTATGCAGGTCCCCACAATGCATCATGGTATCCTCCTCTCTGCCCTGGAGACACCCGAAGTGCAATTCAATTATCTCCCAGGACAAAGGGAGATCACCAATACACATGTGGGAACAATAGGAGAGGAATCCCCACCTGAATACACAAAATCCTCCCTTCTGTCTGGGATATAATTATGGATTAACATAACTATCACAGACAGTAAAAATACAGTTTTTAAACATACACTGTAACTTTAAAACCATACATTCCATCTCCATAAAAATTACATATTTAAACTCAGCATACATCAAACATAAACACTTCCAAAAATCACACAAATCCCTCCAGTGGATCAAAAGTTTAGTGGAAGTCCTTTATGACCGATCGCAAGCACAATTTCCTGCCCAAAACAGTTCCATAGATTTGGGCTGTGCGGTCGGTCAATTTCATGCAGAAAACGACTAAGTCCCATCTTCGAACGGGACTTAGTCTCTGGAGCTGAAAGTTCAGTATGGAAGAAGTTAATATGTCCCGGGGCCATAGTCGTAGGGCAGGAGGCTAGCCATAAGTCCTCTACAATGCCCAGTGGCAAATGGCAGTTTGTCACACATCTCCCCTTTGGGGGGAAGACTAACCAGGCACCTGACCTTCTGTCGGTCAGTGCCTCCGTTAGTCGATCCACCAACCCACAGTAACCAGATGCCCGAGTAGCCCACCCACAACAAACAGGTACAAGGGTGACCCACCCACAAGAAACAGTTACTGCACCTGGGTATTTTGCTGTGGTGATGGGGCAACATACTGTGGGGACTTGAGGGAGGGCAGAGGCCGACTGCACTCTGCCCAGCTGCCAGCTCTTCTGCTGGGGTGCTGAGACCATAGTCTGGCTCAGTAGCCAGAGGAACATGGGAGTCAGCAGGGGTTAACATCGCCTCTGTTAACCCTGAGGCCACGTTAGGAGTTAACTGGGGAGGGGAATTTGTACTTACCCCCTCCTCCTGTTGTCCTGGTGAGGGTAGTGGGGGATCTGGACAGGCTGTCCAGCATCCCGGTAGGTCAGGCACAGAGACCACGGTCCCATCTGCGCCGCCTGGGCGATTGGTGTCTCCCCTTGTTAGGGTAAGCTGCCGCTGGGGAGAGAGGGTGCTGCGCTCCTCTCCCTGAAACACAGGCTGTCGCTGGGGAGGAAGGACGACACCTTCAGCTCCCTGGGGTACACACTGCCGCTGGGGGGGAAGGACGACACCTTCGGCCCCCTGGGGTAAACACTGCCGCTGGGGAGGAAGGACGACACCTTCGGCCCCCTGGGGTTCACACTGCCGCTGGGGAGGAAGGAGGGCACCTTCAGCTCCCTGTAACACCCACTGCCGCTGGGGAGAAAGGACGACACCTTCAGCTCCCTGGGGTTCACACTGCCGCTGGGGTTGAAGGACGACACCTTCAGCTCCCTGGGGTTCACACTGCCGCTGGGGGGGAAGGACGACACCTTCGGCCCCCTGGGGTACACACTGCCGCTGGGGGGGAAGTACGACATCTTCAGCTCCCTGGGGTTCACACTGCCGCTGGGGGGGAAGGACGACACCTTCGGCCCCCTGGGGTACACACTGCCGCTGGGGGGGAAGGACGACACCTTCGGCCCCCTGGGGTACACACTGCCGCTGGGGGGGAAGGACGACACCTTCGGCCCCCTGGGGTTCACACTGCCGCTGGGGGGGAAGGACGACACCTTTGGCCCCCTGGGGTACACACTGCCGCTGGGGGGGAAGGACGACACCTTCGGCCCCCTGGGGTACACACTGCCGCTGGGGGGGAAGGACGACACCTTCGGCCCCCTGGGGTACACACTGCCGCTGGGGGGGAAGGACGACACCTTCGGCCCCCTGGGGTTCACACTGCCGCTGGGGGGGAAGGACAACACCTTTGGCCCCCTGGGGTACACACTGCCGCTGGGGGGGAAGGACGACACCTTCGGCCCCCTGGGGTACACACTGCCGCTGGGGGGGAAGGACGACACCTTCGGCCCCCTGGGGTTCACACTGCCGCTGGGTGGGAAGGACGACACCTTCGGCCCCCTGGGGTTCACACTGCCGCTGGGGAGGAAGGAGGGCACCTTCAGCTCCCTGTAACACCCACTGCCGCTGGGGAGGAAGGACGACACCTTCAGCTCCCTGGGGTTCACACTGCCGCTGGGGTTGAAGGACGACACCTTCAGCTCCCTGGGGTTCACACTGCCGCTGGGGGGGAAGGATGACACCTTCGGCCCCCTGGGGTACACACTGCCACTGGGGGGGATGGACGACACCTTCGGCCCCCTGGGGTACACACTGCCGCTGGGGGGGAAGGACGACACCTTCGGCCCCCTGTAACTCACGTTTTTGCTGGGGCGCAGGGACGGAATACTTCGCTATCTCTGCCCGATATTCTGCTTCCTGCTGCAGATACTCCGCCAGTTCTCTCCTCACTTCCGGTACCAGTTCCTCTGTTAGGTGGGGCCCGTAGATAGCCAACCGCCTCTTCAGCATAGCGTCAAACCGTACGTGGCTATACCAATACTCCAGTTTTGCTTGGTGTTCCCAGGATGCTGCTCCTCGCACTAGGGAAGCCATCCCACTGCTGCCACCAATGTAACGGATCCCCTTCCGTTAATGGACGCTTCCTAGCTTGCGCCGAGGACCACAAGCACCGCACTGGACACCACAACCACCGCAGACTCCACAACCGCCGTAGCTTAACTGGAACCACGCCGTCTTCCTTCCACCCTGAATGAACCTCCAGCATTCAGGACCGTGTGGGAAAGATCTCTCCTCCAGGGAATATGGAGAGCATAGCAATCCCCAGCGTGACACAGCAATTCCCTCCAATAACGAGACGAGGCTGCGTTTTGAAGGATTAGAAAAACATGAACTGAACCGAACTGTTTATTGAGGGCTACCCGCCCGTATTTATGCAGGTCCCCACAATGCATCATGGTATCCTCCTCTCTGCCCTGGAGACACCCGAAGTGCAATTCAATTATCTCCCAGGACAAAGGGAGATCACCAATACACATGTGGGAACAATAGGAGAGGAATCCCCACCCGAATACACAAAATCCTCCCTTCTGTCTGGGATATAATTATGGATTAACATAACTATCACAGACAGTAAAAATACAGTTTTTAAACATACACTGTAACTTTAAAACCATACATTCCATCTCCATAAAAATTACATATTTAAACTCAGCATACATCAAACATAAACACTTCCAAAAATCACACAAATCCCTCCAGCGGATCAAAAGTTTAGTGGAAGTCCTTTATGACCGATCGCAAGCACAATTTCCTGCCCAAAACAGTTCCATAGATTTGGGCTGTGCGGTCGGTCAATTTCATGCAGAAAACGACTAAGTCCCATCTTCAAACGGGACTTAGTCTCTGGAGCTGAAAGTTCAGTATGGAAGAAGGTAATATGTCCCGGGGCCATAGTCGTAGGGCAGGAGGCTAGCCATAAGTCCTCTACAATGCCCAGTGGCAAATGGCAGTTTGTCACAGTATAGTACCACTTTAATCCAGCATAATCTCTAATTCTTAGTTTTATTGTTTTCATGTATAAAAGTGTGCTACCATATTTTTTTGCAGTTTTTTGCTGCATGAACAGACTTCGTCATAACAGTAAATGTTGGGAAAATCCCTATGTATAGGTAGATTTAGTTGTATATCTGACAAAGTATGTCAAATGAAAAACCATTTATGGATTGCCAAGTGTGATCAAGCAAATGTTATGGCCGTAGACTTACACTATCAGCTGATGCATGCCTTTCATCCAATGTTGAGCATCCTCATTGATAAGCCTAAAAAAAATAAAAATATATTAATGAAATAATAACAGGCTTTAAAACACATAACCAACTTCGATTTTATTTTACTTAACGTATAGTCAAAACAATTGAGTGCACGTCTCTTCTCCTGGATTCCTGTGTTGCTGATGATGACATAGGAAAAATCTGTGTAAAACATTTACAAAAATAATAGTGTAACATAATATGCAGTATACAAATACAGAAATGTTTATATGCTTTTTTTTCAACATATGTTCTTCCTTACCTTTTTTTTCTTAGCTCAAAACCAGATGTAACAGAGAGAGGGAGAGGGAAAGAGAGAAAGGGGGAAAGAGAAAGAGCTACAGGGGGAGAGAGGGACTGGAGAGAAACAAAGAGAATAGGTAGAGGGTAAAAGTAAGGAGAGTGATGGGAAAAAAGGGATGGCTGCAGAGGGATGGAGAGAGAGACAAACTGATAGAAGGAAAGGAGGCAAGAAACATTGAGAGAAAGTTAGAGGAAAATTGGGGGAAAAAAGAGGAGATGGGAAAAGGCAGAAGGGAGGGAGAGAAAGATAAAGAGGAGGCAGAGGGTGAAAGCCAGTAGGACAGAGAGAGGAAGGTGGGGGAACCTGGGAATAAAAAAACAGAGGTGAGCAGAAAGAGAGGGAGAAAGGAGATAAGTAGAGGGATAGAGATAGGAGGGAAGGGGGAGATGGGAAGAGAGAGAGAAGAGGGGGTGGGATGGCAGAGGGGGGAGAGGTGAATACAGAGAGACATAGGGAAATATGAAGAGGGGAAGACAGAGAGAAATAGGGAGAGAGTTGAAGAGAAGAGAGAGGGAACGGGAGGATTGGAAGAGAGAGGGCACAGATTGAGAAAAAGACAGAGGTAAATGGGAAACGTGAAAACTACAAAGACAAAGAGCAAAAGAGAAAGGAAGAAATGTGAGAGGTGGGGTAAGAGAGTGATAATAGAGAGAAACAGGAGGAGATAGAAAAGTGAAATGGGAGAGTGAGGGAGAGAGACAGGACACAAGAGAATAGAGAGGAATAGAGTGGGTAGGAAAACACTTAAATGGTGGACTGGAAAACAAGAGATTAAAAGACAGGTTGAGATTAGGATGGATCAGAGAGTGAAATGAAGGGAGATGGAAAAAAAAGGAAAAGGGGTAAAATAAGGGAGGAGGAGTGTGAGTGGAAAATAAAGAGTTGAATAGGGTAAATAGGTAAAAAAAAAAATAGGAGAAAATGAAGTACTGGAGACAAAGAGGGTGTAAGAGGAGGAGAGAGAGAAGGGAAGAGCTGGGTAGAGAAATATGGAGGGGTGTAGAAAGAGGAGGGAGAGGGAAAATGAGGAGAAAATAGGATAAAGATAGATGGGGTGTTAGGTAGAGGAGGTAGAGGGAGCAGAGAATGGGAGTATGAGGTTAAAGAGAAGGGTGAAAGAAGAGAGAGTGTAGAGGAAGTTGAATATGGGGGAGAGAGAGAGGGTGTACACAGTGGGGAAGAGGGGTAGATATAGAGGTATTGAGAGATGAGGAGAGTTGTATAGAAAGGAACAAAGAGAGGGACATGGGAACAGAGAGAGGGCAGCCGGGGAAAAGGGGTAAGATGGGAAGAGTAAGAGAAAGGAAGAGAGAGGGGCAAGAGGGAGATGAGGAACGAGAGAAAAAGGTAGAAGGAGAGGAAGAGATAGATATGTATTCAGTGGGGCAAGGGAGCGAGAGGGTAGAAAAAAAAGGGAAAGGTAAGGTAAATGCAGGGGAGAGGGTCAGAGAGAGATAGAAAAGGGGAAGAGGAGAGGGGGATAGAGAGAGGAAGGAAATGTAAAAAGAGAGGGGAAAGGAGTGGGAGAAAGGATCAAAGGAAATGTTGAGGGTAAAAATGGCTGGAGAATGGAAGTGGTTGAGAAACTGGGTGAAAGAAAGAGGGGGAGGGAGAGGGGAAAGGAGTAGAAGAAATAATGAGGAAGGAGGAAAGGGATGAAAGCAAGAAGGTGGAAAGGCAAAAAAAGAGACAGAAATGAGGGGAAAAGAAAGAGAGAGTGTGAAAGTAAAGGAGAGAGAAAGAAGACTGGGGAAGAGAAAGGAGGACAGACAGAAAGTGTGTAGAAAGAGAACAGAGAGACGAAGGAGAGCAGAGAAAATTAAGAGAGGTGGAAGAGATAGACAGAAGGAGAGATAGGTGGAGAAGGGGAGAGAGGGGCATTATTGGGCATGAGAGAAGGGTATAAGAGGACCAAGGGAGGAAAGAAGGGAGAGAGAAGAGAAAGAGATGGGGAGAGATGGATTGAGGGAGAGGGATAAAGAAACAGATAGGGGGAGAAAAAGAGGAATGCAGTGAAGGTGAAAGTGGGAGGAGAGAAAGCGGAAAATATAGAGAAAGATTGGTGGAGAGAGGGAAATATGAGAGGAAGGATAGCAGAGGTGTGGCGGTAGAAGGGATTTGGGGAGAGAAGGAAAAAATTAGAGGAGACAAGAGTATGAAAGAGAAAATGGGGGAAGGAAAGGGAAGGTAAGAGAGAGGGAGACGGAAGATGAAAGGGAGGGAGAGGTAAGAAGAGAGGGAGGGAAGATGGAAAGGAAAGAGATAAAGCAGGAAAGCAAAGAGTAGAGGATGCCAAGGGGAAGATGCGGAAGTGAAGGTGGGTGAGGATAGGCAAAAGAGGTCATGGAGAGGAGGAAGAGAGAGAGGAGGATGAGATGGAGAAGGAAGCAGAAGATGGAGAGCAGAGGAAATTAGGAAAAGGGGGTATAGAGACAGAGAGGGCAAGATAGGTGTAGAGAAAAAGGGAGATGGATTATGAGAAAAAGAAAACAGTGAGAGAGTAGAAAAGGAATGGAAGAGATTTTGGAGAGGGAGAGACGGAGGTAGAGAGGGGGAGAGAAAGGGTGGAGAAAAGAACACAGTGGGTAAGAGAAAAAAAGAGTAGGGAATGGGGCAGACAAAAAGACAATAAGAAATGGGAAGGGTGGAGAGAGAGAGAGGGTAGAGACTCAGGGACTAAGGGAAAGAGAAAGGAAGAGAGGGGGTACAAATGGGGAGAACGAGATAGAGGGGAGAGAAGGAGATGATGGAAAAGTTGAGAGATAAAAAGGAAGAGGGAGAAAGAGGTACAGAGTGTGGTAAGGAATGGAAAGGGTAGTAAAAAAGGGAGCTAGACAGAGGGAGGGTAAGAGATGGAGAGAGAGTGAGGGGTAGAGAGAAAGAGAAGAGGAAGATGTGGAAAAGGAAAGGGGGATATAGAAAGAGAGGTGCTAAGAGAGAGAGAAAAAGGAGAAGTGTGAAGGGAAAAAGAGAAAGATGTGGATAGACAGGCCTAAAAAATGGGAAAGGGGAGAAGGAAAAAAGGAATGAGGGAAAAGGATAGGAGAGAGGGAGAGGTAGAGGTAGAAAGACAGGATGAGAGAAAGGAGAGGAAAATTTGGGGTGGTGGGGGGAATAGAGAGAAAAGGGAAAAGAAAGAAGAGGTGAAGGAAAGCAGGAAAATGGGTAGACAGGGAAAAGGGAGATAGAAGTGGAGGAAGCTGAATAGGGGTAAATATGGAGCAGAAAGAGTGAGTATGGAAAAAGTGAGAATGCTGCGAGATGGCAAAGGTAGTGGGCAGATGAGGAGAGATACGGGTGAATGGAGAAGAAAAAGGAGGAGGGAAGAAAGTGTAAGCAGAGCGGAGGGATGGGGAAAGAGGACAGGTGAAAGGAGGAGAAAGATTGGGAGATAGGCAGAGAATTGGGAGAGAAAATAATGAGGGTGAAGGGTGGGAGAGGTGAGAGTGAGAAGGGAGAGACAGAAATAGAAATAAAGAAGAGAAAAAGATGAAGAGCAAGGGATCAAAGGAGAGGAGTTGAGGAGCAGAGAAACAAGAAAGATGGAAAGAGAGAGAGATTGAGGGTGAGAGTGGGGGTAAAGGGAAAATAAAGAAAGAAAGGAGGGAGAGTGGGACAGATAGTGGATTAGTAGGAAAGGGGGATATAGAAAGAGAGAGAGGGTGGAGAAAAAAAGGGTTTGGAGGGCAGATAATATAAAATGCACAAGTGGGAAATTGAGAAGGAGAAAGGAAGAGGTGGACAGACAGAGTGAGAAAAAGAAGGGTTAGAAAGCGAGATGGAGAGAAAGGGAAAAAGGGAAAAGAGAGAGGGGGGAGAAAGGAGGAGAAGCATGAGTTAACTGAAAGCGGTGGATAGGGAAAGTAGGTAAAGGAAAGCAGGAGACAAAGAGGTAGTGGAGAGACAGAGAGAGAAAGAGGAGGAACGAGAGAAGGGAAGAGCTGGGAAGACAGATATTGAGAGGTGTAGGTAGAAGAGAGAGAGGGAAAATGAGAAAAGAGGATACAGATAGATAGGGAGATAGTTGGAGAGGGGGTAGAGGGAGCAGAGAATGTGAGTATGAGGTGAAATAGGGGCTAAAGAGGAGAGAGAGTATGTAGAAGAAGTGGGGGAGAGAGAGAGTGTACAGAGGGGAGAAGAGGACAGATATAGAGGTATTAAGAGATCGGGAGAGGTCGATAGAAAAGAACAAAGTGAGGGACATAGGGACAGAGAGAGGGCAGAAGTGGAGAAAAGGTAAGATGGCAAGAGGGAGATGAGGAATGAGAGAAAAAGGGAGAAGGAGAGAGAGAAATAGATAGGTATACAGTGGGACAAGGGAGAGAGAGGGTAAATGCAGGGGAGAGGGTCAGAGAGTGATAGAAAATGGGAAGAGGAGAGGGGGATATAGAGAGAGAACAATATAGAGAAATTAAAAAAGAAATTGGGAAAGAAGAAAAAGAAGGAGATGTGGAAGGAGAGGAGAAACGAGTGGCAAAGGGGGTTAAAGAAAAGGGTTAGTGGGAAAAGGGTAGGAGAATAGAAGTGGTTGAGATAAAGAGGGAGTGGGAAAGGAGTAGGAGAAATAATGAGGAAAGAGAAAAGGGGTAAAAGCAAGAAGAAGAATGGCAGAAAAGGAGAAGGAAATGAGGGAAAAGAAAGATAGAGTGAGAAAGTAAGGGAGAGAGAAAAAAGAGGAGACTGGGGAAAAGCAAGGAGGAAAGGCGGAGAGTGCATATAAAGAGAGGTGGAAACAACGGAGAGCAGAAAAAATTAATAGAGGGGGGAGAGAGAGACAAAAGGGGAGATAGATGGAGAAGGATAGAGAGGGGAAATATTGGGCATGACAGTAAGGTATGAGAAGAGAAAGAGAGCAAGAGAGAGAAAAGAGAAGGAATTAAGAGAGGTGGAAATAGAGAGGGGGAGGAAGAAAATGAGATGGGGAGAGGGATAGAGAAGCTGAAAAGGGAACAAACTGAGGTGAATAGGGAAAGTAGGAAAGGGAAAGCAGGAGACAAGGAGGTAGTAGAAAGAAAGAGAGAGGAAGAGGAGGAATGAGAGAAGGGAAGAGCTGGAAAGACAGAGATGAAGAGGTGTAGGAAGAGGAGGGAGAGGGAAAATGAAAAAAGAGGATATAGATAGATGAGGAGAGAGATGGAGAGCGGATAGAGGGAGCAGACAATGGGAATATGAGGTGAAAGAGAAGGGCTAAAGAGGGGAGAGAGGGTGTAGAGGAAGTTGGGAGAGGTAGTGTTAGGGGAAGAGAGGGTGTACAGAGGGGTAAAGAGGTGCAGATATTCAGGTATTGAGAAATGGGGAGGGGTGGGTAGATAGGAACAAAGTGAGGTACATGGGGACAAAGAAAGGGCAGAAGAGGAGAAAGGGTAAGATGGGGAGAGTAAGAGAAAGGAAGAGAGAGGTGCAAGAGGGAGATGAGGGAGGAGAAAAAAGGGAGGAGAGAGAAATAGATAGATATACAGTAAGGCAAGGGAGAAAGACGGTAGAAAAGGATGGAGATAGACAAAGAGGTAAGATAAATGCAGCGGAGAGGGTCAAAGAGAGATAGAAAAGGGGAAGAGGACAGAGGGATATAGAGAGAGAGGAGTGAAGAGAAAATGAAAAAAAGAATTTGAGAGAGAAAAGAAAAGGAGATGTAGAAAATGAGGAAAACACGAGTGGGAGAGGGTATTAAAGGAAAGGGTGAGGGGGAAAAGGGCAGGAGAATAGAAGCAGGTGAGAGTAAGAAGGGGAGGGGGAGAATTAGGAGAAATAATAAAGAAAGAGAAAAGGAGTGAAGGAAAAAAGGAGAATGGGAGAAAAGGATAGGGAAATGAGGGGAAAAGAAAGATACTGTAGCGTGAGAAGGTAAGGGAGAGAAAAAAAAGAGGATACTGGGAAAAAGCAAGGAGAAGAGGTGGAGGCCGCATAAAATAAAAGGAGACAAACGAAGGAGAGCAGAGAAAATCAAATTAGGGGGGAGACAGTAAGAAGGGGAGACAGTTTGAAAAGGGGAGAGAGGGGGAGTATTGGGCATGAGAGAAGGGTATGGTAGGAGAAAAGGAGTTTGGAGAGGAGAAAACAGAGAGGGGAAAGAAGAGAAGGAGATGTGAGACAGGGTTTGAGGAAGAGGGATAAAAAAGTAGAGAGGGTGACAAACGGAGATGGATAGAGAAAGTAGGTGAGGGAATGCAGGAGATAAAGAGGTAGTGGAGAGAGAGAGGAAGTGAATAAATGAGAGAAGGAAAGAGCTGGAAAGACAGAGATGGAAAATTAGAAAACAGGATAGAGATAGATGGGGAGATAGGTGGAAAGGGGGTAGAGGGCACAAAGAATGGGAGTATAGGGTGAAAGAAAGGGCTAAAGAAGGGAAAGAAGGTTTAGAGGAAGTTGGGAGAGGTAGAGAGGGTGAGAGAGAGGGTGTACAGAAGGGCAAAGAGGGGCAGATATAGAGGTATTGAGAGATGGGGAGAGGTGGATAGAAGAGAACAAAGTAAGAGACATGGGGAGAGAGAGAGAGGGAATAAGGAAAGAAAGGGTCAAATGGGGAGAGTAAGAGAAAGGAAGAGAGAGGGGCAAGAGGGAAATAAGGAAAGAGAGTAAAAGGGAGAAGGAGAGAGAGAAATAGATAGGTGAACAGTGGGGCAGTGGAGAGAGAGAGAGAGTAGAAAAAGAGGAAGATTAACAGAGAGGAAAGGTGAATCCTGGGGAGAAGGTCAGAGAGAAATAGAAAAGGGGAAGATGAGAGGGGGATATAGAGAGAGAGAGAAGTAAAAAGGAATTATAAAAAGAAATAGGGAGAAAAGAGAAAAGAAGGAGATGTGGAAAGAGAAGAGAAATGACGGGCAGAAGTAGTCAAAGGAAAGGGTAAGGGGAAAAGGATACAAGAATGAAAGAGGGAGATAGACAAAGAGTAAAGGTAAATGCAAGGGAGAGGGTCAGAGAGTGATAGAAAAGGGGAAAAGAAAAAGAGGGATATAGAGAGAGAGGAGTGAAGAGAAATTGAAAAACAAATTGGGAGAGAAGAGAAAAGAAGAAGTGGAAAGAGAGGAGAAACGAGTTTAAAGAGGGGATTAAAGGAAAGGCTGAGGTAGAATGGAGGCTGTTCAGGGATAGAGGGGGAGGGAGAGGAGTAGGAGAAAAAATCAGGAAACAAAAAAGGGGCTAAAGAAAGAAGGAAAATGGCAAAAATGGAAAGGGAAATGAGGGGAAAAGAAAGATAAAATGAGAAAGTAAGGGAGAGAGAAAAAAAGAGGAGAATGGTAAAAATCAATAGGGATAAGCGGTGAGAGTGTAAAAAGAGAAGAAAGAGAGAAAGGAGAGCAGAGAAAATTAAGATAGGGGGGAGAAAGACACAAAAGGGGAGATAGGTGGAGAAGGGTACAGAGGGGGGTGTATTGGGAATGAGAGAAGGGTATGACAGGAGAAAGGGAAGGAGAGATAGAAAAGAGATGGAGTTTGGAGAGGTGGAGATAGAAATGGGGAGAAAGAAAAGAAGAAGCGGAGAGAGGGATTGAGGAGAAGGATATAGAAGCAGAGAGGTGGACACACTGAGGTGGATAGGGAAAGTAGGTGAGGGAAAGCAGAAGACAAAGGGGTAGTGGAAAGAACAAGAGAGGAAGAGGAGGAACGAAAGAAGGGAAGAGCTAGGAAGACAGAGATGGAGAGGTGTAGGAAGAGAAACATGAGAAAAGAGAATATAGATAAATGTGGAGATAGGTGGCGAGGGGGGTAACGGGGGCAGATAATAGGAGCATGAGGTGAAAGAGAAGTTCTAAAGAGGGGAGTGAGGGTGTAGAGGAAGTTGGCAGGGGCAGAGTTAGGATGCGAGAAAGGGTGTACAGAAGGGGAAAGAGGGGCAGATTTAGAGGTATTGAGAGATGGGAAGAGGTGGACAGAAAAGAACAAAATGAGGGACAAGGGGAGGGGAGAAGGAAAAAAGGGGTAAGATGAGGAGAATAAGATAAAAGAAAAGAGAGTGACAAGAGGGAGATGAGGAAAGAGAGGAAAACAGAGAAGGAGAGAAAGTAACAGAGAAGTATACGGTAGGGCAAGGAAGAGAGGGGGTATAAAATGAGGAAAAAAAAGACAAAGAGGAAAGGAAAATGCAAGACAGAGGTTCAGAGAGAAGAGGAAGGGAGAGGGGGATATCGAGAGAGAGAAGTGAAGAGAAATAAAAAAAAGAAATTGGGAGAAAAGAGAAAAGAAGATGTGGAAAGAGAGGAGAGACGAGTGGGAGAGGGGATCAAAGGAAAGGGTGAGGGGGAAAAGGGTAGAAGAATGGAAGCTGTTCAGAGAAAGAGGCAAAGGGAGAAAAGTAGTAGAAATAATGAGAGAATGGCAGAAAAGGAGAGGGGCATAAGGGGGAAAGAAAGATAGAGAGAGAAAATAAGGGGGGGAGAAAAAAGAGGAGACTGGGGAAAAGCAAGGAGGAGAAGCACTAAGAGTGTAGAAAGAGAGGAGAGAGATGAAGGATAGCAGAGAAAATTAAGAGATGGGGGAGATAGAGACAAAAAGGGAAATAGGTGGAGAAGGATAAAGAGAGGGAGTATTGGGCACGTGAGAAGGGTATGAGAAGAGAAGGGTAAGGAAAGAGAGAAAATAGAAGGAGTTGGGAGAGGTATGGATAGCAAGGGGGAGGAAGAGAAAAAGATGGTGAGAGAGGAATTGGGGAGGGGGATAGAGAAGCAGACAGAGAGACAAACTGAGGTGGATAGGGAAAGTAGTTGAGGGAAAGCAGGAGACAAATATGTATTGTAGAGAAAAACAGGAAGAGGAGGAACGAGAGAAGGGAAGACCTAGGAAGACAGAGATGTGCCAGGAAACAAAGAGGTAGTGGAGAGAAAGAGAGAGGAAGAGGAGGAACGAGAGAAAGGAAGAGCTGAGAAGACAGAGATGGAGAGGTGTAGGAAGAGGAGGGAGAGGGAAAAGGAGAAAAGAGGATATAGATATATGGTGAGATAGGAGGAAAATGGGTAAAGGGAGCAGAGAATGGGAGTATGAGGTGAAAGAGATGAGCTAAAGAGGGGAAAGAGGGTGTAGAGGAAGTTGGAAGAGGTAGAGTTAGGGGGAGAGGCCGGGTGTACAGAAGGGCAAATATAGAGGTATTCAGAGATAGGGAGAGGTGAATAGAAAGGAACAAAGTGAGGCACAAGGGGAGAGAGGGCAGAATGAAAGAAAGGGTATGATGGGGAGAGTAAGGGAAAGGAAGAGAAAAGGACAAGAGGTAGATAAAGAAGGAGAGAAAAGGGGAGAAGGAGAGATAGTATCATAAAGGAATACAGTGGGGCAAGAGAGAGAGAGAGAGAGGTTAGAAAAAGAGGGAGATAGACAAAGAGGAAAGGTAAATGCAAGGGAGAGGGTCAGAGAGAGATAGAAAATGGGAAGAGGAGAGGGGGATATAGAGAGGAAGAGTAGTGAAGAGAAATTAAAAAAAGAAATTGGGAGAAAAGAGAAAAGAGAAAAGTAGGAGATGTGGAAAGAGAGGAGAAACGAGTGAGAGAATGGGTTAAAGGACATGGTGAGGGGGAAAAGGTCAGGTGAGTGGAAGTAGTTGAGAGAAAGAAGGGGAGGGAGAGGCTTAGGATAAATAATGTGCAAACAGAAAAGAGGTGAAAGCAAGAAGGAGAATTTCAGAAAAGGAGAGGGAAATAGGGGGAAAAGAAAGAAAAGGTGAGAAAGTAAGGGGGAGAAAAAAAAAGGAGACTGGGGAAAAGCAAGGAGGAAAGGCGAACAGAGTTTAGAAAAAGAGGAAAGAGACTACGGACAGCAGAGAAAATTAAGAGAGGGGGGAGAGAGGTGGAGTATTGTTCATGAAAAAAGGGTATGAGAGAGGAAAGGGAGAGAAAGGAGAAGGAATTGGGAGAGGTGGCGATAGAGAGGGGGAGGAAGATAAGGAGATGGGGAGAGAATGATTCATGGAGTGGGATAGAGAAATTGAGAGGGGGCAAATTGAGGGGGATAGGAAAAGTAAGTGAGGAAAAGCAGGAGACAAAGAGGTAGTGGAGTGAAAGAGAAAGAAAGAGGAGAAAGGAGAATGAGGAAGAGCTAGGAAGAGCTAGGAAGACAGAGATGGAGAGGTGTAGGAAGAGGAGGAAGAGGGAGAAATGAGAAAAGAGAATAGAAAAAGATGGGGAGATAGGTAGAGAGCAGAGAATGGGTGTAGGAGGTGAAAGAGAAGGTATATATAGGGGAGAGAGGGTGTAGAGAAAGTTGGGAGAGCAGATTTAGGTAGAGAGAGGGTGCACAGAGGGGGGAGAGGAGCAGATATATAGGTAATGAGAGATGGGGAGAGGTGGATAGAAAGGAACAAAGTGAGAGACATGTGGAGACAGAGAGAGCAGAATGGGAAAAATGGTAAGATGGGGAGAGTAAGAGAACGGAAGAGAGAGCGGCGAGAGGGAGATGAGGAAGGAGAGAAAAAAGGAGAAGGAGAGAGAGAAATATATAGGTATACAGTGGGGCAAGGTAGAGAGAGGGTAGAAAAAGATTGAGAAAGACAAAGTGGTAAGGTAAATGCAGGGGAGAGGGTCAGAGAGAGCTAGCAATGGGGAAGAGGAGATGAAGATAGAGAGAGAGGAGTCAAGAAAAATTAAAAAAACGAATGTGGACAGAAGAGAAAAAGAAGCAGATGTGGAAAGAGAAGGGTAAAGAGGGAAATATAAGTGGAAATGGATGGAGAAAGGGAGAGAGGGGGTGTATGGGGCATGACAGAAGGGAATGAGAGGGGAAAGGGAGGGAGAAAGAGAAAAGAGAAGGAGTTGGCAGAGGTGGAGATAGAAAAGGTGAGGAAAAGAAGGAGAAGTGCTGAGGGATAGAGAAGCAGAGAGAGGGGACAAATTGAGGTGGATAGGGAAGTAGCTGAGAGAAAGCATTAGACAAAGAGGTAGTGGAGAGAAAAACAGAGGTAGAGTAGAAACGAGAGAAGAGAAGAGCTTTGAAAACAGAGATGGAGAGGTGTAGGAAGAGAAGGGAGAGGGAAAATGAGAGAGTATATAGATAGATGGGGAGATAGGTGTAGAGGGAGCAGAGAATAGGAGCATGAGATGAAAGAGAAGGGCTAAAGAGGGGAGAGAGGGTGTAGAGGAAGCTGGAAGGGGCAGGGTTAGGATGCGAGAAAGGGTGTTCAGGGGGGAAAGAGTGGCATATATAGAGGTATTGAGTGATGGGGAGAGGTGATATAAAAGAACAAAGTTAGGGACAAGGGGATGGAGAGGGGAGAAAGAAAGAAAAGTGGAAAGAGTAAGAGAAGAAAAGAGAGAGAGAGGGTCAAGAGGGAAATGAGAAAGGACAGAAAAAGGGAGAAGGAGGAGATAAATAGATAGGTGTACAGTGGGGTAAGGGAGAGAGAGTGCACAAAAAGAGGGAGCTAGACAAAGAGGAAAAGTAAATGCAGGGTAGAGGGACGGAGAGAGATACAAAAGGGGAAGAGGAGAGGGGGATATAGAGAGAGGTGTGAAGAGAAATTAATAAAAGATATTGGGAGAGAAGAGAAAAGAAGGAGATGTGGAAAGAAAGCTGAAATGAGTTGAAGAGGGTTTCAAAGGAAAGGTTGAGGGGAAAAGGGTAGGTAAATGAAAGCGGTTCAGAGATAGAGGGTGAGGGAGAGGAGTAGGAGAAAATATTAGGAAAGAGAAAAGGAGTTAAAGAAAGGAGAATTGCAAAAATTGAGAGGGAAATGAGGGAAAAAGAAAGATAAAGTGAAAAAGTAAGGGAGAGTGAAAAAAGAGAAGACTGGGGAAAAGCAAGGAGGAAAGGCGGAGATAGTGTGGAAAGAGAGAAGAGAGAGAGACGAAGGACAGCAGAAAAAATTAAGAGAGGAGTGAGATAGAGACAAAAGGGGAGATAGGTGGAGAAGGGTATGGGGGTATGGGAGAAAGGGAAAAAGAGATAGAAAAGAAAAATAGTTGGGAGAGGTGGAGATAAAAAGGGGGAGGACGAAAAGGAGAAAGGGAGAGAGCGATTGGGAAGGAGGGATATAGAAGCAGAGAAGAAAACAAACTGAGGTAGATAGGGAAAGTAGGTGAGGAAAAGAAGGAGGCAAAGAGGTAATGGAAAGAAAAATAGAGAAAGAGGAGGAACGAGAGAAGGGAAGAGCTGGGAAGACAGAGATGGAGAGCAGTAGGAACAGGAAACACGAGAAAAGAGGATACAGATAGATGGGAAGATAGGTGAAGAGGGGGTAGAGGGAGCAGAGAATGGGAGTATGAGGTGAAAGAGAAAGGCTAAAGAGGGGAGAGAGGGTGTAGAGTAAGGTGGGAGGGGCTGAGGTAGGTTGCGTATACAGAGGGGAAAAGAGGGGCAGATTAAGAGGTATTGAGAGATGGGGAGAGGTGGATAGAAAAGAACAAAGTGAGGGACAAGGGGAGAAAGAGATGGGAGAAGTAAAGAAAGGGTAAGATGAGAAGAGTAAGAGAAAGAGAAAGGAAAATAGAGAGGCAAGAGGGAAATGAAGTAGAGGAAAATGTAGAAGGAGAGGAAGTATCAGGGAGGTATACAGTGGGGCAGGGGAGAGAGAGGGTAGAAAAAGAGGAGAAAGAGACAAAGAGGAAAGGTAAATGCAAGGGAGAGGTTCATTGAGAAATCGAAAAGGGGAAGAGGAGAGGGGATATAGAGAGAGAGAGGAGTGAAGATAAATTAATAAAAGACATTGGGAGAGAAGAGAAAAGAAGGAGATGTGGAAAGAGAGGAGAAACGAGTGGGAGAGGGGATCAAAGGAAAGAGTGAGGGGGAAAAGAGTAGAAGAATGGAAGCTGTTCAGAGAAAGAGGCGGAGGGAGAAAAGTAGGAGAAATAATAAAAAGAGAGAAAAGAAGTTAAATTAAGAAGCAGAATGGCAGAAAAGGAGAGGGCATAAGGGGAAAAGAAAGATAGAGAGAGAAAATAAGGGAGAGAGAAAAAAGAGGAGACTGGGGAAATGCAAGGAGGAGAAGCACTAAGAGTGTAGAAAGAGAGGAGAGAGATGAAGGATAGCAGAGAAAATTAAGAGATGGGGGAGATAGAGACAAAAATGGAAATAGGTGGAGAATGGTAAAAAGAGGGAGTATTGGGCATGAGAGAAGGGTATGAGAAGAGAAGGGGAAGGAAAGAGAAAAAATAGAAGGAGTTGGGAGAGGTATGGATAGCAAGGGGGAGGAAGAGAAGAAGATGGTGAGAGAGGAATTGGTGAGGGGGATAGAGAAGCGGACAGAGAGACAAACTGAGGTGGATAGTGAAAGTAATTGAGGGAAAGCAGAAGACAAATATGTATTGTAAAGAAAAACAGGAAGAGGAGGAACGAGAGAAGGGAAGACCTAGAAAGACAGAGATGGAGAGGTGTAGGAAGAGGAGGGAGAGGGAAAATGAGAAAAGAGGATACAGATAGATGGAAGATAGGTGAAGAGGGGATAGAGGTGGCAGAGAATGGGAGTATGAGGTGAAAGAGAAGGGCTAAAGAGCGGAGAGAGGGTGTAGAGGTATTTAGGAGGGGCAGGAATAGGATGCAAGAGAGTGTGTACAGAGGGGGAAGAAGGGCAGATATAGAGGTATTGAGAGATAGGGAGAGGTGGATAAAAAAGAAACAACGTGAGGGACAAGGGGAGAGAGAGAGGAGAGAAGGAAAGAAAGGGTATGATGGGGAGAGTAAGAGAAAGGAAGAGAGAGAGGCAAGAGGGAGATGAGGAAGGAGGGGAAAAGGGAGAAGGAGAGAGAGAAATAGATAGGTGTACAGTGGGGCAAGGGAGAGAGAGTGCATAAAAAGAGGGAGCTAGACAAAGAGGTAAAGTAAATGCAGGGGAGAGGGTCGGAGAAAGATAGAAAAGGGGAAGAGGGGAGGGGTATATGGAGAGACAGGAGTGAAGAGAAATTAAAAAACAAATTGGGAGAGAAGAGAAAAGAAGGAGACGAGGAAAGAGAGGAGAAACGAGTTGGAGAGGGGATCAAAGGAAAGGCTGAGGGGGGAAAAGGGTAGGAGAATGGAAGCTGTTCAGAGATAGAGGGGGAGGAAGAAGAGTAGGAGATAAAAATCAGGAAATATGAAAGGGGTTAAAGAAAGAAGCAGAATGGCAGAAATGGAGAGGGAAATGAGGGGAAAAGAAAGATAAAAGTGAGAAAGTAAGGAGAGAGAAAAAACAGGAGACTGGGGAAAAGCACGGAGGAGGGGCAATAAGAGTGTAGAAAGAGAGGAGAGAGAGGAGAGAGATGAACGAGAGCAGAGAAAATTGAGGGACAATGGGAGAGAGAGAGGAGAGAAGGAAAGAAAGGGTAAGATGGGGAGAGTAAAAGGAAAAAAAGAGAGAGGAGAAAGAGGGAGATGAGGAAGGAGAGGAAAAGGGTGAAGGAGAGAGATGAATAGATAGGTGTACAGTGGGGCAAGGGAGAGAGAGTGCATAAAAAGAGGGAGCTAGACAAAGAAAATAAGGTAAATGCAGGGGATAGAGTCAGAGAGATAGAAAAGAGGAAGAGGAGAGGGGGATATAGAGAGAGAGAGAGGAGTGAAGAGAAATTTAAAAAAAAGAAATTGGGATAGAGGAGAAAAGAAAAAGATGCCGAAAGAGAGCACAATGAGTGGAAGAGGGAATCAAGGGAAAAAGTGAGGGGGAAAAGGGTAGGAGAATGGAAGCGGTTCAGAGATAGAGGGGGAGGGAAAGGAGTAGGAGAAAAAAATTAGGAAAGAGAAAACGGGTTAAATAATGAAGTAGAATAGCAGAAATTGAGAGGGAAATGAGGGGAGAACAAAGATAAAATGAGAAAGTAAGGGAGAGAGAAAAAAGAGGAGACTGGGGAAATGGAAGCTGGAGAGGCGGTGAAAGTGTAGAAAGAGAGGAGAGAGACGAAGGAGAGAAGAGACAATTAAGAGATGGGAAGATAGGTGGAGAAGGGTAGAGAGGGGGAGTATTGGGCATGAGAGATGGGTATGAGAGCAGAATAGGGAAGGAGAGAGAGAAAAGAGAAGGAGTTGGGAAAGGTGGAGATATAAAGCGGGAGGAAGAAAAGGAAAGTGGGAGAGAGGGATTGGGGGGAGGGATAGAGAAGCAGAGAGGGAGACAAACTGAGGTGGATAGAGAAATTAGTTGAGGGAAAGCAGGAGACAAAGAGGTAGAAGAGAGAAAAACTAAGAAAAAGGAATGAGAGAAGGGAAGAGCTGGGAAGACAGAGATGGAGAGGTTTAGGAAGAGGATGGAGAGGGAAAATGATAAAAGAGGATATTGATATATGGTAAGATAGGAGGAAAGTAAGTAGAGGGAACAGATAATGGGAGTATGAGGTGAAAGAGATGAGCTAAAGACGGGAAAGAGGGTGTAGAGGAAGTTGGAAGAGGTAGAGTTAGGGGGAGAGGACGGGTGTACAGAAGGGCAGATATAGAGGTATTCAGAGATAGGGAGAGGTGGATAGAAAGGAACAAAGTGAGGCACAAGGGGAGAGAGGGCAGAAGGAAAGAAAGGGTATGATGGGGAGAGTAAGGGAAAGGAATAGAGAGGGACAAGAGGTAGATGAAGAAGGAGAGAAAAGGGGAGAAGGAGAGATAGTATCAGAAAGGAATACAGTGGGGCAAGGAAGAGAGAGGTTAGAAAAAGAGGGAGATAGACAAAGAGGAAAGGTAAATGCAAGGGAGAGGGTCAGAGAGAGATAGAAAATGGGAAGAGGAGAGGGGGATATAGAGAGGGAGAGTAGTGAAGAGAAATGAAAAAAAAGAAATTGGGAGAAAAGAGAAAAGAAGGAGATGTGGAAAGAGAGGGGAAACGAGTGAGAGAATGGGGTTGAAGGACATGGTGAGGGGGAAAAGGTCAGGTAAATGGAAGTAGTTGAGAGAAAGAAGGGGAGGGAGAGGCTTAGGATAAATAATGTGGAAAGAGAAAAGAGGTGAAAGCAAGAAGGAGAATGTCAGAAAAGGAGAGGGAAATAGGGGGAAAAGAAAGAAAAAGTGAGAAAGTAAGGGAGAGAAAAAAAAGAGGAGACTGGGGAAAAGCAAGGAGGAAAGGCGGAGAGAGTTTAGAAAAAGAGGAAAGAGACTACGGACAGCAGAGAAAATTAAGAGAGGGGGGAGAGAGGTGGAGTATTGTTCATGAAAAAAGGGTATGAGAGAGGAAAGGGAGAGAAAAGAGAAGGAATTGGGAGAGGTGGCGATAGAGAGAGGGAGGAAGAGAATGAGATGGGGAGAGAATGATTGATGGAGTGGGATAGAGAAATTGAGAGGGGGCAAATTGAGGTGGATAGGAAAAGTAAGTGAGGGAAAGCAGGAAACAAAGAGGTAGGGGAGTGAAAGAGAGAGGAAGAGGAGAAAGGAGAATGGGGAAGAGCTAGGAAGAGCTAGGAAGACAGAGATGGAGAGGTGTAGGAAGAGGAGGAAGAGGGAGAAATGAGAAAAGAGAATAGAAATAGATGGGGAGATAGGTAGAGAGCAGAGAATGGGAGTAGGAGGTGAAAGAGAAGGGCTATATAGGGGAGAGAGGGTGTAGAGAAAGTTGGGAGAGCAGATTTAGGTGGAGAGAGGGTGCACAGAGGGGGGAAGAGGGGCAGATATATAGGTTATGAGAGATGGGGAGAGGTGGATAGAAAGGAACAAAGTGAGAGACATGTGGAGACAGAGAGGGCAGAATGGGAAAAATGGTAAGATGGGGAGAGTAAGAGAACGGAAGAGAGAGCGGCAAGAGGGAGATGAGGAAGGAGAGAAAAAAGGAGAAGGAGAGAGAGAAATATATAGGTATACAGTGGGGCAAGGTAGAGAGAGGGTAGAAAAAGATTGAGAAAGACAAAGTGGTAAGGTAAATGCAGGGGAGAGGGTCAGAGAGAGCTAGCAATGGGGAAGAGGAGATGGAGATAGAGAGAGAGGAATCAAGAAAAATGAAAAAAAAAAAACTAATGTGGACAGAAGTGAAAAGAAGCAGATGTGGAAAGAGAAGGGTGAAGAGGGAAATAGAAAGGGAAATGGATGGAGAAGGGGAGAGAGAGGGTGTATGGGGCATGACAGAAGGGAGGGAGAAAGAGAAAAGTGAAGGAGTTGGGAGAGGTGGAGATAGAAAAGGTGAGGAAAAGAAGGAGAAGTGCTGAGGGATAGAGAAGCAGAGAGAGGGGACAAATTGAGGTGGATAGGGAAGTAGCTGAGGGAAAGCATTAGACAAAGAGGCAGTGGAGAGAAAAACAGAGGTAGAGTAGAAACAACAGAAGAGCTTTGAAAACAGAGATGGAGAGGTGTAGGAAGAGAAGGGAGAGGGAAAATGAGAGAGTATATAGATAGATGGGGAGATAGGTGTAGAGGGAGCAGAGAATAGGAGCATGAGATGAAAGAGAAGGGCTAAAGAGGGGAGAGAGGGTGTAGAGGAAGCTAAAAGGGGCAGGGTTAGGATGCGAGAAAGGGTGTTCAGAGGGGGAAAGAGTGGCATATATAGAGGTATTGAGAGATGGGGAGAGGTGATATGAAAGAACAAAGTTAGGGACAAAGGGAGGGAGAGGGGAGAAAGAAAGAAAAGTTAAGATGGAAAGAGTAAGAGAAGAAAAGAGAGAGAGAGGGTCAAGAGGAAAATGAGAAAGGACAGAAAAAGGGAGAAGGAGAGCGATAATTAGATAGGTGTACAGTGGGGTAAGGGAGAGAGAGTGCACAAAAAGAGGGAGCTAGACAAAGAGGAAAAGTAAATGCAGGGTAGAGGGACGGAGAGAGATACAAAAGGGGAAGAGGAGAGGGGGATATAGAGAGAGGTGTGAAGAGAAATTAATAAAAGATATTGGGAGAGAAGAGAAAAGAAGGAGATGTGGAAAGAAAGCTGAAATGAGTTGAAGAGGGTTTCAAAGGAAAGGTTGAGGGGAAAAGGGTAGGTAAATAAAAGCGGTTCAGAGATAGAGGGTGAGGGAGAGGAGTAGGAGAAAAAAATAGGAAAGAGAAAAGGGGTCAAAGAAAGGAGAATTGCAAAAATTGAGAGGGAAATGAGGGCAAAAGAAAGATAAAGTGAAAAAGTAAGGGAGAGTGAAAAAAGAGAAGACTGGGGAAAAGCAAGGAGGAAAGGCGGAGATAGTGTAGAAAGAGAGAAGAGAGAGAGACGAAGGACAGCAGAAAAAATTAAGAGAGGAGTGAGATAGAGACAAAAGGGGAGATAGGTGGAGAAGGGTTGGGGGTATGGGAGAAAGGGAAAAAGAGATAGAAAAGAAAAATAGTTGGGAGAGGTGGAGATAAAAAGGGGGAGGACGAAAAGGAGAAAGGGAGAGAGGGATTGGGGAGGAGGGATATAGAAGCAGAGAAGGGGACAAACTGAGGTAGATAGGGAAAGTAGGTGAGGAAAAGTAGGAGGCAAAGAGGTAATGGAAAGAAAAATAGAGAAAGAGGAGGAACGAGAGAAGGGAAGAGCTGGGAAGACAGAGATGGAGAGCAGTAGGAACAGGAAACACAAGAAAAGAGGATATAGATAGATAGGAAGATAGGTGAAGAGGGGGTAGAGGGAGCAGAGAATCGGAGTATGAGGTGAAAGAGAAGGGCTAAAGAGGGGAGAGAGGGTGTAGAGTAAGTTGGGAGGGGCCGAGGTAGGATGCGTATACAGAGGGGAAAAGAGGGGCAGATTAAGAGGTATTGAGAGATGGGGAGAGGTGGATAGAAAAGAACAAAGTGAGGGACAAGGGGAGAAAGAGAGGGGAGAAGTAAAGAAAGGGTAAGATGAGAAGAGTAAGAGAAAGAGAAAGGAAAATAGAGAGGCAAGAGGGAAATGAGGAAGTAGAGGAAATTGTAGGCAAGGGAGAGAGAGGGTAGAAAAAGAGGAGACTGAAGAAGAAGTTAAATTAAGAAGCAGAATGGCAGAAAAGGAGAGGGCATAAGGGGAAAAGAAAGATACAGAGAGAAAATAAGGGAGAGAGAAAAAAGAGGAGACTGGGGAAATGCAAGGAGGAGAAGCACTAAGAGTGTAGAAAGAGAGGAGAGAGATGAAGGATAGCAGAAAAAATTAAGAGATGGGGGAGATAGAGACAAAAAGGGAAATAGGTGGAGAATGGTAAAAAGAGGGAGTATTGGGCATGAGAGAAGGGTATGAGAAGAGAAGGGGAAGGAAAGAGAAAAAATAGAAGGAGTTGGGAGAGGTATGGATAGCAAGGGGGAGGAAGAGAAGAAGATGGTGAGAGAGGAATTGGTGAGGGGGATAGAGAAGCGGACAGAGAGACAAACTGAGGTGGATAGTGAAAGTAATTGAGGGAAAGCAGAAGACAAATATGTATTGTAAAGAAAAACAGGAAGAGGAGGAACGAGAGAAGGGAAGACCTAGAAAGACAGAGATGGAGAGGTGTAGGAAGAGGAGGGAGAGGGAAAATGAGAAAAGAGGATAAAGATAGATGGGGAGATAGGTGAAGAGGGGATAGAGGTGGCAGAGAATGGGAGTATGAGGTGAAAGAGAAGGGCTAAAGAGCGGAGAGAGGGTGTATAGGTATTTAGGAGGGGCAGGAATAGGATGCAAGAGAGTGTGTACAGAGGGGGAAGAAGGGCAGATATAGAGGTATTGAGAGATAGGGAGAGGTGGATAAAAAAGAAACAACGTGAGGGACAAGGGGAGAGAGAGAGGAGAGAAGGAAAGAAAGGGTATGATGGGGAGAGTAAGAGAAAGGAAGAGAGAGAGGCAAGAGGGAGATGAGGAAGGAGGGGAAAAGGGAGAAGGAGAGAGAGAAATAGATAGGTGTACAGTGGGGCAAGGGAGAGAGAGTGCATAAAAAGAGGGAGCTAGACAAAGAGGTAAGGTAAATGCAGGGGAGAGGGTCGGAGAAAAATAGAAAAGGGGAAGAGGGGAGGGGTATATGGAGAGAGAGGAGTGAAGAGAAATTAAAAAACAAATTGGGAGAGAAGAGAAAAGAAGGAGACGAGGAAAGAGAGGAGAAACGAGTTGGAGAGGGGATCAAAGGAAAGGCTGAGGGGGGAAAAGGGTAGGAGAATGGAAGCTGTTCAGAGATAGAGGGGGAGGAAGAAGAGTAGGAGATAAAAATCAGGAAATATGAAAGGGGTTAAAGAAAGAAGCAGAATGGCAGAAATGGAGAGGGAAATGAGGGGAAAAGAAAGATAAAAGTGAGAAAGTAAGGAGAGAGAAAAAACAGGAGACTGGGGAAAAGCACGGAGGAGGGGCAATAAGAGTGTAGAAAGAGAGGAGAGAGATGAACGAGAGCAGAGAAAATTGAGGGACAAGGGGAGAGAGAGGAGAGAAGGAAAGAAAGGGTAAGATGGGGAGAGTAAAAGGAAAAAAAGAGAGAGGAGAAAGAGGGAGATGAGGAAGGAGAGGAAAAGGGTGAAGGAGAGAGATAAATAGATAGGTGTACAGTGGGGCAAGGGAGAGAGAGTGCATAAAAAGAGGGAGCTAGACAAAGAAAATAAGGTAAATGCAGGGGATAGAGTCAGAGAGATAGAAAAGAGGAAGAGGAGAGGGGGATATAGAGAGAGAGAGGAGTGAAGAGAAATTTAAAAAAAAGAAATTGGGATAGAGGAGAAAAGAAAAAGATGCCGAAAGAGAGCACAATGAGTGGAAGAGGGAATCAAGGGAAAAAGTGAGGGGGAAAAGGGTAGGAGAATGGAAGCGGTTCAGAGATAGAGGGGGAGGGAAAGGAGTAGGAGAAAAAAATTAGGAAAGAGAAAACGGGTTAAATAATGAAGTAGAATAGCAGAAATTGAGAGGGAAATGAGGGGAGAACAAAGATAAAATGAGAAAGTAAGGGAGAGAGCAAAAAGAGGAGACTGGGGAAATGGAAGCTGGAGAGGCGGTGAAAGTGTAGAAAGAGAGGAGAGAGACGAAGGAGAGAAGAGACAATTAAGAGATGGGAAGATAGGTGGAGAAGGGTAGAGAGGGGGAGTATTGGGCATGAGAGATGGGTATGAGAGCAGAATAGGGAAGGAGAGAGAGAAAAGAGAAGGAGTTGGGAAAGGTGGAGATATAAAGGGGGAGGAAGAAAAGGAAAGTGGGAGAGAGGGATTGGGGGGAGGGATAGAGAAGCAGAGAGGGAGACAAACTGAGGTGGATAGAGAAATTAGTTGAGGGAAAGCAGGAGACAAAGAGGTAGTGGAGAGAAAAACTAAGAAAAAGAAATGAGAGAAGGGAAGAGCTGGGAAGACAGAGATGGAGAGGTTTAGGAAGAGGATGGAGAGGGAAAATGATAAAAGAGGATATTGATATATGGTAAGATAGGAGGAAAGTAAGTAGAGGGAACAGAGAATGGGAGTATGAGGTGAAAGAGATGAGCTAAAGACGGGAAAGAGGGTGTAGAGGAAGTTGGAAGAGGTAGAGTTAGGGGGAGAGGACGGGTGTACAGAAGGGCAGATATAGAGGTATTCAGAGATAGGGAGAGGTGGATAGAAAGGAACAAAGTGAGGCACAAGGGGAGAGAGGGCAGAAGGAAAGAAAGGGTATGATGGGGAGAGTAAGGGAAAGGAATAGAGAGGGACAAGAGGTAGATGAAGAAGGAGAGAAAAGGGGAGAAGGAGAGATAGTATCAGAAAGGAATACAGTGGGGCAAGGAAGAGAGAGGTTAGAAAAAGAGGGAGATAGACAAAGAGGAAAGGTAAATGCAAGGGAGAGGGTCAGAGAGAGATAGAAAATGGGAAGAGGAGAGGGGGATATAGAGAGGGAGAGTAGTGAAGAGAAATGAAAAAAAGAAATTGGGAGAAAAGAGAAAAGAAGGAGATGTGGAAAGAGAGGGGAAACGAGTGAGAGAATGGGGTTGAAGGACATGGTGAGGGGGAAAAGGTCAGGTGAATGGAAGTAGTTGAGAGAAAGAAGGGGAGGGAGAGGCTTAGGATAAATAATGTGGAAAGAGAAAAGAGGTGAAAGCAAGAAGGAGAATGTCAGAAAAGGAGAGGGAAATAGGGGGAAAAGAAAGAAAAAGTGAGAAAGTAAGGGAGAGAAAAAAAAGAGGAGACTGGGGAAAAGCAAGGAGGAAAGGCGGAGAGAGTTTAGAAAAAGAGGAAAGAGACTACGGACAGCAGAGAAAATTAAGAGAGGGGGGAGAGAGGTGGAGTATTGTTCATGAAAAAAGGGTATGAGAGAGGAAAGGGAGAGAAAAGAGAAGGAATTGGGAGAGGTGGCGATAGAGAGAGGGAGGAAGAGAATGAGATGGGGAGAGAATGATTGATGGAGTGGGATAGAGAAATTGAGAGGGGGCAAATTGAGGTGGATAGGAAAAGTAAGTGAGGGAAAGCAGGAAACAAAGAGGTAGGGGAGTGAAAGAGAGAGGAAGAGGAGAAAGGAGAATGGGGAAGAGCTAGGAAGAGCTAGGAAGACAGAGATGGAGAGGTGTAGGAAGAGGAGGAAGAGGGAGAAATGAGAAAAGAGAATAGAAATAGATGGGGAGATAGGTAGAGAGCAGAGAATGGGAGTAGGAGGTGAAAGAGAAGGGCTATATAGGGGAGAGAGGGTGTAGAGAAAGTTGGGAGAGCAGATTTAGGTGGAGAGAGGGTGCACAGAGGGGGGAAGAGGGGCAGATATATAGGTTATGAGAGATGGGGAGAGGTGGATAGAAAGGAACAAAGTGAGAGACATGTGGAGACAGAGAGGGCAGAATGGGAAAAATGGTAAGATGGGGAGAGTAAGAGAACGGAAGAGAGAGCGGCAAGAGGGAGATGAGGAAGGAGAGAAAAAAGGAGAAGGAACGAGAGAAATATATAGGTATACAGTGGGGCAAGGTAGAGAGAGGGTAGAAAAAGATTGAGAAAGACAAAGTGGTAAGGTAAATGCAGGGAAGAGGATCAGAGAGAGCTAGCAATGGGGAAGAGGAGATGGAGATAGAGAGAGAGGAATCAAGAAAAATGAAAAAAAAAACTAATGTGGACAGAAGTGAAAAGAAGCAGATGTGGAAAGAGAAGGGTGAAGAGGGAAATAGAAAGGGAAATGGATGGAGAAGGGGAGAGAGAGGGTGTATGGGGCATGACAGAAGGGAGGGAGAAAGAGAAAAGTGAAGGAGTTGGGAGAGGTGGAGATAGAAAAGGTGAGGAAAAGAAGGAGAAGTGCTGAGGGATAGAGAAGCAGAGAGAGGGGACAAATTGAGGTGGATAGGGAAGTAGCTGAGGGAAAGCATTAGACAAAGAGGCAGTGAAGAGAAAAACAGAGGTAGAGTAGAAACAACAGAAGAGCTTTGAAAACAGAGATGGAGAGGTGTAGGAAGAGAAGGGAGAGGGAAAATGAGAGAGTATATAGATAGATGGGGAGATAGGTGTAGAGGGAGCAGAGAATAGGAGCATGAGATGAAAGAGAAGGGCTAAAGAGGGGAGAGAGGGTGTAGAGGAAGCTAAAAGGGGCAGGGTTAGGATGCGAGAAAGGGTGTTCAGAGGGGGAAAGAGTGGCAGATATAGAGGTATTGAGAGATGGGGAGAGGTGATATGAAAGAACAAAGTTAGGGACAAAGGGAGGGAGAGGGGAGAAAGAAAGAAAAGTTAAGATGGAAAGAGTAAGAGAAGAAAAGAGAGAGAGAGGGTCAAGAGGAAAATGAGAAAGGACAGAAAAAGGGAGAAGGAGAGCGATAATTAGATAGGTGTACAGTGGGGTAAGGGAGAGAGAGTGCACAAAAAGAGGGAGCTAGACAAAGAGGAAAAGTAAATGCAGGGTAGAGGGACGGAGAGAGATACAAAAGGGGAAGAGGAGAGGGGGATATAGAGAGAGGTGTGAAGAGAAATTAATAAAAGATATTGGGAGAGAAGAGAAAAGAAGGAGATGTGGAAAGAAAGCTGAAATGAGTTGAAGAGGGTTTCAAAGGAAAGGTTGAGGGGAAAAGGGTAGGTAAATAAAAGCGGTTCAGAGATAGAGGGTGAGGGAGAGGAGTAGGAGAAAAAAATAGGAAAGAGAAAAGGGGTCAAAGAAAGGAGAATTGCAAAAATTGAGAGGGAAATGAGGGCAAAAGAAAGATAAAGTGAAAAAGTAAGGGAGAGTGAAAAAAGAGAAGACTGGGGAAAAGCAAGGAGGAAAGGCGGAGATAGTGTAGAAAGAGAGAAGAGAGAGAGACGAAGGACAGCAGAAAAAATTAAGAGAGGAGTGAGATAGAGACAAAAGGGGAGATAGGTGGAGAAGGGTTGGGGGTATGGGAGAAAGGGAAAAAGAGATAGAAAAGAAAAATAGTTGGGAGAGGTGGAGATAAAAAGGGGGAGGACGAAAAGGAGAAAGGGAGAGAGGGATTGGGGAGGAGGGATATAGAAGCAGAGAAGGGGACAAACTGAGGTAGATAGGGAAAGTAGGTGAGGAAAAGAAGGAGGCAAAGAGGTAATGGAAAGAAAAATAGAGAAAGAGGAGGAACGAGAGAAGGGAAGAGCTGGGAAGACAGAGATGGAGAGCAGTAGGAACAGGAAACACGAGAAAAGAGGATATAGATAGATAGGAAGATAGGTGAAGAGGGGGTAGAGGGAGCAGAGAATGGGAGTATGAGGTGAAAGAGAAGGGCTAAAGAGGGGAGAGAGGGTGTAGAGTAAGTTGGGAGGGGCCGAGGTAGGATGCGTATACAGAGGGGAAAAGAGGGGCAGATTAAGAGGTATTGAGAGATGGGGAGAGGTGGATAGAAAAGAACAAAGTGAGGGACAAGGGGAGAAAGAGAGGGGAGAAGTAAAGAAAGGGTAAGATGAGAAGAGTAAGAGAAAGAGAAAGGAAAATAGAGAGGCAAGAGGGAAATGAGGAAGTAGAGGAAATTGTAGGCAAGGGAGAGAGAGGGTAGAAAAAGAGGAGAAAGAGACAAAGAGGAAAGGTAAATGCAAGGGAGAGGTTCATTGAGAAATAGAAAAGGGGAAGAGGAGAGGGGATATAGAGAGAGAGAGGAGTGAAGATAAATTAATAAAAGACATTGGGAGAGAAGAGAAAAGAAGGAGATGTGGAAAGAGAGGAGAAACGAGTGGGAGAGGGGATCAAAGGAAAGAGTGAGGGGGAAAAGAGTAGAAGAATGGAAGCTGTTCAGAGAAAGAGGCGGAGGGAGAAAAGTAGGAGAAATAATAAAAAGAGAGAAAAGAAGTTAAATTAAGAAGCAGAATGGCAGAAAAGGAGAGGGCATAAGGGGAAAAGAAAGATACAGAGAGAAAATAAGGGAGAGAGAAAAAAGAGGAGACTGGGGAAATGCAAGGAGGAGAAGCACTAAGAGTGTAGAAAGAGAGGAGAGAGATGAAGGATAGCAGAGAAAATTAAGAGATGGGGGAGATAGAGACAAAAAGGGAAATAGGTGGAGAATGGTAAAAAGAGGGAGTATTGGGCATGAGAGAAGGGTATGAGAAGAGAAGGGGAAGGAAAGAGAAAAAATAGAAGGAGTTGGGAGAGGTATGGATAGCAAGGGGGAGGAAGAGAAGAAGATGGTGAGAGAGGAATTGGTGAGGGGGATAGAGAAGCGGACAGAGAGACAAACTGAGGTGGATAGTGAAAGTAATTGAGGGAAAGCAGAAGACAAATATGTATTGTAAAGAAAAACAGGAAGAGGAGGAACGAGAGAAGGGAACACCTAGAAAGACAGAGATGGAGAGGTGTAGGAAGAGGAGGGAGAGGGAAAATGAGAAAAGAGGATAAAGATACAGGGAGTGCAGAATTATTAGGCAAGTTGTATTTTTGAGGATTAATTTTATTATTGAACAACAACCATGTTCTCAATGAACCCAAAAAAACTCATTAATATCAAAGCTGAATATTTTTGGAAGTAGTTTTTAGTTTGTTTTTAGTTTTAGCTATTTTAGGGGGATATCTGTGTGTGCAGGTGACTATTACTGTGCATAATTATTAGGCAACTTAACAAAAAACAAATATATACCCATTTCAATTATTTATTTTTACCAGTGAAACCAATATAACATCTCAACATTCACAAATATACATTTCTGACATTCAAAAACAAAACAAAAACAAATCAGTGACCAATATAGCCACCTTTCTTTGCAAGGACACTCAAAAGCCTGCCATCCATGGATTCTGTTAGTGTTTTGATCTGTTCACCATCAACATTGCGTGCAGCAGCAACCACAGACTCCCAGACACTGTTCAGAGAGGTGTACTGTTGTCCCTCCTTGTAAATCTCACATTTGATGATGGACCACAGGTTCTCAATGGGGTTCAGATCAGGTGAACAAGGAGGCCATGTCATTAGATTTTCTTCTTTTATACCCTTTCTTGCCAGCCACGCTGTGGAGTACTTGGACGCGTGTGATGGAGCATGTCCTGCATGAAAATCATGTTTTTCTTGAAGGATGCAGACTTCTTCCTGTACCACTGCTTGAAGAAGGTGTCTTCCAGAAACTGGCAGTAGGACTGGGAGTTGAGCTTGACTCCATCCTCAACCCGAAAAGGCCCCACAAGCTCATCTTTGATGATACCAGCCCAAACCAGTACTCCACCTCCACCTTGCTGGCGTCTGAGTCGGACTGGAGCTCTCTGCCCTTTACCAATCCAGCCACGGGCCCATCCATCTGGCCCATCAAGACTCACTCTCATTTCATCAGTCCATTAAACCTTATAAAAATCAGTCTTGAGATATTTCTTGGCCCAGTCTTGACGTTTCAGCTTGTGTGTCTTGTTCAGTGGTGGTCGTCTTTCAGCCATTTTTACCTTGGCCATGTCTCTGAGTATTGCACACCTTGTGCTTTTGGGCACTCCAGTGATGTTGCAGCTCTGAAATATGGCCAAACTGGTGGCAAGTGGCATCTTGGCAGCTGCACGCTTGACTTTTCTCAGTTCATGGGCAGTTATTTTGCGCCTTGGTTTTTCCACACGCTTCTTGCGACCCTGTTGACTATTTTGAATGAAACGCTTGATTGTTCGATGATCACGCTTCAGAAGCTTTGCAATTTTAAGAGTGCTGCATCCCTCTGCAAGATATCTCACTATTTTTGACTTTTCTGAGCCTGTCAAGTCCTTCTTTTGACCCATTTTGCCAAAGGAAAGGAAGTTGCCTAATAATTATGCACACCTAATATAGGGTGTTGATGTCATTAGACCACACCCCTTCTCATTACAGAGATGCACATCACCTAATATGCTTAATTGGTAGTAGGCTTTCGAGCCTATACAGCTTGGAGTAAGACAACATGCATAAAGAGGATGATGTGGTCAAAATACTCATTTGCCTAATAATTCTGCACGCAGTGTAGATGGGGAGATAGGTGAAGAGGGGATAGAGGTGGCAGAGAATGGGAGTATGAGGTGAAAGAGAAGGGCTAAAGAGCGGAGAGAGGGTGTAGAGGTATTTAGGAGGGGCAGGAATAGGATGCAAGAGAGTGTGTACAGAGGGGGAAGAAGGGCAGATATAGAGGTATTGAGAGATAGGGAGAGGTGGATAAAAAAGAAACAACGTGAGGGACAAGGGGAGAGAGAGAGGAGAGAAGGAAAGAAAGGGTATGATGGGGAGAGTAAGAGAAAGGAAGAGAGAGAGGCAAGAGGGAGATGAGGAAGGAGGGGAAAAGGGAGAAGGAGAGAGAGAAATAGATAGGTGTACAGTGGGGCAAGGGAGAGAGAGTGCATAAAAAGAGGGAGCTAGACAAAGAGGTAAGGTAAATGCAGGGGAGAGGGTCGGAGAAAGATAGAAAAGGGGAAGAGGGGAGGGGTATATGGAGAGAGAGGAGTGAAGAGAAATTAAAAAACAAATTGGGAGAGAAGAGAAAAGAAGGAGACGAGGAAAGAGAGGAGAAACGAGTTGGAGAGGGGATCAAAGGAAAGGCTGAGGGGGGAAAAGGGTAGGAGAATGGAAGCTGTTCAGAGATAGAGGGTGAGGAAGAAGAGTAGGAGATAAAAATCAGGAAATATGAAAGGGGTTAAAGAAAGAAGCAGAATGGCAGAAATGGAGAGGGAAATGAGGGGAAAAGAAAGATAAAAGTGAGAAAGTAAGGAGAGAGAAAAAACAGGAGACTGGGGAAAAGCACGGAGGAGGGGCAATAAGAGTGTAGAAAGAGAGGAGAGAGATGAACGAGAGCAGAGAAAATTGAGGGACAAGGGGAGAGAGAGAGGAGAGAAGGAAAGAAAGGGTAAGATGGGGAGAGTAAAAGGAAAAAAAGAGAGAGGAGAAAGAGGGAGATGAGGAAGGAGAGGAAAAGGGTAAAGGAGAGAGATAAATATTTAGGTGTACAGTGGGGCAAGGGAGAGAGAGTGCATAAAAAGAGGGAGCTAGACAAAGAAAATAAGGTAAATGCAGGGGATAGAGTCAGAGAGATAGAAAAGAGGAAGAAGAGAGGGGGATATAGAGAGAGAGGAGTGAAGAGAAATTTAAAAAAAGGAAATTGGGATAAAGGAGAAAAGAAAAAGATGCGGAAAGAGAGCACAATGAGTGGAAGAGGGAATCAAGGGAAAAAGTGAGGGGGAAAAGTGTAGGAGAATGGAAGCGGTTCAGAGATAGAGGGGGAGGGAAAGGAGTAGGAGAAAAAAATTAGGAAAGAGAAAACAGGTTAAATAATGAAGTAGAATAGCAGAAATTGAGAGGGAAATAAGGGGAGAACAAAGATAAAGTGAGAAAGTAAGGGAGAGAGCAAAAAGAGGAGACTGGGGAAATGGAAGCTGGAGAGGCGGTGAAAGTGTAGAAAGAGAGGAGAGAGACGAAGGAGAGAAGAGACAATTAAGAGATGGGGAGATAGGTGGAGAAGGGTAGAGAGGGGGAGTATTGGGCATGAGAGATGGGTATGAGAGCAGAATAGGGAAGGAGAGAGAGAAAAGAGAAGGAGTTGGGAAAGGTGGAGATATAAAGGGGGAGGAAGAAAAGGAAAGGGGGAGAGAGGGATTGGGGGGAGGAATAGAGAAGCAGAGAGGGAGACAAACTGAGGTGGATAGAGAAATTAGTTGAGGGAAAGCAGGAGACAAAGAGGTAGAAGAGAGAAAAACTAAGAAAAAGGAATGAGAGAAGGGAAGAGCTGGGAAGACAGAGATGGAGAGGTTTAGGAAGAGGATGGAGAGGGAAAATGATAAAAGAGGATATTGATATATGGTAAGATAGGAGGAAAGTAAGTAGAGGGAACAGAGAATGGGAGTATGAGGTGAAAGAGATGAGCTAAAGACAGGAAAGAGGGTGTAGAGGAAGTTGGAAGAGGTAGAGTTAGGGGGAGAGGGCGGGTGTACAGAAGGGCAGATATAGAGGTATTCAGAGATAGGGAGAGGTGGATAGAAAGGAACAAAGTGAGGCACAAGGGGAGAGAGGGCAGAAGGAAAGAAAGGGTATGATGGGGAGAGTAAGGGAAAGGAAGAGAGAGGGACAAGAGGTAGATGAAGAAGGAGAGAAAAGGGGAGAAGGAGAGATAGTATCAGAAAGGAATACAGTGGGGCAAGGAAGAGAGAGGTTAGAAAAAGAGGGAGATAGACAAAGAGGAAAGGTAAATGCAAGGGAGAGGGTCAGAGAGAGATAGAAAATGGGAAGAGGAGAGGGGGATATAGAGAGGGAGAGTAGTGAAGAGAAATGAAAAAAAGAAATTGGGAGAAAAGAGAAAAGAAGGAGATGTGGAAAGAGAGGAGAAACGAGTGAGAGAATGGGGTTGAAGGACATGGTGAGGGGGAAAAGGTCAGGTGAATGGAAGTAGTTGAGAGAAAGAAGGGGAGGGAGAGGCTTAGGATAAATAATGTGGAAAAAGAAAAGAGGTGAAAGCAAGAAGGAGAATGTCAGAAAAGGAGAGGGAAATAGGGGGAAAAGAAAGAAAAAGTGAGAAAGTAAGGGAGAGAAAAAAAAGAGGAGACTGGGGAAAAGCAAGGAGGAAAGGCGGAGAGAGTTTAGAAAAAGAGGAAAGAGACTACGGACAGCAGAGAAAATTAAGAGAGGGGGGAGAGAGGTGGAGTATTGTTCATGAAAAAAGGGTATGAGAGAGGAAAGGGAGAGAAAAGAGAAGGAATTGGGAGAGGTGGCGATAGAGAGAGGGAGGAAGAGAATGAGATGGGGAGAGAATGATTGATGGAGTGGGATAGAGAAATTGAGAGGGGGCAAATTGAGGTGGATAGGAAAAGTAAGTGAGGGAAAGCAGGAAACAAAGAGGTAGGGGAGTGAAAGAGAGAGGAAGAGGAGAAAGGAGAATGGGGAAGAGCTAGGAAGAGCTAGGAAGACAGAGATGGAGAGGTGTAGGAAGAGGAGGAAGAGGGAGAAATGAGAAAAGAGAATAGAAATAGATGGGGAGATAGGTAGAGAGCAAAGAATGGGAGTAGAAGGTGAAAGAGAATGGATATATAGGGGAGAGAGGGTGTAGAGAAAGTTGGAAGAGCAGATTTAGGTGGAGAGAGGGTGCACAGAGGGGGGAAGAGGGGCAGATATATAGGTTATGAGAGATGGGGAGAGGTGGATAGAAAGGAACAAAGTGAGAGACATGTGGAGACAGAGAGGGCAGAATGGGAAAAATGGTAAGATGGGGAGAGTAAGAGAACGGAAGAGAGAGCGGCAAGAGGGAGATGAGGAAGGAGAGAAAAAAGGAGAAGGAGAGAGAGAAATATATAGGTATACAGTGGGGCAAGGTAGAGAGAGGGTAGAAAAAGATTGAGAAAGACAAAGTGGTATGGTAAATGCAGGGAAGAGGGTCAGAGAGAGCTAGCAATGGGGAAGAGGAGATGGAGATAGAGAGAGAGGAATCAAGAAAAATGAAAAAAAAAACTAATGTGGACAGAAGTGAAAAGAAGCAGATGTGGAAAGAGAAGGGTGAAGAGGGAAATAGAAGGGGAAATGGATGGAGAAGGGAAGAGAGAGGGTGTATGGGGCATGACAGAAGGGAGGGAGAAAGAGAAAAGTGAAGGAGTTGGGAGAGGTGGAGATAGAAAAGGTGAGGAAGAGAAGGAGAAGTGCTGAGGGATAGAGAAGCAGAGAGAGGGGACAAATTGAGGTGGATAGGGAAGTAGCTGAGGGAAAGCATTAGACAAAGAGGTAGTGGAGAGAAAAACAGAGGTAGAGTAGAAACAAGAGAAGAGCTTTGAAAACAGAGATGGAGAGGTGTAGGAAGAGAAGGGAGAGGGAAAATGAGAGAGTATATAGATAGATGGGGAGATAGGTGTAGAGGGAGCAGAGAATAGGAGCATGAGATGAAAGAGAAGGGCTAAAGAGGGGAGAGAGGGTGTAGAGGAAGCTGGAAGGGGCAGGGTTAGGATGCGAGAAAGGGTGTTCAGAGGGGGAAAGAGTGGCAGATATAGAGGTATTGAGAGATGGGGAGAGGTGATATGAAAGAACAAAGTTAGGGACAAGGGGAGGGAGAGGGGAGAAAGAAAGAAAAGTTAAGATGGAAAGAGTAAGAGAAGAAAAGAGAGAGAGAGGGTCAAGAGGGAAATGAGAAAGGACAGAAAAAGGGAAAAGGAGAGCGATAAATAGATAGGTGTACAGTGGGGTAAGGGAGAGAGAGTGCACAAAAAGAGGGAGCTAGACAAAGATGAAAAGTAAATGCAGGGTAGAGGGACGGAGAGAGATACAAAAGGGGAAGAGGAGAGGGGGATAGAGAGAGAGGTGTGAAGAGAAATTAATAAAAGATATTGGGAGAGAAGAGAAAAGAAGGAGATGTGGAAAGAAAGCTGAAATGAGTTGAAGAGGGTTTCAAAGGAAAGGTTGAGGGGAAAAGGGTAGGTAAATGAAAGCGGTTCAGAGATAGAGGGTGAGGGAGAGGAGTAGGAGAAAAAAATAGGAAAGAGAAAAGGGGTCAAAGAAAGGAGAATTGCAAAAATTGAGAGGGAAATGAGGGCAAAAGAAAGATAAAGTGAAAAAGTAAGGGAGAGTGAAAAAAGAGAAGACTGGGGAAAAGCAAGGAGGAAAGGCGGAGATAGTGTAGAAAGAGAGAAGAGAGAGAGACGAAGGACAGCAGAAAAAATTAAGAGAGGAGTGAGATAGAGACAAAAGGGGAGATAGGTGGAGAAGGGTATGGGGGTATGGGAGAAAGGGAAAAAGAGATAGAAAAGAAAAATAGTTGGGAGAGGTGGAGATAAAAAGGGGGAGGACGAAAAGGAGAAAGGGAGAGAGGGATTGAGGAGGAGGGATATAGAAGCAGAGAAGGGGACAAACTGAGGTAGATAGGGAAAGTAGGTGAGGAAAAGAAGGAGGCAAAGAGGTAATGGAAAGAAAAATAGAGAAAGAGGAGGAACGAGAGAAGGGAAGAGCTGGGAAGACAGAGATGGAGAGCAGTAGGAACAGGAAACACGAGAAAAGAGGATATAGATAGATAGGTGAAGGAGAGGAAGTATCAGAGAGGTATACAGTGGGGCAAGGGAGAGAGAGAGGGTAGAAAAAGAGGAGAAAGAGACAAAGAGGAAAGGTAAATGCAAGGGAGAGGTTCATTGAGCAATAGAAAAGGGGAAGAGGAGAGAGGATATAGAGAGAGAGAGGAGTGAAGATAAATTAATAAAAGACATTGGGAGAGAAGAGAAAAGAAGGAGATGTGGAAAGAGAGGAGAAATGAGTGGGAGAGGGGATCAAAGGAAAGAGTGAGGGGGAAAAGAGTAGAAGAATGGAAGCTGTTCAGAGAAAGAGGCGGAGGGAGAAAAGTAGGAGAAATAATAAAAAGAGAGAAAAGAAGTTAAATTAAGAAGCAGAATGGCAGAAAAGGAGAGGGCATAAGGGGAAAAGAAAGATAGAGAGAGAAAATAAGAGAGAGAGAAAAAAGAGGAGACTGGGGAAATGCAAGGAGGAGAAGCACTAAGAGTGTAGAAAGAGAGGAGAGAGATGAAGGATAGCAGAGAAAATTAAGAGATGGGGGAGATAGAGACAAAAAGGGAAATAGGTGGAGAATGGTAAAAAGAGGGAGTATTGGGCATGAGAGAAGGGTATGAGAAGAGAAGGGGAAGGAAAGAGAAAAAATAGAAGCAGTCGGGAGAGGTATGGATAGCAAGGGGGAGGAAGAGAAGAAGATGGTGAGAGAGGAATTGGTGAGGGGGATAGAGAAGCAGACAGAGAGACAAACTGAGGTGGATAGTGAAAGTAATTGAGGGAAAGCAGAAGACAAATATGTATTGTAAAGAAAAACAGGAAGAGGAGGAACGAGAGAAGGGAAGACCTAGAAAGACAGAGATGGAGAGGTGTAGGAAGAGGAGGGAGAGGGAAAATGAGAAAAGAGGATAAAGATAGATGGGGAGATAGGTGAAGAGGGGATAGAGGTGGCAGGGAATGGGAGTATGAGGTGAAAGAGAAGGGCTAAAGAGCGGAGAGAGGGTGTAGAGGTATTTAGGAGGGGCAGGAATAGGATGCAAGAGAGTGTGTACAGAGGGGGAAGAAGGGCAGATATAGAGGTATTGAGAGATAGGGAGAGGTGGATAAAAAAGAAACAAAGTGAGGGACAAGGGGAGAGAGAGAGGAGAGAAGGAAAGAAAGGGTATGATGGGGAGAGTAAGAGAAAGGAAGAGAGAGAGGCAAGAGGGAGATGAGGAAGGAGAGGAAAAGGGAGAAGGAGAGAGAGAAATAGATAGGTGTACAGTGGGGCAAGGGAGAGAGAGTGCATAAAAAGAGGGAGCTAGACAAAGAGGTAAGGTAAATGCAGGGGAGAGGGTCGGAGAAAGATAGAAAAGGGGAAGAGGGGAGGGGTATATGGAGAGAGAAAAGTGAAGAGATATTAAAAAACAAATTGGGAGAGAAGAGAAAAGAAGGAGACGAGGAAAGAGAGGAGAAACGAGTTGGAGAGGGGATCAAAGGAAAGGCTGAGAAGGGAAAAGGGTAGGAGAATGGAAGCTGTTCAGAGATAGAGGGTGAGGAAGAAAAGTAGGAGATAAAAATCAGGAAATATGAAAGGGGTTAAAGAAAGAAGCAGAATGGCAGAAATGGAGAGGGAAATGAGGGGAAAAGAAAGATAAAAGTGAGAAAGTAAGGAGAGAGAAAAAACAGGAGACTGGGGAAAAGCACGGAGGAGGGGCAATAAGAGTGTAGAAAGAGAGGAGAGAGATGAACGAGAGCAGAGAAAATTGAGGGACAAGGGGAGAGAGAGAGGAGAGAAGGAAAGAAAGGGTAAGATGGGGAGAGTAAAAGGAAAAAAAGAGAGAGGAGAAAGAGGGAGATGAGGAAGGAGAGGAAAAGGGTAAAGGAGAGAGATAAATATTTAGGTGTACAGTGGGTCAAGGGAGAGAGAGTGCATAAAAAGAGGGAGCTAGACAAAGAAAATAATGTAAATGCAGGGGATAGAGTCAGAGAGATAGAAAAGAGGAAGAAGAGAGGGGGATATAGAGAGAGAGGAGTGAAGAGAAATTTAAAAAAAGGAAATTGGGATAGAGGAGAAAAGAAAAAGATGCGGAAAGAGAGCACAATGAGTGGAAGAGGGAATCAAGGGAAAAAGTGAGGGGGAAAAGTGTAGGAGAATGGAAGCGGTTCAGAGATAGAGGGGGAGGGAAAGGAGAAGGAGAAAAAAATTAGGAAAGAGAAAACAGGTTAAATAATGAAGTAGAATAGCAGAAATTCAGAGGGAAATGAGGGGAGAACAAAGATAAAGTGAGAAAGTAAGGGAGAGAGCAAAAAGAGGAGACTGGGGAAATGGAAGCTGGAGAGGCGGTGAAAGTGTAGAAAGAGAGGAGAGAGACGAAGGAGAGAAGAGACAATTAAGAGATGGGGAGATAGGTGGAGAAGGGTAGAGAGGGGGAGTATTGGGCATGAGAGATGGGTATGAGAGCAGAATAGGGAAGGAGAGAGAGAAAAGAGAAGGAGTTGGGAAAGGTGGAGATATAAAGGGGGAGGAAGAAAAGGAAAGGGGGAGAGAGGGATTGGGGGGAGGAATAGAGAAGCAGAGAGGGAGACAAACTGAGGTGGATAGAGAAATTAGTTGAGGGAAAGCAGGAGACAAAGAGGTAGAAGAGAGAAAAACTAAGAAAAAGGAATGAGAGAAGGGAAGAGCTGGGAAGACAGAGATGGAGAGGTTTAGGAAGAGGATGGAGAGGGAAAATGATAAAAGAGGATATTGATATATGGTAAGATAGGAGGAAAGTAAGTAGAGGGAACAGAGAATGGGAGTATGAGGTGAAAGAGATGAGCTAAAGACAGGAAAGAGGGTGTAGAGGAAGTTGGAAGAGGTAGAGTTAGGGGGAGAGGGCGGGTTAACAGAAGGGCAGATATAGAGGTATTCAGAGATAGGGAGAGGTGGATAGAAAGGAACAAAGTGAGGCACAAGGGGAGAGAGGGCAGAAGGAAAGAAAGGGTATGATGGGGAGAGTAAGGGAAAGGAAGAGAGAGGGACAAGAGGTAGATGAAGAAGGAGAGAAAAGGGGAGAAGGAGAGATAGTATCAGAAGGGGGAGGGAAAGGAGTAGCAGAAAAAAATTAGCAAAGAGAAAACGGGTTAAATAATGAAGTAGAATAGCAGAAATTGAGAGGGAAATGAGGGGAGAACAAAGATAAAGTGAGAAAGTAAGGGGGAGAGCAAAAAGAGGAGACTGGGGAAATGGAAGCTGGAGAGGCGGTGAAAGTGTAGAAAGAGAGGAGAGAGACGAAGGAGAGAAGAGACAATTAAGAGATGGGGAGATAGGTGGAGAAGGGTAGAGAGGGGGAGTATTGGGCATGAGAGATGGGTATGAGAGCAGAATAGGGAAGGAGAGAGAGAAAAGAGAAGGAGTTAGGAAAGGTGGAGATATAAAGGGGGAGGAAGAAAAGGAAAGAGGAGAGAGGGATTAGGGGGAGGAATAGAGAAGCAGAGAGGGAGACAAACTGAGGTGGATAGAGAAATTAGTTGAGGGAAAGCAGGAGACAAAGAGGTAAAGGAGAGAAAAACTAAGAAAAAGGAATGAGAGAAGGGAAGAGCTGGGAAGACAGAGATGGAGAGGTTTAGGAAGAGGATGGAGACGGAAAATGATAAAAGAGGATATTGATATATGGTAAGATAGGAGGAAAGTAAGTAGAGGGAACAGAGAATGGAAGTATGAGGTGAAAGAGATGAGCTAAAGACGGGAAAGAGGGTGTAGAGGAAGTTGGAAGAGGTAGAGTTAGGGGGAGAGGGCGGGTGTACAGAAGGGCATATATAGAGGTATTCAGAGATAGGGAGAGGTGGATAGAAAGGAACAAAGTGAGGCACAAGGGGAGAGAGGGCAGAAGGAAAGAAAGGGTATGATGGGGAGAGTAAGGGAAAGGAAGAGAGAGGGACAAGAGGTAGATGAAGAAGGAGAGAAAAGGGGAGAAGGAGAGATAGTATCAGAAAGGAATACAGTGGGGCAAGGAAGAGAGAGGTTAGAAAAAGAGGGAGATAGACAAAGAGGAAAGGTAAATGCAAGGGAGAGGGTCAGAGAGAGATAGAAAATGGGAAGAGGAGAGGGGGATATAGAGAGGGAGAGTAGTGAAGAGAAATTAAAAAAAGAAATTGGGAGAAAAGAGAAAAGAAGAAGATGTGGAAAGAGAGGAGAAACGAGTGAGAGAATGGGGTTGAAGGACATGGTGAGGGGGAAAAGGTCAGGTGAATGGAAGTAGTTGAGAGAAAGAAGGGGAGGGAGAGGCTTAGGATAAAAAATGTGGAAAGAGAAAAGAGGTGAAAGCAAGAAGGAGAATGTCAGAAAAGGAGAGAGAAATAGGGGGAAAAGAAAGAAAAAGTGAGAAAGTAAGGGAGAGAAAAAAAAGAGGAGACTGGGGAAAAGCAAGGAGGAAAGGCGGAGAGAGTTTAGAAAAAGAGGAAAGAGACTACGGACAGCAGAGAAAATTAAGAGAGGGGGGAGAGAGGTGGAGTATTGTTCATGAAAAAAAGGTATGAGAGAGGAAAGGGAGAGAAAAGAGAAGGAATTGGGAGAGGTGGCGATAGAGAGAGGGAGGAAGAGAATGAGATGGGGAGAGAATGATTGATGGAGTGGGATAGAGAAATTGAGAGGGGGCAAATTGAGGTGGATAGGAAAAGTAAGTGAGGGAAAGCAGGAAACAAAGAGGTAGGGGAGTGAAAGAGAGAGGAAGAGAAGAAAGGAGAATGGGGAAGAGCTAGGAAGAGCTAGGAAGACAGAGATGGAGAGGTGTAGGAAGAGGAGGAAGAGGGAGAAAAGAGAATAGAAATAGATGGGGAGATAGGTAGAGAGCAGAGAAAGGGAGTAAAAGGTGAAAGAGAAGGGATATATAGGGGAGAGAGGGTGTAGAGAAAGTTGGGAGAGCAGATTTAGGTGGAGAGAGGGTGCACAGAGGGGGGAAGAGGGGCAGATATATAGGTTATGAGAGATGGGGAGAGGTGGATAGAAAGGAACAAAGTGAGAGACATGTGGAGACAGAGAGGGCAGAATGGGAAAAATGGTAAGATGGGGAGAGTAAGAGAACGGAAGAGAGAGCGGCAAGAGGGAGATGAGGAAGGAGAGAAAAAAGGAGAAGGAGAGAGAGAAATATATAGGTATACAGTGGGGCAAGGTAGAGAGAGGGTAGAAAAAGATTGAGAAAGACAAAGTGGTAAGGTAAATGCAGGGAAGAGGGTCAGAGAGAGCTAGCAATGGGGAAGAGGAGATGGAGATAGAGAGAGAGGAATCAAGAAAAATGAAAAAAAAAAACTAATGTGGACAGAAGTGAAAAGAAGCAGATGTGGAAAGAGAAGGGTGAAGAGGGAAATAGAAGGGGAAATGGATGGAGAAGGGTAGAGAGAGGGTGTATGGGGCATGACAGAAGGGAGAGAGAAATAGAAAAGTGAAGGAGTTGGGAGAGGTGGAGATAGAAAAGGTGAGGAAGAGAAGGAGAAGTGCTGAGGGATAGAGAAGCAGAGAGAGGGGTCAAATTGAGGTGGATAGGGAAGTAGCTGAGGGAAAGCATTAGACAAAGAGGTAGTGGAGAGAAAAACAGAGGTAGAGTAGAAACAAGAGAAGAGCTTTGAAAACAGAGATGGAGAGGTGTAGGAAGAGAATGGAGAGGGAAAATGAGAGAGTATATAGATAGATGGGGAGATAGGTGTAGAGGGAGCAGAGAATAGGAGCATGAGATGAAAGAGAAGGGCTAAAGAGGGGAGAGAGGGTGTAGAGGAAGCTGGAAGGGGCAGGGTTAGGATGCGAGAAAGGGTGTTCAGAGGGGGAAAGAGTGGCAGATATAGAGGTATTGAGAGATGGGGAGAGGTGATATGAAAGAACAAAGTTAGGGACAAGGGGAGGGAGAGGGGAGAAAGAAAGAAAAGTTAAGATGGAAAGAGTAAGAGAAGAAAAGAGAGAGAGAGGGTCAAGAGGGAAATGAGAAAGGACAGAAAAAGGGAGAAGGAGAGCGATAAATAGATAGGTGTACAGTGGGGAAAGGAAGAGAGAGTGCACAAAAAGAGGGAGCTAGACAAAGAGGAAAAGTAAATGCAGGGTAGAGGGACGGAGAGAGATACAAAAGGGGAAGAGGAGAGGGGGATATAGAGAGAGGTGTGAAGAGAAATTAATAAAAGATATTGGGAGAGAAGAGAAAAGAAGGAGATGTGGAAAGAAAGCTGAAATGAGTTGAAGAGGGTTTCAAAGGAAAGGTTGAGGGGAAAAGGGTAGGTAAATGAAAGCGGTTCAGAGATAGAGGGTGAGGGAGAGGAGTAGGAGAAAAAAATAGGAAAGAGAAAAGGGGTCAAAGAAAGGAGAATTGCAAAAATTGAGAGGGAAATGAGGGCAAAAGAAAGATAAAGTGAAAAAGTAAGGGAGAGTGAAAAAAGAGAAGACTGGGGAAAAGCAAGGAGGAAAGGCGGAGATAGTGTAGAAAGAGAGAAGAGAGAGAGAGACGAAGGACAGCAGAAAAAATTAAGAGAGGAGTGAGATAGAGACAAAAGGGGAGATAGGTGGAGAAGGGTATGGGGGTATGGGAGAAAGGGAAAAAGAGATAGAAAATAAAAATAGTTGGGAGAGGTGGAGATAAAAAGGGGGAGGACGAAAAGGAGAAAGGGAGAGAGGGATTGGGGAGGAGGGATATAGAAGCAGAGAAGGGGACAAACTGAGGTAGATAGGGAAAGTAGGTGAGGAAAAGAAGGAGGCAAAGAGGTAATGGAAAGAAAAATAGAGAAAGAGGAGGAACGAGAGAAGGGAAGAGCTGGGAAGACAGAGATGGAGAGCAGTAGGAACAGGAAACACGAGAAAAGAGGATATAGATAGATAGGAAGATAGGTGAAGAGGGGGTAGAGGGAGCAGAGAATGGGAATATGAGGTGAAAGAGAAGGGCTAAAGAGGGGAGAGAGGGTGTAGAGTAAGTTAGGAGGGGCCGAGGTAGGATGCGTATACAGAGGGGAAAAGAGGGGCAGATTAAGAGGTATTGAGAGATGGGGAGAGGTGCATAGAAAAGAACAAAGTGAGGGACAAGGGGAGAAAGAGAGGGGAGAAGTAAAGAAAGGGTAAGATGAGAAGAGTAAGAGAAAGAGAAAGGAAAATAGAGAGGCAAGAGGGAAATGAGGAAGTAGAGGAAAATGGAGAAGGAGAGGAAGTATCAGAGAGGTATACAGTGGGGCAAGGGAGAGAGAGGGTAGAAAAAGAGGAGAAAGAGACAAAGAGGAAAGGTAAATGCAAGGGAGAGGTTCATTGAGAAATAGAAAAGGGGAAGAGGAGAGGGGATATAGAGAGAGAGAGGAGTGAAGATAAATTAATAAAAGACATTGGGAGAGAAGAGAAAAGAAGGAGATGTGGAAAGAGAGGAGAAACGAGTGGGAGAGGGGATCAAAGGAAAGAGTGAGGGGGGAAAAGAGTAGAAGAATGGAAGCTGTTCAGAGAAAGAGGCGGAGGGAGAAAAGTAGGAGAAATAATAAAAAGAGAGAAAAGAAGTTAAATTAAGAAGCAGCATGGCAGAAAAGGAGAGGGCATAAGGGGAAAAGAAAGATAGAGAGAGACAATAAGGGAGAGAGAAAAAAGAGGAGACTGGGGAAATGCAAGGAGGAGAAGCACTAAGAGTGTAGAAAGAAAGGAGAGAGATGAAGGATAGCAGAGAAAATTAAGAGATGGGGGAGATAGAGACAAAAAGGGAAATAGGTGGAGAATGGTAAAAAGAGGGAGTATTGGGCATGAGAGAAGGGTATGAGAAGAGAAGGGGAAGGAAAGAGAAAAAATAGAAGGAGTTGGGAGAGGTATGGATAGCAAGGGGGAGGAAGAGAAGAAGATGGTGAGAGAGGAATTGGTGAGGGGGATAGAGAAGCAGACAGAGAGACAAACTGAGGTGGATAGTGAAAGTAATTGAGGGAAAGCAGAAGACAAATATGTATTGTAAAGAAAAACAGGAAGAGGAGGAACGAGAGAAGGGAAGACCTAGAAAGACAGAGATGGAGAGGTGTAGGAAGAGGAGGGAGAGGGAAAATGAGAAAAGAGGATAAAAATAGATGGGGAGATAGGTGAAGAGGGGATAGAGGTGGCAGAGAATGGGAGTATGAGGTGAAAGAGAAGGGCTAAAGAGCGGAGAGAGGGTGTAGAGGTATTTAGGAGGGGCAGGAATAGGATGCAAGAGAGTGTGTACAGAGGGGGAAGAAGGGCAGATATAGAGGTATTGAGAGATAGGGAGAGGTGGATAAAAAAAAAACAAAGTGAGGGACAAGGGGAGAGAGAGAGGAGAGAAGGAAAGAAAGGGTATGATGGGGAGAGTAAGAGAAAGGAAGAGAGAGAGGCAAGAGGGAGATGAGGAAGGAGAGGAAAAGGGAGAAGGAGAGAGAGAAATAGATAGGTGTACAGTGGGGCAAGGGAGAGAGAGTGCATAAAAAGAGGGAGCTAGACAAAGAGGTAAGGTAAATGCAGGGGAGAGGGTCGGAGAAAGATAGAAAAGGGGAAGAGGGGAGGGGTATATGGAGAGAGAGGAGTGAAGAGAAATTAAAAAACAAATTGGGAGAGAAGAGAAAAGAAGGAGACGAGGAAAGAGAGGAGAAACGAGTTGGAGAGGGGATCAAAGGAAAGGCTGAGGGGGGAAAAGGGTAGGAGAATGGAAGCTGTTCAGAGATAGAGGGGGAGGAAGAGGAGTAGGAGATAAAAATCAGGAAATATGAAAGGGGTTAAAGAAAGAAGCAGAATGGCAGAAATGGAGAGGGAAATGAGGGGAAAAGAAAGATAAAAGTGAGAAAGTAAGGAGAGAGAAAAAACAGGAGACTGGGGAAAAGCACGGAGGAGGGGCAATAAGAGTGTAGAAAGAGAGGAGAGAGATGAACGAGAGCAGAGAAAATTGAGGGACAAGGGGAGAGAGAGAGGAGAGAAGGAAAGAAAGGGTAAGATGGGGAGAGTAAAAGGAAAAAAAGAGAGAGGAGAAAGAGGGAGATGAGGAAGGAGAGGAAAAGGGTGAAGGAGAGAGATAAATAGATAGGTGTACAGTGGGGCAAGGGAGAGAGAGTGCATAAAAAGAGGGAGCTAGACAAAGAAAATAAGGTAAATGCAGGGGATAGAGTCAGAGAGATAGAAAAGAGGAAGAGGAGAGGGGGATATAGAGAGAGAGGAGTGAAGAGAAATTTAAAAAAAGGAAATTGGGATAGAGGAGAAAAGAAAAAGATGCGGAAAGAGAGCACAATGAGTGGAAGAGGGAATCAAGGGAAAAAGTGAGGGGGAAAAGGGTAGGAGAATGGAAGCGGTTCAGAGATAGAGGGGGAGGGAAAGGAGTAGGAGAAAAAAATTAGGAAAGAGAAAACGGGTTAAATAATGAAGTAGAATAGCAGAAATTGAGAGGGAAATGAGGGGAGAACAAAGATAAAGTGAGAAAGTAAGGGAGAGAGCAAAAAGAGGAGACTGGGGAAATGGAAGCTGGAGAGGCGGTGAAAGTGTAGAAAGAGAGGAGAGAGACGAAGGAGAGAAGAGACAATTAAGAGATGGGGAGATAGGTGGAGAAGGGTAGAGAGGGGGAGTATTGGGCATGAGAGATGGGTATGAGAGCAGAATAGGGAAGGAGAGAGAGAAAAGAGAAGGAGTTGGGAAAGGTGGAGATATAAAAGGGGAGGAAGAAAAGGAAAGGGGGAGAGAGGGATTGGGGGGAGGGATAGAGAAGCAGAGAGGGAGACAAACTGAGGTGGATAGAGAAATTAGTTGAGGGAAAGCAGGAGACAAAGAGGTAGAGGAGAGAAAAACTAAGAAAAAGGAATGAGAGAAGGGAAGAGCTGGGAAGACAGAGATGGAGAGGTTTAGGAAAAGGATGGAGAGGGAAAATGATAAAAGAGGATATTGATATATGGTAAGATAGGAGGAAAGTAAGTAGAGGGAACAGAGAATGGGAGTATGAGGTGAAAGAGATGAGCTAAAGACGGGAAAGAGGGTGTAGAGGAAGTTGGAAGAGGTAGAGTTAGGGGGAGAGGGCGGGTGTACAGAAGGGCAGATATAGAGGTATTCAGAGATAGGGAGAGGTGGATAGAAAGGAACAAAGTGAGGCACAAGGGGAGAGAGGGCAGAAGGAAAGAAAGGGTATGATGGGGAGAGTAAGGGAAAGGAAGAGAGAGGGTCAAGAGGTAGATGAAGAAGGAGAGAAAAGGGGAGAAGGAGAGATAGTATCAGAAAGGAATACAGTGGGGCAAGGAAGAGAGAGGTTAGAAAAAGAGGGAGATAGACAAAGAGGAAAGGTAAATGCAAGGGAGAGGGTCAGAGAGAGATAGAAAATGGGAAGAGGAGAGGGGGATATAGAGAGGGAGAGTAGTGAAGAGAAATTAGAAAAAGAAATTGGGAGAAAAGAGAAAAGAAGGAGATGTGGAAAGAGAGGAGAAACGAGTGAGAGAATGGGGTTGAAGGACATGGTGTTGGGAAAAGGTCAGGTGAATGGAAGTAGTTGAGAGAAAGAAGGGGAGGGAGAGGCTTAGGATAAATAATGTGGAAAGAGAAAAGAGGTGAAAGCAAGAAGGAGAATGTCAGAAAAGGAAAGGGAAATAGGGGGAAAAGAAAGAAAAAGTGAGAAAGTAAGGGAGAGAAAAAAAAGAGGAGACTGGGGAAAAGCAAGGAGGAAAGGCGGAGAGAGTTTAGAAAAAGAGGAAAGAGACTACGGACAGCAGAGAAAATTAAGAGAGGGGGGAGAGAGGTGGAGTATTGTTCATGAAAAAAGGGTATGAGAGAGGAAAGGGAGAGAAAAGAGAAGGAATTGGGAGAGGTGCCGATAGAGAGAGGGAGGAAGAGAATGAGATGGGGAGAGAATGATTGATGGAGTGGGATAGAGAAATTGAGAGGGGGCAAATTGAGGTGGATAGGAAAAGTAAGTGAGGGAAAGCAGGAAACAAAGAGGTAGGGGAGTGAAAGAGAGAGGAAGAGGAGAAAGGAGAATGGGGAAGAGCTAGGAAGAGCTAGGGAGACAGAGATGGAGAGGTGTAGGAAGAGGAGGAAGAGGGAGAAATGAGAAAAGAGAATAGAAATAGATGGGGAGATAGGTAGAGAGCAGAGAATGGGAGTAGGAGGTGAAAGAGAAGGGATATATAGGGGAGAGAAGGTGTAGAGAAAGTTGGGAGAGCAGATTTAGGTGGAGAGAGGGTGCACAGAGGGGGGAAGAGGGGCAGATATATAGGTTATGAGAGATGGGGAGAGGTGGATAGAAAGGAATAAAGTGAGAGACATGTGGAGACAGAGAGGGCAGAATGGGAAAAATGGTAAGATGGGGAGAGTAAGAGAACGGAAGAGAGAGCGGCAAGAGGGAGATGAGGAAGGAGAGAAAAAAGGAGAAGGAGAGAGAGAAATATATAGGTATACAGTGGGGCAAGGTAGAGAGAGGGTAGAAAAAGATTGAGAAAGACAAAGTGGTAAGGTAAATGCAGGGAAGAGGGTCAGAGAGAGCTAGCAATGGGGAAGAGGAGATGGAGATAGAGAGAGAGGAATCAAGAAAAATGAAAAAAAAAACTAATGTGGACAGAAGTGAAAAGAAGCAGATGTGGAAAGAGAAGGGTGAAGAGGGAAATAGAAGGGGAAATGGATGGAGAAGGGGAGAGAGAGGGTATATGGGGCATGACAGAAGGGAGGGAGAAAGAGAAAAGTGAAGGAGTTGGGAGAGGTGGAGATAGAAAAGGTGAGGAAGAGAAGGAGAAGTGCTGAGGGATAGAGAAGCAGAGAGAGGGGACAAATTGAGGTGGATAGGGAAGTAGCTGAGGGAAAGCATTAGACAAAGAGGTAGTGGAGAGAAAAACAGAGGTAGAGTAGAAACAAGAGAAGAGCTTTGAAAACAGAGATGGAGAGGTGTAGGAAGAGAAGGGAGAGGGAAAATGAGAGAGTATATAGATAGATGGGGAGATAGGTGTAGAGGGAGCAGAGAATAGGAGCATGAGATGAAAGAGAAGGGCTAAAGAGGGGAGAGAGGGTGTAGAGGAAGCTGGAAGGGGCAGGGTTAGGATGCGAGAAAGGGTGTTCAGAGGGGGAAAGAGTGGCAGATATAGAGGTATTGAGAGATAGGGAGAGGTGATATGAAAGAACAAAGTTAGGGACAAGGGGAGGGAGAGGGGAGAAAGAAAGAAAAGTTAAGATGGAAAGAGTAAGAGAAGAAAAGAGAGAGAGAGGGTCAAGAGGGAAATGAGAAAGGACAGAAAAAGGGAGAAGGAGAGCGATAAATAGATAGGTGTACAGTGGGGTAAGGGAGAGAGAGTGCACAAAAAGAGGGAGCTAGACAAAGAGGAAAAGTAAATGCAGGGTAGAGGGACGGAGAGAGATACAAAAGGGGAAGAGGAGAGGGGGATATAGAGAGAGGTGTGAAGAGAAATTAATAAAAGATATTGGGAGAGAAGAGAAAAGAAGGAGATGTGGAAAGAAAGCTGAAATGAGTTGAAGAGGGTTTCAAAGGAAAGGTTGAGGGGAAAAGGGTAGGTAAATGAAAGCGGTTCAGAGATAGAGGGTGAGGGAGAGGAGTAGGAGAAAAAAATAGGAAAGAGAAAAGGGGTCAAAGAAAGGAGAATTGCAAAAATTGAGAGGGAAATGAGGGCAAAAGAAAGATAAAGTGAAAAAGTAAGGGAGAGTGAAAAAAGAGAAGACTGGGGAAAAGCAAGGAGGAAAGGCGGAGATAGTGTAGAAAGAGAGAAGAGAGAGAGAGACGAAGGACAGCAGAAAAAATTAAGAGAGGAGTGAGATAGAGACAAAAGGGGAGATAGGTGGAGAAGGGTATGGGGGTATGGGAGAAAGGGAAAAAGAATTAGAAAAGAAAAATAGTTGGGAGAGGTGGAGATAAAAAGGGGGAGGACGAAAAGGAGAAAGGGAGAGAGGGATTGGGGAGGAGGGATATAGAAGCAGAGAAGGGGACAAACTGAGGTAGATAGGGAAAGTAGGTGAGGAAAAGAAGGAGGCAAAGAGGTAATGGAAAGAAAAATAGAGAAAGAGGAGGAACGAGAGAAGGGAAGAGCTGGGAAGACAGAGATGGAGAGCAGTAGGAACAGGAAACACGAGAAAAGAGGATATAGATAGATAGGAAGATAGGTGAAGAGGGGGTAGAGGGAGCAGAGAATGGGAGTATGAGGAGAAAGAGAAGGGCTAAAGAGGGGAGAGAGGGTGTAGAGTAAGTTGGGAGGGGCCGAGGTAGGATGCGTATACAATGGGGAAAAGAGGGGCAGATTAAGAGGTATTGAGAGATGGGGAGAGGTGGATAGAAAAGAACAAAGTGAGGGACAAGGGGAGAAAGAGAGGGGAGAAGTAAAGAAAGGGTAAGATGAGAAGAGTAAGAGAAAGAGAAAGGAAAATAGAGAGGCAAGAGGGAAATGAGGAAGTAGAGGAAAATGGAGAAGGAGAGGAAGTATCAGAGAGGTATACAGTGGGGCAAGGGAGAGAGAGAGGGTAGAAAAAGAGGAGAAAGAGACAAAGAGGAAAGGTAAATGCAAGGGAGAGGTTCATTGAGAAATAGAAAAGGGGAAGAGGAGAGGGGATATAGAGAGAGAGAGGAGTGAAGATAAATTAATAAAAGACATTGGGAGAGAAGAGAAAAGAAGGAGATGTGGAAAGAGAGGAGAAACGAGTGGGAGAGGGGATCAAAGGAAAGAGTGAGGGGGAAAAGAGTAGAAGAATGGAAGCTGTTCAGAGAAAGAGGCGGAGGGAGAAAAGTAGGAGAAATAATAAAAAGAGAGAAAAGAAGTTAAATTAAGAAGCAGAATGGCAGAAAAGGAGAGGGCATAAGGGGAAAAGAAAGATATTGAGAGAAAATAAGGGAGAGAGAAAAAAGAGGAGACTGGGGAAATGCAAGGAGGAGAAGCACTAAGAGTGTAGAAAGAGAGGAGAGAGATGAAGGATAGCAGAGAAAATTAAGAGATGGGGGAGATAGAGACAAAAAGGGAAATAGGTGGAGAATGGTAAAAAGAAGGAGTATTGGGCATGAGAGAAGGGTATGAGAAGAGAAGGGGAAGGAAAGAGAAAAAATAGAAGGAGTTGGGAGAGGTATGGATAGCAAGGGGGAGGAAGAGAAGAAGATGGTGAGAGAGGAATTGGTGAGGGGGATAGAGAAGCAGACAGAGAGACAAACTGAGGTGGATAGTGAAAGTAATTGAGGGAAAGCAGAAGACAAATATGTATTGTAAAGAAAAACAGGAAGAGGAGGAACGAGAGAAGGGAAGACCTAGAAAGACAGAGATGGAGAGGTGTAGGAAGAGGAGGGAGAGGGAAAATGAGAAAAGAGGATAAAAATAGATGGGGAGATAGGTGAAGAGGGGATAGAGGTGGCAGAGAATGGGAGTATGAGGTGAAAGAGAAGGGCTAAAGAGCGGAGAGAGGGTGTAGAGGTATTTAGGAGGGGCAGGAATAGGATGCAAGAGAGTGTGTACAGAGGGGGAAGAAGGGCAGATATAGAGGTATTGAGAGATAGGGAGAGGTGGATAAAAAAAAAACAAAGTGAGGGACAAGGGGAGAGAGAGAGGAGAGAAGGAAAGAAAGGGTATGATGGGGAGAGTAAGAGAAAGGAAGAGAGAGAGGCAAGAGGGAGATGAGGAAGGAGAGGAAAAGGGAGAAGGAGAGAGAGAAATAGATAGGTGTACAGTGGGGCAAGGGAGAGAGAGTGCATAAAAAGAGGGAGCTAGACAAAGAGGTAAGGTAAATGCAGGGGAGAGGGTCGGAGAAAGATAGAAAAGGGGAAGAGGGGAGGGGTATATGGAGAGAGAGGAGTGAAGAGAAATTAAAAAACAAATTGGGAGAGAAGAGAAAAGAAGGAGACGAGGAAAGAGAGGAGAAACGAGTTGGAGAGGGGATCAAAGGAAAGGCTGAGGGGGGAAAAGGGTAGGAGAATGGAAGCTGTTCAGAGATAGAGGGGGAGGAAGAGGAGTAGGAGATAAAAATCAGGAAATATGAAAGGGGTTAAAGAAAGAAGCAGAATGGCAGAAATGGAGAGGGAAATGAGGGGAAAAGAAAGATAAAAGTGAGAAAGTAAGGAGAGAGAAAAAACAGGAGACTGGGGAAAAGCACGGAGGAGGGGCAATAAGAGTGTAGAAAGAGAGGAGAGAGATGAACGAGAGCAGAGAAAATTGAGGGACAAGGGGAGAGAGAGAGGAGAGAAGGAAAGAAAGGGTAAGATGGGGAGAGTAAAAGGAAAAAAAGAGAGAGGAGAAAGAGGGAGATGAGGAAGGAGAGGAAAAGGGTGAAGGAGAGAGATAAATAGATAGGTGTACAGTGGGGCAAGGGAGAGAGAGTGCATAAAAAGAGGGAGCTAGACAAAGAAAATAAGGTAAATGCAGGGGATAGAGTCAGAGAGATAGAAAAGAGGAAGAGGAGAGGGGGATATAGAGAGAGAGGAGTGAAGAGAAATTTAAAAAAAGGAAATTGGGATAGAGGAGAAAAGAAAAAGATGCGGAAAGAGAGCACAATGAGTGGAAGAGGGAATCAAGGGAAAAAGTGAGGGGGAAAAGGGTAGGAGAATGGAAGCGGTTCAGAGATAGAGGGGGAGGGAAAGGAGTAGGAGAAAAAAATTAGGAAAGAGAAAACGGGTTAAATAATGAAGTAGAATAGCAGAAATTGAGAGGGAAATGAGGGGAGAACAAAGATAAAGTGAGAAAGTAAGGGAGAGAGCAAAAAGAGGAGACTGGGGAAATGGAAGCTGGAGAGGCGGTGAAAGTGTAGAAAGAGAGGAGAGAGACGAAGGAGAGAAGAGACAATTAAGAGATGGGGAGATAGGTGGAGAAGGGTAGAGAGGGGGAGTATTGGGCATGAGAGATGGGTATGAGAGCAGAATAGGGAAGGAGAGAGAGAAAAGAGAAGGAGTTGGGAAAGGTGGAGATATAAAAGGGGAGGAAGAAAAGGAAAGGGGGAGAGAGGGATTGGGGGGAGGGATAGAGAAGCAGAGAGGGAGACAAACTGAGGTGGATAGAGAAATTAGTTGAGGGAAAGCAGGAGACAAAGAGGTAGAGGAGAGAAAAACTAAGAAAAAGGAATGAGAGAAGGGAAGAGCTGGGAAGACAGAGATGGAGAGGTTTAGGAAAAGGATGGAGAGGGAAAATGATAAAAGAGGATATTGATATATGGTAAGATAGGAGGAAAGTAAGTAGAGGGAACAGAGAATGGGAGTATGAGGTGAAAGAGATGAGCTAAAGACGGGAAAGAGGGTGTAGAGGAAGTTGGAAGAGGTAGAGTTAGGGGGAGAGGGCGGGTGTACAGAAGGGCAGATATAGAGGTATTCAGAGATAGGGAGAGGTGGATAGAAAGGAACAAAGTGAGGCACAAGGGGAGAGAGGGCAGAAGGAAAGAAAGGGTATGATGGGGAGAGTAAGGGAAAGGAAGAGAGAGGGTCAAGAGGTAGATGAAGAAGGAGAGAAAAGGGGAGAAGGAGAGATAGTATCAGAAAGGAATACAGTGGGGCAAGGAAGAGAGAGGTTAGAAAAAGAGGGAGATAGACAAAGAGGAAAGGTAAATGCAAGGGAGAGGGTCAGAGAGAGATAGAAAATGGGAAGAGGAGAGGGGGATATAGAGAGGGAGAGTAGTGAAGAGAAATTAGAAAAAGAAATTGGGAGAAAAGAGAAAAGAAGGAGATGTGGAAAGAGAGGAGAAACGAGTGAGAGAATGGGGTTGAAGGACATGGTGTTGGGAAAAGGTCAGGTGAATGGAAGTAGTTGAGAGAAAGAAGGGGAGGGAGAGGCTTAGGATAAATAATGTGGAAAGAGAAAAGAGGTGAAAGCAAGAAGGAGAATGTCAGAAAAGGAAAGGGAAATAGGGGGAAAAGAAAGAAAAAGTGAGAAAGTAAGGGAGAGAAAAAAAAGAGGAGACTGGGGAAAAGCAAGGAGGAAAGGCGGAGAGAGTTTAGAAAAAGAGGAAAGAGACTACGGACAGCAGAGAAAATTAAGAGAGGGGGGAGAGAGGTGGAGTATTGTTCATGAAAAAAGGGTATGAGAGAGGAAAGGGAGAGAAAAGAGAAGGAATTGGGAGAGGTGGCGATAGAGAGAGGGAGGAAGAGAATGAGATGGGGAGAGAATGATTGATGGAGTGGGATAGAGAAATTGAGAGGGGGCAAATTGAGGTGGATAGGAAAAGTAAGTGAGGGAAAGCAGGAAACAAAGAGGTAGGGGAGTGAAAGAGAGAGGAAGAGGAGAAAGGAGAATGGGGAAGAGCTAGGAAGAGCTAGGGAGACAGAGATGGAGAGGTGTAGGAAGAGGAGGAAGAGGGAGAAATGAGAAAAGAGAATAGAAATAGATGGGGAGATAGGTAGAGAGCAGAGAATGGGAGTAGGAGGTGAAAGAGAAGGGATATATAGGGGAGAGAAGGTGTAGAGAAAGTTGGGAGAGCAGATTTAGGTGGAGAGAGGGTGCACAGAGGGGGGAAGAGGGGCAGATATATAGGTTATGAGAGATGGGGAGAGGTGGATAGAAAGGAATAAAGTGAGAGACATGTGGAGACAGAGAGGGCAGAATGGGAAAAATGGTAAGATGGGGAGAGTAAGAGAACGGAAGAGAGAGCGGCAAGAGGGAGATGAGGAAGGAGAGAAAAAAGGAGAAGGAGAGAGAGAAATATATAGGTATACAGTGGGGCAAGGTAGAGAGAGGGTAGAAAAAGATTGAGAAAGACAAAGTGGTAAGGTAAATGCAGGGAAGAGGGTCAGAGAGAGCTAGCAATGGGGAAGAGGAGATGGAGATAGAGAGAGAGGAATCAAGAAAAATGAAAAAAAAAACTAATGTGGACAGAAGTGAAAAGAAGCAGATGTGGAAAGAGAAGGGTGAAGAGGGAAATAGAAGGGGAAATGGATGGAGAAGGGGAGAGAGAGGGTATATGGGGCATGACAGAAGGGAGGGAGAAAGAGAAAAGTGAAGGAGTTGGGAGAGGTGGAGATAGAAAAGGTGAGGAAGAGAAGGAGAAGTGCTGAGGGATAGAGAAGCAGAGAGAGGGGACAAATTGAGGTGGATAGGGAAGTAGCTGAGGGAAAGCATTAGACAAAGAGGTAGTGGAGAGAAAAACAGAGGTAGAGTAGAAACAAGAGAAGAGCTTTGAAAACAGAGATGGAGAGGTGTAGGAAGAGAAGGGAGAGGGAAAATGAGAGAGTATATAGATAGATGGGGAGATAGGTGTAGAGGGAGCAGAGAATAGGAGCATGAGATGAAAGAGAAGGGCTAAAGAGGGGAGAGAGGGTGTAGAGGAAGCTGGAAGGGGCAGGGTTAGGATGCGAGAAAGGGTGTTCAGAGGGGGAAAGAGTGGCAGATATAGAGGTATTGAGAGATAGGGAGAGGTGATATGAAAGAACAAAGTTAGGGACAAGGGGAGGGAGAGGGGAGAAAGAAAGAAAAGTTAAGATGGAAAGAGTAAGAGAAGAAAAGAGAGAGAGAGGGTCAAGAGGGAAATGAGAAAGGACAGAAAAAGGGAGAAGGAGAGCGATAAATAGATAGGTGTACAGTGGGGTAAGGGAGAGAGAGTGCACAAAAAGAGGGAGCTAGACAAAGAGGAAAAGTAAATGCAGGGTAGAGGGACGGAGAGAGATACAAAAGGGGAAGAGGAGAGGGGGATATAGAGAGAGGTGTGAAGAGAAATTAATAAAAGATATTGGGAGAGAAGAGAAAAGAAGGAGATGTGGAAAGAAAGCTGAAATGAGTTGAAGAGGGTTTCAAAGGAAAGGTTGAGGGGAAAAGGGTAGGTAAATGAAAGCGGTTCAGAGATAGAGGGTGAGGGAGAGGAGTAGGAGAAAAAAATAGGAAAGAGAAAAGGGGTCAAAGAAAGGAGAATTGCAAAAATTGAGAGGGAAATGAGGGCAAAAGAAAGATAAAGTGAAAAAGTAAGGGAGAGTGAAAAAAGAGAAGACTGGGGAAAAGCAAGGAGGAAAGGCGGAGATAGAGTAGAAAGAGAGAAGAGAGAGAGACGAAGGACAGCAGAAAAAATTAAGAGAGGAGTGAGATAGAGACAAAAGGGGAGATAGGTGGAGAAGGGTATGGGGGTATGGGAGAAAGGGAAAAAGAATTAGAAAAGAAAAATAGTTGGGAGAGGTGGAGATAAAAAGGGGGAGGACGAAAAGGAGAAAGGGAGAGAGGGATTGGGGAGGAGGGATATAGAAGCAGAGAAGGGGACAAACTGAGGTAGATAGGGAAAGTAGGTGAGGAAAAGAAGGAGGCAAAGAGGTAATGGAAAGAAAAATAGAGAAAGAGGAGGAACGAGAGAAGGGAAGAGCTGGGAAGACAGAGATGGAGAGCAGTAGGAACAGGAAACACGAGAAAAGAGGATATAGATAGATAGGAAGATAGGTGAAGAGGGGGTAGAGGGAGCAGAGAATGGGAGTATGAGGAGAAAGAGAAGGGCTAAAGAGGGGAGAGAGGGTGTAGAGTAAGTTGGGAGGGGCCGAGGTAGGATGCGTATACAATGGGGAAAAGAGGGGCAGATTAAGAGGTATTGAGAGATGGGGAGAGGTGGATAGAAAAGAACAAAGTGAGGGACAAGGGGAGAAAGAGAGGGGAGAAGTAAAGAAAGGGTAAGATGAGAAGAGTAAGAGAAAGAGAAAGGAAAATAGAGAGGCAAGAGGGAAATGAGGAAGTAGAGGAAAATGGAGAAGGAGAGGAAGTATCAGAGAGGTATACAGTGGGGCAAGGGAGAGAGAGAGGGTAGAAAAAGAGGAGAAAGAGACAAAGAGGAAAGGTAAATGCAAGGGAGAGGTTCATTGAGAAATAGAAAAGGGGAAGAGGAGAGGGGATATAGAGAGAGAGAGGAGTGAAGATAAATTAATAAAAGACATTGGGAGAGAAGAGAAAAGAAGGAGATGTGGAAAGAGAGGAGAAACGAGTGGGAGAGGGGATCAAAGGAAAGAGTGAGGGGGAAAAGAGTAGAAGAATGGAAGCTGTTCAGAGAAAGAGGCGGAGGGAGAAAAGTAGGAGAAATAATAAAAAGAGAGAAAAGAAGTTAAATTAAGAAGCAGAATGGCAGAAAAGGAGAGGGCATAAGGGGAAAAGAAAGATATTGAGAGAAAATAAGGGAGAGAGAAAAAAGAGGAGACTGGGGAAATGCAAGGAGGAGAAGCACTAAGAGTGTAGAAAGAGAGGAGAGAGATGAAGGATAGCAGAGAAAATTAAGAGATGGGGGAGATAGAGACAAAAAGGGAAATAGGTGGAGAATGGTAAAAAGAAGGAGTATTGGGCATGAGAGAAGGGTATGAGAAGAGAAGGGGAAGGAAAGAGAAAAAATAGAAGGAGTTGGGAGAGGTATGGATAGCAAGGGGGAGGAAGAGAAGAAGATGGTGAGAGAGGAATTGGTGAGGGGGATAGAGAAGCAGACAGAGAGACAAACTGAGGTGGATAGTGAAAGTAATTGAGGGAAAGCAGAAGACAAATATGTATTGTAAAGAAAAACAGGAAGAGGAGGAACGAGAGAAGGGAAGACCTAGAAAGACAGAGATGGAGAGGTGTAGGAAGAGGAGGGAGAGGGAAAATGAGAAAAGAGGATAAAAATAGATGGGGAGATAGGTGAAGAGGGGATAGAGGTGGCAGAGAATGGGAGTATGAGGTGAAAGAGAAGGGCTAAAGAGCGGAGAGAGGGTGTAGAGGTATTTAGGAGGGGCAGGAATAGGATGCAAGAGAGTGTGTACAGAGGGGGAAGAAGGGCAGATATAGAGGTATTGAGAGATAGGGAGAGGTGGATAAAAAAAAACAAAGTGAGGGACAAGGGGAGAGAGAGAGGAGAGAAGGAAAGAAAGGGTATGATGGGGAGAGTAAGAGAAAGGAAGAGAGAGAGGCAAGAGGGAGATGAGGAAGGAGAGGAAAAGGGAGAAGGAGAGAGAGAAATAGATAGGTGTACAGTGGGGCAAGGGAGAGAGAGTGCATAAAAAGAGGGAGCTAGACAAAGAGGTAAGGTAAATGCAGGGGAGAGGGTCGGAGAAAGATAGAAAAGGGGAAGAGGGGAGGGGTATATGGAGAGAGAGGAGTGAAGAGAAATTAAAAAACAAATTGGGAGAGAAGAGAAAAGAAGGAGACGAGGAAAGAGAGGAGAAACGAGTTGGAGAGGGGATCAAAGGAAAGGCTGAGGGGGGAAAAGGGTAGGAGAATGGAAGCTGTTCAGAGATAGAGGGGGAGGAAGAGGAGTAGGAGATAAAAATCAGGAAATATGAAAGGGGTTAAAGAAAGAAGCAGAATGGCAGAAATGGAGAGGGAAATGAGGGGAAAAGAAAAATAAAAGTGAGAAAGTAAGGAGAGAGAAAAAACAGGAGACTGGGGAAAAGCACGGAGGAGGGGCAATAAGAGTGTAGAAAGAGAGATGAACGAGAGCAGAGAAAATTGAGGGACAAGGGGAGAGAGAGAGGAGAGAAGGAAAGAAAGGGTAAGATGGGGAGAGTAAAAGGAAAAAAAAGAGAGAGGAGAAAGAGGGAGATGAGGAAGGAGAGGAAAAGGGTGAATAAGAGAGATAAATAGATAGGTGTACAGTGGGGCAAGGGAGAGAGAGTGCATAAAAAGAGGGAGCTAGACAAAGAAAATAAGGTAAATGCAGGGGATAGAGTCAGAGAGATAGAAAAGAGGAAGAGGAGAGGGGGATATAGAGAGAGAGGAGTGAAGAGAAATTTAAAAAAAGGAAATTGGGATAGAGGAGAAAAGAAAAAGATGCGGAAAGAGAGCACAATGAGTGGAAGAGGGAATCAAGGGAAAAAGTGAGGGGGAAAAGGGTAGGAGAATGGAAGCGGTTCAGAGATAGAGGGGGAGGGAAAGGAGTAGGAGAAAAAAATTAGGAAAGAGAAAACGGGTTAAATAATGAAGTAGAATAGCAGAAATTGAGAGGGAAATGAGGGGAGAACAAAGATAAAGTGAGAAAGTAAGGGAGAGAGCAAAAAGAGGAGACTGGGGAAATGGAAGCTGGAGAGGCGGTGAAAGTGTAGAAAGAGAGGAGAGAGACGAAGGAGAGAAGAGACAATTAAGAGATGGGGAGATAGGTGGAGAAGGGTAGAGAGGGGGAGTATTGGGCATGAGAGATGGGTATGAGAGCAGAATAGGGAAGGAGAGAGAGAAAAGAGAAGGAGTTGGGAAAGGTGGAGATATAAAGGGGGAGGAAGAAAAGGAAAGGGGGAGAGAGGGATTGGGGGGAGGGATAGAGAAGCAGAGAGGGAGACAAACTGAGGTGGATAGAGAAATTAGTTGAGGGAAAGCAGGAGACAAAGAGGTAGTGGAGAGAAAAACTAAGAAAAAGGAATGAGAGAAGGGAAGAGCTGGGAAGACAGAGATGGAAAGGTTTAGGAAGAGGATGGAGAGGGAAAATGATAAAAGAGGATATTGATATATGGTAAGATAGGAGGAAAGTAAGTAGAGGGAACAGAGAATGGGAGTATGAGGTGAAAGAGATGAGCTAAAGACGGGAAAGAGGGTGTAGAGGAAGTTGGAAGAGGTAGAGTTAGGGGGAGAGGGCGGGTGTAAAGAAGGGCAGATATAGAGGTATTCAGAGATAGGGAGAGGTGGATAGAAAGGAACAAAGTGAGGCACAAGGGGAGAGAGGGCAGAAGGAAAGAAAGGGTATGATGGGGAGAGTAAGGGAAAGGAAGAGAGAGGGACAAGAGGTAGATGAAGAAGGAGAGAAAAGGGGAGAAGGAGAGATAGTATCAGAAAGGAATACAGTGGGGCAAGGAAGAGAGAGGTTAGAAAAAGAGGGAGATAGACAAAGAGGAAAGGTAAATGCAAGGGAGAGGGTCAGAGAGAGATAGAAAATGGGAAGAGGAGAGGGGGATATAGAGAGGGAGAGTAGTGAAGAGAAATTAAAAAAAGAAATTGGGAGAAAAGAGAAAAGAGAAAAGAAGGAGATGTGGAAAGAGAGGAGAAACGAGTGAGAGAATGGGGTTGAAGGACATGGTGAGGGGGAAAAGGTCAGGTGAATGGAAGTAGTTGAGAGAAAGAAGGGGAGGGAGAGGCTTAGGATAAATAATGTGGAAAGAGAAAAGAGGTGAAAGCAAGAAGGAGAATGTCAAAAAAGGAGAGGGAAATAGGGGGAAAAGAAAGAAAAAGTGAGAAAGTAAGGGAGAGAAAAAAAAGAGGAGACTGGGGAAAAGCAAGGAGGAAAGGAGGAGAGAGTTTAGAAAAAGAGGAAAGAGACTACGGACAGCAGAGAAAATTAAGAGAGGGGGGAGAGAGGTGGAGTATTGTTCATGAAAAAAGGGTATGAGAGAGGAAAGGGAGAGAAAAGAGAAGGAATTGGGAGAGGTGGCGATAGAGAGAGGGTGGAAGAGAATGAGATGGGGAGAGAATGATTGATGGAGTGGGATAGAGAAATTGAGAGGGGGCAAATTGAGGTGGATAGGAAAAGTAAGTGAGGGAAAGCAGGAAACAAAGAGGTAGGGAGTGAAAGAGAGAGGAAGAGGAGAAAGGAGAATGGGGAAGAGCTAGGAAGACAGAGATGGAGAGGTGTAGGAAGAGGAGGAAGAGGGAGAAATGAGAAAAGAGAATAGAAATAGATGGGGAGATAGGTAGAGAGCAGAGAATGGGAGTAGGAGGTGAAAGAGAAGGGATATATAGGGGAGAGAGGGTGTAGAGAAAGTTGGGAGAGCAGATTTAGGTGGAGAGAGGGTGCACAGAGGGGGGAAGAGGGGCAGATATATAGGTTATGAGAGATGGGGAGAGGTGGATAGAAAGGAACAAAGTGAGAGACATGTGGAGACAGAGAGGGCAGAATGGGAAAAATGGTAAGATGGGGAGAGTAAGAGAACGGAAGAGAGAGCGGCAAGAGGGAGATGAGGAAGGAGAGAAAAAAGGAGAAGGAGAGAGAGAAATATATAGGTATACAGTGGGGCAAGGTAGAGAGAGGGTAGAAAAAGATTGAGAAAGACAAAGTGGTAAGGTAAATGCAGGGAAGAGGGTCAGAGAGAGCTAGCAATGGGGAAGAGGAGATGGAGATAGAGAGAGAGGAATCAAGAAAAATGAAAAAAAAAACTAATGTGGACAGAAGTGAAAAGAAGCAGATGTGGAAAGAGAAAGGTGAAAAGGGAAATAGAAGGGGAAATGGATGGAGAAGGGGAGAGAGAGGGTGTATGGGGCATGACAGAAGGGAGGGAGAAAGAGAAAAGTGAAGGAGTTGGGAGAGGTGGAGATAGAAAAGGTGAGGAAGAGAAGGAGAAGTGCTGAGGGATAGAGAAGCAGAGAGAGGGGACAAATTGAGGTGGATAGGGAAGTAGCTGAGGGAAAGCATTAGACAAAGAGGTAGTGGAGAGAAAAACAGAGGTAGAGTAGAAACAAGAGAAGAGCTTTGAAAACAGAGATGGAGAGGTGTAGGAAGAGAAGGGAGAGGGAAAATGAGAGAGTATATAGATAGATGGGGAGATAGGTGTAGAGGGAGCAGAGAATAGGAGCATGAGATGAAAGAGAAGGGCTAAAGAGGGGAGAGAGGGTGTAGAGGAAGCTGGAAGGGGCAGGGTTAGGATGCGAGAAAGGGTGTTCAGAGAGGCAAAGAGTGGCAGATATAGAGGTATTGAGAGATAGGGAGAGGTGATATGAAAGAACAAAGTTAGGGACAAGGGGAGGGAGAGGGGAGAAAGAAAGAAAAGTTAAGATGGAAAGAGTAAGAGAAGAAAAGAGAGAGAGAGAGAGGGTCAAGAGGGAAATGAGAAAGGACAGAAAAGGGAGAAGAAGAGAGATAAATAGATAGGTGTACAGTGGGGTAAGGGAGAGAGAGTGCACAAAAAGAGGGAGCTAGACAAAGAGGAAAAGTAAATGCAGGGTAGAGGGACGGAGAGAGATACAAAAAGAGAAGAGGAGAGGGGGATATAGAGAGAGGTGTGAAGAGAAATTAATAAAAGATATTGGGAGAGAAGAGAAAAGAAGGAGATGTGGAAAGAAAGCTGAAATGAGTTGAAGAGGGTTTCAAAGGAAAGGTTGAGGGGAAAAGGGTAGGTAAATGAAAGCGGTTCAGAGATAGAGGGTGAGGGAGAGGAGTAGGAGAAAAAAATAGGAAAGAGAAAAGGGGTTAAAGAAAGGAGAATTGCAAAAATTGAGAGGGAAATGAGGGCAAAAGAAAGATAAAGTGAAAAAGTAAGGGAGAGTGAAAAAAGAGAAGACTGGGGAAAAGCAAGGAGGAAAGGCGGAGATAGTGTAGAAAGAGAGAAGAGAGAGAGACGAAGGACAGCAGAAAAAATTAAGAGTGGAGTGAGATAGAGACAAAAGGGGAGATAGGTGGAGAAGGGTATGGGGGTATGGGAGAAAGGGAAAAAGAGATAGAAAAGAAAAATAGTTGGGAGAGGTGGAGATAAAAAGGGGGAGGACGAAAAGGAGAAAGGGAGAGAGGGATTGGGGAGGAGGGATATAGAAGCAGAGAAGGGGACAAACTGAGGTAGATAGGGAAAGTAGGTGAGGAAAAGAAGGAGGCAAAGAGGTAATGGAAAGAAAAATAGAGAAAGAGGAGGAACGAGAGAAGGGAAGAGCTGGGAAGACAGAGATGGAGAGCAGTAGGAACAGGAAACACGAGAAAAGAGGATATAGATAGATGGGAAGATAGGTGAAGAGGGGGTAGAGGGAGCAGAGAATGGGAGTATGAGGTGAAAAAGAAGGGCTAAAAAGGGGAGAGAGGGTGTAGAGTAAGTTGGGAGGGGCCGAGGTAGGATGCGTATACAGAGGGGAAAAGAGGGGCAGATTAAGAGGTATTGAGAGATGGGGAGAGGTGCATAGAAAAGAACAAAGTGAGGGACAAGGGGAGAAAGAGAGGGGAGAAGTAAAGAAAGGGTAAGATGAGAAGAGTAAGAGAAAGGAAAATAGAGAGGCAAGAGGGAAATGAGGAAGTAGAGGAAAATGGAGAAGGAGAGGAAGTATCAGAGAGGTATACAGTGGGGCAAGGCAGAGAGAGGGTAGAAAAAGAGGAGAAAGAGACAAAGAGGAAAGGTAAATGCAAGGGAGAGGTTCATTGAGAAATAGAAAAGGGGAAGAGGAGAGGGGATATATAGAGAGAGAGGAGTGAAGATAAATTAATAAAAGACATTGGGAGAGAAGAGAAAAGAAGGAGATGTGGAAAGAGAGGAGAAACGAGTGGGAGAGGGGATCAAAGGAAAGAGTGAGGGGGAAAAGAGTAGAAGAATGGAAGCTGTTCAGAGAAAGAGGCGGAGGGAGAAAAGTAGGAGAAATAATAAAAAGAGAGAAAAGAAGTTAAATTAAGAAGCAGAATGGCAGAAAAGGAGAGGGCATAGGGGGAAAAGAAAGATAGAGAGAGAAAATAAGGGAGAGAGAAAAAAGAGGAGACTGGGGAAATGCAAGGAGGAGAAGCACTAAGAGTGTAGAAAGAGAGGAGAGAGATGAAGGATAGCAGAGAAAATTAAGAGATGGGGGAGATAGAGACAAAAAGGGAAATAGTTGGAGAATGGTAAAAAGAGGGAGTATTGGGCATGAGAGAAGGGTATGAGAAGAGAAGGGGAAGGAAAGAGAAAAAATAGAAGGAGTTGGGAGAGGTATGGATAGCAAGGGGGAGGAAGAGAAGAAGATGGTGAGAGAGGAATTGGTGAGGGGGATAGAGAAGCAGACAGAGAGACAAACTGAGGTGGATAGTGAAAGTAATTGAGGGAAAGCAGAAGACAAATATGTATTGTAAAGAAAAACAGGAAGAGGAGGAACGAGAGAAGGGAAGACCTAGAAAGACAGAGATGGAGAGGTGTAGGAAGAGGAGGGAGAGGGAAAATGAGAAAAGAGGATAAAGATAGATGGGGAGATAGGTGAAGAGGGGATAGAGGTGGCAGAGAATGGGAGTATGAGGTGAAAGAGAAGGGCTAAAGAGCGGAGAGAGGGTGTTGAGGTATTTAGGAGGGGCAGGAATAGGATGCAAGAGAGTGTGTACAGAGGGGGAAGAAGGGCAGATATAGAGGTATTGAGAGATAGGGAGAGGTGGATAAAAAAGAAACAAAGTTAAGGACAAGGGGAGAGAGAGAGGAGAGAAGGAAAGAAAGGGTATGATGGGGAGAGTAAGAGAAAGGAAGAGAGAGAGGCAAGAGGGAGATGAGGAAGGAGAGGAAAAGGGAGAAGGAGAGAGAGAAATAGATAGGTGTACAGTGGGGCAAGGGAGAGAGAGTGCATAAAAAGAGGGAGCTAGACAAAGAGGTAAGGTAAATGCAGAGGAGAGGGTCGGAGAAAGATAGAAAAGGGGAAGAGGGGAGGGGTATATGGAGAGAGAGGAGTGAAGAGAAATTAAAAAACAAATTGGGAGAGAAGAGAAAAGAAGGAGACGAGGAAAGAGAGGGGATCAAAGGAAAGGCTGAGGGGGAAAAGGGTAGGAGAATGGAAGCTGTTCAGAGATAGAGGGGGAGGAAGAGGAGTAGGAGATAAAAATCAGGAAATATGAAAGGGGTTAAAGAAAGAAGCAGAATGGCAGAAATGGAGAGGGAAATGAGGAGAAAAGAAAGATAATAGTGAGAAAGTAAGGAGAGAGAAAAAACAGGAGACTGGGGAAAAGCACGGAGGAGGGGCAATAAGAGTGTAGAAAGAGAGGAGAGAGATGAACGAGAGCAGAGAAAATTGAGGGACATGGAGAGAGAGAGAGGAGAGAAGGAAAGAAAGGGTAAGATGGGGAGAGTAAAAGGAAAAAAAAAGAGAGAGGAGAAAGAGGGAGATGAGGAAGGAGAGGAAAAGGGTGAAGAAGAGAGATAAATAGATAGGTGTACAGTGGGGCAAGGGAGAGAGAGTGCATAAAAAGAGGGAGCTAGACAAAGAAAATAAGGTAAATGCAGGGGATAGAGTCAGAGAGATAGAAAAGAGGAAGAGGAGAGGGGGATATAGAGAGAGAGGAGTGAAGAGAAATTTAAAAAAAGGAAATTGGGATAGAGGAGAAAAGAAAAAGATGCGGAAAGAGAGCACAATGAGTGGAAGAGGGAATCAAGGGAAAAAGTGAGGGGGAAAAGGGTAGGAGAATGGAAGCGGTTCAGAGATAGAGGGGGAGGGAAAGGAGTAGGAGAAAAAAATTAGGAAAGAGAAAACGGGTTAAATAATGAAGTAGAATAGCAGAAATTGAGAGGGAAATGAGGGGAGAACAAAGATAAAGTGAGAAAGTAAGGGAGAGAGCAAAAAGAGGAGACTGGGGAAATGGAAGCTGGAGAGGCGGTGAAAGTGTAGAAAGAGAGGAGAGAGACGAAGGAGAGAAGAGACAATTAAGAGACGGGGAGATATGTGGAGAAGGGTAGAGAGGGGGGGTATTGGGCATGAGAGATGGGTATGAGAGCAGAAAGGGAAGGAGAGAGAGAGAGAAAAGAGAAGGAGTTGGGAAATGTGGCGATATAAAGGGGGAGGAAGAAAAGGAAAGGGGGAGAGAGGGATTGGGGGGAGGGATAGAGAAGCAGAGAGGGGGGCAAACTGAGATGGATAGAGAAAGTAGTTGAGGGAAAGCAGGAGACAAAGAGGTATTGGAGAGAAAAACAAAGAAAAAGGAATGAGAGAAGGGAAGAGCTGGGAAGGAAGACAGAGATGGAGCGGTTTAGGAAGAGGATGGAGAGGGAAAATGAGAAAAGAGGATATAGATATATGGTAAGATAGGAGGAAAGTGAGTAGAGGGAACAGAGAATGGGAGTATGAGGTGAAAGAGATGAGCTAAAGACGGGAAAGAGGGTGTAGAGGAAGTTGGAAGAGGTAGAGTTAGGGGGAGAGGGCGGGTGTACAGAAGGGCAGATATAGAAGTATTCAGAGATAGGGAGAGGTGGATAGAAAGGAACAAAGTGAGGCACAAGGGGAGAGAGGGCAGAAGGAAAGAAAGGGTATGATGGGGAGAGTAAGGGAAAGGAAGAGAGAGGGACAAGAGGTAGATGAAGAAGGAGAGAAAAGGGGAGAAGGAGAGATAGTATCAGAAAGGAATACAGTGGGGCAAGGAAGAGAGAGGTTAGAAAAAGAGGGAGATAGACAAAGAGGAAAGGTAAATGCAAGGGAGAGGGTCAGAGAGAGATAGAAAATGGGAAGAGGAGAGGGGGATATAGAGAGGAAGAGTAGTGAAGAGAAATAAAAAAAAAATTGGGAGAAAAGAGAAAAGAAGGAGATGTGGAAAGAGAGGAGAAACGAGTGAGAGAATGGGGTTGAAGGACATGGTGAGGGGGAAAAGGTCAGGTGAATGGAAGTAGTTGAGAGAAAGAAGGGGAGGGAGAGGCTTAGGATAAATAATGTGGAAAGAGAAAAGAGGTGAAAGCAAGAAGGAGAATGTCAGAAAAGGAGAGGGAAATAGGGGGGAAAGAAAGAAAAAGTGAGAAAGCAAGGAGGAAAGGCGGAGAGAGTTTAGAAAAAGAGGAAAGAGACTACGGACAGCAGAGAAAATTAAGAGAGGGGGGAGAGAGGTGGAGTATTGTTCATGAAAAAAGGGTATGAGAGAGGAAAGGGAGAGAAAAGAGAAGGAATTGGGAGAGGTGGCGATAGAGAGGGAGAGGAAGAGAAGGAGATGGGGAGAGAATGATTGATGGAGTGGGATAGAGAAATTGAGAGGGGGCAAATTGAGGTGGATAGGAAAAGTAAGTGAGGGAAAGCAGGAAACAAAGAGGTAGGGGAGTGAAAGAGAGAGGAAGAGGAGAAAGGAGAATGGGGAAGAGCTAGGAAGAGCTAGGAAGACAGAGATGGAGAGGTGTAGGAAGAGGAGGAAGAGGGAAAAATGAGAAAAGAGAATAGAAATAGATGGGGAGATAGGTAGAGAGCAGAGAATGGGAATAGGAGGTGAAAGAGAACGGATATATAGGGGAGAGAGGGTGTAGAGTAAGTCAAGAGAGCGTGCACAGAGGGGGGAAGAGGGGCAGATATATAGGTAATGAGAGATTTGGAGAGGTGGATAGAAAGGAACAAAGTGAGAGACATGTGGAGACAGAGAGGGCAGTATGGGAAAAATGGTAAGATGGGGAGAGTAAGAGAACGGAAGATAGAGCAGCAAGAGGGAGATGAGGAAGGAGAGAAAAAAGGAGAAGGAGAGAGAGAAATATATAGGTATACAGTGGGGCAAGGGAGAGAGAGGGTAGAAAAAGATTGAGAAAGACAAAGTGGTAAGGTAAATGCAGGGGAGAGGGTCAGAGAGAGCTAGCAATGGGGAAGAGGAGATGGAGATAGAGAGAGAGGAGTCAAGAAAAATTAAAAAAACTAATGTGGACAGAAGAGAAAAGAAGCAGATATGGAAAGAGAAGGGTGAAGAGGGAAATAGAAGGGGAAATGGATGGAGAAGGGGAGAGAGGCGGTGTATGGGGCATGACAGAAGGGAGGGAGAAAGAGAAAAGTGAAGGAGTTGGGAGAGGTGGAGATAGAAAAGGTGAGGAAGAGAAGGAGAAGTGAGATGGATAGGGAAGTAGCTGAGGGAAAGCATTAGACAAAGAGGTAGTGGAGAGAAAAACAGAGGTAGAGTAGAAACAAGAGAAGAGCTTTGAAAACAGAGATGGAGAGGTGTAGGAAGAGAAGGGAGAGGGAAAATGAGAGAGTATATAGATAGATGGGGAGATAGGTGTAGAGGGAGCAGAGAATAGGAGCATGAGATGAAAGAGAATGGCTAAAAAGGGGAGAGAGGGTGTAGAGGAAGCTGGAAGGGGCAGGGTTAGGATGCGAGACAGGTTGTTCAGTGGGGGAAAGAGTGGCAGATATAGAGGTATTGAGAGATGGGGAGAGGTGATATAAAAGAAAAAAGTTAGGGACAAGGGGAGGGAGAGGGGAGAAAGAAAGAAAAGTTAAGATGGAAAGAGTAAGAGAAGAAAAGAGAGAGAGAGAGGGTCAAGAGGGAAATGAGAAAGAACAGAAAAAGGGAGAAGGAGAGAAATAAATAGATAGGTGTACAGGGAGCTAGACAAAGAAAAAAGTAAATGCAGGGTAGAGGGACAGAGAGAGATACAAAAGGAGAAGAGGAGAGGGGGACGTAGAGAGAGGTGTGAAGAGAAAAGAGGTAGTGGAAAGAAAAATAGAGAAAGAAGAGGAACGAGAGAAGGGAAGAGCTGGGAAGACAGAGATGGAGATCAGTAGGAACAGGAAACATAAGAAAAGAGGATATAGATAGATGGGAAGATAGGTGAAGAGGGGGTAGAGGGAGCAGAGAATGGGAGTATGAGGTGAAAGAGAAGCGCTAAAGAGGGGAGAGAGGGTGTAGAGTAAGTTCGGAGGGGCCGAGGTAGGATGCGTATACAGAGGGGAAAAGAGGGGCAGATTAAGAGGTATTGAGAGATGGGGAGAGGTGGATAGAAAAGAACAAAGTGAGGGACAAAGGGAGAGAGAGAGGGGAGAAGTAAAGAAAAGGTAAGATGAGAAGAGTAAGAGAAAGGAAAATAGAGAGGCAAGAGGGAAATGAGGAAGTAGAGGAAAACGGAGAAGGAGAGGAAGTATCAGAGAGGTATACAGTGGGGCAAGGGAGAGAGAGGGTAATAAAAGAGGAGAAAGAGACAAAGAGGAAAGGTAAATGCAAGGGAGAGGTTCATTGAGAAATAGAAAAGGGGAAGAGGAGAGGGGGATATAGAGAGAGAGAGGAGTGAAGATAAATTAATTAAAGACATTGGGAGAGAAGAGAAAAGAAGGAGATGTGGAAAGAGAGGAGAATCGAGTGGGAGGGGGGATCAAAGGAAAGAGTGAGGGGGAAAAGTGTAGAAGAATGGAAGCTGTTTAGAGAAAGAGGCGGGGAGAAAAATATGAGAAATAATGAGAAGAGAGAAAAAGAGTTAAATTAAGAAGGAGAATGGCAGAAAAGGAGAGGGGCATAAGGGGAAAGAAAGATAGAGAGAGAAAATAAGGGTGAGAGAAAAAAGAGGAGACTAGGTAAAAGCAAGGAGGAGAAGCACTAAGAGTGTAGAAAAAGAGGAGAGAGATGAACGATAGCAGAGAAAATTAAGAGATGGGGGAGATAGAAACAAAAAGGGAAATAGGTGGAGAATGGTAAAAAGAGGGAGTATTGGGCATGAGAGAAGGGTATGAGAAGAGAAGGGGAAGGAAAGAGAAAAAATAGAAGGAGTTGGGAGAGGTATGGATAACAAGGGGGAGGAAAAGAAAAAGATATGAGAGAGGAATTAGGGAGGTGGATAGAGAAGCAGACAGAGAGACAAACTGAGGTGGATAGTGAAAGTAGTTGAGGGAAAGCTGGAGACAAATATGTATTGTAGAGAAAAACAGGAAGAGGAGGAACGAGAGAAGGGAAGACCTAGAAAGACAGAGATGGAGAGGTGTAGGAAGAGGAGGGAGAGGGAAAATGAGAAAAGAGGAAAAAGATAGATGGGGAGATAGGTGAAGAGGGGATAGAGGTGGCAGAGAATTGGAGTATGAGGTGAAAGAGAAGGGCTAAAGAGGGGAGAGAGGGTGTAGAGGAATTTAGGAGGGGCAGGAATAGGATGCAAGAGAGTGTGTACAGAGGTGGAAGAGGGGCAGATATAGAGGTATTGAGAGATAGGGAGAGGTGGATAAAAAATAAACAAAGTGAGGGACAAGGGGAGAGAGAGAGGAGAGAAGGAAAGAAAGGGTATGATGAGGAGAGTAAGAGAAAGGAAGAGAGAGAGGCAAGAGGGAGATGAGAAAGGAGAGGAAAAGGGAGAAGGAGAGAGAGAGAAATAGATAGGTGTACAGTGGGGCAAGGGAGAGAGAGGGTATAAAAATAGGGAGCTAGACAAAGAGGTAAGGTAAATGCAGGCAAGAGGGAAATGAGGAAGTAGAGGAAAACGGAGAAGGAGAGGAAGTATCAGAGATGTATACAGTGGGGCAAGGGAGAGAGAGGGTAGAAAAAGAGGAGAAAGAGACAAAGAGGAAAGGTAAATGCAAGGGAGAGGTTCATTGAGAAATAGAAAAGGGGAAGAAGAGATATAGAGAGAGAGAGGAGTGAAGATAAATTAATAAAAGACATTGGGAGAGAGGAGAAAAGAAGGAGATGTGGAAAGATAGGAGAAACGAGTGGGAGAGGGGATCAAAGGAAAGGGTGAGGGGGAAAGGGGTAGAAGAATGGAAGCTGTTCAGAGAAAGAGGCGGAGGGAGAAAAGTAGAAGAAATAATGAGAAGAGAGAAAATAAGTTAAATTAAGAAGGAGAATGGCAGAAAAGGAGAGGGGCATAAGGTGAAAAGAAAGATAGAGAGAGAAAATAAGGGAGAGAGAAAAAAGAGGAGACTGGGGAAATGGAAGGAGGAGAAGCACTAAGAGTGTAGAAAGAGAGCAGAGAAAATTAAGAGATGGGGAGATAGAGACAAAAAGGGAAATAGGTGGAGAAGGGTAAAGAAAGGGAGTATTGGGCATGAAAGAAGGGTATGAGAAGAGAAGGGGAAGGAAAGAGAGAAAATAGAAGGAGTTGGAAGAGGTATGGATAGCAAGGGGGAGGAAGAGAAAAAGATGGTGAGAGAGGAATTGGGGAGGGGGGTAGAGAAGCAGACAGAGAGACAAACTGAGGTGGATAGGGAAGGTAGTTGAGGGAAAGCAGGAGACAAATATGTATTGTAGAGAAAAACAGGAAGAGGAGGAACGAGAGAAGAGAAGACCTAGGAAGACAGAGATGGAGAGGTGTAGGAAGAGGAGGGAGAGGGAGAAATGAGAAAAGAGATTAGAATTAGATGGGGAGATAGGTAGAGAGCAAAGAATGGGAGTAGGAGGTGAAATAGAAGGGATATATAGGGGAGAGAGGGTGTAGAGAAAGTTGGGAGAGCAGATTTTGGTGGAGAGAGGGTGCACAGAGGGGGGAAGAGGGGCAGATATATAGGTAATGAGAGATGGGGAGAGGTGGATAGAAAGGAACAAAGTGAGAGACATGTGGACAGAATGGGAAAAACGGTAAGATGGGGAGAGTAAGACAACGGAAGAGAGAGCGGCAAGAGGGAGATGAGGAAGGAGAGAAAAAAGGAGAAGGAGATAGAGAAATATATATGTATACCGTGGAGCAAGGGATAGAGAGGGTAGAAAAATAGGGAGAAAGACAAAGAGGTAAGGTAAATGCAGGGGAGAGGGTCAGAGAGAGCTAGCAATGGGGAAGAGGAGATGGAGATAGTGAGAGAGGAGTTAAGAAAAATAAAAAAAAACTAATGTGGAGAAAAGAGAAAAGAAGCAGATGTGGAAAGAGAAGGGTGAAGAGGGAAATAGAAGGGGTCATGGATGGAAAAGAGGAGAGAGGGGGTGTATGGGGCATGACAGAAGGGAATGAGAGGGGAAAGGGAGGGAGAAAGAGAAAAGAGAAAAAGTTGGGAGAGGTGGAAATAGAAAAGGTGAGGAAGAGAAGGAGAAGTGTTGAGGGGTAGAGAAGCAGAGAGAGGGGACAAATTGAGGTGGATATGGAAGTAGCTGAGGGAAAGCAGTAGACAAAGAGGTAGTGGAGAGAAAGAGAGAGGAAGAGGAGGATTGAGAGAAGGATAGAGCTCGGAAGACAGAGATGGAGAAGTGTAGCAAGAGAAAGGAGAGGCAAAATGAGAAAACAGAATATAGATGGGGAGATAGGTGGAGAGGGGGTAGAGGGAGCAGAAAATCGGAGTATAAGGAGAAAGAGAAGGGCTAAAGAGGGGAGAGTGTGTAGAGGAGTTGGGAGAGGCAAAGTTAGGTGGAGAGAGAGGATGTAAATATGGGGAAGAGGGGCAGATATAGAGGTATTGAGAGATGGGGAGAGAAAGGAACAAATTGAAGGAAATGGGGAGAAAGAGAGGGCAGAAGGGGAGAAAGGGTAAGATGGGGTGAGTAAGAGATAGGAAGAGAGAGGAGGCAGGAGGAAGATGAGGAAGGAGAGAAAAGGGGAGAAATAGAGAGAGAAATTGATTAGTATACAGTGGGGCAAGGGAGAGAAAGGGTAGAAAAAGAGGGAAACAGAGAAAGAGGTAAGGTAAATGGGGACGTGGAGAGAGAGGAGTGAAGAGAAATTAAAGTTAAAATTGGGAGATAAAAGAAAAGAAGGAAATGTGGAAAGAGAGGAGAAATGAGTGGAAGTAGGGGTAAGAGGAAAGGGTGAAGGGGAAAAGGGTAAGAGAAGGGAAGCAGTTGAAAGAAATAGGGGGAGGGAGTGGAGTTGGAGAAATAATTAGGAAATAGAAAAAGGTGAAAGTAAGAAGGAGAATGGGAGAAAGGGAAAGGGAAATGAGGGGAAAAGAAGATTAGATTGAGAAAATAAGGTAGAGAGAAAAAACAGGAGACTGGGGAAAATCATGAAGGAGAGGCAGAGAGAGTGTAGAAAGAGAGGAGAGAGATGAAGGAGAGAATAGAAAATTAAGAGATGGGGAAAGAAAGAGACAGAACGGGAGATAGGTGGAGAAGGGGATAGAGGTGGAGTATTAGGCATGAGAGAAGGATATGAGAGTAGAAAGATGGGGGAGAGAAAAGCGAAGGAGTTTGAAAAGGTGGAGATAGAGAGGGAGAGGAGGAGATGGGGAGAGAGGGCTCGAGGGGGAGGGATATAAGAGCAATGAGAATTAGAAAAGGGGTAAGACAGTGAGGGTAAGAGTGGGAGGAGACAAAGCAGAAAATATAGAGAAAGACTTTTGGAGAGAGAGAAATAGTATAACATAAGTGTGGTGATAGAAGGGATATGGGGAGAAAAGGAAAGATTGAAAGAAGTCAAGAGTATGAGAAAGAAGGGGTGAGAGAAAATGGGGGAGGGAGAGGGAAGGTGGAAAGGAGGAAGCGGGAAAGCAAGAAGGAGTAGAGGACGACAGGGAGAAGATGCGGGAGTGAATGAGGGTGAAAACAGAAGGAAGAGAGGGAGAAGAAATCAGAAGATGGAGAGCAGAGGAAATTAGGAAAGGGGAGCATAAAGATAGAGAGGGGGAGTATAGGAAAAATAAAAAAAATGAGAGATTGGAGAGAGGGTGGAATAGAGTTTGGAGAGGGAGAGACAGAGGTAGAGAGATGTAGAGACAAGATGGAGAAAGGGCAGAGTGGGAAAGAAAAAAACGCGGCGTAGGAAAGGGGGCTGACAAAGAGGCAATGAGAGATGGGAGAAGTGGAGAGAGAGGGGTAAAGACTGTGGAACTAAGGCAAAGCGAAAGGGGGAGAAAGTGTAAAAAGGGAGAGTGAGATGAGTGAGATAGAGGGGAGAGAGGGAGATGATGGAAAAGTTGAGAGATAAAAAGGGAGAGGGAGAAAGAGGTATAAAATGTGGTGAGGGAGGGAAAGGGTAGTAAAAAAGGGGAGCTAAAAAGAGGGAGGTAATATAACAAAACAATAACAAATACAGGTGCACTCTGCAATCTACCTAAACCCTCAAACTGATTTTAAAATTGAGAAACCTTGGCGTGGTGCCCGGGCTTAGACATGTTCTACACCGTAGGACATGTTGACTAATCTCTCAATTTTAAAATCAGTTTGAGGGTTTAGGTAGATTGCAGAGTGCACCTGTATTTGTTATTGTTTTGTTATATTGTTATATTAATTACAACATCCGCACTTGTTACCTTGTGTAGGATGTCTATTGTGGTACTTGTGGTTCGCCACGGGCATCCTCCACCGTATGCATTTTGCTGGGGATTGCCATTAGCAATGGGCCACAAGTGCAGGATCTGCTCCCCTATATATATGCACAACTGCATGTGGGTTTGAGCAGCTCCTGCTAATGCCAACCTGTCTTCTTAGTTTGTATAAAAAGAGGGAGGGTAAGAGATGGAGAGAGGGTGAGAGGGTGAGGGGCAGAGAGAAAGAAAAGAGAAAAATGTGCAAAAGGATAGGGGGCATAGAAAGAGAGGGGCAAAGAGAGAGAGCAATGGGCGAGGTGTGGAGGGAAAAGAATGGAGATATGGACAGAAAGGGCTAAAAAGTGGGAAAAGTGGCAAAGAGAAAAAAAGAGGCGGGTTAGTAGTGAGGGAGTAGTGGAGAGACAGGATGATAAAAGGAAGGGGAAGGAGAGGGGAATTTGTGGTGGGGGGAATAGAGAGGGAAGCAAAAGAAAGAAGAGATGAAGGAAAGCAGGAAAATTGGTATAGAGCGTGAAGAGAGTTAGAAGGGGAAGAATTTAGATAGGGGTAAATATGGAGCAGAAAGAGTGAGCATGGAACAAGAGAGAAGAGTATGAGAGGGGAGAGCTAGTGATGAGATGACAGAGAAGGGGAGAGTAAAGAAAAAGGAGGAGGGGAGAGATTGCAAACAGAGAGGAGAAACAGGGAAAGAGAACAGCAGATGAAATGCGGAGAGAGAGAGAGAGATTAAGAGAGAAGGTAAGATAGAGAGAGTGGGCAAGAGAAAAGGGTGCGAGTGAATGGCGGGAGAGGCAGAAAGAGGGAAGGAAGAGAAAAAGATGGAAAGTGAGGGATTGACAATGAAGGATAGAGGAGCAGAGAAACAGGAAAGAGGGAAAGAGAGAGAGAGAGAGAGAGAGAGAGAGGGATGGTGAGAGTGGGGGGAAACGGAAAAAAAGAGAGAAAGGAGGGAGAGTGGGTCAGAGAGTGGAATAAATAGGAAAGGGAGATATAGACAGAAAGAGAAGGGGGGGGGAAGAGGGTTGGGGAGGTAGAAAGAATAGGAAAGACACAAAAGGGAAATTGGGGTAGGAAGAGGTAGAGGGAAGAGAGGGAAATAGGGTGAAGTGAGAGAGGACGAGAAGAGAGATTGAGAGATAAATATAGACTGGGATGAGAAAGAAAGGGGGATAGAGAGAAAGAGTTAGAGAAGAAGTAAAAGAGGAGAAGGGCAGAGCAAGAGACAGAGAGAGGGAGATAGGTGAGGGGAATAGGGGATATAGGAAGAGGGGCAGGGAGAGAGGGAGAGGGGTGGTGGGAGAATAGATGGATATGAAAGAGTGAGAACAAGTGGGAGAGGAGAAGAGAAGGAAAAAGGGTGATGAGTGAAAGGATAGGAGACAGGGAGAAGTGGAGAAATGATGATAGAAAAACGGGATGAGGGGAGAAGAAATTGAGAAAAGAAAAAGCCAGAGAGCAAAACAATACACCGTAAGTATGGAAGGAGGAGTAAGAGATAGAAGGAGACACAGGTGGAGAGGGGGAGGGAGCAAAAGAGCAGAGAGGGAGTTGGGAGATGGAGAGGAAGAGGTAGAGAGAGAGAGAGAGAGAAAAAAGAAAGAACTAGAGAGAGATGAACAGGGTGGGGAAGAGAAAGAAAAGGAGGATGTGAATGCAGAGATTTCTTCTTGTTCTTCTTTGTCTTCCGATCCATCACGTTCATTTTCTGTTTCATACAATCACAGTGGAGTCAGATTAAAGATCAGTTAATTAAAATACTTCCTCTGCAGTCTTCCCCATTGTATAATAATCCCAAAGGGTATAACAGACATACATGATGCTCCTTGGTTTGAGCGCTATGTTGAGTCAAGTTGTTTTGATCTCTTACATAACTAACCCTTTTAAGTTTGGGGGTTATCTAAATTAAAAGCATAATGTAAATTTTATTCAGTGTCATCTGCTTGTAAAATTGCCTTATTCAAGGGAGAAGACTGCTGACTATCACTCGTACATTAGTCATATAATATTTATGGTATTTACACATGTAGTGGTTATATTTTAAAGGGTCGCTGAGTTTTCATAAAAGTTTTCATAGACATATCAAAAGGTTCAATTGGTGAGAATCTCAGCACTTAGCACTCAGACCCCTACCAATCACTAGAAAGAGGATAGAATAGCTCACGAATCGAACGCTGTCTCCCTCTATGGGTCTATTGACCCATAGACTTTCCATTCAGTCCCTCTCGCTTCCTCTCCTGCAAAAGAGTACTTTTCTCTTCTTGCTCTATTAATCAGTGGGGGTCTCAGCACTCACACCACCACCATCAAAAGTGTTGATACATCTCTATGACATATTAAACATTTTCTGAAAACTCAGTAACTCTTTAAAGGGGTTGTCCGGGATTGGGAAGATTGGTGTGTGTGGACAACAGTGCCCTAAATTTTACACTCATGCCTCTCCTACCTTTACCAGACAATTCTTATGCCACTTTTGCCATTGACAAAATCCCAGCCGGAAGTACCGTTTTTTCTTACAGTCAGTGACGTACCGGGTCCCTTTCTGCCGAGCGAAGCCTCTTCTTCCGCCCAGCAGTAAGCCCGGTGACGTCACCGGCACTGATGGGCGGGCTTTAGCGCTGCCCTAGCCAGTAAAACGGCTAGGGCAGCGCTAAAGCACGCCCATCAGAGTCTGTGACATCACCGAACACACTGCCAGGCGGAAGCCTCCGTCCGGCAATGTGTTGTTGTAAACAAAAGAGCCCATGCACTGTGCGATCTAGCGCAGGGCAAGGCAGCGCAACGGAGCATGAGATGCTCCGATGCTAGCATCAGGGGGGCTGCCTGGGTGAAAATATGGGTATTTCCGGGTTCAGCTCTGAACCTGGACAACCCCTTTAAGTATATACATACACATCAGTTCCCTAATGTACTTCATCAGAAGATGGCTTCTAAATTTATCTGAGAAATTCTGAATACACAGAGAAGTAACCTTACACCAGCTAAGCCAGCAGAAGGCAGTAATCCGGCGCAACGGAAGCGCTCCAGCAATGTGGTGAATCCGCAGGAAGTTGTCCAGCAGTCGGAAATAAAAACATCACTTCTTTATTCCAAACTACGGTATTAATAATCACTCCAGTGGCGGATTACATAACTGTTAACGCATTTCGCTTAACAGATCTAGCTCGTGACAATAGCTGGATACACACGTACAAAGGGGTCGTGCATGATGGCGTATAAGTAACTCCATTTTGTTTTACACAGCAACGTGTATTACGATTGCATCAGGCCAGTGCACTATTCTAAGATTTCCATTTGTGCCTTTCTCCCTCTGTAGTATTGAGACCAGATTAGAAAATGCATACATACATTTGTTTAACCAGCCTTACTTCACAAGGTCATTCTCATGTTTATACCTGAATGATTAACTGTCGCTACTATGAAACATCTATTTCTGTAAGTGCAGAGCTCATGTGTATTCAGGCCATACGATAAGACTAATGCTAACATATGATTGGATGTAATGGGAGGTCAATCCTCCCCTATATTAAGTGTTGGCACGCAGTGAATAAACCAGAATGGATTGGAAATAGACATGTGTTCATATGGTCTATCTTCTTCATTCTCCCGGTACCGGTAAGGCTTAATTCAAGCTGGCCACTGAAATCATGTGTTAGGGACACACCGTTAGGGAAGAGAGTAAAAATTTCCTTACAGATCTGGGGACTCAGTCCGGGATTGGGAGGGTCAACTCTTCAGGTCTACCGTGAAAGACATCAATTTTTGTCCGCCTTGGACCTGGGAGCAATGACCAAAAATCCCATTCAAGTAAGTCGAACCATCTATTTATGATTTCAGTGGATTGCGATGTCTGGGACACGCGCAAAAGCTCAGGGAGCTTGTTGATTGTAAGCGGCTCATATCAGAGTCCATATCGTTAGGTAAAAATGTTGATTATAAGAGGCTTAGTAAGTCCATATCGTTAAGAGATAGTGCACTATATAAGGATATCTGTTCCGGGAACAGAAGGATACAAGCTTGAATTAACTCTTATGTATATATAGTATAAGTATTTTAGAAGTAATAAGATTATCTGTTTGTGTGAGATACTGATCGGTTGGTAAGTGTACGGTCATATCCCACTGTTATTATCAAATTGATGTATTTTGGGTTAACTACTGTTAATGTGTAAAATTGTTTGTGTTGTGGAGGACTGCAAGACGCCCCAGTTTTTCGGCTAAGAGCGATCTGTTGACCCGGAAAATTTGAACGCAAGTGGCAGTCCGAAACAACAATAGTCGATAGGGGTCCAAAGAGTATAGAGAGACATTAAGATACGAATCAGCTGATCAGTTGACAGGTCTTGTCGGCGCTATTTCAGTGCAGTACAGCCAGTCCTGACAGCGATTGTCTCACTTATTCTTTGAACTATAAATACTAACATGGGAGGACAAGGGTCTAAAACTAAATTCCCTAAACCAGAACCAGGAGAGACTTGCAAAATCTATGTAGCCCATGTTAGTCCAACAAACTATTACCTGATCAACCCGTGGGTAGATAATCTAGCAGGCTGGACTGAGGTAATGGATGCTGCAGATCCATTCCGCAGGGACGGTGATAATAGTATTTATCATATGGATATGGTCAAAGGACTATGTCTAGGTGATAAAACAGCCTGGCCGCATTTCGATGCGGATCCTTCCTGGGACATGGATTACATGTCCAGGAGTGCAGAACAATGGCTGGAAATAGCCCCCCACTGGTATGATGCAGGTAATAGCAAGAAGAATAAGAATCTAAAAAGTCCCAAAAATGATAGGTCTCTACATGAAATAGAACAGGAGGTAGGTACAAAGAAGAGAAGTCAGAAACCCCCTCCACCCTATAATAAATCCACCCCCACGGCACCTCTGTATCCAGTTCTGACTCAGATTGAGGAAGATGCTGTAACAGTGGTTATACCATTAAAACTAGAAGAAAAATACCGACCCCCCATGCCAACATTTGGAAACATAATGGAGCGCGGTCTAAATATTGGCACACCGCATACTAGTTATACTACACGCAGTACAAGTAGAATAAAATGTGAAACAGAATGTTATGCCCGGCTGGCAACAGGGATGAAAATCAGTTACATCAGAACTCCCGTGATTGTGAAGGGGGGCTATTGTGAGTGAGAAGACACAGCAGAGTCAGGAAGTTAATTCATGGCAAGGGAAAAAGTGTCTCAGTGTTTGCAATTAGAAAGGGCTTGTGTTAAACGTTCAGAAATGAACTGGTTAAGTTTTGTTGCCCTAATGATCTGTGTGTGTTTAAATAGTGACGATTTATAGTCCCTAGAATTAGAGATTACAGCACTAAAAGATGGACAGTTAATGCATAAGTGTATTGATAGTTGAAGAGAGAAGTTGTTAAAGGATAATAATAGCCTGGTGCAAGCTGAGTAATGGTGAAAAAGTGTATATGGAAGTGACTGAGAGAACTTGAAGTTAGAGAAATGAAATGAGCAGCATTTCTTATTTCAAGATGGAGGATTTTGAATCCTATAGAGAACAAAGGTTGCCATGAGGCATCCCTCCCCCCCACCACATTCCAAAATGTCACTTGTAGTACTACAAAAAAACTTCTTCCTGTCCTGTTTGAGATGTGTTTTCAGAGAGAACTCCCTCCCATCTCACCCCTCTCCTCTGCTCAGGAATTTCATATGGGGGTTGAGGGGGGAGGGGGGGCTGCTAATTGGTAATGCATAAGCAGCAATGTGAAGATACTAACCTGTGTTATCTATAAGATATTCCAGACAGGGCTCCAGTATTGATTGTATCTTTCCCAATTGTATGTTCCGATGGTTTAAAATGTGCCTGCAGTGATGATGCTAATTGGAAGTGTCCACTCGTAACAATCTAAGGTTGCACCCAATAAGTTCTTATTCAGATGTGAGTAAAAGTTTGAGGAACATGTGGTACAGCTGAATGTCCTTGATGTATTGCTTTACTTCCCCTGTTTCAACACTCCTGAAATAGGAGACGCAAGGCAGAGGAAATGGGGGAAGTGTTAGTTATATACAATAAGTGGCGATGTGTGTAACACTAAAAAAAAAAAAAAAAAAAAAAAAAAACGACATGGCATATAAGATGATTTGTTAATTTTAACAAAATGACTGTATGATTAACATGTATATTGTTTTACAGCGACAGACCATCAGCAATTGCTGTGTTTGTCTGTGCTGCAAGTTTTGGGATGTAACAAAGAGATTGTGTGATTGGGTGAAAGATACATGATTCAGTGGAATGTGAATGGGTGTGGCTCTGAGTTATATGTACGTAGCAGAGCTGTGTGTGTAATTCATATTTTATGTATAAGGGCGTGGTTATGAGCTGGTTTGTGAAGATGAGTACATGAAAATGTATATGAATGCGTATGGAATACGGTATTTGTTTTTAAATATGCGCATTAAGAATTTTATTTTATTTTATTGGAAGTTTTTGGGTTTTTTATTGGTACCAACAGCATTGATCAAGCTGTACATTTTTATTTCAATGAAAAGTTTTTATGGGCCCTTTGTGTGTTCATGTCTGTATTGTCAGATCTGTTTGTTTCAATGTTTGCAGTTACATGTTCAGTGTTGTGCTTAACATCAGAGCTCTGCTCGTATGGACAGCTAAGATACTAATGGCAGAACAGAAGACAGACCAAAGCGTCCACCAAAAGGGGTGGACTTAGGTGACTCAGAGTGTCAGGAAGGAAATGTGAGCCCTCTATGGGAATAAATGGGGTACTGACAAGGACATACAGAACAGATTCCTTACCAGTAGAAACCATGGACAGGGAATACATCATGTCATGTATTTAGCATTATACTAGATTGCCCAGTCAGCCTATTAGGGAGAGATTTGTTCATTAGGCTTAACTTGCAGGTATCAAATAATCAGGACATAAGAGTACACTCAGGTCTCATTCCAGTCTCTACACCAGTGCCACTGATTCTTGCGAACATACAGGACCACCCAGAATTAACCCTGCATTATGGTCCTCAAATGAATATGACACAGGATTCATAGATTGCACACATTACACAGCTACTGTGAAACCAGGTGTCATCTCAGTGTTCCAGAAACAATACCTGCTGTTAAAAGAGAAACTTGATGGGCTTAGGCCAATGATAGAAGAATTCCTACAAAAGGGAATCCTGGAAGAGGTGATTTCACCCTACAGCACGCCCGTGAATCCAGTGACAAAGGCAGATGGTGCTGCCCGCTTTGTACAGGATTTAAGGGCCATCAACAACATCATTGTGCCTATAGCCCCTGTTGTACCTGATTTCACTTAATTATTATCTGCCATTCCAGCAGACGCTGTTTGGTTCAGTGTGATAGATCTGAAAAATGCTTTCTTTTCTATCCCAGTTGATAAGATAACCAGACTACTTTTTGCTTTTTCCTTTGACAGACGCCAACTGACCTGGTGCAGAGATGCCCCAGGGATATGCTGATTCACCTGTAGTGTACAGCATAGTCCTCCGAGCGATGTTAGAGTCATGGTACATCCCCCCAAGGTTCTGTGCTGCTGCAATATGTTGATGATTTATTACTGTGTAGCATGTCAGCGGAGGCCAGCATTCAGGATGGTTTATCACTGTTATAATGGTTGTCAGGATGTGGTCACAAAGTGACACTTAAGCAAATGCAATGGTGTAAAATGCAGGTTGAATACTTGGGCTTTGTCCTCACAAAAGGTGAACGGAGAATCAGCGCAGAAAGAGTCCAGTCTATTGCGGGTTTGGTCGCCCCGCACACCAAGAAAGAAATGTTATCTTTCCTTGGTATGATAAACGGTAGACAATGGATTACTGGTTGCTCCCACTATTGACAATGTTTTGAGGCAAGCCACTCTGGATGGAAATCCAGATTTGATTAAATGGTCTTCTGAAATGTACAATGCATTTGATTATCTGAAATGTTCGCTCATGTCGAGTCCAGGGCTGGGCCTCCCTGACTATAATATGCCCTTCCACATGTTTGCACGCCAAAATTGTAAAACCATGGCGGGTGTACTGACACAAGAAAACGGAGGCAAGTTGCGTCCTTGTGTGTTTTTCTCAAAGGTAATGCCCACCTCTGTCCAGGGGATGCCGGCATGTCTGCGTTCTCTTGCAGCCTGTGCTATGATGGTAGAGTCGGCAAATTCTTTCACAATGTGACATTACACCATTTTGCACACCACTCATGATGTTGTAGGCCTACTCAAGGACATCCGCACTCAACACAGCAGGCAGCTGAGCTTATTGCACTCACTAGGACATGTATTCTACATGCTGATAGACCTGTCACCATTCATACTGAGAGTAGGTACACACATGGGGTAGTGTGGGACCATGGTATGATCTGGCAGAGGAGAGGATTTACGGCAGCAGATGGTAAGGAACATGTCTCACAGGGCAATGCGCTGGCAGTTAAGATGGCGAAATGAGTTGCCAAAAGCAACCTCACAGGTTTGTATAACCATTGGGAGATGCCATGTTTGGCATCTCCAACCCCTGAGATGCTGCAAATACTTACTGATCTTCAGTGGTATGTCACTGAACAGGAACAGCAGGACTGGTGTTATCCAGTATTGCAGAAAAATCCTGAGATAGGATTAGTCTGCGAAGAGGGGAAGTTATGCATTCCCCAACACAGTGCTTCCATCTTAAGTAGCACATTTCCACAGAGTAGGACATTCCACAGAGTAGGACATAAACAGCATTGAGATACTCATGGGTAGGCCTTTCCCCACACCATGGGCAAGACGCCCCCTGGTGGTGCAGGAAGGGGACTTGGACCTGATCAGAGAGAAGTACTAATCTGATCAAAGTCCTCAGTAAAACTGAAGAAAAAGTGGCTTGTAAGTCTCCTTCTCTTTCACAGGAATCAACCCGTCCATTCCGGATAGGCAACCAGGTGATGATCAAGATCTTAAAGAAGGGAAAGGAACCAGGAAGTTTCACCTACGGACAACCCACCGAGGTAGTCGCGATCACCAGAACAGCAGTCCTCACTGAACAGTCACCCACGTGGATCCACGCCACAAGGATTAAGTTGGTGAAGAAAAGAGAGGTACTAACGGGGGCAGACAGCCCTGACCTCCAACGAGGCCCAGAGGTACTAACGGGGGCAGACAGCCTTGACCTCGAAGAAGATACAGAAGGGGTACTAACGGAGGCAGACAGCCTTGACCCTCAACGAGATGACGCAGTTGGGAAATTCCTCGAGATGGCTGAGATGCAGTGCCTTAATAATTGCAATTTTGTGTCTCCTACTTACTGTCCCATGGCTGTGGGACAGACAGATATACCTGAAAACAGAATGCAGAGGGGAAGACAATCTGTGGAAGACAAAGGAGAACTTATGGCTGTACCTGGCCAAAACTCTGAACTTAACTGACTTTTGTCTCCGAACCACTTTATCGGCATCTAACATTTTGGAGACATGTCTGGTAGCAGTCCCCACCCCAGTAGCTGTATGGACGGGGCTCCTACGTTCCCAATGGAATGACACTGATTTGGAGGATCATGATGTTAAATATGGATATGTAAATCCTTATCATGCTTGTTATGACTGTCCTACATATGAGACTCTGCAGAGTAATATGATAGAAATAATTACAGGTCTTGTCACAGCAGCAGAAATATGTTATAACTTCACCTGTGATGAGACACTATTGCCTCCCTGCATACAAGCAAAAATGCAGAATAAGACTAAGCCAAATATTTGTGATAGAGATATAGATAGTTGTAAAAAGATAGTATCAGGAAAAAATATGCAATGTAATATTACTAAAACAGTACCATCCCTAGACAAACATGTACCTCTACCAGCAGGATGGGTATTGGCCTGTGGAAATACTAGTCACACATACATACCGGCCAATATTACAGAGGGACCCTGTACAATAGCCAGGCTGACATTAGCAATGATACCACTATTCCCAGCAATGCAGACACGACACACGAGAGACACTTCCCTACAGTTACCGGAAAATTGTGATTATAATGTGAATCTCCTCTCTAGATCAGAATATATGAGTTTAGGGGTATCTTTGATAGGAGTACCAGGGTTGGCCATATATAACCACAGGACAATATCAAAACTTGCCTGTTTTATGGTAAAACAGATAAATGTCACTAGTGCAATTCTGCAAGATATGCTTCTGGATATACAATCATATAAAAAGGCTATCTTGCAGAATAGGGCAACTATTGACTATTTATTGCTCCAACATGGTGTAGGATGCTCAGCGTTCGCAGGGATGTGTTGTTTCAATTTATCAGATAACTCCCGTGGTATAAAAGATAAAATAGGCCAACTAGAAGACATGATTAAACATATAAAACAAGATGTTGACCAAGGTTGGTGGGACTGGCTTTTTGGCTGGATACCTGACTTTGGTCAAATAAGATATGTTGTAGGAGTGGCATTTGCCGTGATCGCTGCAATAGTGGGTCTCTGCTGTTGTCTACAGTGTGTGCCCTCCCTTCTGGCCGTATGTAAAAATGTGTCCGAAAGAGGGGTACACTCAACATTCCTCTATACTCCGGTAGAGGTAGAAGAGGCAAACACAACCCCAACAAAGCCTGAGGATTATACTCCTGAAGGGTATATGGAATACCTAAAGGCTTACAAGCAAACAAAGGAAGAGCAGAGAAAGAACCATATAGTTTAAGATAAATATAAGGTTCTAAAGAGGGGATTGATGGCGTATAAGTAACTCCATTTTGTTTTACACAGCAACGTGTATTACGATTGCATCAGGCCAGTGCACTATTCTAAGATTTCCATTTGTGCCTTTCTCCCTCTGTAGTATTGAGACCAGATTAGAAAATGCATACATACATTTGTTTAACCAGCCTTACTTCACAAGGTCATTCTCATGTTTATACCTGAATGATTAACTGTCGCTACTATGAAACATCTATTTCTGTAAGTGCAGAGCTCATGTGTATTCAGGCCATACGATAAGACTAATGCTAACATATGATTGGATGTAATGGGAGGTCAATCCTCCCCTATATTAAGTGTTGGCACGCAGTGAATAAACCAGAATGGATTGGAAATAGACATGTGTTCATATGGTCTATCTTCTTCATTCTCCCGGTACCGGTAAGGCTTAATTCAAGCTGGCCACTGAAATCATGTGTTAGGGACACACCGTTAGGGAAGAGAGTAAAAATTTCCTTACAGTGCATAGCATGAAAGCAATCTCCTATCCATAGGATGGAGGATAACTGATTAGTGGGGGTCCGACCTCTGAGATCTCGAGAACGGAGAACCCATGTTCCCTTCCTGGTGGAGTTCCAGGCCGAGCATGCCCCTGCCACTCCAGTCTTTCTCTGTGGCATTGCCAGAAAAAGCCAAATGCTCCCCCTAGCAGTGACTCCAGTCATCTAGAATAGGGAAACGGGATTTTGCGCTCTATAATGGAATTAATCAGCATAGAATTTTACTTTCCTTCATTACTTATATAGTTACTGGCTTGTGACAAACAATGGACAGATATAATAGCTAATGGCATCAGATGTACAGCTCGCAGGGCATCCTCCTTGGGCAATATCATCAGTCCCAGTCTTTTTCAAGATAAAAGCAAAAAAAAAACGCACCTCAGACATGGCTTGTGAACAAGGGCAGCTTACAGGTGTGGCCACCATATGTGCATTTGCTGTGAACATACTAGGGTCAGCAAAAGGTTCAGATCTACTGCAAGCAACAAGGAATATGATAGAAAATCATATCTAAATTGCAATACTAAATTTGCGGTATATCTGATCACTTGCGACCTTTGTAATCTGCAACATGTGGGATGTACTAGCAATGAAATAAAGATCAGAGTTCGTAGACATATATCTGAAGCCGCAATATTTCAGCGACAAGTCTGCACTTTGCAATAGTACATGGAGGCGATACATCTCACTTAGTTTAGGCCTGTACAGGGGGTTGAAAGAGTTGGTTTTCCGGTGAGAGGGGGGGCCACAGAAGAAAATTACTGAACAGAGAAGCATTTTGGATTTTTCAATTAGATTCACGGCAACCAAGGGGTTTAAATAAAAGACACGATCTTATTTTGCAGTACTGAGAGAATTTTTTTCTTTTTTCTTTTTTCTTCCGCTTGTTTGTTTTTCTCTTTCTTTTTGTGTAGGTATGTACTTTCATTCTCATTTTTGTATTGTTGTTTGGTAGGGCCATGTGCCTGTATGTCTATTTATTTTTTCTAGATAACACAGTTTTTTTGTGCATGTTTTTGTATCCATTTGAGTTTGGCTTTTTAAGTGTTAACAGTAATTGTGCCGGGTGTGTTTCTCTCTGGGCCATGTGACCTGCTGATTGCATGGCCAGGAGTTTGGGGAGCACATGAGGCACAATCCACTGCAATTTTCAAATGTCACGAGGAAGGACCAAAATTGTCATATGGTCTGAAACGCGTTGATGAAACTATCCTGTATGAAGATTTTAACCGCATCAATAAAAAGTGTTTCCTCCTTAGACGTGGAGCTGGATGTTTTTTCCTTCATTACTTATATACAGGTTTGCTATTCACACCGAATAATTAGTGTTGCTTCACTGTACCATAATTTTACCATATGATATACAATATAAATGAGTTCTACACGAGTAAAACACGTTGATACAGGTTGTGGTCACTGTTGTGATCGGAATATACATGTTAAATGGAGTCTGTCATGTACTGGTCTCACTTCAAACTGCTTGAATTACATTAGAGCTCATATACACAGTTCACAAATGGTCCATTTGCCTTTTCTGCGGCTGTGATGATGAAAAATGAAGTTTCACAGGAGAAAAGTAGCTGACAGACTCCCTTTCATGGAATATATCTGGGTCCTGTGCAACGTATTTGGCATTATATATAATTATATAATAAATGTACTAGTCACGTTTTGGATGTACATGCCCTGACATATTATATACCTTATACTGTATGTCAGTGAGATAAGTGTATGGTGCTCGTTGTATGTATAGACTGGCACTTACCTGCAGATGGTGTGAAATAATTGAAGAAAAGGCATCTTCTAGGAATAAATGGACCAGTAAGGACACAAAAATCCTCATGGGCGATCATTCAGGAGGCGCTGCAGTCTGTACCAGTGCTGATAGTGGCAGTTGATCTCTCTGTAGTCATAGCAACCATTGTGAATGATAACATTCTGTGCCTATGGAGTGACAGTTTATGATGTCACATGACCTGCCTAATGTAGCCAATCAGAGTCCATGCCACAAATTCAAAACTGTGCATATACAGTATAGATTTATACATAGCTCTTTCTGAGGTTCAGAATGGCAATCACATGAGCTAACATTCAGTTACCTAGAACAGATCATTAACCTATAATGTAGCAATGTGTTCTCTGATGCCGGAGTTGATTTTGGAGACAAAAGATCCAGATGGAGATCGGTTTACATAACTACATAAAGCAAGTTATAATAATATGTTTATTGGGTATTGAAGGTTCACGGTATCACATCTGTAGTGCAGTATATATGGATAAATGGACAGTACGTAGTCTATGCCGTCACCCCCTGAAGAAACTGTTCCTCAGGGATGGAATTTAAATATAGTGGGGGGAAAGTTATCATCAGCACTTGCACCTGAAAACTTGTGTCAAAAAGTTTCAGAGCATGCCATATTTTCCTAAAAATGTAGCAACTTTTTTTCATTTTTATGCCGCTCTTGACACTTTTAAAAAGTAGGTTGAAAGTGGGTGTAGTTAGCTATGTTAATTAACCTTAGAGTTACAGTATCAATGGTGGAGTCCTAAAAAGTCACAAAAAGATGCAAAATTACTTCAGCAAAGGGGTGCTGTGCATTATAATTAAAGATGCTCTAAATGTATCAAATACTGTGTAGTCTGCTAAATTTAAAAGGGTTTTCTGACACTTAAATACTGATGACCTATCCTCTGAATAGGTCATCAGTATCTGATCGGTGGGGGTCCGACACCAGGGACCCCCGCCGATCAGCTGTTTGAGATGCCCCCATAGTGCTCCCCCCCATAATGTGCCAGTATATAGAGCCCCACCCCCCTTCTTGCCATACTGTACAAAAATTTATTAAAACACTGCGATGCGATGCAGGCCTCTTCCGGCCTGTGTCCCGCTCTGTACGGCTCAGGCAGCGCGATGACATCATTGTGCCACCTGCACCGGCCTCTGATAGGCTACAGGAACTAGGCCTGCAGCCTATCAGAGGAACAGGCAAGGGAGACGCCTCTCCCCTGCTCCTCCGCACCATTCATCTGTATCGCTGTCCTGAGGAGAGCGATACAGATGAATAGAGAGATGAGCGCTTCCACAATGGAAGCGCTCCTCTCTCCCTGCTGCTGCCAGCGCCGCCAGGCCCGGAATGTTTCACTACATTCTCTGGGAGGGGGGGGGGGCAATTGCCCCGTTGCCCCCCCTGGATCCGCCAATGGTACGGAGTATTGTAGGGCAGGTAACACACCACTGTGTTTCTGAGAAAGATACTCAAATTAGCGTTCTATTTTATGCCAGTAGACCTAAGATAGTTTTCATACATTTTTCTGAGAAACCCAGAGGAGTTTTGTGTTTTACAACAATACTTCTCATGCATACTCAGGAAATAGTACCCCAACCAAGGCCTCTCATTCAGCCATGCTTTTCTCATCTCTGCCAAAAGGTAGTTACCCAGAAAGAGCTGGATTTCTGGTTTGAAGCACGAAATATTCCTTTCTTTTGGAAAGGAGATTAGCTTGTGTGTCTCTTTTTTAGAGAAGCATTATGTGGGGGGTGCAAGTACAGCAATAGATTCAAAGAGATATAAGAGATAGTAGTGGTGTCCTTAGAGACTAGAAAATAATTTAATTTGCAAAAAAAGGACCCTTAAAACGTCAACTTTATTAGGATTAATTTAAAATCCCCTTGTAAACCCTCAGAGATATAGGTAATTGTTCAGGGCAAAAAAATGGCCCAACAAATTTTGTACAAATAGTGTCCAAATGATGACAAGTGTAATGACAAAGTTTCATAAAATGAAAGGGACAGGGTTATAAGGGTTCAAGAATATGGAACAACGAGCGGGAAGCACTTTCCCTGTAGAGGCCCTAATGAAAACCTCAGCCCAGGGACAACACCTACTGGTGGGGTCTCCCTGTCCTCGTGCCTATCCTACAGAACCCTGGAATGCCCTAAATGATTTGGATTATTAATAACAACATACCGACGCGGTTCCTCAGGGGGGGTGGTAATAGTTAGAAATAGTCCCAACTATATTGATAATATATTTGATGTAATAAGATAAACACAACAGGTTAGGCAGACTTAAAAATGGCTTCCAGATACATCACATGTTCCTGACGGGCTTTTGGAAGAGGATACAACATGTGAAGTGCCCCATCAGTCGCCAAACTGCCTCAGGTGGGGTGCTCGATGTAGCAGTTACAGTCACTGCTACATTTCTAACTATTACCTCCACTCCCCCCCCCAACCTTCCCGAGGAACCTGTCCTGGGGAAACGCGTTGGGGTGTTGTTATTAATAATCCAAATCATTTAGGGCATTCCAGGGTTCTGTAGGACAGGCACGAGGACAGGGAGACCCCACCATTAGGCCTCTTTCACACGAGCGTCGTGTGTGAGGGCCAGATAGGATGCGGGTGCGTCGTGGGAAAATGCGCGTTTTAATGCGTTTTGCACGCGCGTGAGAAAAATCGGCATGTTTTGTACCCAGACCCGTACCCGGACTTCTTCACAGAAGTTCAGGTTTGGGTTTGGGATCGGTGTTGTGTAGATTTTATTATTTTGCCTTATATCATGGTTATAAGGGAAAATAATAGCATTCTTAATACAGAATGCTAAGTAAATTAGGAATGGAGGGGTTAAAAATAAAAAATAAAATTTAAACTCACCTCATCCACTTGTTCGCGCTACCCGGCTCGTCTTCTTTCTTCTTCTTTGAGGACCTGGGAGAAAAGGACCTTTGGTGACGTCATTGAGCTCATCACATGGTCCATCACCTCCCATGTAATCAAAGAAGAAGAAAGAAGACGAGCCGGGCAGCGCGAACAAGTGGATGAGGTGAGTTTAATTTTTTATATATTTTTTTTTTAACTCCTCCATCCTTAATTTACTTAGCATTCTGTATTAAGAATGCTATTATTTTCTCCTATAACCATATTATTAGGGAAATGAATAATGATCGGGTCCCAATCCCAATCGTCACCTAGAAACCATGCGTGAAAATCGCACCGCATCTGCACTTGCTTGCGATTTTCACGCAGCCCCATTCACTTCTATGGGGCCTGCGTTGCGTGAACAATATAGAGCATGCTGTGATTTTCACGCAATGCACAAGTGATGCGTGAAAATCACCTCTCATGTGCACAGCCCCATAGAAATGAACGGGTCTGGATTCAGTGCGGGTGCAATGCGTTCACTGGAAAACTCGCCTGTGTGAAAGGGGCCTTAGGGGTTATGTGCACCCCTAATGTATGTGCACTCCTTATCATATGTACAGCCTTATGGAATGAATGGCGCTTTAATACGGTAATAAATAATAATAATAATTAGGGGTTGTCCCGGGGCTGAGGTTTTCATTAGGGCCTCTACAGGGAAAGTGCTCCCCGCTCGTTGTTCCATATTCACATTCTTATAACCCTGTCCCTTTCTTTTTATGAAGTTTTGTCATTACACTTGTCATCATTTGGACACTATCTGTAGTAAATTTGTTGGGCCATTTTTTTGCCCTGAACAATTACCTATATCTCTGAGGGTTTACAAGGGGATTTTAACTTAATCCTAATAACGTTGACGTTTTAAGGGTCCTTTTTTTGCAAATTAAATTCTATTATGAAAGAGCACTGATCGAACAGTTGAAGGCTACCACCAAAACCGTAGTGAAAAAATATTAGGAGAAAATTGATGTAGAAGGCACAACGAAATATGTATAAAAATATATATACTATAGAAGAGAAAACTTCTTCAAATCTGTTTCAGGTCTAATTTGTTAAACTATTTCAAAAGTTCAATTCAGACCTAAAGCAATTCTGAACTAATCAAATATGCTCCAATTAGCCTAAAAATTTGTATATAACACCTTATAGTCTTCAAATACTAACAAAGCCTCACCAACTAAACATGAGTCTAGAAGAGGAAAGATACACATTAGGCCGAGTTTACACTACAGTTATTTGGTCAGTTATTTCCATCAGTTAGGGCCCATTCCCGTAAGCCGTCCGTGACTGTGCTGCAGATCGGAAATTGCGGTCCTCAATTCACAGGTACCAGCCAAGTGAAGCCTATATTGCATTGACTTGAATGGGTCCGCGATCAGCAATATATGGCAAAGATAGGACATTTCCTATCTTTTGCGGTGCAGAGGCATGGACCCAAAAGCCCACAGAGGAGCTTCTGAGTGCTTCCAATTCGTGCCTCAACTCTTCTCCGTATCATATGGATTGCAGACCCATTCAAGGCAATACAGACACAGATGGCTTACAGTTGTGTGAATGAGCCCTTATTGTTAGCAAAAACCAGGTGCGGGTCAAAAACACAGAACAGAAGGAAATCTTTCCATTATTCCTGATCTCTGGAGTAGGCTTCACTACTGGTTTTGGCTCACAATAACTGATGGAAATAACTGACCAAATAACTGAAGTGTGAACTCAGCCTTAGGCTACATTCACGCGACCGTGTTGTGCGGTCCTCAAAACACAGATGCCGGACCGCACATGGCCAGCTCTATATAGAAAATGCCTATTCTTGTCTGCGATCCCTGCAGGCATCTAAGAACTGTCGCCTGCAAGACCACGCGGCCCAAGGCAGGGACCGCCGATGCATAAGTATGCACCTGGCAAATTTTTGTGAACGTGTGTAAGGAGGACCAGTAGCCGCCTTACACAACTGAGCAGCCGAAGCGCTATTCTCCCAAGCCCAAGAAGTGCCCACCGCTCAGTGAAGTGAGCCGTGACACCTAAGGGCAGAACCCTGCTCCGGGCGCGGTATGTTTCAGCAGTTGCAGACCGAATCCAATGTGCAATCGCCACCTTGGAGGCCGCCAATCCCTAGTGAGGACCCTTCAGAAGACAAAAAGGGGGTCCGTACGCCAGAAGAGACTGGAGGGTGCCAAATAATGATCGGAGCTCTGACAACGTCCAATAATGTAACTTCCTTCCGTAGGGTGTGAAGGGGAGGGACAGTGAAGGAAGGACAATGTCCTCATTGATATGGAAGTCAGAGACCACCTTCGGGAGAAGAAGGAATGAGCGGAGAACCGCCTTATCCTTGTGAAGAACCAGGAAGGGCTTTCTGCAAGAGAGCGCCCCCAACTCGGACGCCCGTCTGATGGATGTGATAGCCACAAGAAAAGACTACCCTCTAGGACAGGAGCCGGAGTGAGATCTCCCACAAGGGCTCAAAGGGAGAAGACTGGAACGCTGAGAAAACTATATTCGGATCCCAAGGCAGTAAGGACGGTACGGAGGAACCGTATGTGCCACTCCCAGAAGGAAGGTTTCCATGGCACCAGGGAAACCAGAGTACACTGGAAGCTGCCCCAGGATAGAATCGCCAACACCTGACCCATCAAGGTAAGGGCTAAACCAGGTCCAACCCTGATAGTAGAAAGGATAGGATAGCGGGGAGAGAAAAAACTGAGTGAGGGGATGTCCCGGCTTTCACAGAAGCCCAAGAAGGACCTCCAGGTCTTAATAGATCCTGGGCGATGCAGGCTTCATGGCGTGTATCATAGTGCAGATGACATCCGCCGAAAACCCTCTCCACGTCAGAATGGCAGTTTCAATAGCCACGCCGTCAAACAAAGACCCTAAATGCTGATGTAGGATCGGACCCTGTGAAGAAGGTCGTCTCTGAGCGGCAATGACCAAGGGACGTCTCCTGGAAGGAGAAAGAGGTCGGAGCCAGAGGAGGAAGAAGACAGGAGAAGAACAGGCTAGGTCTAAAGCCCATTTCACAACTGAGACCGGCGCTATACGGAAGCAGCCAAAGATTAAGTGGCTGTGCAAAAAAACTCTGCCTGATGAGGAAGCCAGGCAAGGGGAGTCACACTATATTGCTAGCCACATACCCCAGTAGAGGAGGGGGTCACCCACAGAGGCCACCGAATAAGTGCCCCTGCCTTGTAAGGGGAACAACTATGCCGTCAGAACAGGGACTGCCCCTGGAGAGTTAAACTGGCTAGAGATGCCACGAGGTAGGTGGCAATGCCTTAACCGTAGGTGTGCTGTGAAGGTGGAGCAGCCTCTTCCATCCTTGTCAAGGGGAGTGCTAACCTTCTCTTCTTTCATACTAACCATTGGCCCTTGTTGTAGAGCGGGCCCCTGAGTGATAATGAACGAGGGAGGGGGAAGAGGGCTAATACTTACCTAGTCCCGTGTACTCACCTCATCCTGCCGCAATCTTCACCCTTCCTCTTCTCAAGCAGGGTCACCCCTTTAGCTGCTGGCACCATAGTGGCAGGACGCTAGAAGAGGGACTTGGATGGGTGACCCTTCTGCTGGCGGGATGCAGGGGAGCTAGGCTGCCCTGGTCCACCTTGTTTTCTTGTGGGGGAGTAGGCAGCGTGGCGGACCAACACTGGCGTGCTCCGCCGGGAGAACAGGGAGGTGAGGTGACCACTGTTTCCCACCTGAAAGAAGGAAAAATAAAAAAATAAAATAAAAAATCTTCAGGAGCTACCCGGCAGAGCAGGGAGGTCTTGCCTCCTATTGACACTAGAAAAAACTGAAGCTCTCTCTCCAGGGGGTATAGCTGCCAGGGGAGGAGCTAACAGCTTTTACTAGTGTCAACGCCTTCTAGAAGACATAGCTATACCCACGGTTCCTGTGTCTCCCCAATGAATATGGGCGAGAAATAGGACATGCTCTATATTTTTGCAGTGCAGTGGAACGGAACTGCGGATGCGGACAGCACACAAAACTGTGGAATGGATGAAGACCCATTCATATGGTCGTGTGAATGGACCCTTAGTTGTTAAGTTTATTATAAACCTTATTGCCACTTGCTATTAGATATGCTTTTTTAAATGCTGACCTTGTATCTGCTATTACTACTCATAGTGTAATTGTAATGAACCATTTCCCGTAAATGAGGAGAAAGAGCACAATATGTGAGTACTTTTCTCTCCTTGCTCTATTAATCAGTGGGGGTCTCAGCACTCACACCACCACCATCAAAAGTGTTGATACATCTCTATGACATATTAAACATTTTCTGAAAACTCAGTAACCCTTTAAAGGGGTTGTCCGGGATTGGGAAGATTGGTGTGTGTGGACAACAGTGCCCTAAATTTTACACTCATGCCTCTCCTACCTTTACCAGACAATTCTTATGCCACTTTTGCCATTGAAAAAATCCCAGCCGGAAGTGCCGTTTTTCTTACAGTCAGTGACGTACCGGGTCTACTTTCTGCCGAGCAAAGCCTCTTCTTCAGCCCAGCAGTGAGCCCGGTGACATCACCAGCACTGATGGGCGGGCTTTAGCGCTGCCATAGCCAGTAAAACGGCTAGGGCAGCGCTAAAGCACGCCCATCAGAGTCGGTGACATCACCGAACACACTGCCAGGCGGAAGCGTGAGCCCGTGCCATGTGCGATCTAGCGCACGGCAAGGGAGCGCATCAGAGCATGAGATGCTCCGATGCCAGCATCAGGGGGGCTGCCTGGGTGAAAATATGGGTATGTCCGGGTTCAGCTCTGAACCTGGACAACCCCTTTAAGTATATACATACATACACATCAGTTCCCTAATGTACTTCATCAGAAGATGGCTTCATAAATTTATCTGAGAAATTCTGAATACACAGAGAAGTAACCTTACACCAGCTAAGCCAGCAGAAGGTAGTAATCCGGCGCACGGGTAGCGCTCCAGCAATGTGGTGAATCCGCAGGAAGTTGTCCAGCAGTCGGAAATAAAAACATCACTTCTTTATTCCAAACTACGGTATTAATAATCACTCCAGTGGCGGATTACATAACTGTTAACGCATTTCGATCAACAGATCTAGCTCGTGACAATAGCTGGATGCATACGTACAAAGGGGTCGTGCATAGCATGAAAGTAATCTCCTATCCACAAAATGGAGGATAACTGATTAGTGGGGGTCCGACCTCTGAGATCTCGAGAACGGAGATCCCATATTCGCTTCCTGGTGGAATACCAGGCCGAGCATGCCCCTGCCACTCCATTCTTTCTTTGTGGCATTGCCAGAAAAAGCCAAATGCTACCCCTAGCAGTGACTCCAGTCATCTAGAATAGGGAAACAGGATTTTGCGCTCTATAATGGAATTAATCAGCATAGAATTTTACTTTCCTTCATTACGGTACTTATAGTTACTGGCTTGTGACAAACAATGGACGGATATAATGGCTAATGGCATCAGATGTACAGCTCGCAGGGCATCCTCCATGGGCAATATCATCAGTCCCAGTCTTTTTCAAGATAAAAGCAAAAAAAACACACCTCAGACATGGCTTGTGAACAAGGGCAGCTATAGGTGTGGCCACCATATGTGCATTTGCTGTGAACATACTAGGGTCAGCAAAAGGTTCAGATCTACTGCAAACAACAAGGAATATGATATAAAATCGTATCTAAATTGCAATACTAAATTTGCGGTATATCTGATCACTTGCGACCTTTGTAATCTGCAACATGTGGGATGTACTAGCAATGAAATAAAGATCAGAGTTCGTAGACATATATCTGATATTCCCCATTACAAAAGCCGCAATATTTCAGCGGCAAGTCTACACTTTGCAATAGTAACAATGGAAAAATGGGCGAGCACTCATACACTTGGCAACCAAATTGACATATGCAGAAAATATTTATTATTAAATCCCCATAAAATTCAAGTAATAAAAATAAGTAAAACTGTGTATTATAGCAATGACATACAAAAACTACAATCACATAAACTATAGTAGATATAATAGTATAGTCAATATTGTATTAAATGCGAAAAAATATGTGATAATAAAATGTTCAATACTAGTCTATAGTCGATAAATTCACTGATATAAATCACACAACAAAAACTTCAAGTATTGTCCAGGTCTTATATATGCTGTTTCCTTCGGTACAGCTTTTCGACGATAAAAGTAGTTGTTCCTTTACTATAAAAATTTTTTTCTTTCTCTGTATAGCCATACAGTTTTATCGGAGGCTTCTCAATACAGGTACATCACTTGTTTCACCAATAGTACATGGAGGCGATACATCTCACTTAGTAGTACAGGGGATTGAAACAGTTGGTCTTCCGGTGAGAGGTGCAGTGGTGTGTATCTTGGTTTTGTGCTGCCCTAGGCGAGACTAAACTCGGGCACCCCCCTAATATAAATTTTACCCACCCCTTCCTGTCAAGGCCAAACCCCTTTCTCTCTAAACCCCACCCCTTCCTGTCAAGGCCAAACCCCTTTCTCTCTAAACCTCACCCCTTCCTATGTGCCATCCACAGATCCCCCTCCCCTAAACAGTGCCATCCACAGATCCCCCTCCCCGAAACAGTGCCATCCACAGATCCCCCTCCCCTAAGCAGTGCCATCCACAGATCCCCCTCCCCTAAACAGTGCCATTCACAAATCCCCCTCCCCTAAACAGTGCCATCCACAGATCTCCCCCCTAAACAGTGCCATCCACAGATCCCCCTCCCCTAAATAGTGCCATCCACAGATCTCCCCCCTAAACAGTGCCATCCACAGATCCCCCTCCCCTAAATAGTGCCATCCACAGATCCCCCTCCCCTAAACAGTGCCATCCACAGATCCCCCTCCCCGAAACAGTGCCATCCACAGATCCCCCTCCCCTAAGCAGTGCCATCCACAGATCCCCCTCCCCTAAACAGTGCCATCCACAAATCCCCCTCCTCTAAACAGTGCCATCCACAGATCTCCCCCCTAAACAGTGCCATCCACAGATCCCCCTCCCCTAAATAGTGCCATCCACAGATCTCCCCCCTAAACAGTGCCATCCACAGATCCCCCTCCCCTAAATAGTGGCATCCACAGATCCCCCTCCCCTAAATAGTGCCATCAACAGATCCCCCTCCCCTAAATAGTGCCATCAACAGATCCCCCTCCCCGACGCTCACAGGAGAACATTTTCAAACTAATCATTAACTTTAACTCCCGCCTAGTGGGAGGAGCAGGCGCGTGACGTCAGTGAGTGAGCGCCGCCCGCACTGCCTGCTGTTACCAGAGCTAAGAGTCAAGACAGTGTAAGATATCCAGTAAAGAGATTAGCAATGATTAAAGTTAAAGTTAATGATTAGTTTATAAATGTTCTCCTGTGAGCGGCGTGGCCCTGTATATTCTAACCCCCAGGCAAGCATCCCTGTCACCATGGGAACGCCTGGGGGTTAGAATATACCATCGGATTTGAGTTTTTACGATCCCACTGAGATCGTGAAAACACAGATCCGATGGTATATTCTAACACCCAGGCAAGCGTCCCCGTCACCATGGGAACGCCTGGGGGTTATAATATACCATCGGATCTTCTGAGTATACCGGCGGCAACATATAAGACGGATGGGACAGGGGCAAACAAGGCATTTTGCCGCCCCATTGGCAAGTGCCGCCCTAGGCAAATGCCTTGTTTGCCTCATGATAGATACGCCACTGGAGAGGGGGGGACCACAGAAGAAAATTGCTAAACAGAGAAGCATTTTGGATTTTTCTATTAGATTCACGGCAACCAAGGGGTTTAAATAAAAGACACGATCTTATTTTGCAGTACTGAGAGAATTTTTTTCTTTTTTCTCCCGCTTGTTTGTTTTTCTCTTTCTTTTTGTGTAGGTATGTACTTTCATTCTCATTTTTGTATTGTTGTTTGGTAGGGCCATGTGCCTGTATGTCTATTTATTTTTTCTAGATAATACAGTTTTTTGTGCATGTTTTTGTATCCATTTGAGTTTGGCTTTTTAAGTGTTAACAGTAATTGTGCCGGGTGTGTTTCTCTCTGGGCCATGTGACCTGCTGATTGCATGGCCAGGAGTTTGGGGAGCACATGAGGCACAATCCACTGCAATTTTCAAATGTCATGAGGAAGGACCAAAATTGTCATATGGTCTGAAACGCGTTGATGAAACTATCCTGTATGAAGATTTTAACCGCATCAATAAAAAGTGTTTCCTGCTTAGACGTGGAGCTGGATGTTTTTTCCTTCATTACTTATATACAGGTTTGCTATTCACACCGAATAATTAGTGTTGCTTCACTGTACCATCATTTTACCATATGATATACAATAGAAATGAGTTCTACACAAGTAAAACACGTTGATACAAGTTGTGGTCACTGTTGTGATCGGAATCTATATGTTAAATGGAGTCTGTCATCTACTGGTCTCACTTCAAACTGCTTGAATTACATTAGAGCTCATATACACAGTTCACAAATGGTCCATTTGCCATTTCTGCGGCTGTGATGATGAAAAATGAAGTTTAACAGGAGAAAAGTAGCTGACAGACTCCCTTTAATGGAATATATCTGGGTCCTGTGCAACGTATTTGGCATTATATATAATTATATAATAAATGTACTAGGCAAGTTTTGCATGTACATGCCCTGACATATTATATACCTTATACTGTATGTCAGTGAGATAAGTGTATGGTGCTCGTTGTATGTATAGACTGGCACTTACCTGCAGATGGTGTGAAATAATTGGAGAAAAGGCATCTTCTAGGAATAAATGGACCAGTAAGGACACAAAAATCCTCATGGGCGATCATTCAGGAGGCGCTGCAGTCTGTACCGGTCCTGATAGTGGCAGTTGATCTCTCTGTAGTCATAGCAACCATTGCAAATGATAATATTCTGTGCCTATGAAATGACAGTTTATGATGTCACATGACCTGCCTAATGTAGCCAATCAGAGTCCATGCCACAAATTCAAAACTGTGCATATACAGTATAGATTTATACATAGCTCTTTCTGAGGTTCAGAATGGCAATCACATGAACTAACATTCAGTTACCTAGAACAGATCATTAACCTATAATGTAGCAATGTGTTCTCTGATGCCGGAGTTGATTTTGGAGACAAAAGATCCAGATGGAGATCGGTTTACATAACTACATAAAGCAAGTTATAATAATATGTTTATTGGGTATTGAAGGTTCACGGTATTACATCTGTAGTGCAGTATATATGGATAAATGGACAGTACGTAGTCTATGCCGTCATCCCCTGAAGAAACTGTTCCTCAGGGGTGGAATTTAAATATAGTGGGGGGAAAGTTATCATCAGCACTTGCACCTGAAAACTTGTGTCAAAAAGTTTCAGAGCATGCCATATTTTCCTAAAAATGTAGCAACCTTTTTTCATTTTTATGCCGCTCTTGACACTTTTAAAAAGTAGGTGGAAAGTGGGTGTAGTTAGCTATGTTAATTAACCTTAGATTTACAGTATCAACAGTGGAGTCCTAAAAAGTCACAAAAAGATGCAAAATTACTTCAGCAAAGGGGTGCTGTGCATTATAATTAAAGATGCTCTAAATGTATCAAATACTTTGCAGTCTGCTAAATTTAAAAGGGTTTTCTGACACTTAAATACTGATGACCTATCCTCTGAATAGGTCATCAGTATCTGATCGGTGGGGGTCCGACACCAGGGACCCCCGCCGATCAGCTGTTTGAGATGCCCCCATAGTGCTCCCCCCCATAATGTGCCAGTATATAGAGCCTCACCCCCCTTTCTTGCCATACTGTACAAAAATTTATTAAAACACTGCGATGCGATGCAGGCCTCTTCCGGCCTGTGTCCCGCTCTGTACGGCTCAGGCGGCACGATGACGTCATTGTGCCACCTGCACCGGCCTCTGATAGGCTACAGGAACTAGGCCTGCAGCCTATCAGAGGAACAGGCAAGGGAGACGCCTCTCCCCTGCTCCTCCGCACCATTCATCTGTATCGCTGTCCTGAGGACAGCGATACAGATGAATAGAGAGATGAGCGCTTCCACAATGGAAGCGCTGATCTCTCCCTGCTGCTGCCAGCGCCGCCAGGCCCGGAATGTTTCACTACATTCTCTGGGAGGGGGGCAAATTGCCCCGTTGCCCCCCCTGGATCCGCCAATGGTACGGAGTATTGTAGGACAGGTAATACACCACTGTGTTTCTGAGAAAGATACTCAAATTAGCGTTCTATTTTATGCCAGTAGACCTAAGATAGTTTTCATACATTTTTCTGAGAAACCCAGAGGAGTGTTGTGTCTTACAACAATACTTCTCATGCATACACAGGAAATAGTACCCCAACCAAGGCCTCTCAGGCAGCCATGCTTTTCTCAGCTCTGCCAAAAGGTAGTTACCCAGAAAGAGCTGGATTTCTGGTTTGAAGCACAAAATATTCATTTCTTTTGGAAAGGAGATTAGCTTGTGTGTCTCTTTTTTAGAGAAGCATTATGTGGGGGGTGCAAGTATGTAGTGTACGGGAACTGTAATACCCGTCACTACCAAAGTGTCACTTGGTGTGCTGTCGTCCCTCCTAATTATGGGGAAGTTGTTATATGTCAGTTTTATAAAATGTCATGTAATGTAATGCTATGTGTTTCCCTGTTACTGTGACACTTGCATGTACAGGCCTGCTAGGGGTGTCATTCCAGCTTCTTAGTCACTAGAGGGAGCTAGAGAGCCCTAGTTTATATAAGGCCCAGACAGGGAAGGGAAAGGCAGACGGAGTCTAGTGTCTGTAAGCTACAGTTGGAGATTAGACAATGTCAGAGACAAGTCCAGGCCTGAAGCCTGCTGTCCAGGAGAAGATTCCCTCCTGAATTCCCATATGCAGAAACAGGAATATCTTAGCTAAAGAGCCTGAGGAAGCCGAGAGAGACAGAGGCAAAGTGCAGAGAAGCAAGAGGTACTTAAAAATAACAGAGGAGGTACTTTCTAAAGCTATAGCCAAGGATATAAAGCCAGAACTAGGTTATTGGGCCTTGGTGAAGAATTGCTATATTCCAGGAACAGACAGAAATAGAGTGCAAGCTCCTGTACTGCAAGTCCTGTGTTCAACACTCTGTAATCACCCTGCTCAAGCTGTAATTGCCTGCATCAACCGTATTGCAAAATCGACTGTATGCCAAGGAACTGCGATTCCAATATTGTCTCTGCATGAAAACTACTAAAGTTGGAGTTCTGTTTTAATACCACGTGTTCCTCAATTTATTCCTGCTATCCGCAAACGGCGTGCCACCGTTTACTTGGCACTGGCGTCACGAACTATCTATACCATCACCTGCCCTTGCAGAGAGTCAGCTGTACCAGGTTAGTGTCTATTGCACTACATCACCCAGAAACACCTATTGCACACAACTTGAGTACGCTGCACCTCTCTTTTGGCGTTCCACGAACAGGATACGCACGCTTTCTAGTGCAAGAGGCGTGAACTTTGTGCCTTGTACAGTTGCCCTGTGACCAAGGTGACAAATTGCCTGTTTATTGAAAGTGGACTTTGTGGACTGGGAATCATGCCCAAAGTGTGCCAAAAAACTCTAGAAGGCGCTGTGCAGTGTTGCGCTACCCAGAGGAGGAGGGTCGCCGCATTGGAGTGTGGTTTTGTGGACTTTTTGCAATCCTGCTTGCTGTCAGTGAACGGACAGCGTTTCTTGCTAGAAATGGCCGCTGAGCTTGCTGAATTTACTGCTGCGTCACCTTCATCCCGAAAAGGCGGGAAGAATTGGCGCCTTTCTGAGAAAAGAGCGGGAAGGAGTTCAAGGTCAGGCGCCACTGCTTATCTGGACATTTGCATGTCTGCCAGCATGGACACCGCCTTCCATATACTGGAATACCTGGGGGGCGGCCTCCCAGTGCAGTGGGAGGAGCTGGCTACTCTAATTGACGCGACCCTATCGCTCTCCTCAGAAGGATCGAGCATGTTGGATAGTGAGCAGAGTGTTACTGCAGCGTCCGCACCTGAAATTGCAAAGATGTCTGATGTTGGTGTAGAGCCAGAGGAGGCTCCACCGGCCTACTCTCCGGGACCGGAGCAACCCGCCTGCCGCCCAAGGGAGAAAGAACCCGAGCCCTACTATGGCTCGTGGAGGGACTTTTTCCAACCATCTTTCAAATGGTCCTCCCTGATGGCGGAGATCCGAGAGGCCGCTATAAAGCGGAATACAAAGACCAAAATCATCTATGAGGAACTAACTAAGACAATACATGAGAAGCATACGCACACCCAACCCCGCCTGGAAAGGAGAAAGGGAGTGGTGCTGTCATTCGACAAAACCCGTGGCTACGGGTTCATCCAGGACTATCTAACTGGCAGAGACCTCTATGTGAATCGAAGGTCTGTCAAAAGAGACTACCTCCCTTCTTATCAGCACAGCCTCCGTGAGGGAGAGGAAGTGGAGTACACCCCTGCCGAGAGCCTGCGAGGCCCTTATGCGACTGCTGTGACCCGTCCCAAGCGAGCTCCTGAGGACTGGGAAGCAGAAGAAGGAGAAGACTACTCTGGCTGCGAGCGGGAACCGGAACGCTCTCCAGAGCCGGCCCATCACGCCTTCCAGGAGCGGAGCTCCTTCATTGGGCCTAATGTCTTCTGGCAGCCAACCGTGTTGGAGAAATGGGTGAGCCCCTATCCTTCCCCCGAGCTGCCTCGTCGGGAGAAGACCATACAAGATATGGAAAACTTGAAAGGACTTCATGCTACCTTGGAGAACATCCGGAGGGGTCGGAGACCAGACGCATCGCCAGAATCTGCAGAGGCCGAGTCCGCGCCATCGGTGACTGTACCTGTGCCGGCGGCGCCAGCAGAGGACAGCGACTCCGACACAGAGAGCATCGGTGAGCAGATCGTCCGGCTGGAGGAGAAGTTGCGGGAGTTGCGCAAGATACACACCGCCAGGATCCGGACACCGCCAAGGAAGGATGAGGTAAGGGTGCCTGTCACCACCCGTAGACCACCTTCTGTTGCCACCGCTCCGTCAGTGCCCCAGACCGGACCCGCGATTGCCGTAAACTGCTGCACCCAGAGCACCGGACCGCTTGCTGCGGCGGTGCCAAGCATGTTACACCCTGCAGTGATCATGCCAGGACCGGCACGGTCCACCAGAGGGTTCACCCCTAGGCCTATGGGGCCAATACCTATTAGGGGCCCCTTTACTCTACAGCTGCCCCCTGACACTGTTATGTGGGCACACCCTCCTGTAGAAGAATACTACAGACGATACCTGCCAGCGGAGCCAAGTGGTTATGATATGCCACTGTAATCAGCCTGCTAGGCCTTTGATTTATTTCACTGCAGAAGTTTGATGTTAACCCTTCCAGGACAGGAGTCCTACGTTTCTGGTCCTTTGTTGCGGCTGCCAGTTTGTCCACGGCTCAGTGGTAGGTGTTGACCACTGAAATCACAAAGTCAGCAAGGCCACGTTTGTTTCCAGGATCTCCTGCCTGCTTTTGTACCCCACACCAAGTTGTGCCTGTTCCTTTGTTGCACCTTTTACCCTTCACCCCCTTTTCAGGTTGATCAGGGGTATTACAGCACTTGTCTTTGCTGTCCTTTTATTGTGCAACTTCATACTAAGGAACCGTGCCCGGAGACAGACTCAAAAGTACCTGAGCCTCTGAGATTCTTACTCTTTTAAAAGTATTGTGCCCAGGGATGGACTCCACTGCATGAGAGCCTCTGTGATTTAATAAGAAATAACCTGGGTACGGACTCATGTTTGTTCTTTGAGCCTCCAAGAACTCTTATACTGTTTTATTCATTTTACTGTTCTATCATGGACTTATTCATTGTCATGGACTATCCTGGTTATAATGTTACGCTGTGCCAGGTCAGCGCCCCCGTTCCATTCACTATCCTGAGAGAAGAGAACGACGCCCCTTGTCACTACCCTTCACCTTTGCCAAGTGGACCTGATGTAAATGTAAATGCAGATGAATTACATGTATGTATGCCTGCATGTCTCTATTTTCTATTTCAGGTAGAGATTCCAGTTGGGCGACCCATGATGGAGTACGAGGTCGTACTCAGCTTAAAGCAGTGGGGTATGTAGTGTACGGGAACTGTAATACCCGTCACTACCAAAGTGTCACTTGGTGTGCTGTCGTCCCTCCTAATTATGGGGAAGTTGTTATATGTCAGTTTTATAAAATGTCATGTAATGTAATGCTATGTGTTTCCCTGTTACTGTGACACTTGCATGTACAGGCCTGCTAGGGGTGTCATTCCAGCTTCTTAGTCACTAGAGGGAGCTAGAGAGCCCTAGTTTATATAAGGCCCAGACAGGGAAGGGAAAGGCAGACGGAGTCTAGTGTCTGTAAGCTACAGTTGGAGATTAGACAATGTCAGAGACAAGTCCAGGCCTGAAGCCTGCTGTCCAGGAGAAGATTCCCTCCTGAATTCCCATATGCAGAAACAGGAATATCTTAGCTAAAGAGCCTGAGGAAGCCGGGAGAGACAGAGGCAAAGTGCAGAGAAGCAAGAGGTACTTAAAAATAACAGAGGAGGTACTTTCTAAAGCTATAGCCAAGGATATAAAGCCAGAACTAGGTTATTGGGCCTTGGTGAAGAATTGCTATATTCCAGGAACAGACAGAAATAGAGTGCAAGCTCCTGTACTGCAAGTCCTGTGTTCAACACTCTGTAATCACCTTGCTCAAGCTGTAATTGCCTGCATCAACCGTATTGCAAAATCGACTGTATGCCAAGGAACTGCGATTCCAATATTGTCTCTGCATGAAAACTACTAAAGTTGGAGTTCTGTTTTAATACCACGTGTTCCTCAATTTATTCCTGCTATCCGCAAACGGCGTGCCACCGTTTACTTGGCACTGGCGTCACGAACTATCTATACCATCACCTGCCCTTGCAGAGAGTCAGCTGTACCAGGTTAGTGTCTATTGCACTACATCACCCAGAAACACCTATTGCACACAACTTGAGTACGCTGCAAGTACAGCAATAGATTCAAAGAGATATAAGAGATAGTAGTGGTGTCCTTAGAGACTAGAAAATAATTTCCCTGTAGAGGCCCTAATGAAAACCTCAGCCCAGGGACAACACCTACTGGTGGGGTCTCCCTGCCCTCGTGCCTATCCTACAGAACCCTGGAATGCCCTAAATGATTTGGATTATTAATAACAACATACCGACGCGGTTCCTCAGGGGGGGTGGTAATAGAAATAGTCCCAACTATATTGATAATATATTTGATGTAATAAGATAAACACAACAGGTTAGGCAGACTTAAAAATGGGTTCCAGATACATCACATGTTCCTGACGGGCTTTTGGAAGAGGATACAACATGTGAAGTGCCCCATCAGTCGCCAAACTGCCTCAGGTGGGGTGCTCGATGTAGCAGTTACAGTCACTGCTACATTTCTAACTATTACCTCCACTCCCCCCCCACCTTCCCGAGGAACCTGTCCTGGGGAAACGTGTTGGGGTGTTGTTATTAATAATCCAAATCATTTAGGGCATTCCAGGGTTCTGTAGGACAGGCACGAGGACAGGGAGACCCCACCATTAGGCCTCTTTCACACGAGCGTCGTGTGTGAGGGCCAGATAGGATGCGGGTGCGTCGTGGGAAAATGAGCGCTTTAATGCGTTTTGCACGCGCGTGAGAAAAATCTGCATGTTTTGTACCCAGACCCATACCCGGACTTCTTCACAGAAGTTCAGGTTTGGGTTTGGGATCGTTGTTGTGTAGATTTTATTATTTTCCCTTATATCATGGTTATAAGGGAAAATAATAGCATTCTTAATACAGAATGCTAAGTAAATTAGGAATGGAGGAGTTAAAAATAAAAAATAAAAATTAAACTCACCTCATCTACTTGTTCGCGCTGCCCGGCTCGTCTTCTTTCTTCTTCTTTGAGGACCTGGGAGAAAAGGACCTTTGGGGACGTCATAGAGCTCATCACATGGTCCATCACCTACCATGTAATCAAAGAAGAAGAAAGAAGACGAGCCGGCAGCGCGAACAACTGGATGAGGTGAGTTTAATTTTTTATATTTTTTTTTTTAACTCCTCCATCCCTAATTTACTTAGCATTCTGTATTAAGAATGCTATTATTTTCCCCTATAACCATGTTATTAGGGAAATTAATAATGATCGGGTCCCCATCTCAATCGTCACCTAGAAACCATGCGTGAAAATCGCACCGCATCTGCACTTGCTTGCGATTTTCACGCAGCCCCATTCACTTCTATGGGGCCTGCGTTGCGTGAACAATATAGAGCATGCTGTGATTTTCACGCAATGCACAAGTGATGCGTGAAAATCACCGCTCATGTGCACAGCCCCATAGAAATGAACGGGTCCGGATTCAGTGCGGGTGCAATGCGTTCACCGGAAAACTCGCCTGTGTGAAAGGGGCCTTAGGGGTTATGTGCACCCCTAATGTATGTGCACCCCTTATCATATGTACAGCGCTATGGAATGAATGGCGCTTTAATACGGTAATAAATAATAATTAGGGGTTGTCCCGGGGCTGAGGTTTTCATTAGGGCCTCTACAGGAAAAGGGCTCCCCGCTTGTTGTTCCATATTCGCATTCTTATAACCCTGTCCCTTTCTTTTTATGAAGTTTTGTCATTACACTTGTCATCATTTGGACACTATTTGTACTAAATTTGTTGGGCCATTTTTTTGCCCTGAACAATTACCTATCTCTCTGAGGGTTTACAAGGGGATTTTAACTTAATCCTAATAACGTTGACGTTTTAAGGGTCTTTTTTTTGCAAATTAAATTCTATTATGAAAGAGCACTGATCGAACAGTTGAAGGCTACCCCAAAAACTTAGTGAAAAAATATTAGGAGAAAATTGACGTAGAAGGCACAACGAAATATGTATAAAAATATATATACTATAGAAGAGAAAACTTCTTCAAATCTGTTTCAGGTCTAATTTGTTAAACTATTTCAAAAGTTCAATTCAGACCTAAAGCAATTCTGGACTAATCAAATATGCTCCAATTAGCCTAAAAATTTGTATATAACACCTTATAGTCTTCAAATACTAACAAAGCCTCACCAACTAAACATGAGTCTAGAAGAGGAAAGATACACATTAGGCCGAGTTTACACTACAGTTATTTGGTCAGTTATTTCCATCAGTTAGGGCCCATTCCCGTAAGCCGTCCGTGCCTGTGCTGCAGATCGGAAATTGCGGTCCTCAATTCACAGGTACCAGCCAAGTGAAGCCTATATTGCATTGACTTGAATGGGTCCGCGATGAGCAATATATGGCAAAGATAGGACATTTCCTATCTTTTGCGGTGCAGAGGCATGGACCCAAAAGCCCACAGAGGAGCTTCTGAGTGCTTCCAATTCGTGCCTCAACTCTGCTCCGTATCTTATGGATTGCAGACCCATTCAAGGCAATACAGACACAGACGGCTTACAGTTGTGTGAATGAGCCCTTATGGTGAGCAAAAACCAGGTGCAGGTCAAAAACACAGAACAGAAGGAAATCTTTCCATTATTCCTGATCTCTGGAGTAGGCTTCACTACTGGTTTTGGCTCACAATAACTGATGGAAATAACTGACCAAATAACTGAAGTGTGAACTCAGCCTTAGGCTACATTCACGCGACCGTGTTTTGCGGTCCTCAAAACACGGATGCCGGACCGCACATGGCCAGCTCTATATAGAAAATGCCTATTCTTGTCTGCGATCCCTGCAGGCATCTAAGAACTGTCGCCTGCAAGACCACGCGGCCCAAGGCAGGGACCGCCGATGCATAAGTATGCACCAGTAGCCGCCTTACACAACTGAGCAGCCGAAGCGCTATTCTCCCGAGCCCAAGAAGCGCCCACCGCTCAGTGAAGTGAGCCGGGCGCGGTATGTTTCAGCAGTTGCAGACCGAATCCAATGTGCAATCGCCACCTTGGAGGCCGCCAATCCCTAGCGAGGACCCTTCAGAAGACAAAAAGAGGGTCCGTACGCAAGAAGAGACTGGAGGCTACCAAATAATGATCGGAGCTCTGACAACGTCCAATAATGTAACTTCCTTCAGTAGGGTGTGAAGAGTCGGTGACATCACCGAACACACTGCCGGGCGGAAGCCTCCGCCCGGCAATGTGTTGTTGTAAACAAAAGAGCCCGTGCGCTGTGCGATCTAGCGCAAGGCAAGGGAGCGCATCAGAGCATGAGATGCTCCGATGCTAGCATCAGGGGGGCTGCCTGGGTGAAAATATGGGTATGTCCGGGTTCAGCTCTGAACCTGGACAACCCCTTTAAGTATATACATACATACACATCAGTTCCCTAATGTACTTCATCAGAAGATGGCTTCATAAATTTATCTGAGAAAATCTGAATACACAGAGAAGTAACCTTACACCAGCTAAGCCAGCAGAAGGCAGTAATCCGGCACACGGGTAGCGCTCCAGCAATGTGGTGAATCCGCAGGAAGTTGTCCAGCAGTCGGAAATAAAAGCATCACGGGTTCCGGCGCTGAGATGGAGGACGTCGAGTAAGTAAGCTCCGTCCATCCCTCACCTATACAGAGCTCCGGGCGCGACATAGCAATAAAACAAAGGTCGAGGCATAAACCCTGACCGCCCCAGAACATCCTGACAGGAGGCTCATGGATAGGTACCTGCTCCGGAGCGGCAGAAAAGAGGTACGAAGCGGCGCTGCACTTTCTGACACCGGCGCGCCAAGCAAGATGGAGGACATAGAGCCGGCGTCCCCCTCGAGCGCAGTAGAGAGTGTCATAGATGCTCTTTCTAACTCGCAGCCAGATGATACACCGGACATGTACAAAATTAACTATAAATCACTGGCCATAGAAGTTGCCAGACATCTGGCACCCGATATAAAGGAGACACTCTCCAAGACACTGGCCTTGTCCTTGCAGCAGCTACATGACACAGTGGCGCAGCATGACACGCGCCTAGGAGACCTGGAACAGAGATGCATATCTATGGAAGAAGAGTCATCCAAATCTACCACCGCCATCCAAGAATTGCAGAAACACAACATTATCCTGAGGGATCGCCTCGAGGATTTAGAAAACCGTTCCAGAAGGAACAATTTGAGGCTTCTCGGCCTACCGGAAGGGGTTAAAGTACAAGCCCTGAAGGAGCTATGTGAAATTGACCTCCCGAGAGCTCTGGGGCTGGATGGAAAACATAAAGTGGAACGGGCACACAGGGTCGGTCCACCTCCAGACCCACGTAGTTCTCCTAACCGGGACAGCAATAGCCTCCCACAGAGACCCCGTCCAGTCATTATGAAGTTTTTGGACTACTGTGACAAGGAGGAGATTCTCAAGGCCTATAGAAACAGGAGAGGCCCATTGAAGATTAGAGGCCAGACAATATTGTTGTTCGCGGACTACTCGGCGCAAGTTGCTAAACAAAGGAGGGAGTTCAGCAGTTTATGTTCTGCCCTGTTCCGCCGACAAGTTAAGTTTCAGTTGCAGTATCCAGCCACTCTGAGAGTAGCCATGTTAGATGGTTCCACAGCTACGTTTAATGACCCCTCTGCTGCGACAGAATCGCTTCAGGACCTACTTACCACCGAGGATGTGAGAGATCCGGCGGGCCAAGATGACTTTAATTCTCAGTGGAGGGAGAGGGAAAGCATGAATGGCCTAGGCGGGAAACACCTTCCTCAAAGAGAACGGGATCACAGAAGCAGAGAACAACCCCCAGGGAGAGGTCGGATACCCCGGGTCAGCTGAGGACTAACTAGCACTTGATATGGTGGAATACAGTTAAATGCTCTCCCAGGGATATGGGAAGATAAAGGCTTAGCCTTTATTATGGGTGACAACGTAAGCACCAACATGTTTGAATATGTTTTAATATGTTCCAGTTAATTCGCATTTTGTATTTTGCATTTGCATTTATGGTAACGTGCAGATCGCCAGTTTCACCGAGTAGGTGGTGTACTATGATGTAATAGTATGACTGGGCAAAGTAGGTGAGGGATTGGGAGTTCCTTGCAGCTCAGAAAAAAGGAAGTCCTAATAATAGAAATTACAAGGTTAAGGAGTAGAGATTACTTGAAAGTTGTTGTTGACGCTTTTTGTCCTATAGATAAGAGAGGGGAGGGAATTCCCCAGAAGGGCTAGGAATTTATTATCTGATTTTCCGGGGAGACATAGTCTAGCGACAGTAGGGAAAGGACTTAAGGCTCTTTGGTATTATATTAAGCATCACCTAAGGTAACAGGAATATGAAGGTCATTTCTTGGAATGTTAGAGGCCTAAGGTCACCCCAAAAGAGGTGGATGATACTGCGTCACTTGAAGAGGGCCAAACCAGATGTGGCGTTACTTCAAGAGACACACCTATCAATGGATGACTTTGCAAGAATGAATAAATTATGGGTGGGCAAAGTATTTGGGTCAGCCTCAGTAGCTAAGAAGGCTGGAGTATTGATCCTTATAAATAAGGATCTGAACTGCCAGGTTCAGAAAACATCATCTGATGAAGGGGGCCGTTTAGCACATATCCATATTGTAGTCCAAAATGTCCATTATAGTATTTATAATGTTTATGGTCCTAACAAAAATAATGAGAGTTTTTTAAAGATCTAGAATCCAGACTGCTATCTGACCCATGTGAGAACAAAATTGTAGGTGGAGACTTCAATGCTGTGGTGAAAGGGGAAGAAGATAGGCAGCGAAACATACCCTTAAAGGTAACGACCAACAAACATGATAAAGCTTTAGGGAGGTTGATGGAAGGAGTGTCTTTGGTAGACCCATGGCGCCAGATGCATCCAGATGATAGTTCCTATTCCTTCTATTCTCACCCACAGGACTCTTGGTCCCGTATTGATTATATATTGACCAGTTCTAATTTGATGAGGAGGGTGGAATTGGCGGAAATTGGTGACTTGGTAATATCAGACCACTCCCCAATTTGGATCCAGTTTAGGGATACATATCCTAAGGGTCAAGACTATCTATGGAGATTTCCCTCACATTTAATAAAAAATGAGGACATTGTTAACAAACTGATTGCCTGGTGGGAGGAATACATGGGAGATAACCAGGAACATGTCGACTCACCAGAACTACTATGGAACGCTTCCAAAGTGGTCATGAGGGGTAGGATCATAAGCTATGTTTTTGGTAAGCGGAAACAAGCTCAAGCACGATTTGAGCAAACCAGTAGGCTAGTACGGATGGCATGCCAGGAATACAGGAGGATTCCTACCGTAGTAAATAGGCAGAAATGGTTAGATGCTAGGAGTGCTTTTGAGGCCAATGAAAAGGATAGGGAGCTGCTGAATAACGCAAACTTGTCAGCAATGCTACACAAATTCGGAAATAAGTCAGGACGCCTACTGGCAAATCTTGCAAAAGGCAGACGAGCCCCTCAGTTCATAACTGGGCTCAAGGAAGGAAAAGGACAGATCACTACAGACCCGCGCCAAATTAACTCAATGCTAGGAGATTATTATGCGGCATTGTATCAGGATGATACAAACCGGACCTTACCGACTCTTTATTGGATAGGGTCAAATTACCGCGCCTAACTACGGAACAATTACATTTTCTTAACAGTGAGGTTAGCTTGGAAGAACTACAATCCGTTATTAAAAAGCAAGGGAATGCAAAGGCGAATCTCATTAATTAATGTGGCAAAGGCCAATCTCATTAATTAATGTGGATACTAAAATACTTTCAAAAATCATTGCAGATCGGTTAGCCACCATTTTACCATCAATCATTGGCAAAGAGCAGGTGGGATTTGTGCAAGGCCGGTCAGCGGTTACCAATATACGCACGGTGTTAACGGTGTTGGACAGAGTTTGTCACCAACCAAGGTCTGGCGAGGCTCCAGCCATGCTCACCTTGGATGCGGAGAAAGCATTTGATAATGTAAGGTGGGCATGGCTGGAGGCAGTTTTAGATAGGATGGGTATCACTGGGACATTTAGGGTTTTCTTCTCAAAATTGTACAGACTCCCTAGAGCTCGTATATACACCCCAGGTTTCTTGTCCAAGCCGTTTTATCTCCAAAAGGGGACACGTCAAGGTTGCCCCTTATCACCCCTCTTGTTTAACCTGTCAATAGAGCCATTAGCTAGATTCTTATGTCACTCAGATCTATATGAGGGGATAGGGGTAGGCACTAGGCAAATAAAGGCTGCGTTGTTTGCGGACGATGTAATACTATTTTTAGCCAATCCAAAACTACATGCGGAACGAATCTTCCAGACACTTAACCATTTCGGATCTTATTCAGGGTATAGATTAAATGCCTCAAAATGTGAATTGCTAGCCTTGTCCCAGAAAGATGTAGGAGGTTGTCTGATACCTAAGCACTTAAAGGTAACAAAAGCTAAAGGGAGTATCAATTATTTGGGCATAAAAATAGGCAGAGATCCGCACTCATTATATTCACTAAATTACCCTCCTCTTATTGCCAAGATTGTACAAGAACTAGATAGGTGGCAAGGTTTGCCTCTAAATTTGGTGGGAAGGTGCCATCTCATCAAAATGATGAGTATGTCCAAGCTCCTTTATCCACTCCAGACCATTCCACTTCTGATTCGACATGCAGACATCCAGTTACTGGAAAGTAGGTTCATTCGATTCATATGGCAGGGTAAAAGGCCCAGAATATCACTGGATAAACTAAAACTTAGAAAGGAGGAAGGAGGCCTAAACTTTCCAGATCCTAGGGGTTACAATCTAACGTGCATAAGCAGGCATATTTTAGATTGGGTTAACGGGACGACGTACTACTCAAACCTGACTCTAGAAAGGGAATTGGTACTACCTTGGGATCTGGTGGCCCTGCTACATGCTAAAAGACCCACTCTACCAGCGCACATCAAGTCCTCCCTGATAGTTAGGGACACGACAATTGTATGGAAAAAACTCAGAACTCATTTTCATCTTCCATACCAGATTTCCAAGCATCTACCCTTGAAAGGAAACCCTACCTTTAAACCTGGCATTGATAGTATGTTCTTCAAAGACTGGGCCCTTAAGGGGGTAAGCAGGTTGGGGGACCTGTTCCACGGATCTGAAGGGAGATGGATGACTTTGAGCGAACTGGAGGACAAATTTGTATTAGGGAGATCATCATTTTTGCAGTACTCTCAAATAAGAAATTATTGCAGGAACCTATCTAGCGACGTATCAAAGGAATGGAAGCAAAATGACTTCGATTCATTCCTTAAGACCTCGACGAAGAGGTCACTTTCAATGTTACACCAGGTATTGAGAGACAGGTGGAGAGCTTTAGACCATAAAGGAATATTTAAGAAATGGGCCCGGGAATTGGAGGTAGCAGAGATCCACGAGACAGTGTGGTCAGGTATCGTAGCACTACGCAAAGCCATAATTAATGAGACTTGGAGGGAAACTCATACAAAAATAGTGCACCATGCTATATACGGATTTGACATACCCAACTCTCCAAACTACCCAGAGAGAATAACAGCATGCCCCAAATGTGACATCCCCAGAACTGGTCTATACCATGGTTTATGGACCTGTCTTAAACTGAAGGTGTACTGGGATGAGATTAGCCAGATGTTGAACAAGATTAGCAGGGTACGTGCTGCAATAACACCATCACTGGCAATGCTACACTGTGATGCTGGAAACCAAACGGCCAAGCAAGGTTCAGGAGAAAAGGGAGATGATTTATCTAGCATACCTTTGATAGGTCACAAATTGATCATGGTCGCCAAAAGATGCATTCTTAAGCTGTGGTTATCGACTGAGACCCCCACAAGAGATATGGTAGTAGCACAAATGCGTAATTTATTTCATCTAGAAAGACAGAGCCGGACTGGGGGCGCAGCCTTGGGGGGAGGCGACCATGACGGGGGGCTGGTTTGAGGGAGCCCCTGGGGAGGGATTGGTCAGTTTGAGTTAGGGGGGCGGGGGAGCGAGGGGTTAAAAAGGTGAGGGCCTGGGAAGAAGGAGGCCATTTTGTGGAGAGAACCGAGCTGCACACAACGACTCATTGCGCTCACTTACATTCGTCATGGACGTCGATTCACTCCTGGCGGATCTCAGGTCGGCGGCAGCTGCTCGGGGACCAGGCTGGCTCCAGGAACAGGTCCAGCAGCTGCTCAGAGGGGCGGCTGAGGCTCCCGCTTCGCCTCAGCCACGGGCATCCCGGCCGCGGCGGGCCCGGCCGCCGGCGCGCCTCAGCCCAGATATGGCCTCCCCTAGGGCTCAGCGCCGCAGACGGAGCCCTGCTTTTCAGGACCCTTCACGCCTCCAGGCGCCGGCTGCAGCTCCTTCCCGGGCGCCCAGGCGTGGAAGGAATCCAGCTAGTAGGCGGAGCCCTCGGTCAGGCCTCAGCAGGCCTCATCAGCAGCGCAGCAGCGCCACCTTGTGGTCGGGACCAGGAACGGCGGGCTCTCTCCAGGATCTTGATGTGGATGAGGCCCCTCAGCCAGAGCAGTGTTCCAGAGGGCACGGGGCTGCTGCGGACCTTGGCAGCAGGCCCTCGTCGGCCAGGCAAGTTGAAGAGGATGGTGTCGTCGCGCAAGTCGGTTCCAGGGAGGATCCGGAAGATCACGTCCCTGGCCCCAGCCCGGCCAGGGGACATCCGTGGGAGCTCGCTGTGCCAGGACCGTCTCAGAGGACCGAGCGTCGGGAGTCAGGACCTTCGGCTGATGGGGTCACAGCACCCAGGCAGCCAGGTGAGGCACCTTGGGGACCTTTATGTCAGTTAGTGTCTGGGGGGGTTGGGGGGTCTCAGTCGGATTTGAGTAAGGGGCTGGGCCAGCTCTTGGGGGGTTTAGTGGGGTTGTTAGCAAATTTGGGGGCGGCAGGGAATCCCGTGTTACCGTTGGGGGGCCTGGGGGGTGGGGTCGGCGGGTCGGTGGCGTCAGGGCCGTTGCCGGCGTGGGGCGTGGGGGCGGCCGCCGGGGGGCCGCCAGCTTCCAGTACACCTACGGTGGTTTCATGTGGTACTTCGGCGTCTGTCCAGACGCAGGTAGGTGGGTCTGATCAGGAGGATGTAATGCGGTTGGACGATAGGGCTAAGGGCGAAGTTTATGTTTGTTTCGAGGGCCCGTTGGGGGCACATTTGAAGCAGGAGGTTAGGGAGCGCATTTGGAAAGGGGAGTATGTGGATATATTTTCCTTACTCCCTTTGGAAAGGTTCAATTTGGATAGGGCGCGAAAGGATGAGGGTAAGAGGGAGGACGAGGAGAAGCGTAGGCACCGACTGATACCGCGGACGTTCCCTAACTGGTTGCAGGCGTTCGCGATATTGGCCAGTGTGATAGGGGAGAAGGCGCCGGAGTGCTGCTCCGCGCTTTTTTGTTACCTGGATGCTATTGGGGAAGCTTACCGGGTGTATGGGGGTATGGCCTGGCTGCGTTACGACGAACAGTTTAGGCAGCGGAAGGCGGTACGCCCTAGCATAAAATGGGACCACAAGGATATCGCTTTGTGGCTCAAAGTGACGGCGCCGGTTCGGTCAGGTCAGCCCTTTCGGAGCGAGTCAGGGGCGGGGGGACAATCCGGTTTCGCGGCAGCATCTGCGAAGGGGTTGTGTTTTTTATTCAATGAAGGGGGGTGTAAATTTGGAGCCAAGTGCAAATTTAAGCACGAATGTTCCACCTGTGGCGGGTCTCACGGAGCCACGCGCTGCTTTAGAGGGGCAAGACAGAAGGGGGGCGAGAGTTCTGGAAAAGGGGGAGACGCCGGTGCGTCTGGAAGAGATGGACCGGTTTCTCGCTAGATATCCAGATAGGGGGGCTGCGCAATTGTTGCGGGAAGGTTTTTCAGGGGGGTTTAAAATTCCGTTTGTTCCATCGGGGCCCGTGTTGCTTAAGAAGAATTTGCAGTCGGCGAGGGAGCACCCTGAGGTGGTGACTACTAAGTTAGAGAAGGAAGTTAGACTGGGAAGGATGGCGGGCCCGTTTTTGGAACCACCTTTGCAGAACTTGCGTGTGTCGCCTCTGGGGGTGGTCCCAAAGAAGGAGGCGAATACGTTTCGCCTGATTCAACATCTATCCTTTCCTAAGGGATCGTCGGTCAACGATGGCATTGACCCGACGCTGTGCTCGGTAGTCTATACCTCGTTTGATGCGGCAGTGAAGTGGGTTAGGAAGTTTGGGAGGGGTGCATTGATGGCGAAAACAGATATTGAGTCAGCATTTAGGTTGTTGCCGGTGCACCCAGAGAGCCTGCATTTGTTGGGATGTTTTTGGGAGGGTAAGTTTTTTGTTGATCGTTGTTTGCCAATGGGGTGTTCGTTGTCCTGCGCGTATTTTGAGAAGTTCAGCTCTTTTCTAGAATGGGCGGTAGTGGATTCCTCCGGATGTGAATCACTTATTCACTATCTGGACGATTTCTTATGTATTGGCCCCCCGGGATCCAGGGTGTGCTCTTTACTGTTGCACACGATGGAGGCGTTGTTTGATTCCTTCGGGGTTCCCTTGGCGGCAGGGAAAACGGTGGGGCCGACCACGGAATTGAGCTTCCTGGGCATAGTGATTGACTCAGTGAGGATGGAATGTAGGCTGCCCTTGGACAAGGTTGAGGATTTGAAAATGGAGGTTGATAGGGCGAGGCGACTGCAAAAAATCCAATTGCGGAGCCTACAGTCACTCCTGGGGAAGCTGAATTTCGCCTGTAGGATTATCCCCATGGGTAGGGTATTTAGTAGGCGTTTAGCGGCAGCAACGGCAGGGGTGGCAGCGCCGCACCATTTTATTAGACTGGGGAAAGAGCTTAGGGCGGATTTGCAAGTTTGGGCATCGTTTCTGGAGTGTTATAATGGCAGAGGTCTGTTTATGGGTGAGGCGGTAGACTCCTTTGATTTTGACCTTTTCTCTGACGCGGCGGGAGGAGGCGGTTTCGGGGTCTATTGCGGGGGGCAGTGGTGTGCGGGGGGTTGGCCTGATACCTGGGTGGAGAGAGGCTGGGTCAAGAATTTAGCGCTGCTGGAATTGTTCCCCATTGTGGTGGCAGTAATGTTATGGGGGGAGGAGTTTAGGAACAAGAAGGTTCGTTTCTATTGTGACAACTTGGGGGTGGTGCAAGCGATTAACGGGTTGTCGGCTTCTTCACCGTTGGTCGTGCGTCTATTGCAGAGGCTGGTGCTGGAGTGCTTGTCACTTAATGCTTGGGTGGTAGCAGTGCATGTACCAGGGGTTGATAACTGTATTGCTGATGCTCTCTCTCGTTCACAGTGGGAACGTTTCCGCCAGCTGGCTCCGGGGGCAGAGGAGCGAGGGCTGGACTGCCCGAGTTGCCTGTGGGAACTTCTGGAGACACCGTAGCGGGTCTCATACGGGCTTCACTTGCACCCGGTACGTGGGAGACATATGATAGGGCATGGCAATGCTGGGAGGATTGGAAGACCAGGTTGGCTGTTGTGTCAGAGGACTTTGAGATTCCATTGCTATTGTTCATAGGGCATTGTAGAGAGGAGGGGTGGTCTGTCTCTAGGATTAATAGTTGTGTTTCAGGTTTGGCTTTCGGTTTTCGTCTTAGGAACCTGCCGGACGTCACCAAGTCTTTTCTGGTGGTGAGGGCTTTAAAGGGTTGGCGGCGTTCTCAGTCGGGGCAGGATGACCGTAGGCCGGTGTCTTTTGCTTTGCTGTTGAGGTTGGGGGATCAACTAGTCGACGTTTGTGCCTCGTCGTGGGAGTTACGTTTGTTCCGGTTGGCTTTTTCGCTGGCATTTTTTGGGGCCTTGCGTTTGGGCGAGTTGGTTTCTCCGTCGGTTAAGAGACAGGGCGGTTTGTTTAGGGACGATGTAGACCTTTTTCAGGACAGGGTGGAGTTTCGTATTAGGCGGTCAAAAACTGATGTGGAAGGGAGAGGGCGGAAGGTTGTTTTGTTCGCGGTCCCGGGTTGCGCAATGTGTCCGGTATGTTGCTTGAGGGAGTACGGGGTTGCGGTGGGGAGGGCGAATTCCCCTCTCTTAGTGCATGCGGACGGGTCTTTCCTTTCCCGTTTCCAGTTCACGGCGGTCTTTAAGCGGTGTCTAGGGCAGTTGGGCCTAGCGCTTGGGGGTTACTCTAGCCATTCTTTTAGAATCGGGGCAGCGACGGAAGCGGCCAGACGCGGGGTGGGACAGGACGTGATCATGCGGATAGGAAGGTGGGAATCGATTCGCTTTAGATCATATATTCGTCTAGATCGGTTGTGATATTGTATTGTATGCTGTCTCATCACGCACGGTATGCTTTTGTTTTGTTATTTCGTTGCAGGTTCGGACCCAGCGCTTATCTGGATAATGGGTCACTCCTATGTTTTCTGGGGAGCCATCCGGGCAGCGGTTCGGCCGGATGGACAACAGTTGGGGATTGACCGGTCGGTAGCGGTGGTAAGATGGTTGGGGCGTAGGGGAATGGTGTGGGGGGGCGTGTTACCTGAGGTCCACAAGTTTGTTAGGTTGGATAGGGTGCCGGATGTGTTGGTGTTGCACGTGGGGGGCAACGATTTGGGGGCGCGGCCGTTGCGGGAATTAGTGAAGGACGTTAAATTCGATCTACTCCGGTTGTGGGCGCTGTTCCCGGGTCTTATTTCCGTTTGGTCGGACATTGTTCCCCGCAAAGTGTGGAGGGGGGCGAGGTCGGTGGAGGGGATAAATAAGGCTAGGATAAAAGCTAACCGGGCCATAGGGCGGTTTATGGCAAGGAATGGTGCAGTGGTAGTACGGCATACTGAACTGGAAAAAGGGGTCGGAGCTTTTTGGCGGTCTGACGGCGTTCACTTGAACGCAGTGGGTATTGACATGTGGTGTCTGGCAATACAGGAGGGCATTGAGACAGCTTTGCGGATGTGGAGGGACGCACAGGCTTAAGGTGTCAAGCATGTGCGTTCGTGGCGGTGGGAGGTCCTTGAAGTTGGAGAGATTCAGGTGACGAGGATGGGAGGGCTCCACGGTTGGGGCTGGACTCCTATGGCTGGTGGTCGGTTGTGGCGGAATTTGGGCGAGCCGTCAGTGGTGCCCCCGAGCTGGTGCTTAACGGCTGGGGGCAAGTCGGCTCAAAAAGGATACTGGGAAAATTCCGAGGTTTGGGGCTTCCAGGACCTCCCCCGTGTTACTCAGGTGAATTAAGTTGGTTATATCTTATGGGGATGTTTTGTGGAAAATAAAAGGTTAATTATTTATGTATATGTTTACAATAAACGGCTGCTGTGGCCGATATAATCCAACTTGGTGTCCGTGTCTTATTGGGGTTTCTGACAGGGCCAGTTTAGAAGGTCAGGGCTTGTGGTAAGTGAGTCAAGGGTTAGTATGTGACTGTTCATGAGGGGCGAGCGGGGAATAACCAATACCCCGTCAAGACAGAGCCGGACTGGGGGCGCAGCCTTGGGGGGAGGCGACCATGACGGGGGGCTGGTTTGAGGGAGCCCCTGGGGAGGGATTGGTCAGTTTGAGTTAGGGGGGCGGGGGAGCGAGGGGTTAAAAAGGTGAGGGCCTGGGAAGAAGGAGGCCATTTTGTGGAGAGAACCGAGCTCCCGCCCACCCACCCCTTTTGGCTCAGGTTCCAGAGCTTGGGCCGGATGGCGGGGGATGGGAAGGGGACAGAGTGGGGGGATTGTTTAAATGAATGAGTGAAATAAAATATTAATTATTTTGTCACGGCGGCTGTGGCGGTGGGAGGTCCTTGAAGTTGGAGAGATTCAGGTGACGAGGATGGGAGGGCTCCACGGTTGGGGCTGGACTCCTATGGCTGGTGGTCGGTTGTGGCGGAATTTGGGCGAGCCGTCAGTGGTGCCCCCGAGCTGGTGCTTAACGGCTGGGGGCAAGTCGGCTCAAAAAGGATACTGGGAAAATTCCGAGGTTTGGGGCTTCCAGGACCTCCCCCGTGTTACTCAGGTGAATTAAGTTGGTTATATCTTATGGGGATGTTTTGTGGAAAATAAAAGGTTAATTATTTATGTATATGTTTACAATAAACGGCTGCTGTGGCCGATATAATCCAACTTGGTGTCCGTGTCTTATTGGGGTTTCTGACAGGGCCAGTTTAGAAGGTCAGGGCTTGTGGTAAGTGAGTCAAGGGTTAGTATGTGACTGTTCATGAGGGGCGAGCGGGGAATAACCAATACCCCGTCATGGTTAGATGCGCTAAATTGCAAAGAAGTGTTAGGACAGCGTTTCTTTCAAACTTGGAAAATGTTCGCATTGTCGTTTGTCCCATGTCAAGAATATACAAAATTTATGAGCCCATTCAAGTTGACAGCTTGGTACCTAAAAGAAGACCTGAAAGGAGATTTAGGGCCTTTCAAAATAGCCGGGTGATGCAAAGCAGAAGTCCTTAAGTTGTGAAACTATGACCCTCTGGAAATATTGTTTGATAGCCAGTAGCATTAGCCGGGGATGGGGGGAGGGGGGAGGGGGGAGATATACCAGTTTGTGGGAAAGGGAGGGGCGAAAAATGAAAATTAAGATTCAAATTGTCATGTGTGATTCACTTTATTTGCTTTATTTGATTTAATGCAATGCTAAATGGAAGGAAATGTAACACTTCCTAATTGCTTTATGACATGCTATTTCTTTGACATTGTATGAGTCTCATGAAACTTAATAAAAAGATATTTAAAAAATAAATAAAAAAAATAAAAGCATCACTTCTTTATTCCAAACTACGGTATTAATAATCACTCCAGTGGCGGATTACATAACTGTTAATGCATTTCGATCAACAGATCTATCTCGTGACAATAGCTGGATGCACACGTACAAAGGGGTCGTGCATAGCATGAAAGTAATCTCCTATCCACAGGATGGAGGATAACTGATTAGTGGGGGTCCGACCTCTGAGATCTCGAGAACGGAGATCCCATATTCGCTTCCTGGTGGAATACCAGGCCGAGCATGCCCCTGCCACTCCATTCTTTCTCTGTGGCATTGCCAGAAAAAGCCAAATGCTCCCCCTAGCAGTGACTCCAGTCATCTAGAATAGGGAAACAGGATTTTGCGCTCTATAATGGAATTAATCAGCATAGAATTTTACTTTCCTTCATTACTTATATAGTTACTGGCTTGTGACAAACAATGGACGGATATAATGGCTAATGGCATCAGATGTACAGCTCGCAGGGCATCCTCCTTGGGCAATATCATCAGTCCCAGTCTTTTTCAAGATAAAAGCAAAAAAAAACGCACCTCAGACATGGCTTGTGAACAAGGGCAGCTATAGGTGTGGCCACCATAGGTGCATTTGCTGTGAACATACTAGGGTCAGCAAAAGGTTCAGATCTACTGCAAACAACAAGGAATATGATAGAAAATCGTATCTAAATTGCAATACTAAATTTGCGGTATATCTGATCACTTGCGACCTTTGTAATCTGCAACATGTGGGATGTACTAGCAATGAAATAAAAATCAGAGTTCGTAGACATATATCTGATATTCCCCATTACAAAAGCCGCAATATTTCAGCGGCAAGTCTGCACTTTGCAATAGTACATGGAGGCGATACATCTCACTTAGTAGTACAGGGGGTTGAAAGAGTTGGTTTTCCGGTGAGAGGGGGGGCCACAGAAGAAAATTGCTAAACAGAGAAGCATTTTGGATTTTTCAATTAGATTCACGGCAACCAAGGGGTTTAAATAAAAGACACGATCTTATTTTGCAGTACTGAGAGAATTTTTTTCTTTTTTCTTTTTTCTTCCGCTTGTTTGTTTTTCTCTTTCTTTTTGTGTAGTTATGTACTTTCATTCTCATTTTTGTATTGTTGTTTGGTAGGGCCATGTGCCTGTATGTCTATTTTTTTTTTTTAGATAACACAGTTTTTTGTGCATGTTTTTGTATCCATTTGAGTTTGGCTTTTTAAGTGTTAACAGTGATTGTGCCGGGTGTGTTTCTCTCTGGGCCATGTGACCTGCTGATTGCATGGCCAGGAGTTTGGGGAGCACATGAGGCACAATCCACTGCAATTTTCAAATGTCACGAGGAAGGACCAAAATTGTCATATGGTCTGAAACGCGTTGATGAAACTATTCTGTATGAAGATTTTAACCGCATCAATAAAAAGTGTTTCCTGCTTAGACGTGGAGCTGGATGTTTTTTCCTTCATTACTTATATACAGGTTTGCTATTCACACCGAATAATTAGTGTTGCTTCACTGTACCATCATTTTACCATATGATATACAATATAGATGAGTTCTACACGAGTAAAACACGTTGATACAAGTTGTGGTCACTGTTGTGATCGGAATATACATGTTAAATGGAGTCTGTCATCTACTGGTCTCACTTCAAACTGCTTGAATTACATTAGAGCTCATATACACAGTTCACAAATGGTCCATTTGCCTTTTATGCGGCTGTGATGATGAAAAATTAAGTTTCAGATGAGAAAAGTAGCTGACAGACTCCCTTTAATGCAATATATCTGGGTCCTGTGCAACGTATTTGGCATTATATATAATTATATAATAAATGTACTAGGCACGTTTTGGATGTACATGCCCTGACATATTATATACCTTATACTGTATGTCAGTGAGATAAGTGTATGGTGCACGTTGTATGTATAGACTGGCACTTACCTGCAGATGGTGTGAAATAATTGGAGAAAAGGCATCTTCTAGGAATAAATGGACCAGTAAGGACACAAAAATCCTCATGGGCGATCATTCAGGAGGCGCTGCAGTCTGTACCGGTCCTGATAGTGGCAGTTGATCTCTCTGTAGTCATAGCAACCATTGTAAATGATAATATTCTGTGCCTATGAAATGACAGTTTATGATGTCACATGGCCTGCCTAATGTAGCCAATCAGAGTCCATGCCACGAATTCAAAACTGTGCATATACAGTATAGATTTATACATAGCTCTTTCTGAGGTTCATAATGGCAATCACATGAGCTAACATTCAGTTACCTAGAACAGATCATTAACCTATAATGTAGCAATGTGTTCTCTGATGCCGGAGTTGATTTTGGAGACAAAAGATCCAGATGGAGATCGGTTTACATAACTACATAAAGCAAGTTACAATAATATGTTTATTGGGTATTGAAGGTTCACGGTATCACATCTGTAGTGCAGTAAATATGGATAAATGGACAGTACGTAGTCTATGCCGTCATCCCCTGAAGAAACTGTTCCTCAGGGGTGGAATTTAAATATAGTGGGGGGAAAGTTATCATCAGCATTTGCACCTGAAAACTTGTGTCAAAAAGTTGCAGTTTCAGAGCATGCCGTATTTTCCCAAAAATTTTGCAACCTTTTTTAATTTTTATCCCGCTCTTGACACTTTTAAGAGGTAGGTGGAAAGTGGGTGTAGTTAGCTATGTTAATTAACCTTAGATTTACAGTTTCAACAGTGGAGTCCTAAAAAGTCACAAAAAGATGCAAAATTACTTCAGCAAAGGGGTGCTGTGCATTATAATTAAAGATGCTCTAAATTTATCAAATACTGTGCCGTCTGCTAAATTTAAAAGGGTTTTCTGACACTTAAATACTGATGACCTATCCTCTGAATAGGTCATCAGTATCTGATCGGTGGGGGTCCGACACCAGGGACCCCCGCCGATCAGCTGTTTGAGATGCCCCCATAGTGCTCCCCCCCATAATGTGCCAGTATATAGGGCCCCACCCCCCTTCTTGCCATACTGTACAAAAATGTATTAAAACACTGCATTGCAATGCAGGCCTCTTACGGCCTGTGTCCCGATCTGTACGGCTCAGGCGGCGCAATGACGTCATTGTGCCACCTGCACCGGCCTCTGATAGGCTGCAGGCCTAGTTCCTGTAGCCTATCAGAGGAACAGGCAAGGGAGACGCCTCTCCCCTGCTCCTCCGCACCATTCATCTGTATTGCTGTCCTGAGGACAGCGATACAGATGAATAGAGAGATGAGCGCTTCCACAATGGAAGCGCTCATCTCTCCCTGCTGCTGCCAGCGCCGCCAGGCCCGGAATGTTTCACTACATTTTCTGGGAGGGGGGCAATTGCCCCGTTGCCCCCCCTGGATCCGCCAATGGTACGGAGTATTGTAGGGCAAGTAACACACCACTGTGTTTCTGAGAAAGATATTCAAATTAGAGTTCTATTTTATGCCAGTAGACCTAAGATAGTTTTCATACATTTTTCTGAGAAACCCAGAGGAGTGTTGTGTCTTACAACAATACTTCTCATGAATACTCAGGAAATAGTACCCCAACCAAGGCCTCTCAGGCAGCCATGCTTTTCTCAGCTCTGCCAAAAGGTAGTTACTAGAGTTGAGCGAACACCTGGATGTTCGGGTTCGAGAAGTTCGGCCGAACTTCCCGGAAATGTTCGGGTTCGGGATCCGAACCGAACTTCGTCCCGAACCCGAACCCCATTGAAGTCAATGGGGACCCGAACTTTTGGGCACTAAAAAGGCTGTAATACAGCCCAGGAAAGAGCTAGAGGGCTGCAAAAGGCAGCAACATGTAGGTAAATCCCCTGCAAACAAATGTGGATAGGGAAATGAATTAAAATTAAAATAAAAAAAATAAAAATGACCCAATATCAATTGGACAGAGGTCCCATAGCAGAGAATCTGGCTTCACGTCAGCAGAGAATCAGTCTCTTTATGCCATAGAAAAGAATCTGGCTTCATGTCAGCACAGAATCAGTCTCTTCATGCCATAGCAGAGAATCTGGCTTCATGTCAGCACAGAATCTGTCTTCATGTCATAGCAGAGAATCAGGCTTCACGTCACCCACCACTGGAACAGGCCACTGTCACACATTTAGGCCCAGGCACCCAGGCAGAGGAGAGAGGTCGCGTAACAGAGAATCTGGCCTTATGTCAGCACAGAATCTGTCTTCATGTCATAGCAGAGAATCAGGCTTCACGTCACCCACCACTGGAACAGGCCACTGTCACACATTTAGGCCCCGGCACCCAGACAGAGGAGAGCGGTCCCGTAACAGAGAATCTGGCCTTATGTCAGCGCAGAATCTGTCTTCATGTCATAGCAGAGAATCAGGCTTCACGTCACCCACCACTGGAACAGGCCACTGTCACATATTTAGGCCCAGGCACCCAGGCAGAGGAGAGAGGTCGCGTAACAGAGAATCTGGCTTCATGTCAGCACAGAATAAGTCTTCATGTCATAGCAGAGAATCAGGCTTCACGTCACCCACCACTGGAACAGGCCACTGTCACACATTTAGGCCCCAGCACCCAGACAGAGGAGAGGTTCATTCAACTTTGGGTTGCCCCGCAATATAATGGTAAAATGAAATTAAAAATAGTATTGAATGAGGAAGTGCCCTGGAGTAGAATAATATATTGTTAAGGGGAGGTAGTTAATATCTAATCTGCACAAGGGATGGACAGGTCCTGTGGGATCCATGCCTGGTTCATTTTTATGAACGTCAGCTTGTCCACATTGGCTGTAGACAGGCGGCTGCGTTTGTCTGTAATGACGCCCCCTGCCGTGCTGAATACACGTTCAGACAAAACGCTGGCCGCCGGGCAGGCCAGCACCTCCAAGGCATAAAAGGCTAGCTCTGGCCACGTGGACAATTTGGAGACCCAGAAGTTGAATGGGGCCGAACCATCAGTCAGTACGTGGAGGGGTGTGCACAGGTACTGTTCCACCATGTTAGTGAAATGTTGCCTCCTGCTAACACGTTCCGTATCAGGTGGTGGTGCAGTTAGCTGTGGCGTGGTGACAAAACTTTTCCACATCTCTGCCATGCTAACCCTGCCCTCAGAGGAGCTGGCCGTGACACAGCTGCGTTGGCGACCTCTTGCTCCTCCTCTGCCTTCGCCTTGGGCTTCCACTGGTTCCCCTGTGACATTTGGGAATGCTCTCAGTAGCGCGTCTACCAACGTGCGCTTGTACTCGCGCATCTTCCTATCACGCTCCAGTGTAGGAAGTAAGGTGGGCACATTGTCTTTGTACCGGGGATCCAGCAGGGTGGCAACCCAGTAGTCCGCACACGTTAAAATGTGGGCAACTCTGCTGTCGTTGCGCAGGCACTGCAGCATGTAGTCGCTCATGTGTGCCAGGCTGCCTAGAGGTAAGGACAAGCTGTCCTCTGTGGGAGGCGTATCGTCATCGTCCTGTGTTTCCCCCCAGCCACGCACCAGTGATGGGCCCGAGCTGCTTTGGGTGCCACCCCGCTGTGAACATGCTTCATCCTCATCCTCCTCCACCTCCTCCTCCTCCTCGTCCTCCAGTAGTGGGCCCTGTCTGGCCACATTTGTACCTGGCCTCTGGTGTTGCAAAAAACCTCCCTCTGAGTCACTTCGAAGAGACTGGCCTGAAAGCGCTAAAAATGACCCCTCTTCCTCCTCTTCCTCCTGGGCCACCTCCTCTTCCATCATCGCCCTAAGTGTTTTCTCAAGGAGACATAGAAGTGGTATTGTAACGCTGATAACGGCGTCATCGCCACTGGCCATGTTGGTGGAGTACTCGAAACAGCGCAACAGGGCACACAGGTCTCGCATGGAGGCCCAGTCATTGGTGGTGAAGTGTGTCTGATCCACAGTGCGACTGACCCGTGCGTGCTGCAGCTGAAACTCCACTATGGCCTGCTGCTGCTCGCACAGTCTGTCCAGCATATGCAAGGTGGAGTTCCACCTGGTGGGTACGTCGCATATAAGGCGGTGAGCGGGAAGGCCGAAGTTACGCTGTAGCGCAGACAGGCGAGCAGCGGCAGGGTGTGAACGCCGGAAGCACGAACAGACGGCCCGCACTTTATGCAGCAGCTCTGACATGTCGGGGTAGTTGCGAATGAACTTCTGCACCACCAAATTCAGCACATGCGCCAGGCAAGGGATGTGCGTCAAACCGGCTAGTCCCAGAGCTGCAACGAGATTTCGCCCATTATCGCACACCACCAGGCCGGGCTTGAGGCTCACCGGCAGCAACCACTCGTCGGTCTGTTGTTCTATACCCCGCCACAACTCCTGTGCGGTGTGGGGCCTGTCCCCCAAACATATGAGTTTCATAATGGCCTGCTGACGTTTACCCCGGGCTGTGCTGAAGTTGGTGGTGAAGGTGTGTGGCTGACTGGATGAGCAGGTGGAAGAAGAGGAGGAGGAAGCTGAGTAGGAGGAGGAGGAGACAGGAGGCAAAGAATGTTGCCCTGCGATCCTTGGCGGCGGAAGGACGTGCACCAAACAGCTCTCCGCCTGGGGCCCAGCCGCCACTACATTTACCCAGTGTGCAGTTAGGGAGATATAGCGTCCCTGGCCGTGCTTACTGGTCCACGTATCTGTGGTTAGGTGGACCTTGCCACAGATGGCGTTGCGCAGTGCACACTTGATTTTATCGGACACTTGTTTGTGCAGGGAAGGCACGGCTCTCTTGAAGAAGTAGTGGCGGCTGGGAACAACATACTGTGGGACAGCAAGCGACATGAGCTGTTTGAAGCTGTGTGTGTCCACCAGCCTAAATGACAGCATTTCATAGGCCAGTAGTTTAGAAATGCTGGCCTTCAGGGCCAGGGATCGAGGGTGGCTAGGTGGGAATTTACGCTTTCTCTCAAATGTTTGTGAGATGGAGAGCTGAATGCTGCCGTGTGACATGGTTGAGATGCTTGGTGACGCAGGTGGTGGTGTTGGTGGTACATCCCATGTTTGCTGGGCGGCAGGTGCCAACGTTCCTCCAGAGGCAGAGGAAGAGGCCGAGGCGGCGGCAGCAGCAGAAGAGGCCGAGGCGGCGGCAGCAGCAGAAGAGGCCGAGGCAGCAGAAGAGGCAGCAGGGGGAGCCTGAGTGACTTCCTTGTTTTTAAGGTGTTTACTCCACTGCAGTTCATGCTTTGCATGCAGGTGCCTGGTCATGCAGGTTGTGCTAAGGTTCAGAACGTTAATGCCTCGCTTCAGGCACAGCGTGCAAACCACTCGGGTCTTGTCGTCAGCACATTGTTTGAAGAAGTGCCATGCCAGGGAACTCCTTGAAGCTGCCTTTGGGGTGCTCGTTCCCAGATGGCGGCGGTCAGTAGCAGGCGGAGTCTCTTGGCGGCGGGTGTTCTGATTTTGCCCACTGCTCCCTCTTTTGCTACGCTGTTGGCTCGGTCTCACCACTGCCTCTTCCTCCGAACTGTGAAAGTCAGTGGCACGACCTTCATTCCATGTGGGGTCTAGGACCTCATCGTCCCCTGCATCGTCTTCCACCCAGTCTTGATCCCTGACCTCCTGTTCAGTCTGCACACTGCAGAAAGACGCAGCAGTTGGCACCTGTGTTTCGTCATCATCAGAGACGTGCTGAGGTGGTATTCCCATGTCCTCATCATCAGGAAACATAAGTGGTTGTGCGTTAGTGCATTCTATCTCTTCCACCTCTGGTGAAGAGCTAGGTGGATGCCCTTGGGAAACCCTGGCAGCAGAGTCTTCAAACAGCATAAGAGACTGCTGCATAACTTGAGGCTCAGACAGTTTCCCTGATATGCATGGGGGTGATGTGACAGACTGATGGGCTTGGTTTTCATGCGCCATCTGTGTGCTTTCTGCAGAAGACTGGGTGGGAGATAATGTGAACGTGCTGGATGCACTGTCGGCCACCCAATTGACTAATGCCTGTACCTGCTCAGGCCTTACCATCCTTAGAACAGCATTGGGCCCCACCAAATATCCCTGTAAATTCTGGCGGCTACTGGGACCTGAGGTAGTTGGTACACTAGGACGTGTGGCTGTGGCAGAACGGCCACGTCCTCTCCCAGCACCAGAGGGTCCACTAACACCACCACGACCATGTCCACGTCCGCGTCCGCGTCCCTTATTAGATGTTTTCCTCATTGTTCCCGTTCACCACAATTTTGAGAATGGCAAATTTGGGAATAGTTTTTCAACCCAGAAATAAAAATGTGCTTTTACGGTCACTACAAATAACTTGACCAGCTAAAACAGTACAGATTTGCTTGAATAGAAATGTGAGACCTGTTTTTTTTGTTGCACTGTGTGACAGGTTAAGGTTTAATCACAGAATCAGACTTCTATCTGCACGGTAGCGTGTGTCTTAGGTTTTTCTGAATGACACTATCAGTACCTTCAATGTAAGATATCCTTTTTGGGATAGATTTCAAGTAGGCCTCAAATACCAGAAACTAGTTATTTTGAGAATGGCAAATTTGGGAATAGTTTTTCAACCCAGAAAAAAAAAGGGCTTTTACGGTCGCTACAAATAACTTGACCAGCTAAAACAGTACAGATTTGCTTGAATAGAAATGTGAGACCTGTTTTTTTTTTGCACTGTGTGACAGGTTAAGGTTTAATCACAGAATCAGACTTCTATCTGCACGGTAGCGTGTGTCTTAGGTTTTTCTGAATGACACTATCAGTACCTTCAATGTAAGATATCTTTTTTGGGATAGATTTCAAGTAGGCCTCAAATACCAGAAACTAGTTATTTTGAGAATGGCAAATTTGGGAATAGTTTTTCAACCCAGAAAAAAAAAAGTGCTTTTACGGTCACTACAAATAACTTGACCAGCTAAAACAGTACAGATTTGCTTGAATAGAAATGTGAGACCTGTTTTTTTTTTGCACTGTGTGACAGGTTAAGGTTTAATCTCAGAATCAGACTTCTATCTGCACGGTAGCGTGTGTCTTAGGTTTTTCTGAATGACACTATCAGTACCTTCAATGTAAGATATCCTTTTTTGGGATAGATTTCAAGTAGGCCTCAAATACCAGAAACTAGTTATTTTGAGAATGGCAAATTTGGGAATAGTTTTTCAACCCAGAAAAAAAAAAAGGGCTTTTACGGTCGCTACAAACAACTTGACCAGCTAAAACAGTACAGATTTGCTTGAATAGAAATGTGAGACCTGTTTTTTTTTGCACTGTGTGACAGGTTAAGGTTTAATCTCAGAATCAGACTTCTATCTGCACGGTAGCGTGTGTCTTAGGTTTTTCTGAATGACACTATCAGTACCTTCAATGTAAGATATCCTTTTTGGGATAGATTTCAAGTAGGCCTCAAATACCAGAAACTAGTTATTTTGAGAATGGCAAATTTGGGAATAGTTTTTCAACCCAGAAAAAAAAAAGTGCTTTTACGGTCGCTACAAATAACTTGACCAGCTAAAACAGTACAGATTTGCTTGAATAGAAATGTGAGACCTGTTTTTTTTTGCACTGTGTGACAGGTTAAGGTTTAATCTCAGAATCAGACTTCTATCTGCACGGTAGCGTGTGTCTTAGGTTTTTCTGAATGACACTATCAGTACCTTCAATGTAAGATATCCTTTTTGGGATAGATTTCAAGTAGGCCTCAAATACCAGAAACTAGTTATTTTGAGAATGGCAAATTTGGGAATAGTTTTTCAAACCATAAAAAAAAATGTGCTTTTACGGTCGCTACAAATAACTTGACCAGCTAAAACAGTACAGATTTGCTTGAATAGAAATGTGAGACCTGTTTTTTTTTGCACTGTGTGACAGGTTAAGGTTTAATCACAGAATCAGACTTCTATCTGCACGGTAGCGTGTGTCTTAGGTTTTTCTGAATGACACTATCAGTACCTTCAATGTAAGATATCCTTTTTGGGATAGATTTCAAGTAGGCCTTAAATACCAGAATCTAGTTATTTTGAGAATGGCAAATTTGGGAATAGTTTTTCAACCCAGAACAAAAAGTGTGCTTTTACGGTCACTACAAATAACTTGACCAGCTAAAACAGTACAGATTTGGTTGAATAGAAATGTCAGGTCTATTTTTTAAGCGCTGGGTGACAGGCTCAACTTGCCCCTGATGTAGTATATGGCCAAAAAATAACCACACTGTTGATGGTTAAATGCACTTGGGTGACACAGGCTCTGCCTGCACCAGATGTAGTATAAGGCCAAAAAATAATCAGACTGTTGATGGTTAAATGCACTTCGGTGACACAGGCTCAGCCTGCAGCTGATGTAGGATATAGCACAAAATAACCACACTATTGATGGTTAAATACACTTGGTGATAGCTTGTGCTGGCGCACCACAAGTCACAAAATGGCCGCCGATCACCCCAGAAAAAAAGTGATCTAAAAACGCTCTGGGCAGCCTCAAAAAAGTGAGCAAGTCAATATTAGCACTTCAATGATCCACAGCTGCAGATTGATCACAGAATGAAATCTTTTGGAGGAGTTAATCACTGCCTAATCTCGCCCTAACGTCGCAGCTGCAACCTCTCCCTATGCTTCAATCAGCAGAGTGACGTGCAGCGCAACGTGACCCAAGCTTATATAGAGGCTGGGTCACATGCTGCACTGGCCAATCACAGCCATGCCAATAGTAGGCAAGGCTGTGATGGCCTCTTGGGGCAAGTAGTATGACGCTTGTTGATTGGCTGCTTTGCAGCCTTTCGAAAAGCGCCAAAAAAGCGCCGAACACCGAACCCGAACACGGACTTTTACGAAAATGTTCGGGTTCGGGTCCGTGTCACGGACACCCCAAAATTCGGTACGAACCCGAACTATACAGTTCGGGTTCGCTCATCCCTAGTAGTTACCCAGAAAGAGATGGATTTCTGGTTTGAAGCACGAAATATTCCTTTCTTTTGGAAAGGAGATTAGCTTGTGTGTCTCTTTTTTAGAGAAGCATTATGTGGGGGGTGCAAGTACAGCAATAGATTCAAAATTTTAGTATGAAAGAGGATATAGGTAATTGTTCAGGGCAAAAAAATGGCCCAACAAATTTAGTACAAATAGTGTCCAAATAATGACAAGTGTAATGAAAAAGTTTCATAAAATGAAAGGGACAGGGTTATAAGGGTTCAAGAATATGGAACAACGAGCGGAAAGCACTTTTACCTGTAGAGGCCCTAAGGAAAACCTCAGCCCAGGGACAACACCTAATGGTGGGGTCTCCCTGTCCTCGTGCCTATCCTACAGAACCCTGGAATGCCCTAAATGATTTGGATTATTAATAACAACATACCGACGCGGTTCCTCAGGGGGGGTGGTAATAAGATAAACACAACAGGTTAGGCAGACTTAAAAATGGCTTCCAGATACATCACATGTTCCTGACGGGCTTTTGGAAGAGGATACAACATGTGAAGTGCCCCATCAGTCGCCAAACTGCCTCAGGTAGGGTGCTCGATGTAGCAGTTACAGTCACTGCTACATTTCTAACTATTACCCATTACTTCTTAATACAGAAAATTAGGAATGGAGGGGTTAAAAATAAAAAATTAAAATTAAACTCACCTCATCCACTTGTTTGCGCTGCCCGGCTCGTCTTCTTTCTTCTTCTTTGAGGACCTGGGAGAAAATTACCTTTGGTGTCGTCTTTGAGCTCATCACATGGTCCATCACCTCCCATGTAATCAAAGAAGAAGAAAGAAGACGAGACGGGCAGCGCGAACAACTGGATGAGGTGAGTTTAATAATTTTTTATTTTTTTTAACTCCTTCATCCCTAATTTACTTAGCATTCTGTATTAAGAATGCTATTATTTTCCCTTATAACCATGTTTTTAGGGAAATTAATAATGATAGGGTCCCCATCCCAATCGTCACCTAGAAACCATGCGTGAAAATCGCACCGCATCTGCACTTGCTTGCGATTTTCACGCAGCCCCATTCACTTCTATGGGGCCTGCGTTGCGTGAACAATATAGAGCATGCTGTGATTTTCATGCAATGCACAAGTGATGCGTGAAAATCACCGCTCATGTGCACAGCCCCATAGAAATGAACGGGTCCGGATTCAGTGCGGGTGCAATGCGTTCACCAGAAAACTCGCCTATGTGAAAGGGGCCTTAGGGGTTATGTGCACCCCTAATGTATGTGCACCCCTTATCATATGTACAGCGCTATGGAATGAATGTCGCTTTAATACGGTAATAAATAATAATAATAATTAAGGGTTGTCCCGAGGCTGAGGTTTTCATTAGGGCCTCTACAGGGAAAGTGCTCCCCGCTCGTTGTTCCATATTCGCATTCTTATAACCCTGTCCCTTTCTTTTTATGAAGTTTTGTCATTATACTTGTCATCATTTGGACACTATTTGTACTAAATTTGTTGGGCCATTTTTTTGCCCTGAACAATTACCTATATCTCTGAGGGTTTACAAGGGGATTTTAACTTAATCCTAATAACGTTGACGTTTTAAGGGTCCTTTTTTGCAAATTAAATTCTATTATGAAAGAGCACTGATCGAACAGTTGAAGGCTACCACCAAAAACTTAGTGAAAAAATATTAGGAGAAAATTGATGTAGAAGGCACAACGAAATATGTATAAAAATATATATACTATAGAAGAGAAAACTTCTTCAAATCTGTTTCAGGTCTAATTTGTTAAACTATTTCAAAAGTTCAATTCAGACCTAAAGCAATTCTGGACTAATCAAATATGCTCCAATTAGCCAAAAAATTTGTATATAACACCTTATAGTCTTCTAATACTAACAAAGCCTCACCAATTAAACATGAGTCTAGAAGAGGAAAGATACACATTAGGCCGAGTTTACACTACAGTTATTTGGTCAGTTATTTCCATCAGTTAGGGCCCATTCACACGAACGTAAGCCGTCCGTGCCTGTGCTGCAGATCGGAAATTGCGGTCCTCAATTCACAGGTACCAGCCAAGTGAAGCCTATATTGCATTGACTTGAATGGGTCCGCGATCAGCAATATATGGCAAAGATAGGACATATCCTATCTTTTGCGGTGCAGAGGCATGGACCCAAAAGCCCACAGAGGAGCTTCTGAGTGCTTCCAATTCATGCCTCAACTCTGCTCCGTATCTTATGGATTGCAGACCCATTCAAGGCAATACAGACACAGACGGCTTACAGTTGTGTGAATGAGCCCTTATTGTTAGCAAAAACCAGGTGCGGGTCAAAAACACAGAACAGAAGGAAATCTTTCCATTATTCCTGATCTCTGGAGTAGGCTTCACTACTGGTTTTGGCTCACAATAACTGATGGAAATAACTGACCAAATAACTGAAGTGTGAACTCAGCCTTAGGCTACATTCACGCGACCGTGTTTTGCGGTCCTCAAAACACAGATGCCAGACCGCACATGGCCAGCGCTATATAGAAAATGCCTATTCTTGTCTGCGATTACGGACAAAAAAGGAGATTTTTGTATAACTCACCAGTAAAATCTCTTTCTCGCTCTTCATTGGGTGACACAGGAACCGTGGGTATAGCTATGTCCTCAAGGAGGCGTTGACACTAGTAAAAGCTGTTAGCTCCTCCCCTGGCAGCTATACCCTCTCCAGCCTGGAGAGAGAGCTTCAGTTTGTGTACAAGCAGTAGGAGAAGCAAGCCAACCAAAGAAAAAACATGGAACACCAACCATGCCAAAAGACCCAACAGGGTTCTAACCAGTACAGCTACAACTGTGGTCGAACAACAAAACTGGGTGGGTGCTGTGTCCCCCAATGAAGAGCGAGAAAGAGATTTTACTGGTAAGTTATACAAAAATCTCCTTTTCTCGCCCATATTCAGTGGGGGACACAGGAACCGCGGGACGTTCAAAAGCAGTCCACAGGGAGGGAAAAACCACAGGCCCATGGAAGCAAGCGTCCCTGCAGGCATCTAAGAACTGTCGCCTGCAAGACCACGCGGCCCAAGGCAGGGACCGCCGATGCATAAGTATGCACCTGGTAAATTTTTGTGAACGTGTGTAAGGAGGACCAGTAGCCGCCTTACACAACTGAGCAGCCGAAGCGCTATTCTCCCGAGCCCAAGAAACACCCACCGCTCAGTGAAGTGTGCCGTGACACCTAAGGGCGGAACCCTGCTTCGGGCGTGGTATGTTTCAGCAGTTGCAGACTGAATCCAATGTGCAATCGCCACCTTGGAGGCCGCCAATCCCTAGCGAGGACCCTTCGGAAGACAAAAAGGGGGTTCGTATGCCAGAAGAGACTGGAGGCTGCCAAATAATGATCGGAGCTCTGACAACGTCCAATAATGTAACTCCCTTCCGTAGGATGTGAAGGGGAGGGACAGTGAAGAAAGGACTATGTCCTCATTGATATGGAAGTCAGAGACCACCTTCGGGAGAAGAAGCAATGAGCCGGAGAACTGCCTTATCATTGTGAAGAACCAGGAAGGGCTTTCTGCAAGAGAGCGCCCCCAACTCGGACGCCCGTCTGATGGATGTGATAGCCACAAGAAAAGACTACCCTCTAGGACAGGAGCCGGAGTGAGATCTCCCGCAAGGGCTCAAAGGGAGAAGACTGGAACGCTGAGAAAACTATATTCGGATCCCAAGGCAGTAAGGACGGTACAGAGGAACCGTATGTGCCACTCCCAAAAGGAAGGCTTCCATGGCACCAGGGAAACCAGAGTACACTGGAAGCTGCCCCAGGATAGAAGCGCCACCACCTGACCCATCAAGGTAAGGGCTAAACCAGGTCCAACTCTGATAGTAGAAAGGATAGGATATCGGAGTGAGGGGATGTCCCGGCTTTCACAGAAGCCCAAGAAGGACCTCCAGGTCCTAATAGATCCTGGGCGATGCAGGCTTCATGGCGTGTATCATAGTGCTGATGGCATCCGCCGAAAACCCTCTCCAAGTCAGAATGGCGGTTTCAATAGCCACGCCGTCAAACAAAGACCCTAAATGCTGATGTAGGATCGGACCCTGTGAAGAAGTTCGTCTCTGAGCGGCAGTGACCAAGGGACGTCTCCTAGAAGGAGAACGAGGTCGGCGTACCACGCGCAAAGGGGTCAAATCGGAGGGACTAGGATTTATCGGAATGTCCTCCAGCTTGAGTTTCTGTAGAACCCTGGGAAGTAGGGGAAGAAACACGTAAGGAGGGAGAACTCTCACCAAGGAGAAATCAGGGTGTCCACGTGGCATGCTTCCAGAACACTGGCTCTGGAGAGAAGGTGGGAAGCTTTGTGTAGATACCGTTAGCACACCTGGACCAATGGAAGGGTCCCTGTAAAAGGAGGGATGTGGGGGGGCGCCACAGCCCACCAGTCGGGACCGGAGCGTGCCTGGAATGGAAAGCCACCAAGTGAATACCCCGTGCAAATGCAGATGAGGGAAGGTAGTAACGTAGGAACTACTAAGGCATGCGGGGTGGCTATGAACCATGAGCCAGAGGAGGAAAAAGACAGGAGAAGAACAGGCTAGGTCTAAGGCCCATTTCCCAACTGAGACTGGGGCTATACAGAAGTAGCCAAAGATTAAGTGGCTGTGCAAAAAAACTCTGCCTGATGAGGAAGCTAGGCAAGGGGAGTCACACTGTATTGCTAGCCCCATACCCCAGTAGAGGAGGGGGTCACCCACAGAGGCCACTGAATAAGTGCCCCTGCCTTGTAAGGGGAACAACTATGCCGCCAGAACAGGGACTGCCCCTGGAGAGTTAAACTGGCTAGAGATGCCACGAGGTAGGTGGCAATGCCTTAACCGTAGGTGTGCTGTGAAGGTGGAGCAGCCTCTTCCATCCTTGTCAAGGGGAGTGCTAACCTTCTCTTCTTTCATACTAACCATTGGCCCTCGTTGTAGAGCAGGCCCCTGAGTGATAATGAACGAGGGAGGGAGGGAGGGGGAAGAAGGCTAATACTTACCTAGTCCCGTGTACTCACCTCATCCTGCCGCCATCTTCACCCTTCCTCTTCTCCAGCAGGGTCACCCTTTTAGCTGCTGGCACCATAGTGGCAGGACGCTGGAAGAGGGACTTGGATGGGTGACCCTTCTGCTGGCGGGATGCAGGGGAGCAAGGCTGCCCTGGTCCACCTTGTCTTCTTGTGGGGGAGTAGGCAGCGTGGCGGACCAACACTGGCGTGCTCCCCCGGCAGAACAGGGAGGTGTGGTGACCACTGTTTCCCACCTGAAAGAAGGAAAAGATATATATATATATATATATATATATATAAAAAATCTTCAGGAGCTACCCGGCAGAGCAGGGAGGTCTTGCCTCCTATTGACACTAGAAAAATCTGAAGCTCTCTCTCCAGGGGGTATAGCTGCCAGGGGAGGAGCTAACAGCTTTTACTAGTGTCAACGCCTCCTAGAAGACATAGCTATACCCACGGTTCCTGTGTCTCCCCAATGAATATGGGCGAGAAATAGGACATGCCGGCCCGCCGCGAATCCGCTCACGCAACAAGCCTGATGAAGGGCATATAATTTGCCTGAAACGTTGCTTCAATTCAGTCCCAAAAAGGACCTCTATGTCCGGCAAAAAATAAAAAAGCATTAATCTAATATTGGAGTGCTGTCTAAAATTATTCTATTACCCAATGAATATGGGCGAGAAATAGGACATGCTCTATATTTTTGCGGTGCAGTGGAACGGAACTGCGGATGTGGACAGCACACAAAACTGTGGAATGGATGAAGACCCATTCATATGGTCGTGTGAATGGACCCTTAGTTGTTAGGTTTATTATAAACCTTATTGCCACTTGCTATTAGATATGCTTTTTTAAATCTATGACCTTGTATCTGCTATTACTACTCATAGTGTAATTGCAAAGAACCATTTCCCGTAAATGAGGGGAAAGAGCACAATATGTGAGTACTTTTCTCTCCTTGCTCAATTAATCAGTGGGGGTCTCAGCACTCCCACCACCACCATCAAAAGTGTTGACACATCTCTATGACATATTAAACATTTTCTGAAAACTCAGTAACCCTTTAAAGAGGTTGTCCGGGATTGGGAAGATTGGTGTGCCCTAAATTTTAACTCATGCCTCTACCTTTACCAGACAAATCTTATGCCACTTTTGCCATTGACAAAATCCCAGCCGGAAGTGCAGTTTTTCTTACAGTCAGTGACGTACTGGGTCCCATTTTGCCAAGCAAAGCAAAGCCTCTTCTTCCGCCCAGCAGTGAGCTCGGTGACATCACCAGCACTGATGGGCGGGCTCTAGAGCTGCCCTAGCCAGTAAAACGGCTAGGGCAGCGCTAAAGCACGCCCATCAGAGTCGGTGACATCACCGAACACACTGCCGGGCGGAAGCCTCCGCCCGGCAGTGTGTTGTTGTAAACAAAAGAGCCTGTGCCCTGTGCGATCTAGCGCAGGGCAAGGCAGCACAAAGGAGCATGAGATGCTCCGATGCTAGCATCAGGGGGGCTGCCTGGGTGAAACTATGGGTATGTCCGGGTTCAGCTCTGAACCTGGACAACCCCTTTAAGTATATACAGTACAGACCAAAAGTTTGGACACACCTTCTCATTCAAAGAGTTTTCTTTATTTTCATGACTATGAAGGCATCAAAACTATGAATTAACACATGTGGAATTATATATATAACAAACAAGTGTGAAACAACTGAAAATATGTCATATTCTAGGTTCTTCAAAGTAGCCACCTTTTGCTTTGATTACTGCTTTGCACACTCTTGGCATTCTCTTGATGAGCTTCAAGAGGTAGTCCCCTGAAATGGTTTTCACTTCACAGGTGTGCCCTGTCAGGTTTAATAAGTGGGATTTCTTGCCTTATAAATGGGGTTGGGACCATCAGTTGCGTTGAGGAGAAGTCAGGTGGATACACAGCTGATAGTCCTACTGAATAGACTGTTAGAATTTGTATTATGGCAAGAAAAAAGCAGCCAAGTAAAGAAAAACTAGTGGCCATCATTACTTTAAGAAAGCCCAAAAATCAGCCGAAAAATTGGGAAAACTTTGAAAGTAAGGGCTATTTGACCATGAAGGAGATTGATGGGGTGCTGCGCCAGATGAGCTGGCCTCCACAGTCACCGGACCTGAACCCAATCGAGATGGTTTGGGGTGAGCTGGACCGCAGAGTGAAGGCAAAAGGGCCAACAAGTGATAAGCATCTCTGGGAACTCCCTCAAGAATGTTGGAAGACCATTTCAGGTGACTACCTCTTGAAGCTCATCAAGAGAATGCCAAGAGTGTGCAAAGCAGTAATCAAAGCAAAAGGTGGCTACTTTGAAGAACCTAGAATATGACATATTTTCAGTTGTTTCCCACTTGTTTGTTATGTATATAATTCCACATGTGTTAATTCATAGTTTTGATGCCTTCATAGTCATGAAAATAAAGAAAACTCTTTGAATGAGAAGGTGTGTCCAAACTTTTGGTCTGTACTGTACATACATACACATCAGTTCCCTAATGTACTTCATCAGAAGATGGCTTCTTAAATTTATCTGAGAAATTCTGAATGCACAGCGAAGTAACCTTACACCTGCTAAGCCAGCAGAAGGCAGTAATCCGGCGCATGGGTAGCACTCCAGCAATGTGGTGAATCCGCAGGAAGTTGTCCAGCATTCGGAAATAAAAACATCACTTCTTTATTCCAAACTATGGTATTAATAATCACTCCAGTGGCGGATTACATAACTGTTAACGCATTTCGCTCAACAGATCTAACTCGTGACAATAGCTGGATACACACATACAAAGGGGTCATGCATAGCATGAAAGTAATCTCCTATCTACAGGATGGAGGATAACTGATTAGTGGGGGCCCGACCTCTGAGATCTCGAGAACGGAGATCCCATGTTCCCTTCCTGGTGGAGTTCCAGGCCGAGCATGCCCCTGCCACTCCATTCTTTCTCTGTGGCATTGCCAGAAAAAGCCAAATGCTCCCCCTAGCAGTGACTCCAGTCATCTAGAATAGGGAAACAGGATTTTGCGCTCTATAATGGAATTAATCAGCATAGAATTTTACTTTCCTTCATTACTTATATAGTTACTGGCTTGTGACAAACAATGGACAGCAGGGGCGTACATAGAAATCATTGGGCCCCATAGCAAGAATCTTAATGGGGCCCCACTAACTCCGTCCACTGGCCCATCCCACCACCTGCCCTGGCTTCTCCCCTGCCATACCCCCAGCAGTTGCAGCCGTGTAGACAGTAGGAGCTACTTTCACACTTGCGTTTCTATTTTCCGGTATTGAGATCCGTCATAGGGTCTCAATACCGGGGAAAAACCCGCTTTTGATTGTCCCCATTCATTGTCTGAGGGCACTGTCCACTATAAGCAGCACACAGGCACAGCTCATTGGGGGTGCTATGGTGGTGCTGGCATAATAGTATACCAGTGCCACCATAGCCCCCCTTGCCTTATGAACTGTCAGAACCTCCTAATGCATACCTCAGCTGCTGCAGAACATATAAAGCTTCGTTCATATCTGTGTTGGGGCCTCATTCGTGGATCAGGTCATAAATGCTGGACACAATTTTATAGCCTGGAAGATGGAAACCTGACAGATCTCATCATAGTCAGCGGGATCCGTCAGGTGTTGTCGTCCATGAAGTGCCAGATCCGGAACTGCAGTGATTTTCGTTGTTGTGCTCCTATGACGGCAGAACAGCGACCGTCACCAGCACAGAAGTGAACAAGTAATACACACCTCAGCTGCTGCAGAACATTATAATAGTGACAAGGGAACTACAAGTCTCATCATCACCAGATTATTATTGGAAATTAGGGAGCAACACAGGGAGAGGTGAAAGTGGAGAGAACTACAATTTCCAGCATGTCCAGGCTGTTATGATCAGATACAAGTAGATATTACACAGAGTATAAGGCCGGGTTCATATCACCGTTTAGTTTTCAGTTCTTCTGATCCGTCAGATAAACAGAAAAATAAAGGAAAAAAAATGATCCTGTATTTCAAGCATCAGTTCTGCACATTTGGCATCCGTTTATGCCATTTCTGTCGGAGATCCGTTATTTTAGACAGAAAAAAGTCCTGCATGCAAAACGGAAAACTAAACTGTGATGAGAATCCAGCCTAAGAAAAGAGAACTACAACTCTCAGCATGTCCAGATTATAGGACATCATCTAGTTGTACCAGGTAAGAGCTTTAAAAAGAAATAACTATAACCCCCAGTATGGCCAGACTTATTATGGGTCATCAGTATACATTCCAAAGAGAGGGTATAAGAGGAGAGAACTACAACTCCCAGCATTACCAGCCTGTACTAGGGCATACGTTTAAATTACATTGAGAAACATATAATACGACAAAACTACAACTCCCAGCTTTTCTAGGATGTTATGTTATCCCAGAACACCACTAACCTCTCCTTCAGGCACCACACAGAAGCTCTGCCCCCTCACAGTGATATGCCACAGGTCTTTCACCAGTCCTCTGCACTGGTCACATGATGATGACATCACCAAAGGTCCTTTAGACTTCTGCTGCTCTGCTATTCATTGGCTTCCTGCACTGGTCACATGGTTGATGACATCACCAAAGGTCCTTCTCCACCTCTTACTTTCTCAGGTAGCCACACAAGTGTAATTAGTGGGCGGGGCCTATCCTCCACTGCGGGCCCCCTTCCCCCAGGGGCCCCATAGCAGCTGCGTGGTCTGCCTCTATTGGAGGTACGCCACTGATGGACAGATATAATAGCTAATGGCATCAGATGTACAGCTCGCAGGGCATCCTCCTTGGGCAATATCATCAGTCCCAGTCTTTTTCAAGATAAAAGCAAAAAAAACGCACCTCAGACATGGCTTGTGAACAAGGGCAGCTATAGGTGTGGCCACCATAGGTGCATTTGCTGTGAACATACTAGGGTCAGCAAAAGGTTCAGATCTACTGCAAACAACAAGGAATATGATATAAAATCGTATCTAAATTGCAATACTAAATTTGCGGTATATCTGATCACTTGCGACCTTTGTAATCTGCAACATGTGGGATGTACTAGCAATGAAATAAAGATCAGAGTTCGTAGACATATATCTGATATTCCCCATTACAAAAGCCGCAATATTTCAGCGGCAAGTCTACACTTTGCAATAGTACATGGAGGCGATACATCTCACTTAGTAGTACAGGGGGTTGAAAGAGTTGGTTTTCCGGTGAGAGGGGGGGCCACAGAAGAAAATTGATAAACAGAGAAGCATTTTGGATTTTTCAATTAGATTCACGGCAACCAAGGGGTTTAAATAAAAGACACGATCTTTTTCTTCCGCTTGTTTGTTTTTCTCTTTCTTTTTGTGTAGGTATGTACTTTCATTCTCATTTTTGTATTGTTGTTTGGTAGGGCCATGTGCCTGTATGTCTATTTATTTTTTCTAGATAACACAGTTTTTTGTGCATGTTTTTGTATCCATTTGAGTTTGGCTTTTTAAGTGTTAACAGTAATTGTGCCGGGTGTGTTTCTCTCTGGGCCATGTGACCTGCTGATTGCATGGCCAGGAGTTTGGGGAGCACATGAGGCACAATCCACTGCAATTTTCAAATGTCACGAGGAAGGACCAAAATTGTCATATGGTCTGAAACGCGTTGATGAAACTATCCTGTATGAAGATTTTAACCGCATCAATAAAAAGTGTTTCCTGCTTAGACGTGGAGCTGGATGTTTTTTCCTTCATTACTTATATACAGGTTTGCTATTCACACCGAATAATTAGTGTTGCTTCACTGTACCATCATTTTACCATATGATATACAATATAAATGAGTTCTACACGAGTAAAACACGTTGATACAAGTTGTGGTCACTGTTGTGATCGGAATATACATGTTAAATGGAGTCTGTCATCTACTGGTCTCACTTCAAACTGCTTGAATTACATTAGAGCTCATATACATGTAGTGTCCCACTAGGTAGGGGTGGGCACTACACAAGGGTCAATTGGGTCACGTGTTACTCCTACTCCAAAGGGACAGTAATATTATATTTAACCAAGTATTTTAATGTATTTTCTATGTGCTTTATGTGTATTGTTTCCCCTGTGACATGTATAGCAGGCCTATGAGGGTGTAGTTAGGCATCCTAGACACTAGGGAGATGGGGAGCCCCTAGTATAAATGTTCAGGCCCAGACAGGGAGGGGTTAGTCTGTAGTCAGGAGTCTGTGGAGACAGAAGTGAGAGGGCATCTTAGCCAGAGATATGCTGAGGGCCTCCTCCTGACATGCAGCTAGATAGTCCAGGCTTCTAGTTGCCACCAGGAGGCTAGTGAAGGATCATAGCCTGCCTGAAGTATTATTGAGCCTATGATAGCACAAGAAGAAGTCACCCCAGTAGAAGAGATGTGCCTTCTGGGAGAAACCTGCAGTACCCTCAAGCCAAGCAGGGCCAGTGTATCCAGCTAAGACAAGTAAGCTGATGGGCAGAAGAATTATAAATATAATGCAAGGATAAATACGGGAGGAAGATTATTTTTACCAAGGATAAAAGCCAGCATTGAGGCATTGGGGCCTTGGGATAAAAGCCAGACAGGAGTTCTAAGGAACAGCGTACACTATATCTGAGGAGAAGGTACAGCCTAGTCTAAGTGTGTGTCATTATTGCCCACCGAGTATCTTGCAAGGAATATGCCTGCCATTGTTGATGTAAGCCTGCTTGTGAAGAACGCTTGATGTAAGGGACTGTATTGTCATCTTATTGTACAAAGTTGGACTGTTCCACCAGTAAAGCAAAGTTTGGTTTACCATCTGTGTACCTCACTTATTGCTACTATAAATCGGTGTGCCACCGTTACAGGCACTGGCGTCACGATTATTAAAGGGACCTTGCCTCAGGCACTCAAAACACCTGCAACATCCAGGGCACCTCATCCACCATCAGGCCAGGTCTCTACATACAGAGTGTGCCCCAGAGGAACTTTGTGTCAGCCTCTCCTTCACTGTCGCATGCCTGCCCAGGGTTCTCCTCCAAACAGTGAGTAACCCTCGATTGCCCATAACCGTGACCTCACTTCGCAATACCCTGCAGGTCTGGCGTGCTGCATACACAGTTCACAAATGGTCCATTTGCCTTTTCTGCGGCTGTGATGATGAAAAAAGTTTCACAGGAGAAAAGTAGCTGACAGACTCCCTTTAATGGAATATATCTGGGTCCTGTGCAACGTATTTGGCATTATATATAATTATATAATAAATGTACTAGGCACGTTTTGGATGTACATGCCCTGACATATTATATACCTTATACTGTATGTCAGTGAGATAAGTGTATGGTGCTCGTTGTATGTATAGACTGGCACTTACCTGCAGATGGTGTGAAAATATTGGAGAAAAGGCATCTTCTAGGAATAAATGGACCAGTAAGGACACAAAAATCCTCATGGACGATCATTCAGGAGGCGCTGCAGTCTGTACCGGTCCTGATAGTGGCAGTTGATCTCTCTGTAGTCATAGCAACCATTGTGAATGATAACATTCTGTGCCTATGGAGTGACAGTTTATGATGTCACATGACCTGCCTAATGTAGCCAATCAGAGTCCATGCCACAAATTCAAAACTGTGTATATACAGTATAGATTTATACATAGCTCTTTCTGAGGTTCAGAATGGCAATCACATGAGCTAACATTCAGTTACCTAGAACAGATCATTAACCTATAATGTAGCAATGCGTTCTCTGATGCCGGAGTTGATTTTGGAGACAAAAGATCCAGATGGAGATTGGTTTACATAATAACTGTTCCTCAGGGGTGGAATTTAAATATAGTGGGGGGAAATTTATCATCAGTATTGGCACCTGAAAACTTGTGTTAAAAAGTTGCAGTTTCAGAGCATGCCGTATTTTCCTAAAAATTTTGCAAACTTTTTTCATTTTTATGCCACTCTTGACACTTTTAAAAAGTAGGTGGAAAGTGGGTGTGGTTAGCTATGTTAATTCACCTTAGATTTACAGTATCAACAGTGGAGTCCTAAAAAGTCACAAAAAGATTAAAAATTACTTCAACAAAGATGCATTATAATTAAAGATGCTCCAAATGTATCAAATACGGTGCAGTCTGATAAATTTTAAAGGGTTTTCTGACACTTAAATACTGATGACCTATCCTCTGAAAAGGTCATCAGTATCTGATCGGTGGGGGTCCGACACCAGGGACCCCCGCCGATCAGCTGTTTGAGATGCCCCCATATTGCTCCCCCCCATAATGTGCCAGTATATAGGGCCCCACCCCCCTTCTTGCCATACTGTACTAAAAATAATTAAAACAATAAACACTTATACTTACCTCCATGACACTGCGATGCGATGCAGGCTTCTTCCGGCCTGTGTTCCGCTCTGTACGGCTCAGGCGGCGTGATGACGTCATTGTGCCGCCTGCACCGGCCTCTGATAAGCTGCAGGCCTAGTTCCTGTAGCCTATCAGAGGAACAGGCAAGGGAGACGCCTCTCCCCTGCCCCTTCGCACCATTCATCTGTATCGCTGTCCTGAGGACCCCGATACAGATGAATAGAGAGATGAGCGCTTCCACAATGCCCCGTTGCCCCCCCTGGATTCGTTAATGGTACGGAGTATTGTAGGGCAGGTAACACACCATTGTGTTTCTGGGAAAGATATTCAAATTAGCGTTCTATTTTATGCCAGTAGACCTAAGATAGTTTTCATAAATTTTTCTGAGAAACCCAGAGGAGTGTTGTGTCTTACAACAATACTTCTCATGCACACTCAGGAAATAGTACCCCAACCAAGGCCTCTCAGGCAGCCATGCTTTTCTCAGCTCTGCCAAAAGGTAGTTACCCAGAAAGAGCTGTATTTCTGGTTTGAAGCACGCAATATTCCTTTCTTTTGGAAAGGAGATTAGCTTGTGTGTCTCTTTTCCAGAGAAGCATTATGTGGGGGGTGCAAGTACAGCAATAGATTCAAAATTTTGTTATGAAAGAGAATTTTCCAGAAACAAAAAATATAGATATAAGAGATAGTAGTGGTGTCCTTAGAGACTAGAAAATAATTTAATTTGCAAAAAAAAGGACCTTTAAAACATCAACTTTATTAGTATTAAGTTAAAATCCCCTTGTAAACCCTCAGAGATATAGGTAATTGTTCGTGGCAAAAAAATGGCCCAAAAAAATTTGTACAAATAGTGTCTAAATGATGACAAGTGTAATGACAAAGTTTCATAAAATGAAAGGGAATATGGAACAACGAGCGGGGAGAACTTTCCCTGTAGAGGCCCTAATGAAAACCTCAGACCAGGGACAACACCTAATGGTGGGGTCTCCCTGTCCTTGTGCCTATCCTACAGAACCCTGGAATGCCCTAAATGATTTGGATTATTAATAACAACATACCGACGCGGTTCCTCAGGGGGGGTGGTAATAGTTAGAAATAGTCCCAACTATATTGATAATATATTTGATGTAATAAGATAAACACAACAGGTTAGGCAGACTTAAAATTGGCTTCCAGATACATCACATGTTCCTGACGGGCTTTTGGAAGAGGATACAACATGTGAAGTGCTCCATCAGTTGCCAAACTGCCTCAGGTAGGGTGCTCGATGTAGCAGTTACAGTTACTGCTACATTTCTAACTATCCACTCCCCCCTTCCTTTCCCCCCTTCCCGAGGAACCTGTCCGGGGGAAACGCGTCGGGGTGTTGTTATTAATAATCCAAATCATTTAGGGCATTCCAGGGTTCTGTAGGACAGGCACGAGGACAGGGAGACCCCACCATTAGGCCTCTTTCACACAAGCACTGCGTGTGAGGGCCAGATAGGATGCGGGTACGTCATGGGAAAATGCGCTTTTTAATGCGTTTTGCACGCGCGTGAGAAAAATCTGCATGTTTTTTACACAGACCCGAACCCGGACTTCTTCAGAGAAGTTCAGGTTTGGGTTTGGGATCGGTGTTGTGTAGATTTTATTATTTTCCCTTATATCATGGTTATAAGGGAAAATAATAGCATTCTTAATACAGAATGCTAAGTAAATTAGGGATGGAGGGGTTAAAAATAAAAAATAAAAATTAAACTCACCTCATCCACTTGTTCGTGCTGCCCGGCTCGTCTTCTTTCTTCTTCTTTGAGGACCTGGGAAAAAGGACCTTTGGTGACGTCATTTCGCTCATCACATGGTCCATCACCTCCCAGGTCATCAAAGAAGAAGAAAGAAGACGAGCCGGGCAGCGCGAACAACTGGATGAGGTGAGTTTAATAAAAAAAAAAAAAATGTAACTCCTCCATCCCTAATTTACTTAGCATTCTGTATTAAGAATGCTATTATTTTCCCTTATAACCATGTTATAAGGGAAAATAATAATGATCAGGTCCCCATCCCAATCGTCACCTATTCACTTCTATGGGGCCTGTGTTGCGTGAACAATATAGAGCATGCTGTGATTTTCACGCAATGCACAAGTGATGCGTGAAAATCACCGCTCATGTGCACAGCCCCATAGAAATGAACGGGTCCGGATTCAGTGCGGGTGCAATGCGTTCACCGGAAAACTCGCCTGTGTGAAAGGGGCCTTAGGGGTTATGTGCACCCCTTATGTATGTGCACCCCTTATCATATGTACAGCGCTATGGAATGAATGGCGCTTTAATAATAAATAATAATAATAATAATTAGGGCCTCCCTGCTCGTTGTTCCATATTCGCATTCTTATAACCCTGTCCCTTTCTTTTTATGAAGTTTTGTCATTACACTTGTCATCATTTGGACACTATTTGTACTAAATTTGTTGGGCCATTTTTTTGCCCTGAACAATTACCTATATCTCTGAGGGTTTACAAGGGGATTTTAACTTAATCCTAATAACGTTGACGTTTTAAGGGTCATTTTTTTGCAAATTAAATTCTATTATGAAAGAGCACTGATCGAACAGTTGAAGGCTACCACCAAAAACTTAGTGAAAAAATATTAGGAGAAAATTTATGTAGAAGGCACAACGAAATATGTATAAAAATATATATATATTATATAAGAGCAAACTTCTTCAAATCTGTTTCAGGTCTAATTTGTTAAACTATTTTAAAAGTTCAATTCAGACCTAAAGCAATTCTGGACTAATCAAATATGCTCCAATTAGCCTAAAAATTTGTATATAACACCTTATAGTCTTCTAATACTAACAAAGCCTCACCAACTAAACATGGTCTAGAAGAGGAAAGATACACATTAGGCCGAGTTTACACTACAGTTATTTGGTCAGTTATTTCCATCAGTTAGGGCCCATTCACACGAACGTAAGCCGTCCGTGCCTGTGCTGCAGATCAGAAATTGCGGTCCTCAATTCACAGGTACCAGCCAAGTGAAGCCTATATTGCATTGACTTGAATGGGTCCGCGATCAGCAATATTTGGCAAAGATAGGACATTTCCTATCTTTTGCGGTGCAGAGGCATGGACCCAAAAGCCCACAGAGGAGCTTCTGAGTGCTTCCAATTCGTGCCTCAACTCTGCTCCGTATTTTATGGATTGCAGACCCATTCAAGGCAATACAGACACAGACGGCTTACAGTTGTGTGAATGAGCCCTTATTGTTAGCAAAAACCAGGTGCGGGTCAAAAACACAGAACAGAAGGAAAACTTTCCATTATTCCTGAACTACTGGCTTCACTACTGGTTTTGGCTCACAATAACTGATGGAAATAACTGACCAAATAACTGAAGTGTGAACTCAGCCTTAGGCTACATTCACGCGACCGTGTTTAGCGGTCCTCAAAACACGGATGCCGGACCGCACATGGCCAGCGCTATATAGAAAATGCCTATTCTTGTCTGCGATTACGGACAAAAAAGGAGATTTTTGTATAACTTACCAGTAAAATCTCTTTCTCGCTCTTCATTGGGGGACACAGGAACCGTGGATATAGCAAAGTCCTCTAGGAGGCGTTGACACTAGTAAAAGCTGTTAGCTCCTCCCCTGGCAGCTATACCCTCTCTAGCCTGGAGAGAGAGCTTCAGTTTGTGTCCAAGCAGTAGGAGAAGCAAGCAAACCAAAGAAAAAACATGGAACACCAACTATGCCAAAAGGCCCAACAGGGTTCTAACCAGTACAGCTACAACTGTGGTCGAACAACAATACTGGGTGGGTGCTGTGTTCCCCAATGAAGAGCGAGAAAGAGATTTTACTGGTAAGTTATACAAAAATCTCCTTTTCTCGCCCATATTCAGTGGGGGACACAGGAACCATGGGACGTTCAAAAGCAGTCCACACGGTGGGAAAAACCACAGGCCCATGGAAGCAAGCGTCCCTGCAGGCATCTAAGAACTGTCGCCTGCAAGACCACGCGGCCCAAGGCAGGGACCGCCGATGCATAAGTATGCACCTGGTAAATTTTCGTGAACGTGTGTAAGGAGGACCAGTAGCCGCCTTACACAACTGAGCAGCCGAAACGCTATTCTCCCAAGCCCAAGAAGCGCCCACCGCTCAGTGAAGTGAGCCGTGACACCTAAGGGCGGAACCCTGCTTCGGGAGCGGTAAGTTTCAGCAGTTGCAGACCGGATCCAATGTGCAATCGCCACCTTGGAGGCCGCCAATCCCTAGCGAGGACCCTTCAGAAGACAAAAAGGGGGTCCGTATGCCAGAAGAGACTGGAGGCTGCCAAATATTGATCGGAGCTCTGACAACGTCCAATAATGTAACTTCCTTCCGTAGGGTGTGAAGGGGAGGGATAGTGAAGGAAGGACAATGTCCTCATTGATATGGAAGTCAGAGACCACCTTCGGGAGAAGAAGGAATGAGCGGAGAACCGCCTTATCCTTGTGAAGAACCAGGAAGGGCTTTCTGCAAGAGAGCGCCCCCAACTCGGACGCCCGTCTGATGGATGTGATAGCCACAAGAAAAGACTACCCTCTAGGACAGGAGCCGGAGTGAGATCTCCCACAAGGGCTCAAAGGGAGAAGACTGGAACGCTGAGAAAACTATATTCGGATCCCAAGGCAGTAAGGAGGGTATGGAGGAACCGTATGTGCCACTCCCAGAAGGAAGGTTTCCATGGCACCAGGGAAACCAGAGTACACTGGAAGCTGCCCCAGGATAGAAGCGCAAACACCTGACCCATCAAGGTAAGGGCTAAACCAGGTCCAACCCTGATAGTAGAAAGGATAGGATAGCGGGGAGAGAAAAAACGGAGTGAGGGGATGTCCCGGCTTTCACAGAAGCCCAAGAAGGACCTCCAGGTCCTAATAGATCTTGGGCGATGCAGGCTTCATGGCGTGTATCATAGTGCAGATGACATCCGCCGAAAACCCTCTCCACGTCAGAATGGCGGTTTCAATAGCCATGCCGTCAAACAAAGACCCTAAATTCTGATGTAGGATTGGACCCTGTGAAGAAGGTCGTCTCTGAGCGGCAGTGACCAAGGGACCTCTCCTGGAAGGAGAACGAGGTCGGCGTACCACGCGCGACGGGGTCAAATCGGAGCAACTAGGATTTTTCTAAATGTCCTCCAGCTTGAGTTTCTGTAGAACCCTGGGAAGTAGGGGAAGAAACATGTAAGGAGGGAGAACTCTCACCAAGGAGAAATCAGGGCGTCCACGTCACATGCTTCCGGAACACTGGCTCTGGAGAGAAGGTGGGAAGCTTTGTGTAGATACCGTTAGCACACCCGGACCAATGGAAGAGTCCCTGTAAAAGGAGGGATGTGGGGTGGCGCCACAGCCCACCAGTCGGGACCAGAGCGTGCCTGGAATGGAAGGCCACCAAGCGAATACCCAGTGCAAATGCAGATGAGGGAAGGTAGTAACGTAGGAACTACTAAGGCATGCGGGGTGGCTATGAACCATGAGCCACAGGAGAAGAACAGGCTAGGTCTAAAGCCCATTTCACTACTGAGACCGGTGCTATACGGAAGCAGCCAAAGATTAAGTGGCTGTGCAAAAAAACTCTGCCTGATGAGGAAGCTAGGCAAGGGGAGTCACACTGTATTGCTAGCCCCATACCCCAGTAGAGGCGAGAGTCACCCACAGAGGCCACCGAATAAGTGCCCCTGCCTTGTAGGGGAACAACTATGCCGCCAGAACAGGGACTGCCCCTGGAGAGTTAAACTGGCTAGAGATGCCACGAGGTAGGTGGCAATGCCTTAACCGTAGGTGTGCTGTGAAGGTGGAGCAGCCTCTTCCATCCTTGTCAAGGGGAGTGCTAACCTTCTCTTCTTTCATACTAATCATTTGCCCTCACTGTAGAGCAGGCCCCTGAGTGATAATGAACGAGGGAGGGAGGGAGGGGGAAGAGGGCTAATACTTACCTAGTCCCATGTACTCACCTCATCCTGCCCCCATCTTCACCCTTCCTCTTCTCCAGCAGGGTCACCCTTTTAGCTGCTGGCACCATAGTGGCAGGACGCTGGAAGAGGGACTTGGATGGGTGACCCTTCTGCTGGCGGGATGCAGGGGAGCGAGGCTGCCCTGGTCCACCTTGTCTTCTTGTGGGGGAGTAGGCAGCGTGGCGGGCCAACACTGGCGTGCTCCCCCAGGAGAACAGGGAGGTGAGGTGACCACTGTTTCCCACCTGAAAGAAGGAAAAATAAAATAAAAAATCTTCAGGAGCTACCCAGCAGAGCAGGGAGGTCTTGCCTCCTATTGACACTAGAAAAAACTGAAGCTCTCTCTCCAGGGGGTATAGCTGCCAGGGGAGGAGCTAACAGCTTTTACTAGTGTCAACGCCTCCTAGAAGACATAGCTATACCCATGGTTCCTGTGTCTCCCCAATGAATATGGGCGAGAAATAGGACATGCTCTATATTTTTGCGGCGCAGTGGAACGAAACTGCGGATGCGGACAGCACACAAAACTGTGGAACGGATGAAGACCCATTCATATAGTCGTGTGAATGGACCCTTAGTTGTTAGGTTTATTATAAACCTTATTGCCACTTGCTATTAGATATGCTTTTATAAATGCTGACCTTGTATCTGCTATTACTACTCATAGTGTAATTGTAAAGAACCATTTTCCGTAAATGAGGTGAAAGCGCACAATATGTGAGTACTTTTCTCTCCTTGCTCTATTAATCAGTGGGGGTCTCAGCACTCACACCACCACCATAAAAAGTGTTGATACATCTCTATGACATATTAAACATTTTCTGAAAACTCAGTAACCCATTAAAGGGGTTGTCCGGGATTGGGAAGATTGGTGTGTGTGGACAACAGTGCCCTAAATTTTTCACTCATGCCTCTCCTACCTTTACCAGACAATTCTTATGCCACTTTTGCCATTGACAAAATCCCAGCCGGAAGTGCAGTTTTTCTGCCGAGCAAAGCCTCTTTTTCTGCCCAGCAGTGAGCCCGGTGACATCACCAACACTGATGGGCGGGCTTTAGCGCTGCCCTAGCCAGTAAAACGGCTAGGGCAGCGCTAAAGCACGCCCATCAGAGTCGGTGACATCACCGAACACACAGCCGGGCGGAAGCCTCCGCCCGGCAGTGTGTTGTTGTAAACAAAAGAGCCCGTGCCCTGTGCGATCTAGCGCAGGGCAAGGGAGCGCATCAGAGCATGAGATGCTCCGATGCTAGCATCAGGGGGGCTGCCTGGGTGAAAATATAGGTATGTCCGGGTTCAGCTCTGAACCTGGACAACCCCTTTAAGTTCATACATACATACACATCAGCTCCCTAATGTACTTCCTCAGAAGATGGCTTCTTAAATTTATCTGAGAAATTCTGAATACACAGAGAAGTAACCTGTCACAACTAGACAGCTGAGAAGCTCTGACTGGAGCTTTCCAGATCCTCCTCCTTAAGTTTCTTTGTTTTGGTTAAGTTCCTCATCTCGTTAGTCTATCTCAGCTGTCATGCAGTTGGACTGATTGCTTCCCTTTAAGTTCCTCCCCATGATGCATTAGGTTGAGGCTTATACAAGTTCCTGGAGTGTGTGTGCATGCTGTTTCTATTCCTCAGTCCTCTGCAGATAAGTGCTGCTCCTTTATTTGTGATTGTCTGTCTGCTGGATTTTCAGGTGACCCTGACTCCCTCCGTGTCTTGTGTAGGGAGCCGGTGGTCGTGTCCCCTCACTATTGTAGGGTCTTCAGGTATTAGATAGCCGAGGTACGTGGATATGCGCCCATCCACCTTTGGGGTGTTCGCATAGGCTGAGCAATTCGGGAGAGTGGCAGGTCTCATGTAGGGGTCTCCCTTTTGTTCCTTAGTTGTGGATCCAGTGAGTCATTAATTGTATTGCATTGTCTTGTTTCCTGTACACCATCCGTGACATTATAAGCCGCCAAAACCGTCTCAAGCATGGATCCGGTTTCACTTTTGGCTGAGCGCTTCCAGGGTCTTTCATTGGAGGTAGCTGATCTCCGTAAGACTTTTTCTCAGTTTCAAGTGACCGGTTCAGCTTGCGTTCATGGAGTTTGTTCTGAGCCTAAGATCTCGCTCCCGGATACGTTCTCCGGGGGTAGTGAGTATTTTGTGCATTTTAGAGAGGCTTGCAAACTCCATTTTCGCCTTCTTCCCCATTCCTTTGGTGATGAAGAACGGAGGGTGGGGATCATTATATCGCTGCTCAGGGGTAACGCTCAATCCTGGGCCTTTTCGCTGTTCAGTGGATGAATTCTTTTTAGCCCTGGGTCAGATTTATGATGATCCGGATCGTATTGCTCTGGCTGAGTCTAGACTACGTCTGTTATGCCAGGGTAAACAATCCGCAGAGATATACTGCTCAGAATTTCGGAGATGGGCAGCTGATACTGGTTGGAATGATGCTGCACTCCGAAGTCAATTTTGCCATGGTCTTTCAGAGGGATTGAAAGATGCATTTGCCTTTCATGAGAGACCTACCTCCTTGGATTCTGCTATGTCTCAGGCCGTTCGTATTGACAGGCGTCTTAGAGAGAGAGGAGAGATCTCTCCTTCCTATCATACTCAGTCCCGGGACAGTGCAGCGGTCTCATTCTGTGCGCAGGGGTCTCAGTCGCTGTCAGCCCCTTCTGAGCAGGAGCCCATGCAGCTGGGGTTGATTGCCTCTGACAATAGAAGATTCAGCCCGCATGGGAGGGTTTGTTTTTGTTTTGGAGGTATAAATCATTTGGCAAATGTTTGTCCCTCTAGGAGATTCAGGCAGTCTTCTGGGAGTAATAAAGAAACAAAAAGGAAAAAATCTTTTAAAAATGTTCCGTCTGTTACTATTGGCAGGGTTGAGGCGGAAATTGAAGGTTTTCCGTTTGCTTGTAGTTCCCGTTTTGTCCTGCCTGCTAGGGTGGCGCTAGAGAGCAAGAGCATTTTTTGTGAGATTTTTGTAGATAGTGGAGCAGCTGTCAATCTCATTGATAATCAATTTGCAATAACTCATGGTTTCCAGGTATGCACTTTGGGAAAGGATATTCCTGTTTTTGCTATTGATTCCGCTCCACTTTCTCAGAAATCATTAAAGGGCATAGTTCACAATATTCGTTTAATTGTGAGTGATGCTCATATTGAGGATGTGTCATGTTTCGTCCTTAGCGGTTTGACAACTCCTCTAGTGTTGGGGCTACCCTGGCTCACTAAACATAACCCCACCATTGATTGGAAAGCGAGGCAAATAAATGGTTGGAGTGACTTTTGCAGAGAGAATTGCCTCATGACATCTGTTTCTGAGGTTTCTACTAAGACTGTACCACCTTTCCTCTCTGAATTTTCGGATGTCTTCTCTGAGAGTGGAGTTCAGGATTTGCCCCTGCACAGGGAGTACGATTGCCCTATTAATCTCATCCCAGGCGCCAAACTGCCTAAATCTCGTTTATACAATCTTTCCCAACCTGAGAGGGTCGCTATGCGTGCTTATATCTCTGAGAGTCTGAGAAAAGGACACATACGACCCTCGAAGTCACCTGTTGCCGCTGGTTTTTTCTTTGTTAAGAAAAAAGATGGTTCTTTAAGACCTTGTCTGGATTTCAGGGAGCTGAACAGTATCACTATTCGTGACCCTTATCCGCTTCCTCTGATCCCGGACCTGTTTAACCAGGTTGTTGGGGCTAAAGTCTTTTCCAAATTAGACCTAAGAGGGGCATACAACCTGGTCAGGGTCAGAGAAGGAGACGAATGGAAGACGGCTTTCAATACCCCTGAGGGCCATTTTGAGAATTTGGTTATGCCTTTTGGTTTGATGAATGCCCCAGCCGTTTTTCAGCATTTCGTGAACAGCATTTTTTATCATTTAATGGGAAAATGTCACGAGGGTGTCGAGGACCACGCCTGACTCCGTTATACCCGGGGTCAGGAAGTCGCAGCGGTTGGCTGCACGCTCTATTTAAGATAGGGCTGTTTTCCTTATGGTAGCTTTCTGGGTTTGCTTAGCAAACCCTTTTGGCTCACTCAGGGATCCGTAGCTCCTTCTCCTCAGCTGTTCCTTGTCCAGCACTCCCAGACCTCCTTATATTTCTCTCTCACACTTCTCTGGTTGCCAGAGATAGAGCTTCCTGCCTGGACATCTATTCTAAACCTTCTGGAGCTGTGTTGCTGCGTTCGCTGGTAGTTGGTCCAGTACGCTACCCTCCAGATCCCTGTTGGACCTTTTTGGTTTATTGTGGTCGCCCACCTGGGTGTATGTGTTTGTATGTTTTGTCCGTCCTCTCCCTGGTGTTTCCCTCTTAGTGATAGTGGTGTGGACTAGCGATCCCACCGGCCTGTTCACTATCCAGGGCTCATATTAGGGAAAGCCAGGGTTTAGGCACGTGATCGCCGCACGGGTGAGGAACCCGTCTAGGGACGTCAGGGCAGTCAGGTGCCAGCCGCAAGGTGAGTTAGGGGTCACCACCTTTCCCTCTCCCTTGGGCAGGGCTTTCCCTGTTTTCCTCCCTGTGCGTGTCGTCGGTCATTACATTATCTCTGGCCATTATTTTGTGTAGGTAAAAAAAAAAAAAACCAGTATGGATCAAATTGCTGCTCTGTCCAAACAATTTCATGGCCTGTCTTTGGAAGTGGTAGGATTGAAGGCGTCGGTCCTCCAGCAACAGCAGCAATTACAACTGACTGCAAGCCCAGCGGTTGCTACTGGTAACCAGGTTGTTGCGGAACCCAAGGTCCCTCTCCCTGACAGATTTTCTGGGGGAAGGGACAAGTTTTTGACATTCCGTGAGGCCTGTAAGTTATATTTTAAACTGCGCCCTTACTCCTCTGGTAATGAAGATCAGCGGGTGGGGGTTGTTATTTCCCTGCTGCAGGGGGATCCGCAGTCCTGGGCGTTCTCTTTACCTACTGATTCCCGGGCTCTTCGGTCAGTGGATGAGTTTTTCGGGGCCTTTGGTCTCATATATGATGACCCTGACCGAGTCGCCCTGGCTGAATCAAGATTACGGAGACTCTTACAAGGAGAGCGGCCGGTAGAGGAGTATTGCTCTGAATTCCGTAGGTGGGCTACGGATACCCAATGGAACGACCCGGCTCTCAGGAGTCAGTTCTGCTCTGGGTTATCCGAAAGGGTTAAGGATGCGCTTGCATTATATGAGACCCCCTTTTCCCTTGATGCGGTTATGTCCCTTTCTATCCGAATAGATAGACGCCTTAGGGTCAGGTTGAAAAAACCGGAGCAATTGGTAACCCCTCCCAAGCAGCAGTTAGTCTGTACGGACTTAGACGAGCCTATGCAGCTAGGAGGAACTACTCGTCAGGTCCGTCCTCCTGAGGCTCGCCGTAGGCGTGGGGTTTGTTTTTTTTGTGGGGAGAGGGGTCATTTCATTAATGTCTGTCCTTCTTTCCTTAGAAACAAAAGACCGTCGGAAAAACTACTAACCCCAGGCTGTGTGGAGGATATCAGCCGGGGGGTATACGTTTCCTCCATACGTACATCGCAATTTGTGTTGCCAGCGGTTATTATTTTTGGTGATAAGACGGAGACTATTTCTTTCTTTCTAGACAGTGGAGCAGGGGTAAATTTGATAGATGCCCATTTTGCCCGCACTTTGGGTTTGTCTCTCTGTACTTTACAGAGACCCATTCCCATATTCGCTATTGATTCTGCTCCCCTGTCTCAGAGAAACCTCACGCACATTGTTCATAATTTACACCTTCGGGTAGGGGACCACCATAACGAGATGCTTTCAGGTTATGTTCTGGAGGGGCTTCCCACTCCGGTAGTGCTGGGTCTTCCCTGGTTGGTAGCGCACAATCCAGTGGTGGATTGGCAGGCCAGGGAGATATTGGAGTGGAGTGAGCAGTGCAGAGAAAATTGCTTAAATAGCAATTGCTTAGTCGCCTCCATAACTACCCTACCTACATTTATTTCGGACTTTGAGGATGTTTTTTCTGAAAAGGGTTGTCAGAAGTTACCACCTCATCGTCCTTATGATTGCCCGGTTAACCTTATTCCCGGCGCAAAATTACCCAAGACCAGGTTATATAATCTTTCGGGTCCAGAGAGACAAGCCATGAAAGATTATATCTCCGAGAGCTTGGCTAAGGGACACATCAGACCCTCTTCTTCACCCGTGGCTGCAGGGTTTTTCTTCGTTAAAAAGAAAGATGGGGGCCTGCGTCCTTGCTTAGATTTTCGCGAATTAAATCAGATAACCATCCGAGACCCATACCCTCTGCCTCTCATTCCTGACCTGTTTAATCAGATTGCGGGTGCTAGGTGGTTCTCCAAACTTGATCTTAGGGGTGCCTACAATCTGATTCGTATTAAGGAGGGGGATGAGTGGAAGACAGCGTTTAACACCCCTGAGGGGCATTATGAAAATCTAGTTATGCCTTTCGGTCTGACCAATGCTCCTGCCGTCTTTCAACATTTCGTTAATGACATTTTTAGTCATCTAATCGGCAGGTTTGTGGTAATATACCTAGATGATATTTTAATTTATTCGTCTGATCTGAAAACACATGAGGTGCATGTCAGACAAGTACTGCAGGTCCTACGGACGAATGAATTATATGCTAAAATTGAAAAATGTGTCTTCGCCGTTCAGGAGATACAATTCCTGGGTTATTTTTTATCTGCGTCAGGTTTCCGTATGGATCCTAGGAAGGTCCAGGCAATTTTAGATTGGGATCTTCCTGAGAACCTCAAAGCACTACAACGGTTCTTGGGCTTCGCGAATTTCTATAGGAAATTCATTAAAAATTATTCACTTATTGTAAAACCGCTTACTGACATGACTAGGAAGGGGACTGATTTTTCTAAATGGTCTGACGCCGCTAAAGTTGCTTTTTCCTCTCTAAAAGAGAGGTTTACCTCAGCACCTGTACTGGTCCAACCTGATGTCTCTCAGCCTTTTATTGTTGAAGTCGATGCGTCAGAGGTGGGAGTGGGGGCGGTGCTGTCTCAGGGTCCGTCTCCTGGCAAATGGCGTCCTTGTGCTTTCTTTTCTAAAAAACTATCTGCAGCAGAAAAGAACTACGATATTGGCAATAGGGAACTATTAGCTATTAAACTTGCGTTTGAGGAGTGGCGTCATTTCTTAGAGGGGGCAGTCCACCCCGTCACTGTGATTACGGACCACAAAAATCTTCTGTACCTCGAATCAGCTAAGCGTCTCACCCCTAGACAGGCTAGGTGGTCGCTATTTTTTACCAGGTTTAACTTTGTGGTTACCTATCGTCCTGGGGCAAAGAACACCAAGGCTGATGCACTATCTCGTTGTTTCCCTGGAGGGGGTAATGTGAGTGATCCGGTACCCATTCTTCAAAGAGGAGTGGTTGTTTCTGCGGTACACTCTGTTTTGGAGGGGAAGGTGTTAGAGGCCCAGGGGGACGCCCCGGTCTCTTGCCCCTCAGAGAAATTGTTTGTACCGTTGAACTTACGTTTCGAATTATTAAAGGAACATCATAATTCGGCACTTGCTGGGCACCCGGGTAGTAAAGCAACCTTTGAACTATTGTCTCGTCGTTTTTGGTGGCCAAGGTTGCGTCAGGATGTATTGGATTTTGTGTCTTCTTGTTCTACCTGTGCGCGCGCAAAAGTTTCACATACACGTCCTGCAGGGTCTCTATTACCACTCGTCATTCCCAATAAACCGTGGACACATCTGTCAATGGATTTTATCACTGACTTACCTTTGTCTGCGGGTAAAACAGTTATTTTGGTAGTAGTGGACAGGTTTAGCAAAATGGTACACTTCATTGCGTTACCCGCACTACCTAATGCTAAGACTCTTGCTCAGGTATTCGTCAGTGAAATCGTGAAGCTTCACGGGGTCCCCTCCGATGTTGTTTCGGATCGGGGTACCCAGTTTTTTTCTAAATTTTGGAAAGCTTTTTGTTCTCGTTTGGGGGTACACTTGTCCTTTTCCTCTGCTTTCCATCCTCAGTCGAATGGACAGACTGAGTGTACCAATCAAAACCTTGAGACATATCTAAGATGTTTTGTGTCTGAAAACCAAGAGTTGTGGTCATCATATTTACCGTTAGCTGAGTTTGCCATAAATAATCGTCGTCAGGAATCCACTGGCAAGTCACCATTTCTTGGTGCATATGGTTTTCATCCCCAATTCTGTACTTTCAAAGAGGGGGGGTCTTCTGGGGTTCCCGAAGAGGAACGGTTTTCGTCATCTCTTTCATCGGTATGGCAGAAGGTGCAAGCTAACTTGAAAAATATGGGAGGTAAATACAAATGCATGGCTGATAAGAGACGGTCGCCAGGTCCGGACCTAGGAGTGAATGACTATGTGTGGTTGTCTACTAGGAATATTAAATTGAAGGTTCCCTCTTGGAAACTGGGTCCTAGGTTTATTGGCCCTTACAAAATTGTAGCCATCATCAACCCCGTGGCTTTTCGCCTGGAGTTACCTCAGACTTTTAAAATTCATAATGTTTTTCATAAGTCGTTACTCAAAAAATATGTTTCATCTCTAGAACCATCACCGCTGCCACCCCCTCCTGTTGTCGTGGATGGTAACCTAGAATTTCAGATATCCAAAATTGTTAATTCTCGTCGGGTCCGCCACTCTCTTCAATATCTGGTGCATTAAGGAGGTTACGGTCCCGAGGAAAGAATGTGGGTTCCTGCGTCTGAGGTAAACGCCGACAGGTTAGTTCGGGTTTTTCATGCCTCTCATCCTGAGAGACCTGGTCCTGAGTGTCCGGAGGCCCCTCGTAGAGAGGGGGGTACTGTCACGAGGGTGTCGAGGACCACGCCTGACTCCGTTATACCCGGGGTCAGGAAGTCGCAGCGGTTGGCTGCACGCTCTATTTAAGATAGGGCTGTTTTCCTTATGGTAGCTTTCTGGGTTTGCTTAGCAAACCCTTTTGGCTCACTCAGGGATCCGTAGCTCCTTCTCCTCAGCTGTTCCTTGTCCAGCACTCCCAGACCTCCTTATATTTCTCTCTCACACTTCTCTGGTTGCCAGAGATAGAGCTTCCTGCCTGGACATCTATTCTGACCTTCTGGAACTGTGTTGCTGCGTTCGCTGGTAGTTGGTCCAGTACGCTACCCTCCAGATCCCTGTTGGACCTTTTTGGTTTATTGTGGTCGCCCACCTGGGTGTATGTGTTTGTATGTTTTGTCCGTCCTCTCCCTGGTGTTTCCCTCTTAGTGATAGTGGTGTGGACTAGCGATCCCACCGGCCTGTTCACTATCCAGGGCTCATATTAGGGAAAGCCAGGGTTTAGGCACGTGATCGCCGCACGGGTGAGGAACCCGTCTAGGGACGTCAGGGCAGTCAGGTGCCAGCCGCAAGGTGAGTTAGGGGTCACCACCTTTCCCTCTCCCTTGGGCAGGGCTTTCCCTGTTTTCCTCCCTGTGCGTGTCGTCGGTCATTACAGAAAATTTGTATTAGTGTATTTGGATGACATTTTGATTTTTTCTCCTGATTTCAAGACTCATAAGGAACACTTACGTCAGGTCTTGCTCATCCTGCGGGAGAATAAATTATACGTGAAACTGGAAAAATGTGTGTTTGCGGTTCCAGAAATTCAATTTCTGGGGTTTCTTCTCTCCGCTTCTGGTTTTCGCATGGACCCCGAGAAGGTCCGCGCTGTGCTTGAGTGGGAGCTTCCTGAGAATCAGAAGGCGCTGATGCGTTTTTTGGGCTTTGCCAATTATTACAGGAAATTTATTTTGAATTATTCCTCTGTTGTTAAACCACTCACTGATATGACCAGAAAGGGGGTAGATTTTTCTTCCTGGTCGGTAGAGGCGCGTAAGGCCTTTTCTAATATCAAGGAGAGTTTTGCTTCCGCTCCCATCCTGGTACAACCTGATATTTCGTTACCCTTCATAGTTGAGGTTGATGCTTCTGAGGTAGGGGTGGGTGCGGTCTTGTCTCAGGGTTCCTCTCCTGCCAAATGGCAACCATGTGCCTTTTTCTCGAAGAAACTCTCCTCCGTAGAGAGAAATTATGATGTGGGAGATAGGGAATTGTTGGCCATCAAGTTGGCTTTTGAGGAATGGCGCCATTGGCTAGAGGGAGCCAGACACCCTATTACCGTGTTTACTGACCATAAAAATCTCGCCTACTTGGAGTCAGCCAAGCGTCTGAACCCGAGACAGGCCAGATGGTCTTTGTTCTTTTCAAGGTTTAATTTTGTTGTCACGTTCCGCCCTGGGGTTAAGAATGTGAAGGCAGATGCCCTGTCACGTTGTTTTCCGGGAGGTGGGAATTTTGAAGACCCGGGTCCCATTTTGGCTGAAGGTGTGGTGGTCTCTACTCTTTTTCCTGAATTGGAGGCAGAGGTGCAGGCAGCCCAGTCAGAGGCTCCTGATCTTTGTCCTCCTGGGAGGTTGTTTGTGCCTCTCGCTTTGAGACACAAGATTTTTAAGGAACACCACGATACGGTCCTTGCTGGGCACCCGGGGGCAAGAGCCACACTGGATCTCATCGCTCGGAGATTCTGGTGGCCTGCGCTTCGTAAGTCGGTTGAGGGTTTTGTGGCAGCTTGCGAGACTTGCGCTCGTGCCAAAGTCCCTCATTCACGGCCATCAGGTCCTCTCCTTCCCTTACCCATTCCTTCCCGTCCTTGGACACATCTGTCCATGGACTTCATAACGGACTTGCCTCGTTCCTCGGGGAAGACTGTGATTCTGGTGGTGGTGGACCGTTTTAGCAAAATGGTGCATTTCATCCCTTTTCCTGGTTTGCCCAATGCTAAGACGCTGGCGCAGGCATTTATTGACCACATTGTCAAATTGCATGGTATTCCTTCAGACATAGTCTCTGATAGGGGCACGCAGTTTGTTTCCAGATTCTGGAAGGCTTTCTGTTCTCGCTTGGGGGTTCGGTTGTCATTCTCTTCTGCTTTCCACCCGCAGTCGAATGGCCAGACAGAGCGCGTCAATCAGAATCTGGAGACATATCTGCGCTGTTTTGTGGCGGAGAATCAGGAGGATTGGTGTTCTTTTTTGCCCCTTGCTGAGTTTGCTTTAAATAACCATCGTCAGGAGTCCTCTGATAAGTCACCATTTTTTGGTGCATATGGGTTTCATCCGCAGTTTGGGACTTTCTCGGGAGAGGGGTCTTCTGGTTTACCTGATGAGGACAGATTCTCCTCGTCTTTGTCATCTATTTGGCAAAAGATTCAGGATAATCTAAAGAGCATGAGTGAGAGATATAAGCGTGTGGCAGATAAGAGACGTGTGCCTGGTCCGGACCTGAATGTTGGTGATCTGGTGTGGTTGTCTACCAAGAATATCAAATTGAAGGTTCCCTCCTGGAAGTTGGGTCCTAGGTTTATTGGGCCTTACAAGATCCTGTCTGTCATCAATCCTGTTGCCTACCGTCTTGATCTTCCTCAGACTTGGAAGATCCATAATGTTTTTCATAAGTCCTTATTGAAACCTTATGTTCAACCTATTGTACCCTCGCCTTTGCCTCCTCCTCCGATTATGGTTGATGGAAATCTTGAATTTCAGGTCTCTAGGATTGTGGATTCTCGTCTTGTCCGCGGTTCCCTCCAGTACCTCGTTCATTGGGAGGGTTATGTTCCTGAGGAGAGGATGTGGGTACCAGTGACGGACATTAAGGCCACTCGTCTCATCAGGGCTTTCCATAGGTCCCATCCTGAGAAGGTGGGCCCTGAGTGTCCAGAGTCCACTCGTAGAGGGAGGGGTACTGTCACAACTAGACAGCTGAGAAGCTCTGACAGGAGCTTTCCAGATCCTCCTCCTTGAGTTTCTTTGTTTTGGTTAAGTTCCTCATCTCATTAGTCTATCTCAGCTGTCATGCAGTTGGACTGATTGCTTCCCTTTAAGTTCCTCCCCATGATGCATTAGGTTGCGGCTTATACAAGTTCCTGGAGTGTGTGTGCATGCTGTTTCTATTCCTCAGTCCTCTGCAGATAAGTGCTGCTCCTTTATTTGTGATTGTCTGTCTGCTGGATTTTCAGGTGACCCTGACTCCCTCCGTGTCTTGTGTAGGGAGCCGGTGGTCGTGTCCCCTCACTATTGTAGGGTCTTCAGGTATTAGATAGGCGAGGTACGTGGATATGCGTCCATCCACCTTTGGGGTATTCGCATAGGCTGAGCAATTAGGGAGAGTGGCAGGTCTCATGTAGGGGTCTCCCTTTTGTTCCTTAGTTGCGGATCCAGTGAGTCATTAATTGTATTGCATTGTCTTGTTTCCTGTACACCATCCGTGACATAACCTTACACCAGCTAAGCCAGCAGAAGGCAATAATCCGGCGCACGGGTAGCGCTCCAGCAATGTGGTGAATCCGCAGGAAGTTGTCCAGCAGTCGGAAATAAAAGCATCACTTCTTTATTCCAAACTATGGTATTAATAATCACTCCAGTGGCGGATTACATAACTGTTAACGCATTTTCGATCAAGAGATCTAGCTCGTGACAATAGCTGGATACACACATACAAAGGGGTCATCATGCATAGCATGAAAGCAATCTCCTATCCACAGGATGGAGGATAACTGATTAGTGGGGGTCCGACCTCTGAGATCTCGAGAACGGAGATCCCATATTCGCTTCCTGGTGGAATACCAGGCCGAGCATGCCCCTGCCACTCCATTCTTTCTCTGTGGCATTGCCAGAAAAAGCCAAATGCTCCCCCTAGCAGTGACTCCAGTCATCTAGAATAGGGAAACAGGATTTTGCACTCTATAATGGAATTAATCAGCATAGAATTTTACTTTCCTTCATTACTTATATAGTTACTGGCTTGTGACAAACAATGGACGGATATAATGGCTAATGGCATCAGATGTACAGCTCGCAGGGCATCCTCCTTTGGCAATATCATCAGTCCCAGTCTTTTTCAAGATAAAAGCAAAAAAAACGCACCTCAGACATGGCTTGTGAACAAGGGCAGCTATAGGTGTGGCCACTATAGGTGCATTTGCTGTGAACATACTAGGGTCTGCAAAAGGTTCAGATCTACTGCAAACAACAAGGAATATGATATAAAATCGTATCTAAATTGCAATACTAAATTTGCGGTATATCTGATCACTTGCGACCTTTGTAATCTGCAACATGTGGGATGTACTAGCAATGAAATAAAGATCAGAGTTCGTAGACATATATCTGATATTCCCCATTACAAAAGCCGCAATATTTCAGCGGCAAGTCTACACTTTGCAATAGTACATGGAGGCGATACATCTCACTTAATAGTACAGGGGGTTGAAAGAGTTGGTCTTCCGGTGAGAGGGGGGACCACAGAAGAAAATTGATAAACAGAGAAGCATTTTGGATTTTTCAATTAGATTCACGGCAACCAAGGGGTTTAAATAAAAGACACGATCTTATTTTGCAGTACTGAGAGAATTTTTATTTATTTTTTTCTTCCGCTTGTTTGTTTTTCTCTTTCTTTTTGTGTAGTTATGTACTTTCATTTTCATTTTTGTATTGTTGTTTGGTAGGGCCATGTGCCTGTATGTCTATTTATTTTTTCTAGATAACACAGTTTTTTGTGCATGTTTTTGTATCCATTTGAGTTTGGCTTTTTAAAGGGTTTCTGTCACCCTGCAAAACTCATTTTTTTTTTTTGGGCTAGTTAGATTGCTCATAGTGCGATATAGCAGAATATAATGGTATTACTTACTTTCATGCAGCCGATTCTTTATAAAACGAACTTTTATAATATGTTAATGAGGGCTCTACCAGCAAGTAGGGCGTCTACTTGCTGGTAGCTGCTGCAGAAATCCGCCCCCTCGCTGTGATGATTGACAGGGCCAGCCGTGATCTCCTCCTCCGGCCGGCCCTGTCAGTAATTCAAAAATCGCGCGCCTCGCGTCATTCGGCGCAGGCACTCTGAGATGAGGAGGCTCGTATCCTCAGCACTCCCTCAGTGCGCCTGCGCCGATGACATCACCGAAAGAGAAGACGTCATCGGCGCAGGCGCACTGAGGGAGTGCTGAGGATACGAGCCTCCTCATCTCAGAGCGCCTGCGCCGAATGACGCGAGGCGCGCGATTTTTGAATTACTGACAGGGCCGGCCGGAGGAGGAGATCACGGCTGGCCCTGTCAATCAACACGGCGAGGGGGCGGATTTCTGCAGCAGCTACCAGCAAGTAGACGCGTTACTTGCTGGTAGAGCCCTCATTAACATATTATAAAAGTTCGTTTTATAAAGAATCGGCCGCATGAAAGTAAGTAATACCATTATATTCTGCTATATCGCACTATGAGCAATCTAACTAGCCCAAAAAAAAAAAAAGAGTTTTGCAGGGTGACAGAAACCCTTAAGTGTTAACAGTGATTGTGCCGGGTGTGTTTCTCTCTGGGCCATGTGACCTGCTGATTGCATGGCCAGGAGTTTGGGGAGCACATGAGGCACAATCCACTCCAATTTTCACATGTCACGAGGAAGGACCAAAATTGTCATATGGTCTGAAACGCGTTGATGAAACTATTCTGTATGAAGATTTTAACCGCATCAATAAAAAGTGTTTCCTGCTTAGACGTGGAGCTGGATGTTTTTTCCTTCATTACTTATATACAGGTTTGCTATTCACACCGAATAATTAGTGTTGCTTCACTGTACCATCATTTTACCATATGATATATAATATAAATGAGTTCTACACAAGTAAAACACGTTGATACAAGTTGTGGTCACTGTTGTGATCGGAATCTATATGTTAAATGGAGTCTGTCATCTACTGGTCTCACTTCAAACTGCTTGAATTACATTAGAGCTCATATACACAGTTCACAAATGGTCCATTTGCCTTTTCTGCGGCTGTGATGATGAAAAATGAAGTTTAACAGGAGAAAAGTAGCTGACAGACTCCCTTTAATGGAATATATCTGGGTCCTGTGCAACGTATTTGGCATTATATATAATTATATAATAAATGTACTAGGCACGTTTTGCATGTACATGCCCTGACATATTATATACCTTATACTGTATGTCAGTGAGATAAGTGTATGGTGCACGTTGTATGTATAGACTGGCACTTACCTGCAGATGGTGTGAAATAATTGAAGAAAAGGCATCTTCTAGGAATAAATGGACCAGTAAGGACACAAAAATCCTCATGGGCGATCATTCAGGAGGCGCTGCAGTCTGTACCGGTCCTGATAGTGACAGTTGATCTCTCTGTAGTCATAGCAACCATTGTGAATTATAACATTCTGTGCCTATGGAGTGACAGTTTATGATGTCACATGACCTGCCTAATGTAGCCAATCAGAGTCCATGCCACAAATTCAAAACTGTGCATATACAGTATAGATTTATACATAGCTCTTTCTGAGGTTCAGAATGGCAATCACATGAGCTAACATTCAGTTACCTAGAACAGATCATTAACCTATAATGTAGCAATGTGTTCTCTGATGCCGGAGTTGATTTTGGAGACAAAAGATCCAGATGGAGATCGGTTTACATAACTACATAAAGCAAGTTATAATAATATGTTTATTGGGTATTGAAGGTTCACGGTATCACATCTGTAGTGCAGTATATATGGATAAATGGACAGTACGTAGTCTATGCCGTCATCCCCTGAAGAAACTGTTCCTCAGGGGTGGAATTTAAATATAGTGGGGGGAAAGTTATCATCAGCATTTGCACCTGAAAACTTGTGTCAAAAAGTTGCCGTTTCAGAGCATGCCGTATTTTCCTAAAAATTTAGCAAACTTTTTCATTTTTATGCCGCTCTTTTAAAAAGTAGGTGGAAAGTGGGTGTAGTTAGCTATGTTAATTCACCTTAGATTTACAGTATCAACGGTAGAGTCCTAAAAAGTCACAAAAAGATGCAAAATTACTTCAGCAAAGGGGTGCTGTGCATTATAATTAAAGATGCTCCAAATGTATCAAATACTGTGCAGTCTGCTAAATGTAAAAGGGTTTTCTGACACTTAAATACTGATGACCTATCCTCTGAATAGGTCATCAGTATCTGATCGGTGGGGGTCTGACACCAGGGACCCCCGCCGATCAGCTGTTTGAGAAGGCACCAGTGCTCCTGTGAGTGCCGCGGCCTTCTCACAGCTTACCAAGCACAGTGTTGTACATTGTATAGCAGCTGTGCCTGGTATCACAGCTCAGCCCCATTCACTTCTATGGGGCTGAGCTGCAACTAGGCCATGTGACTGATAAACGTGTCACCATTTGGCCTAGGGAAAGCTGGAGAAGGCCGCGGAGCTACTGCAAGCGCCGCTGCCTTCTAAAACAGCCGATCGGCGGGGGTCTCGGGTGTTAGACCCCCATGATCAGATACTGCCATTTTTCGCCTTTTGTGGGAAAAAAAATATGTCTTAGGCATCATGCACACGACCGTGGTGTGTTTTGGCGGAACACAATTTGCGGAACGGCACGGACAGCCTTCAATATAAATGCCTATTCTTGTCCGCAAAGCACGGACAAGAATAGGAGATGTTATATTTTTTTAGCGGGGCCACGGAACGGAGCAACGGATACGGACAGCACATGAAGTGAATGGGTCCGCATCCAAGCTGCAAAAACGGCGGCTCGGATGCGGACCAAAATAACGGCCGTGTGCATGAGGCCTTAGCCTACAGTACATGCATACGAACGTTGTTTTTTTCCGCATCCGATCCGCATATTTAGCACTTCTGATGTGGACCCATTCATGTCTATGAAGCTGTTGAAAATGCGGATAGTCAACCGTTTGTTTTCCACGTCCGTCGTCCGTGGTTCCAATCCGCAAAAAAAAGTAAAGCATGTCCTATTGTCCACAATAAACGGTCCGTGGCCCAATTCAAGTCAATGGGTCCGCAAAAAATACGGATGCCAAACGAAAAGGCATCCGTATGTCATCCGTCTGTCCGCTTTTTTTTGCGGATCGGTTGGCAGGAAACTGTTTTCCTGTGAACTTCTACAGGAATTTGAAACTCAGTTTTGCCAGAGTTTGGACATTAGAGAAGAGTGCTTGTGAGGCCTGAGGAAAAAATGCCCCGTTGGGATGTAAACAAGCTTATAGCACTTGTCCACGAACAGCCAGTGCTCTGGGACACCAGGACCAATGTTTACCATGACTGCATAAAAAAAAGATGGGTCCTGGGAGGAGGCGGCTCGCCGTATGAAGCCTTCGGAATGGGACAAAGCAAGAAGTCCCATGAGGTCAGAGCTCTACTAATCTACCCAACAGTATCTATCAACTATTTCCTTCCAACTATATAGGGGTAACCACTGGTGTTCCTTCTTTGTGGCCAGCGCGGTTTCAGGCTTTTCTTCCTATTTATACAGAGTTATACACTTTTGAGGGTATTAGGGCAATTAACCCTCTCTGAACCAGCAGCGGCTCAGCTATACAAAGTCTTCACCATCCCCTTTTCCCTTCTTGGCAGTGCGGGTATCTACTATTACCTTATCCATATTTGTAATACATTTGTGGACAGGGTATAATTCTGGTCTGGGCTGCTCATGTTTGTCATTCATGTTGTCATAAAAAAATGGGTGAAGACCAACATGTTTAACCTGTCAGGGAACCTAGGGCGTACAGGTACGCCCTGATGTCCTGGTACTTAAAGGGTTTCTGTCACCCCATTAAACCGTTTTTTGTTTTTTTTCTTTAATAATAATCCCTATAGTGCGATCTCATGATACATAATCAAATTAATAATTTTGGTTCAGTAGATTTTGCTAAAAAACGATTTTTAAAATATGCTAATTACCTTGCTACCAGCAAGTAGGGCGGCTACTTGCTGGTAGCAGCCGCATCCTCCGATGGTAATGACGCCCCCTCGGCATGCTGATTGACAGGGCCAGGGAAGGTAATCCTTCTCTGCTGGCGCTGTTAGAATTTGAAATCTCGCGCCTGCGCCGTACCTGGCTTCAATCGGCGCAGGCGCACTGAGAGGCGGCCGCTCTGCTCGACCGCTCCATCCTCAATGCGCCTGCGTCGATGACGTCATCGCATACACCCGGAAGAGAAGACGCCGGCGTCTTCTCTTCCGGGTGTATGCGATGACGTCATCGACGCAGGCGCATTGAGGATGGAGCGGTCATGCAGAGCGGCCGCCTCTCAGTGCGCCTGCGCCGATTGAAGCCAGGTACGGCGCAGGCGCGAGATTTCAAATTCTAACAGCGCCAGCAGAGAAGGATTACCTTCCCTGGCCCTGTCAATCAGCATGCCGAGGGGGCGTCATTACCATCGGAGGATGCGGCTGCTACCAGCAAGTAGCCGCCCTACTTGCTGGTAGCAAGGTAATTAGCATATTTTAAAAATCGTTTTTTAGCAAAATCTACTGAACCAAAATTATTAATTTGATTATTTATCATGAGATCGCACTATAGGGATTATTATTAAAGAAAAAAAAAAAACGGTTTAATGGGGTGACAGAAACCCTTTAAGGACACAGGGCGTACCTGTACGTCCTGTGTAGTTCCAATCACCGGAACTGGGTGCCTGCTTAAATCATTGAGCAGGCACCCTGGGACAATGCGCCGGAGGGGTCCTGTGACCCCCCCGTGTCGGCGACCGCAGCAAACCGCAGGTCAATTCAGACCTGCGGTTTGCTGCGTTTCCGGGTTATTCGGGTCTCTGGTGACCCGATAACCCAGAACAGGATGGTGATCGGTGGTGTGATAATACACCACCAATCACCATCCTGCGATCCTGAGAGGTGATGGTGACATCATGGCTCAGATTGGTTGCAGGGGCGGGCGGGCCATTCAAATTAGTGCAGGGCTCCTCTCCTCCTCCTTTTGCAGCGTACTCAAGTTAGGTGTAGAAATGTTCCTGGGTGTTGTAGTGCAATAGTGACACTAACCTGAGACAGCTGACTCTCTGCAAGGGCAGGTGATGATAAGTAATGTTCGTGACGCCAGTGCCAATTAAACGGTGGCACGCCGTTTGCTGATAACAGGAATAACTGAGGAACCACGTGATGTTAAAAACAGAACTCAAACTTTAGTAGTCATCATACATGGACATAGATGGAAGCGCAGTTCCTTTGCAGACAGTTGGTTGCAGTACATTTGATGCAGGCAATATATATAGCAAGGTGACTTCAGAGTGTTAAACACAGGACTTGCTGTACAGGCGGCTTGCACTCTATTCCTGACTGATCCTGGAACATAGAAACTCTTCTCCAATGCCCGATGCCCTAGCTCTGGCGTATATCCTTGGTTTTATAATTATCAAGTACCTCCTCTGTTGTCTTTAGTCCCTCTTGCCTTTCTGGACTTGCCTCTGTCTCTCTCAGCACTGACTCTAGAAACTTCTGAACTTCCTAGGCTAGGCCCTAGCCTATTTATATTGAACTGGGGGCTCCCTCTGCTGGCTGGAATAAAGATTGCCTGCACCAGGCCTAACTGGCTTAAAGGGAAATACACAGTACAAACTAGCAGTGTCGGGTAACCTATCCGTATCCTGCACACCCCCAGACTTTAACGTGAGTAAGGCCTCGTACTCACACACACCTTCCTGAACCGGCATAACATGGTACATAACATAAGCATTCATTATAAATATAATAAATAATTGTTTCACACAGAAAAACATAACATTGGTAACTTCATGAATAAATGACGCAAGGGAAAGGGGCGTCTTCTTGCTTCTTAGGCACGGCCGCTGACCTGGCATAGCGGACTTAGGGTGAACCAGGTTAGTCCATCTTTCTTTGGTGGCAGTATTAGGGTTGTTGCGGGTATCGAAATTTCGATACCCAATCGATACTTTTGTCCCGGTATCGATACGATACCGGGATTTCCGTTTTTTCGATACTGGGCTGCGCTTCTGCGCAGTCTAGTATCTCTGAACATGAGCGCGCTGCTATCGGCGCGCTCATGTTCTCTCTCAGCAGCACGGGGAGAAGGAAGCTGTCCTCCCTCCCCCTGTGCTGCTGCCGCTGCCACCAATGAGAAGAGAGGGGCGGAGGAGGGGCGGCAATGAGAAGAGAGGGGCGGAGGAGGGGCGGCAATGAGAAGAGAGGGGGTGGAGGAGGGGCGGCAATGAGAAGAGAGGGGCGGAGGAGGGGCGGGCGCACTGCGCCACCAATGATAGGATTACTATCGGAGCGATGGGAGGAGACATCAGCTTCACTAGTGGGCGTTCCTTTTCCCTGCGCTGCGATTGGACAGCGCTACAGCCAGGGAGAAGGAACGCCCACTAGTGAAGCTGATGTCTCCTCCCATCGCTCCGATAGTAATCAGCAGCATGTGGAGCAGGAGAGGAGACAGTAATGGGGCACTGCGGGCGAACGGAGCGGCGCCCAGGACTAAATGGTGAGTGCTGAGACATCGCTGGGCGCCGCTCTGTGTGGCCTGATAGTGAAAGTCTGGACTCATATACAGTAGTCAGTCTTTAACACATACAGGAGGCGGGTGCCGGCAGCAGAATCGCATTGCCGGCACCCTGCCCCTGACAGGGAGCTGCGATCAGCGGCAGTTAACTGCCGCTGATCTGCTAGTACCCGCCTCCTGTATAAAGGGGTAAAATCATTGGTGGTGCAGTGTGCCCCCCCCCCCCTCAATCCCCCCATCCCATTAAAATCATTGGTGGCACAGTGCGCCGGCCCCTCTCAACCCTCCAGTATTAAAATCATTGGTGGCAGTGGCCACAGGGACCTCTCCACTCCCCCTCATTGGTGGTTGAGTGGCGGCTTCTGATCGGAGCCCCAGCTGTGTAAGCCTGGGGCTCCGATCGGTTACCATGGCAGCCAGGACGCTACAGAAGCCCTGGTTGCCATGGTAACATCCCTGATGCTGTGTGCACAAAGCACAGAGCAGCAGGGACAGTGTGGAGTCCTATTCACCCTGATAGAGATCTATCAGGGTGAATAGGAAAAGGGATGAAAGATCCCAGGTTCTAGCCCCTAAGGGGGGAAATAGTTATTAAATAAAAAGTGAAAAAAAAAAAAACACTAAAATATGAAGTATAAATCACCCCCCTTTTCCCAATTTCACATATAAAATATATAAATAAACATATTACATCGCCACGTCAGAAAAGTCCAAACTATTAAAATATAAAAAAAAAATCTAGGTGGTGAATGCCGGAACAGAAAAAATAAAATAAAAACTGCGCGATTCGCCATTTTTAAAAATGAGGAATGCACGTGGCTTTTTTTGTTTATTTTTTTCGCGTGGTATCGAATGGTATCGAGTATCGCAATACTTTTTCATGGTATCGAAACCGAATCAAAAATTTGGTATCGCAACAACTCTAGGCAGTATAATAACGGAACTACCCAGGGGTTTCCTGTGGGTGTATCACAGGCAAGGGCTCACGTGGAGGAGTCCATCCTTGCGCGCAAATGTCAAGTAAGGTATTACCAGTAGCAACTGCTCGGGAGGAGACACCACCAGTATAGTCAAAGTCCCCTAAACGGACTGGCGGACGTCCCCTGGTCATCCGGGTGGACCTTCTCAACACAGGGGTCTCCTCTTCCCTTAGCAACGAGGTAGAAGAGAGAGGAGCAACAGGAGGGTCTCCATCAGTGAGACCTTGGTCAGGAACAACAGGAACAACAGGAACAACAATATCCCTTAGAAGGGGGACTGGATCCGGGGCATCTTGAACCGGCTCTTCTGGAGGTGAAGATACAGTAGGTGCCGGAGCAGGCACCAGCAAGTTCAACCATGGTGTCAGAAGCCAATGCATGGGATCAGCGTCATACCTCAGATTACTGACAGCCTGCATAGGATCCTCGGGCGGTATTGATGACTCTGACACAGGGGATTCAGATCCAGAACTCTCGGCACTAGGTTCTGGTGTCTGGCAGAGCTTTAACCGGTTTCGGTGTACAATTTGGGATCCCTTGCCTTCCCGGGTGATCTCATAAGTGTGAGTTCCAACATTTGGGATTGCAGTGACAACATAGGGACTTCGCTCCCATTTACTGTCCAGTTTACTGGTACGGCGGTTATTTTTTAACCATACCACAGCCCCTATTGTCAAGGGTTCTGCATGGGCTGCTTGATCATAGTCTCTCTGCTGTCGGTCCCTAGCATAGTCCATACGTTCCTGAACAATGGCTTTGGCTGTATTCAATCGCCTTTGATGTTCAGCAACCCAGTCGGTGTTAGGTAATGGGTTAATGCAATCAGGTACGTGTATGTCCAATGAATGATCAGCAGGCAATGTCCCTTGGCGCCCAAACATCAAATAAAAGGGGGTATACCCGGTGGAACAATGTATGGTATGATTGTATGTGAACATGAGCTGTGGCAACAGATTAGGCCAATCTCCTCTGGTTTCAGGAGGCACGGCCCTCAGCATCTCTATCAAGGTCTGATTCATTTTTTCACATAATCCATTACCTTGAGGATGGTAGGCCGTTGTCCGGATCTTCTTACAGTTGTGTAAGCGGCACAGTTCATGGAACAGATGGGACTCAAAAGCAGGTCCTTGATCGGTGAGGATCTTTTCTGGACATCCGTAGGGCAGGAGGAAGTGCTTCCAGAACAGTTCGGCTGTAGTCTTGGCTGTCTGGTCTCTCACAGGCACCGCTACAACAAACTTAGTGAAATGGTCAATAATAGTCATGGCATAAGCATACCCTGAGCGACTAGGCTCCAGTTTCACATGGTCGATGGCGACAAGTTCAAGAGGACGAGTACTTACAATGGGTCTCAGTGGTGCCCTCTGATCATGGTGCTCACTTCGTTTTAAGGCACAGGCTACACACTCCCGACACCACTTCTCAATGTCTTCTCTCATGCCCACCCAGTAAAACCGCTGGCGGATATTAGCCTCAGTCTTTTGGACCCCAAAGTGACCGGATTGATTGTGGTACATCTCCAACACCATACCTGCATCTCGTCGGGGTATGAGAATCTGGTGTACTCTCTCGTTGGACACTGGGTCTAGGCTTCTCCGTAGCAATAGGCCCTTTTGTATGAAGAGTTGATGGCGCTGTCTCCAGAGTTTGATGAGCTCAGGATCTGCACTCTTACGCCGAATCCTCTCAGGGGCTCTGCCACTAGTAATGAAGTCCAACAACTCACCCAGCACTCTACTTTCAGACTGTAGTTTCACCCACCTTTCTTCTTTAGGATCAGGCCTACTGGAGGGTGAAGGAACTGCAGCTCTGTCATTGGTAGCTCGAGCCTGATCCTGTTGAGCAAATTTGTTATAGAAGGCCGGCATCTCTACATCTTCCCAAGCATCTCGCACATCATCAGGAGCTGTCTCTGTGGGAAGCCTGGATAAAGCATCAGCATTATCATTAGTACGTCCAGCACGATATTTTACAGAGAAATCATAGTTGGCGAGGCGAGAGGCCCATCTCTGCTCCAAGGCCCCTAATTTAGCTGTATTTAGATGTGCCAGAGGGTTATTGTCAGGTATCTTACTGCAGGTTTGAGCAAGTGACACTTGGATGGCTTCACCTTCAGGCCATATTTGATAAGGATTTCAAATACTTCTGCTAAATGTTTCAGATGGTCTTCATATGTTTTTGAGTACACAATGACGTCATCTAGATACAGCAGCACTGTTTCGAAGTTTTTGTGACCCAAACACCGCTCCATTAGTCTCTGGAAAGTTCCTGGGGCATTACATAGCCCGAACGGCATACAATTGAATTCGAACAGGCCCATGGGAGTAGTGAAAGCAGTCTTTTCCCTATCTGCAGGGGCCATGGGTACTTGCCAGTAGCCACTGGTCAAGTCCAATGTGGAGAAGTAGGCAGAGGAGCCCAGAGCAGTTAGTGACTCCTCAATGCGGGGCAGTGGGTATGCATCTTTGTGGGTTATTTGATTAATTTTCCTATAATCCACGCAGAAACGGATACCACCGTCCTTTTTCTTTACAAGGACAAGGGGTGCAGCCCACGGACTACGGCTGTCCCGGATTACATTAGAGTCTTTCATCTCTTGGATCATTTCTTTTACAGTCTGATATGAAGTAGGTGGTAAGGGTCTGTATCTCTCCTTGATAGGAGGATGAGAGCCAGTAGGTATGGTGTGTTGTATGGCACTCACCTCTCCATAATCAGTAGCATGCTTACTGAAGGCATGGTGGTACTCTTTGACCAGCTGTAGGATCCCTTCTTGTTGATGTTGGGGGGTAGTCTCGTCCCTTACATGGAGCTCTTCCCACCAGGGCACTTGTGGCTGGGTCACTGACGGGCGTCCACTGCCTGCAGCTGGCGGCTTTTCTGTCACTGGAAGACGAATGATGTCTTGGAAGGACACCTGAGAAAGCTGGGCAACACGGCAATGCTTAGTAAGCGCCACAGGATGATCACTCAGGTTAATCAGACGGACGGGTACTTTACCTTGGGAGACGTTCACCAGACACTTGGCAGCTCTCACATAAGGGTAATCCTCCATCTGGCTTGGTTCCACCAGGGCTGGATAATCTCGGCCTTGGACTCCCAGGACAGCACGACACCATAAAAGAGTTTGAGAATTAGGAGGCAAAGTCACAGGCTTAATATCACTAATCCTGGCAGTACAAATTTCTCCTTTCCCATTAGCAAACCTCTGCTGGGCACTTAACACAGTAATAGTCTTTTGAATCACCCTCTTGGATGCAGAGGAAGCAGTGGGCTTCGTCTGGTGTAATACGGCAAGTATTTCTGAATAACAGTTTTTGAAGACATTGGTGCCTAGAATGACAGGATGTCCTCCTCTGTCGCCGGCCTGTACTACTATCACCCCCTGTTGCGGTAAGGTTACTTCTCCCACCTGCAGGGTGGGTTCCCAGTATCCATGAATCTTTACTGGTTTGCCATTGCTGGCGATAATCTCCACCCAGGATTCAGGCGGCTGGGTCAATTGGTTGGTGTCCCAGAATCTTTCAAAGGCGGGCAGCTGAATAGTAGTGACCTGAGACCCAGTGTCTAATAGGGCTTCAAAGGAGACCCCGTTGATCTCTATGTTGATTTTAGGATGGGATCCTACATACCGTGGCATCCAATTTGGATCCTTTGGACCTAGTGTTCTACCTCCCGAGGGGTGGTCCTCAGCCTCAGGGGTTGCCCGTTTAACTGCCAGCACGTGGATTCTGTGTGTCCCAGCTTTTTGCAGGATGTACACACGGGCCTCTTGCGACCTCTATTACGCCTCCCAGGATCCCTGGGGTGAGTCTCTTGGTATGGAGGTGGGAACGGCCTAGGAGGTGACAGGAACTCTTTTTCTGACATTATGGGTTTTTCCCATTCCTCTATTTTTCTGCACACTCTCTCTAGACTTTTAGTGAGGTGATTTACTTGCTCTGTCAGCATGGCGATAGTATCGGTAGCTGAAGCTTGAACAGCTTGACCGGCCTGAGCTTGGTTAGTGATAAGCGGTTTTGGCCTGCAGGCTGGTGATTCAGGTAGGGTGCTCAACTCCGGAGATACTGCTGACCCCAGAATTTTTATAGCCAGTTCTTTAAAGTCCAGAAAGGTACTGTTAGGGTGCTGGGCGGACAGCATCTTTAGTTGGGTCCTTATTTGCTCACTAGACACCCCGTTGATAAATTGTTCCCTCAAGGTCTGGTCCTGATTATCAGCCTCTTTGGGATCTATCTGAATTACAGCCCCTAAAGCCTCCTGAAGTGATAGGGCATAGTCACGGAGGGACTCACCGGACTTCTGTTTCTTGCCAAAGAAGTGCATCTTTATCTCTGAGGCAGTCCTAGTTTCAAAAGTGGCCCTGAGGCGGGTGAATATCTGTTCTAGAGTACTCCGCTCAGTAGCAGGCCAGGATAATACCTCCCTGCGGGCAGCTCCCTCCAGTTGCGCTAGCAGGATTTCCATTTGCTGATCGGCATTTATGGGGTACAGTTTGAATAATGCCAGCAACTTTTCTTTAAAGTCTCTTAGGGTATGGGTCTCTCCTTTATAGCGGGGAAACCATGGGGCCCCGAAATAGTAAGGCATGGTAAAGGGCATCATGCTGGGGGCTATAGAATGATTAGGAGCCGCAAGCTCTCCCGGGGCCGGCTGCTCGGGAACTCCCGATTCTGACATGTTAGCTTATTGCGATGTGGCCGCTGGTGACTAAAGGGGCCGGAACAATCCCCTTCCCTCCGGTTACAAGTTCTTACCGGTATCGCCGGGCTTGCGCAGGCCAAGTCTCGAGAGATCCCGGACGTCCTGAGTACGCGATGACGTAGAAGAAACCGGGCCGCGGCGGTGCGATGATGACGAGGGGCGGGATTTTCTGTGTCTTTGAAGGGATCCGCCCACGAAGGTCCTCAGCAGCGCGGGAAACATTACTCCAGGTGGCCGGTGGCCATCTTTTAGCAAGAAACACTGTCTATTCACTGACAGCAAGCAGGATGGTAAAAAGTCCATAAAACCACACTCCGATGTGGCGATTTCCTTCCTCTTGATAGCGCAACACTGCACAGCGCTTTTTTGAGGTTTTAGGGACACTTTTGGTATATTTTTCAGTCCACAAAGTCCACTTTAATAAAACAGGCAATTTGTCACTTTGGTCACAGGGCCAGGGCCGGTACAAGGCAGGGACCGAAGGAGCGGGTGCCCTGGGCGCTACCATTTGCGGACAGGAGGGGGGCGCAGGTGAAGTGCCAGCCACGGCCCCCCCTACATCATGCTGTGCCCCCCCATGTGCCCCCCCAACTAAAATGACCCCCCCCCAAGTGAGCAGCCGCCGCCGGGCACAGGGAGATGAGCGCTTCCATTGCGCTCATCTCCATTGTAAACTGTCTGTGCCAGCTGAGGTGCAGGGGAGGGAGAGGCGTGTCCCTTCCCTTTCCTCTGATAGGCTGCAGGCAGGCACCGAAGTGGAGGAGAGGCCCCGCCCCCTAATTACTCCTGTTTACCTTTCTAAAGCTAAAGGACCTTTGATGATGTCATCACAGGTCCTGTAAGGGAACTGCACAGTGTAAAGTGTAGTTCCCAGGTTAGAATAGTGCATCTGCCAGGACCTGTGATGACATCATCTTCAACATCACAGGTCCTGCAGAATCTAGCAAAGGAACTGCACCAAAAATGGTGTAGTTCCTAGGTTTCAAAGGTACATCTGCCAGGACCTGTGATGACATCATCACAGGTCCTTCAACCCCTAACAGCAAGTATTAAAAGTTCACAAGCAGCTCTGTATTGATCCATACAGACTGGAATGGAGAGGTAAGAGGAGGTCCTCCACTTTTCATCATTTACCCCCCCCCCCCCTCCATGCCCTGTTTTTACTCATTGCTCACTCATGTATACTACTTCAGACAGTTACCACTACCTCATGTACCTCACAGTGACTATAATGCATAACTGACCACATATTTCTATAAACACTGCATCTACAGTATTATACCTTCTATGTGTCACATCAATACACTGCTCTGTATATATATATATATATATATACACACACATACATGCACACACACTGCATATATTACACAGTATTATACATGCAATATGTACAGATATATAGTATATACCGCAGTGCACTGATATGTGAGGTATGAGGTATAATAGATGCTGTGTGTACAGATATCAGTACACTTCTGTATATACTATATATGTGAGGTACGAGGTATAATAGATGCAGTGTGTACAGATATATAGTATATACAGCAGTGTACTGATATGTGAGGTACGAGGTGTCAATACACTGCTGTATTTACTATATACCTGTACACACTGCATCTATTATACCTCGTACCTCACATATTACACTACTGTATATACTGTATACACTGCATATATTATACCCCGTACCTCACATATCAGTACACTGCTGTATATACTATATACCTGTACACACTGCATCTATTATACCCTGTACCTCACATATCAGAACACTAGGGAATATACTATATACCTGTACACACTGCATCTATTATACCGCGTACCTCACATAACTGTACACTGCTGCATATAATATACATCTGCATCTATTATACCTCTTTTGTGTGCCAGGGCTGTTTTGTAATCCCATTCCGGCCCTGATGGCATAAATTATAAAACGCAGCAGCAAGAATAGTTCATGGAACAAAGGGAGGGGCTATAAAAGGGGAATGGGGGCCCAATTTAGATTCCTGCTATGGGGCCCAGTGATTTTTATGTACGCCCCTGGCTGCAGGCACTAGGCCGGCAGCCTATCAGAGGCCGGCGCAATGACGTCATCGTGCCGCCTGAGCCTTACATTACAGCGTGGGACACAGGAAGAGGCTGCATCGCATCGCTGACACTTAGGTAAGTATAAGTGTTTTTTTTTTTGTTTTTTTTTACAATAGTGTTACTGGCACATTGGGGGGGCTTATTACAAAACTGGCACATGATGATGGGGGGGACTTTATACTGGCACATGATGATGGGGGGGAACTTTATAGTGTCTGTGACTTTCAAAGTCCCACAGTCCTTTGTTCTATTGCTTTAAGTATATTCTTGTTTTGAAACAACATTGATTCTTTCTTAAAAACGGGGGGGGGGGGGGGGGGGGGGCGCAGTTTGCCATCTTCGCCCTGGGCACCAAATGGCCTTGTCCCAGCCCTGCACAGGGCAACTGTATAAGGCACAAAGTTCACGCTTCTTGCACTAGAAAGCGTGCGTATCCTGTTCGTGACGCCAAAAGAGAGGTGCAGCGTACTCAAGTTAGGTGTAGAAATGTTCCTGGGTGTTGTAGTGCAATAGTGACACTAACCTGAGACAGCTGACTCTCTGCAAGGGCAGGTGATGATAAGTAATGTTCGTGACGCCAGTGCCAATTAAACGGTGGCACACCGTTTGCTGATAGCAGGAATAACTGAGGAACCACGTGATGTTAAAAACAGAACTCAAACTTTAGTAGTCATCATACATGGACATAGATGGAAGCGCAGTTCCTTTGCAGACAGTTGGTTGCAGTACATTTGATGCAGGCAATATATATAGCAAGGTGACTTCAGAGTGTTAAACACAGGACTTGCAGTACAGGCGGCTTGCACTCTATTCCTGACTGATCCTGGAACATAGAAACTCTTCTCCAAGGCCCGATGCCCTAGCTCTGGCGTATATCCTTGGTTTTATATTTATCAAGTACCTCCTCTGTTGTCTTTAGTCCCTCTTGCCTTTCTGGACTTGCCTCTGTCTCTCTCAGCACTGACTCTAGAAACTTCTGAACTTCCTAGGCTAGGCCCTAGCCTATTTATATTGAACTGGGGGCTCCCTCTGCTGGCTGGAATAAAGATTGCCTGCACCAGGCCTAACTGGCTTAAAGGGAAATACACAGTACAAACTAGCAGTGTCGGGTAACCTACCCGTATGCTGCACTTTTGTGTCCGGGAGCCGAGGAGAGAGGACCAAGCTGCACGATCTGCAGAGCCAGCTGCACGATCTGCAGAGCCAGCACCCCCATCTGTGCCCCAGCACCCCCTTCTGACCCTGCACAGTGAAAGCTATTTAGGGACAGGTTAGGTTATTCAGGGATAGTTAGTGGGAAAATAAAGTTTTTGATTGCATCACCCTAAATCGGGTGTCTGAGGTCTGTGTAACCCTAGACCCCCCCCCCCCCAGGAGTGCTGCAGCTTGCCCCCCTGTCCCCCCCCACAACTTTTTTGGGGCGCAAGCAGTATTATTATATTTTTTCTGCGTACGCTGACTGTGGCCGGCACTCTTAGCGTTCGGCCACTGTTAGCACATCGCACACCCCACCATTGATCAGCCGTCCAAGTTTGAATATTTATTTATTTATTTTCTCATTTTTTGCCCTTTTTTTTATTTAAATTTTTTTTTTTGTCTGTTAGGTTTAGGGTAAGTTCGTGAACACCCGTGCCCCCACACACACGCACACCAAATAAAGTTTAACACACACACACACTCCCCTATGGCCCGCCGGATGTTCTCGACCCCACTTTCCTTTTGTCATCCACGTCCTCCTCATCATCTAGCGATGGTGATGAGCCCCCAAGGCGGAGACGCCTGCAGGTGGAGCAAGGGGACCGCCATGCTAGGGACCCTGTGGCCCACACAAGTATGAGCAGCTCTGGGGCTCGTACTAGTTTTCCGGCCCACCAGTTAAGTCCACCGGAGCCCCCTACCGGTGAACTTGTCTGGTTTACCCCAGAGCATTTTGAGCCCGCGATTCCTGATTTTATTCCAGGACACGGAGGAGAGTATTGCATTTCTCTCTCTTTACTGTTTCCATAGCAGCAAAGACAAAACACTTAAAATATGCAGTAACTATGGTAACAAGCCAACCCTCTCCCTCCCAGTGTCCATATAAGCCACGGTCACACTGGGATAGTCCTCTTTCTTTGCTGCTCCAGTTAAGTATTCACCTTCCTTAGCAGCTCATTTCTGCTCTGAGGTGTTCCCTTTTGGTGTTCCCTTTGGGCATTATATTTTATTTTATATTGTGGATTATATATTGTTGTATTCATATATATTTCTGTATGGTATTATCTTATATTATCGTATAGTATATTTTATTGTTTTCCTTATTGTTTGCCCGTTTTCTTCCCTGCCGTGGGAGCTGCACTCCGGCTCCGGCGGTGGGGGGGGGGGCTGAGCGGCGGGGGTTTTAAGTGCGTCTGTGCTTACTGGTCACTTCCGGACCTCCGCCTGCTTCTCTTGTGTCCGCGCTGCTGCAGGGAGGCGGCGCCATCTTTCGCGCCGTTTCCAGCCGTCTCCTCAGTTCTCCCCTTCCTTGTTCTCGCGAGGTCTCGGCGTTTTGCCGCTGAGATCTCGCGGGACTTCCGGCTGGTGACTGCTTCCGCTCTGCCGTTATCAGTCAGCTCCTGCAGCGCCGGTCCTGTGCTTATAGTGCCTGTGTTCAGTGCCGTTTTTTCTTCTGTCCGGTATTGCTTCTCAGGGTGACTAACCCTTCAATAATGTCCCGCCAGTCTCGCTCCCGGTCCCCCAGGGTTAATCTCACTCAGGACCCAGTCTCTAGGGGTCAGATTTCCCCTTCCCCCAGGAGGTCTAGGGACCCCTCCAGGGATCCTCCCGCTTTGGACCCCCAGACTTTAGCAATGCAGCGCTCCATCTCTAGCGCTATTATGTCTGCCATGGGCTCTATGTCCTCGGCTATTTCTCAGTCTGTCACCCAAGCTCTAGCCTTACATCCCACTCCTGCCTCCAGAACAACTGTGAATGATGGCTTAGCTCCATCCATGGACGACGTTCTAAGGTCGCGTAAAAGAGCCTGTCCGCGCCAGGCAGAACGTGCGCGAGGTTGGAAATCGGCGCGGTCACAGCCCGAGCATGGTTCCGACTCTGATAGAGAGTCTGATGAGGAGGCGCAGCACCACTCCCTGCATGGTTCAGAGGAGGATCTGATGGGCATTATAGTTGACCCTATAGACCAGGATTTGCCACCACCTGCTATTGATACGTACCCGGAGGCCCCTTCTGGGTCTGCTGATCCTCTCGTGGATCCATTGGGGGATCCCATGTTTGATCCTAACGCCCTGCACCACCCGCGGTCCTCTGAGTGGCTTCCTGCTTCGCATGTAACTCAGTATCTTGAGTCTATGACCCGCAAAGCCCTCACCAAGGAGGCGCGTACTAAGTTACGGGCCGAGTGTCCTAGGCCTTTGATCCCTCACAAAGTTTGTGAGACTCCGGTAGTGGATCCCAAAATGGTCCAGTTCTTAACTAAGACCGGGTTCAATCCCCGCAAAGGTCTGGACTCTGCCCTTCGGGCATGCCAGGATAAGGTCCTAGACATCATGGGTCCACTGGCTAAGATTTTGGATTTGGCCGAATCGGGCCAGGGCGGCCGGTACTCAGGTCGACCCAGAGGAGTTGAGTGGCTGGGCTCAGAGAGCTATCTGCCTTACTGGTAATGCTAATACATCATTAGCCATAGAGCGGCGCAAGGCGCTACTGATGAAGATTGAGCCAAAATTGGCGAATTTAGCTATTTCCGAAGCAGGCAAGGATGCCCAGGGGCTCCTCTTCGGTGAGCCCTTCATAAAGGAGCTGGGAAGATATGTTGGGGCTTTCACCACCCTTGACAAGGCGCAGACTTCAATGCGCAAGGTTTTTCCCAACCGTTATCTGCCAGGGCCGGCAGTTTCAGGGGCCGTCTGCCCGGCCGTTCCTCCTCTTATGCCCGTGGTTTTGGCAGAGGCTCCTTCGTCCACAGACCCTCAATGCAGGATCAACAGCATCAGCCCACCTTCTTCCCCACCCGTAGTGGTTTCAACCGCGGCAGAGGATTCCATGGACATCCTAACTCCAGGAAACCCTACGGTGAGTCATCCATTTCCTCCTCCTCTGTCCGACTTTCAGGTGGGGGGAAGACTCCGATTCTTTTTTCATGCGTGGAAAAAGGTGTCTTCCGATCCTTGGGTTCTGTCCACGATCAAGGGTTTCGTTATAGAGCTGGTGTCCTATCCCGTGGGGCTTCCAGCACCAAAAACCCAGCTTCCGGCCGGCCCCGCTCGCACTCTCATCGACTCATAGCTCACGGATCTGTGGGGCAAGGGTGCGATAGCGATGGCTCCCACAGACTCTTATGGGGTCGTGAGCAACATCTTTCTGGTTCAGAAAAAAGGCGGTCAAATGCGGCCAGTTATCAATTTAAAGGCATTGAACAATTTCGTCAGGTACCGCCATTTCAAAATGGAGGGGATCCACCTCCTGAGAGACATGCTCCTTCCTGGAGATTGGATGGCGAAAATAGATTTGAGGGATGCCTACCTCACCGTCCCAGTGGCTCCCGAATCAAGGGACCTGTTAAGTTTTGCCTGTAAAGGTCAAGTGTGGCGCTTTACGTGCCTTCCATTCGGCCTTTCGTCCGCCCCGTGGTGTTTCACCAAACTTATGCGCCCGGTGGTGGCCTGGTTGCGCAGTCGGGGGGTGCGTTTGGTGATATATCTGGACGACATTCTCTTCATGGCGTCCAGTCCGGAGACTCTTCTGTCCCATCTTCAGTTGGCCACCTCCCTCATTTCCAATCTGGGGTTTGTCATCAATCAGGACAAATCTTGCTTGACTCCTTCCACCACGATGGAGTTTTTGAGGTTCCAGATAGACTCCGTTTCGCAATCTCTCAGTTTACCACAATTGAAGGTTCGGAGTATTCGGAAAGAGCTGAGACACGCTCTTTCATTATCTCTGGCCCGGATAATAGGACTACTTGCTTCCTCCATTCAGGCGATTTCTCTGGCGCCGCTTCATTACAGGGCACTTCAGCGCCTCAAGATTGCTCACCTGCGCGAGGGAGCATCTTACGCCGATTCCATCACTCTGGATACGGAGACCAGGTACGAATTGAGTTGGTGGATCCACAACCTCTCGTCGTGGAACGGCAGAGCCATCTTTGGTCCTCAGTCCGATCTTATCATCGAGTCGGATGCCAGTCTCCACGGGTGGGGTGCTCATTGCAATGGTGTCTCCACCGGGGGTCCCTGGTCACAGAGCGAGTCCCTTCTTCACATCAACTCTCTGGAGTTGTTGGCGGGATCACTGGCGATCCGCAGTTTTGCCAACAACACGGTCAGGGCCTGTATCAGACTCAGCATGGACAATGTGTCGGCGGTCAGGTACATCAATCATTTGGGCGGCATGCGCTCTTCCGAGCTCACCCATTTGGCCAAAGATTTTTGGGACCAATGTTTTTCCAGAGGAATTATGGTGGTAGCAAAATATCTTCCGGGTCTCCACAATATGCGGGCGGACTGGAGTTCGCGCTGTCGGATGCCAGCGACTGGAAAATACATTCCAGGGTCTTCGATACCGACCTCTTCGCGTCACGGCTCAACTCTCAATTACCCAGGTTTTTCAGCTGGCATCCGGACCCGGAGGCGGAGGCGGTAGATGCCTTTCTCCAGGAGTGGACGACTCCGGTCATGTACGCGTTCCCCCCTTTTGCTCTGATCCCGAGAGTCCTTCTCCAGGTTCGCCGCCAGTCGGCGGAACTGGTCATCATCTTGCCCCTTTGGAGATCTCAGTCGTAGTTTCCCCACCTTCTGGACCTACTCATTGCCGAGCCAGTCTTGCTCCCTACTCTATCCCACCTTCTCAGGGGGCCGGCGGGTCAACTTCATCCGTTGCTCGTCGCAGGAATCTTACAACTTCTCGCGTGCAGAGTATCGGGAGCCCCTGGGAGGTCTCAGGATTTTCGGAGATGACTCGATTCTTGCTGGATAGCGCTTGGGCACCCGGAACCAGAAAGGCTTATCGTTCTGCTTTCGATTCCTGGGCTCGTTGGTGTCTCGCAGGGAACCTGGATCCCACTGATGCTCCTGTAACGGCAGTCTTGTCCTTTTTGTCTTCGTTGTTTGAGGAGGGCAAGGCATATCGTACAATTAATCTGTATAGATCTGCCATCTCTTCCAGGCATTCGGGCTTTGACGGCTGCCCTGCTGGGCAACACCCTCTGGTCTGCAGATTGTTGCGTGGTTCTCACCTATTCCGTCCTCCGAGGCCGCATTTCTCCACTACCTGGGATGTTTCCATCGTGTTGGTTTTCCTTCAGAATTGGCCCTCTAATGACACTTTGTCATTACGGCAACTCTCGGCTAAGTTGGTCACTCTTTTATGCCTTATATCCTGCAAGAGGGTTTCTGACGTCCGGGCGTTGGATCATGACGCCCGCTCCTTTTCACCAGTCGGAGTGACATTCAATATTTCCCGGCGCACTAAGACGAACATCCGCTCGGTGTCGTATCCATATTTCCCGACGTGTCCACAGCTTTGTCCCGGGTTATGCTTGCAGGAATACGAGAGGCGCACCAATGGTTTGCGTTCTCCTGAGTTTCCTCATCTCTTCATTTCCTTTCGCAGACCCTTTCGTCCGGTATCTAGTGTTACTCTTTCACGCTTGGTAAAATGGATTTTGCCCCTCGCGGGGGTTGACACCTCAATTTTCTCAGCTCATTCGGTTAGGAGCGCTTCGGCCACCTCTATGACGGTTTCTGGAGCCCGTTTAGAGGACGTTATGAAATTGGCGGATTGGTCCAGGGTTTCTACCTTCCGTGAATTTTACTTTAGGCCACCATCTCACACTTTCTCTGCTGTGGTGGACCAGCTTTAAACTTGCAATAGGAGCCTCCGTGTCCTGGAATAAAATTTCATGATTTTCCTATTCCATGACGTAAAGTCATGATTTTATAAAGGACACGGAGGCGAGTATTGCCCACCCAGATTTGGTTTCTTTGCCTCCCGTTGTGTAATTATTTTAGATATAACTCTTGTTATTTAATTTAATTTATTTTTCCTTGATGTATCGGATATGATGTGCCTTCGGTACTTGTTTGAATGCTACCGCCTTTATTTGTTTGTTTTTTCCCAGGCTGATTCTCCTGACCAGATGTCCGAAATATGCAAAGTTGGTTATCCAGTTGGATCCGGTCCTATGTTCCTGTTCTCGGTTCTTGGATTCTGAAGGCCTTTTCAGTCGTTGATCTTCCTGCATTGTTGGGGAGGAGTTCCAGGTTGAAGTTTACTGACCACAAAGAAAGAGGACTATCCCAGTGTGACCGTGGCTTATATGGACACTGGGAGGGAGAGGGTTGGCTTGTTACCATAGTTACTGCATATTTTAAGTGTTTTGTCTTTGCTGCTATGGAAACAGTAAAGAGAGAGAAATGCAATACTCGCCTCCGTGTCCTGGAATAAAATCATGACTTTACGTCATGGAATAGGAAAATCATGAAATTTTGTAGGCCAACCAGGAATCCATATTTCCACAGTGGGCTTCACTGAATATGACTATTTTAGTCTTTTTTTCAGTGACCACTTTGTAAATCTGATGGTGGAGCAAATGAACCTGTACGCCCAACAGTTCATTGCTCAACACCCAGGCTCCTTTTTGGCTAGGGCCCCGGTCAGTGCAGCCAAGATGAGGACGTTTTGGGGCCTCGTGCTGCACATGGGCCTAGTTAACAAACCTAGTTTCAGGCATTACTGGAGTGGGGACGTCCTCTACCAGACCCCACTTTACAGTACGGCCATGACAAGTACCTGGTTTGCGGCCATCCGGAAATGCCTGCATTATGCAGATAATGCAGCATGTCACCCCCAAGGTGATCATTCCTATGACCGCCTGTACAAAATCAGGTGGGTCATCGATCACTTTGGGGCCAAATTTGTGCAGGCCTATGTACCTGGAAGGGAGGTCGCGGTTGATGAGTCTCTCATTGCTTTCAAGGGGAGACTCATTTTCCACCAGAATGTTCCCTCTAAACGGGCAAGGTATGGCTTGAAGCTGTACAAACTTTGTGAGAGTACCTCAGGTTGTGCGGTACGCAGACCTGCAGGGTATTGCGATGTGAGGTCACGGTTAATTAGGCAAACAAGGTTTGCTCTGGGTTACTCACAGTTTGTAGAGGTATTTTACATATACCCATGCTGGGTGAGAGAAATATCTTGGCAAAAGACAACTTTTCCCATTTTTTTATACAAAGTTGGCATTTGACCAAGATATTTATCTCACCCAGCATGGGTATATGTAAAATGACACCCCAAAACACTTTCCCCAACTTCTCCTGAATACGGAGATACCACGTGTGACACTTTTTTGCAGCCTAGGTGGGCAAAGGGGCCCACATTCCAAAGAGCACCTTTCGGATTTCACTGGCCATTTTTTACAGAATTTGATTTCAAACTCCTTACCACACATTTGGGCCCCTAGAATGCCAGGGCAGTATAACTACCCCACAAGTGACCCCATTTTGGAAAGAAGACACCCAAAGGTATTCGCTGATGGGCATAGTGAGTTCATAGAACTTTTTATTTTTTGTCACAAGTTAGTGGAATATGAGACTTTGTAAGAAAAGAAAAGAAAAAAATCATAATTTTCCGCTAACTTGTGACAAAAAATAAAAAGTTCTATGAACTCACTATGCCCATCAGCGAATACCTTAGGGTGTCTACTTTCCGAAATGGGGTCATTTGTGGGGTGTTTGTACTGTCTGGCCATTGTAGAACCTCAGGAAACATGACAGGTGCTCAGAAAGTCAGAGCTGCTTCAAAAAGCGGAAATTCACATTTTTGTACCATAGTTTGTAAACGCTATAATTTTTACCCAAACCATTTTTTTTTTATCCAAACATTTTTTTTTTATCAAAGACATGTATAACAATAAATTTAGAGCAAAATTTATATATGGATGTCGTTTTTTTTGCAAAATTTTACAACTGAAAGTGAAAAATGTCATTTTTTTGCAAAAAAATCGTTAAATTTCGATTAATAACAAAAAAAGTTAAAATGTCAGCAGCAATGAAATACCACCAAATGAAAGCTCTATTAGTGAGAAGAAAAGGAGGTAAAATTAATTTGGGTGGTAAGTTGCATGACCGAGCAATAAACGGTGAAAGTAGTGTAGGTCAGAAGTGTAAAAAGTGGCCTGGTCTTTAAGGGTGTTTAAGCTATGCGGGCTGAGGTGGTTAAAGAGGACCTGTCACCACAAAATGCAATGCAATCTGCAAGTTATAGAGCAGAAAGAGCTGAGCAGATTGATACATTTTTTTGTGGGAAAAGATTCTGTAAAATTTGTAATCTATACATTTATATATCTGCTTTTTCTAACTAACACCACCCCATGTGAACAGTTCTCAGAGATTGATAGCATTCTCTGTATAAGTCTATACATAGACAGCTGTCAGTCACTGATAACAGCGCCCCCGTGTACTGAGACCTGTCCATGGGGGTGGCGTTAAGTTAGAAAACGCAGAGATAGAAATGTATAAAGTTTTACTGAATCTTTTCCCACAAAAACTATATATCAATCTACTCAGCTAGTCCTCATGTAAAATAGGCTTCTTGCATTGCATTTTGTGGTGATGGGTCCTCTTTAAATGCTTGAAGGGGTTGTCCGGGCTACAGATACTTATGACCTATCCTTAGGATGGGTCATCAATATCAGATTGGTAGTGGCCCGACAAGTGGCTCCAACACCAAAGAGATGTTTCTGGGAGCCCAGCAGCAGAACCTACACATTGTATGATGTATGATGCAAAAACAGACGGAGCCATACACTGTTTAATTTCCAGCGCCCTCAGCTGCATGAAAAAACTGAATGATGGGGTTGCTGGTGTCAGTCCACCATAAGGTCATCAATTCAGCATGACGGAAGTGCGAGGTTTAAAAATGGTGCTCACTCAAGAACGCAGCAGGTGCCGTAGCAGCTGAGTTTCTGCTGTTTTAAACTGCAGATACCCAGGGCTAATATCTGTGGTCAGCCATAATGCCATTCAGACATTAAACCCCTCAGATGCCATGGTGAATCGTGACAATGGCATTTAGGATGGCCCAGCTTCCCTGAGCTGAGACCTTTGCCCATAATAAAAATAAATATAAGCAATAAAATAGAGATCAATTGCGGAACGCCGGAACTATTAAAATCAGCTTTTTTCCAAAATTTTTATTTTTTTAAAGCATTACAACACAAAGAAATACAAATGTGGCATCACTGTAATCGTACTGAGCCTTAAAATGAAGGTTACAGGTCAGTTTTACTGCATAGGGAACGTTCTAAAAACGAAACCCATAAAACGAATCGCAAAATTGTGGGTTTTTTTTTTCCAATTGTTGTATGCAATATTAAATGGTGCCATTAGAAAATATAACCTGTCCCACAAAAAACAAGCCCTCATACGGCTATGAGAATAGAAAATTAAAAATGTTAGAGCTACTGGAAGACCGGGAATAAAAAATGGAAATGCAAAAATGGAAAGATGACGAGTCCTGAAAGGGGTAAAGGGGTTGTCCCATTTGGGACATTCATGGCATATCGATAGGATACGCCATAAATGTCCGAGAGGCATGGGTGACATAGCGCTCAGCTTTTGGAAGTCCCATCTTTGTAATTTTTTGGTATATTGAAAGGATATGCCATAAAAGTCTGGTGGCGTTGCATGCACGGCCGGTTTTTCATTCATTTTGACAATCTGTTCTTAACAGACGAGGTATAGGACATTTACAAGCGGGTATCGGACATTTATGGTATTCTAGCAATATGCTGCTATAAAATATCTCAGTTGAAAGGTGGTCTGGCCATACACCCTACAGGAAAATGTCCTGGTGGGCAGCCCAGTGAAGCGGACCAGGTAATCAATGTCGTAGTTTTATTTTGGCCGCCTCTTGGCATGTTTGCTGTGCTGCGGCCGGACCTCCAGCCTTCCCCCATTATAGTGAATGGGGCCGGAGCTGACTTCCGGCGGCACGGTGCACTAGTGGTAGCACGGATCCGGCAGGCTGGAGAAGACTGCCGCTAGTGTTAAACTAGCCTTAAACAGTTGAACTATCATTTCAGATATGAGATCTCAAATCTGGAAGTGTCAGGGACCAAACTGGCAAGAAAATAGTATTTAGTAAGTGATCTAATACTCATACAGACATGGTGAGCAGTAGTGAGGAAAGAAAGGACTATTCCCTGTAACAAACAGTCCAGAAATCTCAGTCACCAGTTATAAACACAAACGTCTTGTCGGCAGAATATGGAAGTGTCGGACAATGGTGAACCTACCACTCTGGTATATTAGGGGGCTGCATACACTACAATTACCTAATATACTTCTAATTGCTCCTTTTGATAATAAGATCCAATAACAGAGTTGAGTGGAACAAGTCTAATATGCGACAACTGCCCTATAAATAAATTGTAAATGGCAGCCTGGATTCTGCTCATGGCGCAGCAACCAACATAGGCTATCTGCTGTTAGGCTGCAGGTAGTATATTAGAAAATGACACATTAAAGGTGAACAAGATGTCGAATAAAACGCAGTTAAGCAGTCACACTAATAAAAGACATAGGAGGCACTGCACACCAAACAGGGGTTCTCTTCCAGAGATCTATCACCCCTACTGATATCTCTCTTTTTGTAAAGACTTTGTCTCTCTATGAAAAAAAATATTCTAAAGCACCTTGTCTTAGTTTCTATTAGAAGCCTTCATCGCTAAAGATGGAAAAAAACTGTGCTAATTTTTTCTAGTAAAATTACAGAAAAGGTAAACCTGATAGACCCCCATGGACCCCGAGTGCGGCTGGTGTCTGCCATTATTTCTGTTTTTCTGTTCGCACAACCGAACTGAAAAACAGAAATAATAATGCATATGTGTACCCAGCCTTGGTTTTTACTTATTAATTTCTGAAAATGCCATTTCATTAAATTTTTGACATTAAAGTCAATTAATGTTGCGTCAGGTTTTAAACTTATCTACAAGATTGAGGATAAGTGTCAGAACTACAGGAGTCTAAATTCTGTACCCCCAGTGATCACAATAATGGGAGTCCTGTGTCTTCCCATATGAATGGAGTAGCAGGTGGAAAATGCGTGATGCCACTAAATTCATCTCTATGGGACTGCTGAAGAAAGCTTAGTACAGTGCTTGGTTATATCCAACAGCCCCATAGAGATGCATGGAGCGGCAGTGCGCTCCACTCATAAGGGGAAGACATAGGCGGTCATTTACGATCAGAAATACGCCTAGGTTAGGTGTATTTCTGGTGCAGATTGAAGCGCAAAGGTAATTAGCGCCACACTTTGCGTGACTTTTCCCCACTCAGGCCAGGTCTAAAAAAGTGGGCGTGGTGTGGGCAGGGAAGGGGACGGGCGGCTGGCGCAGAAAATGGTCTAAATATAAGCCAGCAAGGAAGCTGTCTTACATTTAGGCCGGCACCTCTACAGAACGCCGGTCTTAATAAATAACCCCCCACTTCCTAGTGATAGTAGAGGATCACACTTGTCCCCTGTCCATTTCATAGGAACAAAGTTAGTAAATCAGACATCAGAGTATGGTAATTACAGTCAGGGCCATAAATATTGGGACATCAACACAATTCTAACATTTTTGGCTCTATACACCACCACAATGGTTTTGAAATGAAACGAACAAGATATGCTTTAACTGCAGATTGTCAGCTTTAATTTGAGGGTATTTACATCCAAATCAGGGGAACGGTGTAGGAATTACAACAGTTTGTATATGTGCCTCCCACTTGTTAAGGGACCAAAAGTAATGGACAGAATAATAATCATAAATCAAACTTTTACTTTTTAATACTTGGTTGCAAATCCTTTGCAGTCAATTACAGCCTGAAGTTCGGAACGCATAGACATCACCAGACGCTGGGTTTCATACCTGGTGATGCTCTGCCAGGCCTCTACTGCAACTGTCTTCAGTTCCTGCTTGTACTTGGGGCATTTTCCCTTCAGTTTTGTCTTCAGCAAGTGAAATGCATGCTCAATCGGATTCAGGTCAGGTGATTGACTTGGCCATTGCATAAAATTCCACTTCTTTCCCTTAAAAAACTGTTTGGTTGCTTTTGCAGTATGCTTTGGGTCATTGTCCATCTGCACTGTGAAGCGCCATCCAATGAGTTCTGAAGCATTTGGCTGAATATGAGCAGATAATATTGCCCGAAACACTTCAGAATTCATCCTGCTGCTTTTGTCAGCAGTCACATCATCAATAAATACAAGAGAACCAGTTCCATTGACAGCCATACAAGCCGACGCCATGACACTACCACCACCATGCTTCACTGATGAGATGGTATGCTTAGATCATGAGCAATTCCTTTCCTTTTCCATACTCTTCTCTTCCCATCCCTCTGGTACAAGTTGATCTTGGTCTCATCTGTCCACAGGATGTTGTTCCAGAACTGTGAAGGCTTTTTTAGATGTCGTTTGGCAAACTCTAATCTGGCCTTCCTGTTTTTGAGGCTCACCAATGGTTTACATCTTGTGGTGAACCCTCTGTATACACTCTGGTGAAGTCTTCTCTTGATTGTTGACTTTGAACACATACACCTACCTCCTGGAGAGTGTTCTTGATCTGGCCAACTTTTGTGAAGGGTGTTTTCTTCACCAGGGAAAGAATTCTTTGGTCATCCACCACAGTTGTTTTCCGTGGTCTTCCAGGTCTTTGGTGTTGCTGAGCTCACCGGTGCGTTCCTTCTTTTTAAGAATGTTCCAAACAGTTATTTTGGCCACGCCTAATGTTTGTGCTATCTCTGATGGGTTTGTTTTGTTTTTTCAGCCTAATGATGGCTTGCTTCCCTGATAGTGACAGCTCTTTGTATTTCATCTTGAGAGTTGACAGCAACAGATTCCAAATGAAAATAGCACACTTGAAATGAACTCTGGACCTTTTATCTGCTCATTGTAATTGGGATAATGCGGGAATAACACACACCTGGCCACGGAACAGCTGAGAAGCCAATTGTCCCATTACTTTTGGTCCCTTAACAAGTGGAAGGGACAGATGCAAACTGTTGTAATTCCTACACCGTTCACCTGATTTGGATGTAAATACCCTTAAATTAAAGCTGACAATCTGCAGTTAAAGCACATCTTGTTCATTTCATTTCAAATCCATTGTGGTGGTGTATAGAGCCAAAAATGTTAGAATTGTGGTGGTGTCCCAATATTTATGGACCTGGCTGTATATAGAAGTAGTGCCCCTGTCATGGGAATTACTATACAGCACCAGTCAAGTGGATGGGGCTGTGCTGCAATTCCAATACAGTGGTAAAAAGCAGGGCTGTGGAGTCGGTAGATAAATGGTCCGACTCCTCAGTTTTTGGTAACTCCGACTCCTCTGTATTTAATATGCAAATGTATTTTATACTATAAAATACATTTGCATATTAAATACAGAGGAGTCGGAGTTACCAAAAACTGAGGAGTCGGACCATTTATCTACCGACTCCACAGCCCTGGTAAAAAGGGTATGACACAGTTTTGGGAAAAATTGAGAAAGTTACCGCAGGACTATTTGCCAGGGCACTGATAGTCTATCTAATCTCTATACCACCAATGCATATTGAGAGAGCACGTCTTTAACTGTTCACTGGTAAACCATACGTGTAGGAACCTACTGATGTCAATGAATAAGTGTATGAGAAGCCACTTTAAATTTCCTGACTAGTAAGAGGCCTCTCCGCATCACCTTTCAAGTTCATATAATTCCCAGGTAACTTTTAATATCTGTAAAATGCACAGCAAATCATTGTTAGGTCATATAAACCCTTTCATTAGATTGAGAGTCCTTATGCCACATTACGCACCGGCTGCACAGACATACCTGCTTTCTTTCTATGGAGTTACTAATGGTAACAGCTGGGATGCTGAATGTCACTATCAGGAGGTTCAGAAGATGTAGGAAGCTACTACAGCTAATAATTTTATCATAATTGCAGAGATAAACCTCAAGTCTACACTATTCCTCCATAATTCTGTGTAAACAGTGCCAGTATAAGTCATCAGGTAGCGCCCGTAATCAAGAGCTAGAGCGGTGGCAGTTATAATGAAGGCGAGTTCACATTTATGAAGATGAGCGCGGTTACAGTAACGGGTTACTCTGTTGATTTTTCACCCTGCTTTTTCTCAGGGGACTTCTCCTCCTCTGTCTTTTTAGGGGAGCTCTTCTCCGTGGCCGCGTCAATGGCTGCATGCTCTTTCTTCATCATTTCTTCCAACTCAGCCTAAAAGAGAAGAAGCACAGTGGGTCAATGTCTGAAGAAGGGATGCACTATCACCTTCACTTCTTATACAAGCCAGCAGTAGGGACAATAAATGCTCTTTTTAACACACGTAGTGACGGAAATTCTGAAAATACCGCAATGAATACAGTTGATCTTATGCAAAAATATATACACACATAAGAACCGACATGATTTATTCATTCCAAGAACTGTATAGGACCAGGGGACTTTCCTTACATATGGAGGAATGAGGATTTAGACATCTATACAGGAAAGGGGTCCTTACAGGTGGAGTAGATCATGGAATTCTATACCCCCAGAAATTCTAATGATTGATGCTATATCGGCATTTAAAAATAGTGAGATACTTATCTAATGACAAATGGCTTGAGGGTTATAAATAATGTGACATTGCTTAAAGGGCTTTTCGAGGATATAACTTCTGATGACCTATCTTGAGAATAGGTGTTCAATCTTAAACCGGCAGGGTGCCTGGAGTCAGATCCCAGCTGATCTGATATTGATGACCTAGCTTAAGGACAGATTATTAATAGGCTTGGGCGAATCGAGCTTCGGATCATAGATCCGAAGTCGATTCATTTAAACACTTCAGTTTTAATGCTGTCTGGAGACCTGTCTCCATACAGCATTAAAATGTATTGCCTCTGTGTAGGTAAAAAAAAAATCACCTGAAGTCGCGCGAGACTTCAGTGAATGAATTTGGCATTCATTTCTGCATCTTTAAAAACATTTAAAATTATGAATCCGAAGTCGAGTGTTGTACAGGTACCGAGGTACCAGCTGGTACCAAACCCAACTTCTGATATTTAACTTTAAATGTTTTTAAAAATGCAGAAATCAATACCGAATTCATTCACCGAAGTCTCGCGCGGCTTCTAATTTTGCCTCCACTGAGCCAATACATTTTAATGCTGTACGGAGACGGCATTAAAAAACGAAGTGTTTGACCAAATCGACCTCGGATCTATGATCAGAAGCTCGATTTGCTCAACACTTATTATTAATTAAAAGTTATGGGAAAACCCCTTTAAATTAACTGTATAATTATTATTCAATAAACATTAAAGGGGTTCTCTCACTTCAGTGAGTGGCATTTATCATGTAGAGAAAGTTAATACAAGGCACTTACTAATGTATTGTTATTACCCATATTGCTTCCTTTGTTGGCTGGAATAATTTTTCCATCACATTATACACTGCTCGTTTCCATGGTTACAGACCACCCTGCAATCCATCAGTGGTGGTCATACTTGCACACTATAGGAGAAAGTGTCATCCTCTCTGGTGGCCGGGACCATGGGAGCGCACATAGGCTAGTGCTTTTTCCTATATTGTGCAAGCACGACCACCGCTGATGGATTACAGAGTGGTTGTAACCATGGAAACGAGCAGTGTATAATGTGATGGAAAAATGAATCCAGCCAGCAACGGAAGCAATATGGACAATCACAATACATTAGTAAGTGCCTTGTATTAACTTACTCTACATGATAAATGCCACTTACTGAAGTGAGACAGCCCCTTTAATGGTCTAGAGGAGGTGGATTTATCTTAGCAATACAGTAAAGTGTGGATTATCTGCTATCCTGGGCCTGCTGAAGTAATAGATTATCAGATCTTCAAAACAATCAGGGACCTCCAGATATGAAGTATCAGCCCAGAGAACTTGTATAGGCACCCTCACTTTGTCTGATTAGATCAATGCTATTCTCAAAATCTTAGCAGAAACCATTCTGCGATAGTCCCTGCTTTCTACATTTACCCTAAGGAGAATCAGAATCCAAATCTAAAGCAGAGATCAGGAGCCTGTTCACAGAGGTGTAGCGTTAGATCTTATGCATCACTCACAATAAAGCCGCACATACCTTCCATCCTAAGAAGTCGGCTAAAGCAAGGCAACCATCGTCACAATGTCCAAGCCAGGCCACGTCCCTTCAGACAAACACAGGTAACAATTAGCGTTGCAGAGTGTTTCCTATGACTTCTAATGGATCGTGAAATTTAGATTTTTCTGTATTGCACCACCCTACCCATGCCGAGTGGAGCCACTTTACAACCCTTGATAGAAACTGGATTCACTTTCCACCTGTTATGGAGTTTAGGAAGTTTTGACCTGCAGTTTTCATGTCAGGCAGAAGAAACCTTCCGTCATCAGCTGTTTGTCAGCGGCAGTTGTGGAGCCAGATCATGGGGTTACATGGTAAGAAGGAGTTATCTTGGAGTGGAAGCTGCTATCTGCAGCGGGTGTCCACCATGGCTCACATAGCGGGGTCCCAAGTGACAGAACTCTCCTCAATGATGGCCATAAGTCCAGGGTGTACCACCTTTTCTGGTTCCTGGGTCACATAGTCCCATGGACTTAAATAGGTATTGCCCACCTCAGATATTTATGGCATATCAAGCGTATATGAGCATAGCGGTACTGCACACCCTATGAAAGGTGCTCACTGAAGGACTCTCCAGTCCAGATGTGATTTAATGCAAAAAATAGCGGCACACTCCAGGTAAATGCTAATGCTAACAATTCAAAAGTGCGCAGAAGACAAAACAGTCTGTTCCTTCTCTGCAAAGAAATGGGAGATAAAAGGTAACTTCATTGGTAATCCATAAAAATGTATTCGAAGTTGGTGTATCCCTTTTCAGCAAGCGTAGTTAGCTGTGATGTCATCCTCTTGGTCTTGTGCGTCGGTGCCGCCATACACGGCTGATCAATTACAGATTCAGCTCAATCGAATCTGATACCACATCTATCCACACATGCTGAAAAGGGATACACCAACTTTGAATCAATTTGTATGGATTATACTCTTTACATCTACCATCGGAGTTACCCTTTATCTCCCTTTTTTTGCTGGGAAGGAACAGACTGTTTTGTCTTCTGTGCACCTTTGAATTGTGTTCTACAATAAAATTCTCACTGGTGTGTGCCATGATTTTTTGCACATAAAAGGTATATGCTACATATGTCTAATAGGTTCAAGACCCACTTCCAGAACACCCACCTACTGGTCCTCTTCTCCCTCATTCAGCACTGGATGGATGTGGCTCTTTCCACCATAGTTTATGGGCGTTGTGGCATAAGCTCCCAGAAAGTACAAAGGAGAGAAACGCATGCAGAGAAGGTCACCTCTAATTCATACACTGCCAAATAAGGGTCGGATGACCTCCATTCTCCTGAGATGTGGGGGATCTAGAGATGGCTACAAAGTGCATCCTTAGTACTGGCTCCTGGGCGGTGTCACCCCTCTCTGATATGGAAACTATAGGCGAGCAGCCATCAGATACAGGCAAGCATTTCTGTGTCCATATAGTTGGAGGCCCTACGTAGTGCACCTTTGGTCTAAATTAACTTTTTAAGTCTCCCTTCTTGGGAAGTAAATGAAATGGTTCAAGGTCGTATGAAAATGTTGTATTACCTGTAAGCTTTCTCTGAGTCAAAGTCCATGCCACCTCCCAAGCCAAGGAGTCCAAAAAATGAGTCCCCCTGAGGTGTCAAATGAAAGAAAAAGTGAAACAATTAAAATGCATGAAAACACATCAGGAACAATTTCAATTGTCTACCTACCTCTCCTGTCTTTTCTTTGTTGATCAGCAGACGCGGTGTTTTACTAGGAGCCCTGAAAGCAGAAGACATTGGTTACTTCTGCCTGTTGGACGTTTCCTCTAGAAATACAATGGCATGCATTGCTAAGGTCAGTGCCCCTAGATTTTGGCACAAAGTGAGACAAAATGTGGAGCGACAAAAGGGGTGTGGCCTAATAGGCAACATTTTGTGCCAAAACTGTGCAATTTTGCAAATAGTGCTGCAAAGTAAGGCTACTTTCACACTTGCGGCAGAGGATTCCGGCAAGCAGTTCCGTCGCAATGCTGGATCCGTCTCTCCGGTGTTATCCGGAAAAACGGATCCGGTATAAATGTTTTTTGCATTTTTTTTTCGCGTAGACCGGAAAGCCGGATCCGTTTTGCCGGAACAGTTAATGACGGATCCGGCACTAATACATTTTAATGTAAATTAATGCCGGATCTGGCAATCTGGCAAGTGTTCAGTCTTTTTGGCCGGAGAAAAAACTGCAGCATGCTGCGGTATTATGTCCGTCCTGAACGGAAGACATCCTGATGCATACTGAACGGATTGCTCTCCATTCAGAATGCATGGGGATAAAACTGATCAGTTATTTTCCGGTAGTGAGCCCCTAGGACGGAACTCAATACCGGAAAAGAATAACGCTAGTGTGAATGTACCCTAAGACAACCAAAAGAGTTAGACAAAGTTATTATCTGGGCTAAGCCGCTGATACATCTGGTGCAGGTCTAGACAACCTGTCTAAAGGTTCGCCATCTATAGACTGGTAAATCTGTGCCAGTGTCTATTTCTAAGGAACATGTCATTGTCCTCAGTCACAAATATTTTATTGATTGTCCGCTTATCCACAGAGCACATATTAACAGGGTAGATTCAATAGCTACAAATGTTCACTGAAATCGTAATTTTTACATTACAAATGTGTCCAAAAGCGTTCTTACTTATTAACTGTCCCAAATCTCCGTATGCGTTGCTCTCCCCTTTGGCGTTCTATAAACGAACGCTCGCTTCCTTCACAAGGAAGGTTTTGGACAGATATTTTTTTTTTGTACAAAGTAAGATTGTTGAACATCTGTTATTGAACCTGCATTGTTCATACAAGCTCCGAGAAAAAGCGGGCAACTGAGAATTTATAGGCTATTTGTGGTGGGAAAGTGCCCACCTGGTGTGAGCTCCGCTAGATTTGTAACATACAAATGTTTTATTACATGCAGTGATCCGTTGTATGTATTGCGCCCTGTTGTATAGCTGTAGCCACTGTTATTGTGACTGGCATAATGTGTTAATGCAACAAAAACACATTACAGTATTACAACAAATAGCATCCTGGCAAGGCTGGTATGAAAACAACGCTGGCTACACAGACTGCGGTTTGGTGTGGCTATGTCATGCTGGCCATTGATTACTTACTTTTCCTACTACTGTGGGCCAGTCCTATTAAAGCTAAATTAAAGGGGTTGTGTCACAAAACATATTCTACAGTTTTCATACCAGCACCTGGATCTGAATACTTTTTTAATGGCATGTAATTAAAAATTCAGTATAGCCACTGAGTTATTCAATAAAATGTATCTGTATAGCGCCACCTGCTGTTTGTTCTTTGCCTTCTTTTTTGTCCATCTTAATGAACTGGTTGAAGATGCACAGTTTAAATCTTCAACTGCCACCCGCCATATGTTCTGTTAGAAGTTGTGGCAGTTGATAACTATGGTGGGTGATCTGGGGCAGAGGAGTTAAGTTTATCATTTAAAGTGAAGGGGCAAAGACCTTATCTTCAACGTGCTGACATAGGCTACCTATACAAGTGTTAGGCCCCTTTCACACGGGCGAGTATTCCACGCGGATGCGATGCGTGAGTTGAACGCATTGCACCCGCACTGAATCATGACCCATTCATTTCTATGGGGCTGTGCACACGAGCGGTGATTTTCACGCATCACTTGTGCGTTGCGTGAAAATCGCAGCATGCTCCTCTGTGCGTTTTTCATGTAACGCAGGCCCCATAGAAATGAATGGGGTTGCGTGAAAATCGCAAGCATCCGCAAGCAAGTGCGGATGCGGTGCAATTTTCACGCACGGTTGCTAGGAGACGATCGGGATGGAGACCCGATCATTATTATTTTCCCTTATAACATGGTTATAAGGGAAAAACGAGATTTTGTATAACTTACCAGTAAAATCTCTTTCTCGCTCTTTCCTTGGGGGACACAGAAGACCTTGGGTATAGCTCATCTCCCTAGGAGGCGTGACACTAAGTGAAGACTGTTAAGCCCCTCCTCCACAGCTATACCCTCAGCCTGGAGAGAGAGACTGCCAGTTGCGTGTCCAAGTAGTGAGAAAAGGCAAAGTCCAAAAAGTGGAACCAACAAGCCAACTACCCAAAGGGTAAAACAAACTCGGAAACAGTCAGAGAAGAACAAAGAATGGGTGGGTGCTGTGTCCCCCAAGGAAAGAGCGAGAAAGAGATTTTACTGGTAAGTTATACAAAAATCTCGTTTTCTCGCCCAGTTTCCTTGGGGGACACAGAAGACCTTGGGACGTTCAAAAGCAGTCCAAAGGGGGAGGGACCACAGCACCAAGGCGAAGCACCCGAAGGCAACAAAAAACCGCCGCCTGCAGACCAGGCGGCCCAAGGCAGCATACGCCGAAGGCCGAGTATGCACCCTGTAGAACTCGGTAAGGTGTGCAAGGAAGACCAGTGACCACCTTACAAATGCATGGCCGAAGCCTAATGCCTCCGGCCCAGGAAAAACCGACAGCTCTGGCAAAATGAATGGTGACACCAAAAGCAGAACCCTGCCCTTGGTGCGACAACCACAGCAAGAGCCACACTGAGAAAGCGGAGGAAAGCCACCCTGGAGGCCCTCAACCCCTGCGCGGACCTCCTGGGAACACAAGAGACCGAACGTCGACAAGAGTCGGAGATCTCCAAGTAAAAAACTGCAAGGCCCAAACAACGTCCAAATCGGTGAAGTGTCCGTTCCCGGGGGTGGGAAGGGGAGGACGACTGCCTCAATGAAATGAAGGACAAACACCACCTTCAGAAGGAAGGAAGAGACGGAATGGAGAACAGCCCTGTCCTGGGGGAAGACAGAAGGCTCGGAACAAGAAGGGCCGCCACTCAGGCACCAGTCAGAGACACGATGGCTACAGAAACCCAACCGTACAGGACAGAAGGAGTAGAGAGGACTTCTGTAACGGCTCCAAGGAAAAATTGGAGCGCCAAGAGCCCAGTATGTGGTTCCCAGGACGGTAACGGAGGGCAGTACAAAGGAACCCAAGAGCCGCTCCATGGAAGAAGTTCCTGACAGGCCCAGAGGGTCGGGGAACGCTGAAAGAGGAAGGACAGGAACGACACTTGATACCTCAAGCAACGGAGTCCCAGCCCCAGGTCCAGGCCGGGCTGGAGAAAGACAGAACCATGGAGAGAGAAAGGCAGAGTGGGGGAACGCCCAGCTTCCCACAGAACCCCAGGTAAAGTCCTAAGTCCTACCACAGATCCTGGACGAAAACTCGGCTAGAAGCGAACACTAGCGAGCTCACTAGAGTCGCCTGGGCAAGCGGGCGAAAACCCAATGATCAGTAACACGGGCAGAACGGTCGGTAGAACGGGTCCCGTCGGCCCCGAACAATGTTGTCCCGTATCCACCCGGAGTGGGGGAGCAGACGGACAGGAACCGAAGGGTCCGCCCAGCAACCGCCCGATGCCAGGACAAGACAGGCTAAAGCCCAAGCCGATGTAGCCACCACAGGAAGACGGACTAAATGGTAGTCCTCCCAAGTTACCGAGAAGGTAAATCCATAGCAGAAACATTGCCTAGAATGGAAAAAACGCAATCTGCACCCAGCGGGAGGACCGAACGCGGTAGACCCGTTAGATAGGTACACAGCTAGTACAGTCAGTGTGGACAAGACACCAGAACCATCCACCTGAACAACCATGCTCTTCCCAGAGGGGAGGGCAGAGAAGGAACATCCTCTGAAGCGTGGCCGGAACAGAAGCCACATCGGAGAGATCCGTACTGAGTGGGAGCCAAACAGAACCGGCGAGAAAAGGCAGTCGAGACAGAGGCCGGGATAACACCCTCCAAAAGAAAGGAGGAGTGGGCATAGAGAAGCCATAGGACAGCTCAAAAGCAGAACCCCGCTACACTGAGACGCCCGGTTCACCGCTTCGCAGAAGGCGAATATCCTGAAGAACTCAAGGTGGATGTCCTCCGGACCTGGGTAAGCGAGCACCCAAGAGAAGTTGGGTGACCTTTCCCAAGAAGAGCGGCCCGAACCTGGTAGAAGGAAATAGTAGTAGGCGAGGGGACCGTAGTCCCGCCAGAGCCAACATAGAATGCGAAGGGCGCTGCAGACAGCACTCTCGACCATGTGACCACTAGCGCAGGGAAACAATGCTGCGGGAAGACGAATGGGTACGTGTCTAGGAACCACGAACACTCCCCGGCGGAAGGGCCAACGAAATGAATGAGCACCGCCCAGCTCTGAGCAGTAGCGAGCAGGTAGAGGCCGTCTACTTATATATAAGGCATTCATTTATTGTTTGTTGGACAACACCTTAGGCTTACACAGGTGGACAGAATGATCTCTTTAGAGAATAGTGCAAGGCTTGCTGCAAACACCGTCTCCCAAGAGAAAAAAATATGTCGCAGGAGGAAAGGAGGGATACGTACGAGTAGCCCCGTAAGCAGTGAGAAGGCCAACCCATCTACGGGACGAGAAGGTATACACGGCCCAAACAACGCACAAAAACGTCCACTCACTGCCAAAATATCACTCAGCGAAGGCCAGCCAGAGTGCCACAGTATCTACGGAAGTGCAAAGTGCAAACTGAAAAGGAGTTATGCACAAGACTAGTATGGTATGCGATGGAACGCAAAACTGACCGCCCCGAAAGGGGGGAAATGTACCTGGCAAATTGCAGTCGGCAAGGGTGCAAAAGCCCGCCCCAAAAAAAGGGGGGAATGCCCAAGGCCGTACCTACGTCAGAGAAGTAGGGCATACCATACTTCGCCCCGAAGGGCGCCATGCACATAGCCACACAGTATCCAGCAGGAATGCAGGAGGTCCACCTAGTGAAAGGGGGACATGCACAGGGCTATCCTAGCATTAAGTGAGTGTGCAACAACTCACCCAACACCGAAACTTCGTGAGAGTGTAACTACTCCCAATGAAGGGGAACATGTGCAAGTCCAATACGGCACATACAAGGACAGCCTTGGATCTCGTGAGCGTGCAAAATTCCGCCCATGGAATGAGGGGTGGTCACGCACAAGGCCAGCACGGTATCCAATGGGAGCGCAAGCGTTCCACCCATGTTAGAGGGCCATGCTCAAGGCCAGCAACGTATCCGGTGAGAGTGTAGTATGCCGCCCAGAAAAGAGGGGGGGGGTCATGCACACGGTCAGCATCGCATCCAGGGAGAGTGCGATCAGTCGGTGAGAATGTGTGCATGTCACCTGAAGGAGGCGTGCCCATGGCCGGCAGCGAATCCAGTGAGAGTGCGTACACCGCCCACGGAAGAGGGGTCATGCATATGGCCGGCAGCGGATCCAGTGAGAGTGCAAGCACCCCGCCATGTATGGGGTTCATGCACATGGCCAACAACGTACCGGCGAGAGAACATCACCGACCGAGGGAGTGTATGTATGCCGCCACAGGGAAAATCCAATGAGAGTGCATCATACCACCTATGGAAAGTGGTCATGCACATGGCTGGCAGTGAATCCAGTGAGAGTGCCAAATGCCGTCCACGGAAGGGAGTCATGCCTATGGGCGTCAGCGAAATCAGAGAGTGCAGCATTCCGCCTATGGAAGGGGGTCACGCACATGATCGGCAACGAATCCAGTGAGAGTGCAGCGTTCCACCAATGGAAAGGGATCGTGCACATGGCCAGCACCGTATCTGGTGAGAGTGCAGTATTCCGCCTAAGAAAAAAAGGGGTCATGCACAGATCGCAACGAATCTAGTGAGAGTGTAGCGTTCCGCCTATGGAAGGAGGTCGTGCACATGGCCAGCACCGTATCCGGTGAAACTGCAGTAGTCCGCCAATGAAAGGGGGATCATGCACAAGGCCAAACCGTAGCCAGGGAGAGTACAGTATCCCGCCCAGAAGGGGGGTCCCGCACATGGCAGTACCATAACTGAAGAGGGTGACGAATGCTGCCTACAGAAAGGGCCGCATGCACTTGACCAGCGCCGTATCGTGAGAGAGGGCTAGGAGGGTAAAATGACCCTGGCAGCGCCGCAGCCGGGGAGTGCGACATGCCGCCTAGGGAAGGGGGGCATGTACTGACATGAGGCTGCAGCGTCCTGCGCAGCCCACAAGTTATATATATAAAAAAAAATTTTTTTTTTTTTTTTTTTTTTTTTTTTTTTTCTATATATATATATATATATATATATATATATATATATATATATATATATATATATATATATATAACAGAAAGGGGAGCCACCTACAGGAGCACTGGGGGGTTCCATACAGGCCCATCTGAAGCCGGCCTGTACCCAAAGGGTTAAACAGGGATCCGGCCAGGAGGGCGGCGCTGCGATCTCCTGGGGGCAGCCATACAGGCCCATCTGAAGCCGGCCTGTACCGCGGCGCTGCGATCCCCTGGGGGCACCCATACAGGCCATCTGAAGCCGGCCTGTACCCAAAGGGTTAACAGGGATCCGGCCTGGAGGGCGGCGCTGCGATCCCCTGGGGGCGGGGGAACCTCCCGGCGGGAAGAATTCCCGCCTGGAGAAGTTCCAGCCCCCTCCAACAGAGGCCGGAATTTTGCGGCCTAGTAATTGTAGGCCGTGAAGCCGGGGCCTAAATTATTAGCGGCGCCCGGCTGACCGGGGCCGCACAGTATTCAAGTACCGGCCGGGGAACGAAGCGGCGCATGCACATGCCGGCCGCGGGTGCCCACCCCGCGGGCCGGAAGAGCCGGGGACCCGGATAGAGCGCCGGGATCGCGGCCGTAAAGCCTGCGGTGCCCGGCCGACCGGAATGTTCCGACGGTCGGCCTGGGGCTGTTGAAGCATAGCGCTCATATTGCAGGCCGCGGGTGCCCACCCCGCTGCCCAGAAGCGAGGACCCTGCGCTCGGCAGCCATTTTACCCATGGAGCGGGCCCTGGCTTATAACAGCGCACCATGTGGCCAACAGCCACAACCACCTTGCCCTTGGGCCGGTGCCCGTGAGGGCAGAGGAGGGTCAGGAGCAGCAAGGCTCTGGCCCTGAAGCAGTAGCCGGTAAGAGGGAGGGGGACCCTGAGACCGGGTGCCTGTGAGGGTGGGATGCCTGCATAACCCCTCCGTCAGGGGCAGCTAGTTGCGGACCACTGCAGCTCCCCAGGCATTCTTCTTGTAGGGAGAAGGGTGCCAATGACCTATGGAGGCCAGGAGAGAGGGAGCAGAATGTCGCCCTGCGGCAGCCCAGGGGCCAGCCTAGGTCTAGCAGGGACAGAAGGGTCCATAGGCCCAGTATAGGGTCAGGCACGCAGGAGACCGGGGGGGACGGGGACGTTGGGCTGGAGCAGCCAATCTCTCACCATAGACGTCTTCACCCTCGGTCCGTTCCAGCAGGGTCGCCCCTTCAGCTACTGGCACCGTAGTGGCAGGACGCTGGAAGGGGGACTTGGCGTGCGGGCGACCCTTGCGCTGGCGGGATGTAGGGGAGCTAGGCTGCCCTGATCCACCTTGCCTTCTGTGGGGGAGGCAGCCGTGCGGGTGACCGGCACTGGCGCAGCTCAACCCCGGGAGAAACAGAGAGGTCTAGTGCGTCTCTGTTGTCCCTGATGATCTGGAACAAAAAGAAAAGAAAAAAGTAAAAATCTAAAATTTAAACAAGGAGAAACCAGCCCTGCAGAGCAGGGAGTGTCTTGCCTCCTTGGACACTAAGCAAAAACTGGCAGTCTCTCTCTCCAGGCTGAGGGTATAGCTGTGGAGGAGGGGCTTAACAGTCTTCACTTAGTGTCACGCCTCCTAGGGAGATGAGCTATACCCAAGGTCTTCTGTGTCCCCCAAGGAAACTGGGCGAGAAATAACGAGATTTTTGTATAACTTACCAGTAAAATCTCTTTCTCGCTCTTTCCTTGGGGGACACAGAAGACCTTGGGTATAGCTCATCTCCATAGGAGGCGTGACACTAAGTGAAAGCTGTTAAGCCCCTCCTCCACAGCTATACCCTCAGCCTGGAGAGAAAGGCAGCCAGTTGCGTGTCCAAGCAGTGAGAAAAGGCAAAGTCCAACAAGGAACCAACAAGCCAACTACCCAACGGGTAACACAAACTCGGAAACCGTGTAGAGAAAAACAACGAATGGGTGGGTGCTGTGTCCCCCAAGGAAAGAGCGAGAAAGAGATTTTACTGGTAAGTTATACAAAAATCTCGTTTTCTCGCCCAGTTTCCTTGGGGGACACAGAAGACCTTGGGACGTTCAAAAGCAGTCCAAAAGGGGAGGGACCACAGCTCCAAGGCGAAGCACCCGAAGGCATCAAGGAACCGCCGCCTGCAGACCCAGGCGGACCAAGGCAGCATACGCCGAAGCCAGAGTATGCACCCTGTAGAACTCTGTAAAGCGTGCAAGGAAGACCTGTGGCCGCCTTGCTCAAATGCATGGCCGAAGCCCAAAGCCTCCGGCCCAGGAGGCACCGACCGCTCTGGTGAAATGAACGGTGACAGTAAAGGCAGAATCCTGCCCTCGGTGCGGTAACCTCAGCAATAGCCAATCTGATAAAGCGGAGGAAAACCACCCCGGAGTCCGTCAACTCTAAGCGCGGACCTCCAGGAAACCCAAGAGACCGAACGTCGACAAGAGTCGGAGATCTCCAAGTAAAAACTGCAAGGCCCAAACAACGTCCAAATTGGTGAAGTGTTGAAGCGAAAGGCAAACACCACCTTCAGAAGGAAGGAACGGGATGTAGAACAGCCCTGTCCTGGGAAAAGACAGAAGGCTCAGAACAAAAAGGGGACCATTCAGGCACCCGTCAGAGACACGACTGATACGGAAACACAACCGTACAGGACAGGAGGGGTAGAGAGAACTTCTGTAACGGCTCCAAGGACAAGATTGGAGCGCCGAGAACTCAGTATGTAGTTCCCAGGGCGGTACCGAAGGACAGTACAGAGGAACCAAAGAGCCATTTCGAGTAAGAAGGTCTTGACAGGCCCAGAGGGCTGGGGAACGCTGGAAGAGGAAGAACAGCGCTGACACTGATACCTCAAGTAAAGGAATCCCAGTCCCAGGTCCAGGCCGGACTGGAAAAAAGACAGAACCATGGGGAGAGAAAAGTCAGAGTGGGGAATGCACAGCTTCCCACAGAACCCCAGATAAAAAAACCATAAGTCTTACGACAGATCCTGGACGAAATACAGCCAGGAGCGGGCAGTAGCGAACCCGCTGGAGTCGCCTGGCAAGCGGGCGAAAAACCAAATGTGATCAGGCGCAGACCAGTAACACGGGCAGAAGTTGACAAACTGGTCCCGTCGGCCCCCGAGCAACGTTGTCCCGTATCCACCCGAGTGGGGGACCAGAAGGACAGACGGAAAGGAACCAAAAGGGTCCGCCCAGCATCCGCCAGATGCCAGGACAAGGCAGGCTATAGTCCATGCTGATGTAGCCATGTTCTACAGTCCCGGTGTAGGAGATCAAAGGACAATCTGGATCGAAAGGTAGTCCCCCCAAGTTACCGAGAAGGTAAGTCTACAGCAGGACCATTGTCTTAGAATGGACCACACAATCTGCACTCAGCGGGAGGACAGAACGCGGTAGACTCGATAAATCGGCACAGCTAATACAGCCAGTGTGAACAAGGGAGACAGTACGAGGCCAAAAGGAACACCGGAACCATCCACATGACAACCATGCTCTCCCCAGAGGGGAGGACAGTGAAGGAACAACCTCTGAAGTCTGGCGGGACAGAAGCCACATCAGAGTGATCTGTACCGAGCGGGGGCCAAACAGAGCCGGCGAGATAAGGTAGTCGAGACAGAGGCCGGCATAACACCCTCCAACCGAACGGAGGAGTGGGCAACAGGGAAGCCATAGGACAGCTCAAAAGCAGAACCCTGCTACACTGTGAGATGCCCGGTTCACCGCCTCGCAGAAGGAGAATACCCTGAAGAACCCAAGGCGGAGGTCCTCCGGACCTGGGTAATCGAGCACCCAAGAGAATTTGGGTGACCTTCCCGAGAAAAGCGGCCCGCACCTGGTAGCAGATCAGACTGTAGCGTAGAGGCGCCGAGAGGAAGGACTCATACCACACTACATCCGAAGAGGAGGAAATTGCAGCAGGCAAGGGAACCGCAGTCCTGCCAGAGCCAACGAAGAATTCGAGGGGCGCTCCAGACAACCGCACTCTCGACCATGTGACCACTAGCGCAGGGAAGCAATACCGCGGAAGGACGAATGGGCACGCATCTAGGAACCACGAACATTCCCTGGGATGAAGGGCCAACTAAATGAATGAGTACCACCCAGCTCCGTGCAGCAGAGAGCAAGTAGAGCCCGTCCGGGTCAGGTGGACAGAATGAACTCCTTAGAGACGAGTGCAAGGTTTGTGGCAAGCATCGTATCCCAAAAAAACAAAAGTATGCCGCAGGAAGTAGATGAGGCATACGTACGAGCAGACCGTAAGCAGTGAGAAGGCCAACCCACCTACAGGAGGAGAAGGCATACACGGCCCAAACAACGCACAAGAACGTCCGCTCACTGCAAAAGGTTAATTTAGCGAGAAAGGGGGGCTCGCCACAGAGTGCCACAGCATGTACGGAATTGCAAAGTGCAACCTGAAAGGGAGTTATGCACAAGCCTAGTATAGCATGCGATGGAACGCAAGCAGTCCGCCCCGAAAAGGGGGGAAATTGTATCTGGCAAACTGCAGTTGGCAAGAGTGCAAAGGCAGGTCCCAAAAGGGAGTGATGCCTAAGGCCGTACCTACTTCAGAGAAGCAGGACATACCCTATAATCCAGCATGAACGCAGGAGGTCCACCTAGTGAAAGGGGAACATGCACAGGGTTATCCTAGCATTAAGTGAGTGTGCAATAATACACCCAACACTGATTTAGCGAGAGTGCAACTACTCTGCCAATGAAGGGGGACATGTACAAGTCCAGCACAGTCATACAAGGACAGCCGTGAATCTCATGAGCGTGCCAAATTCTGCCCATGGAATGAGGGGTGGCCACGCACAAGGCCAGCACTGTATCCAATGGGAGTGCAAGCGTTCCACCCATGTTAGAGGGCAATGCTCATGGCCAGCAAGGTATCCGGTGAGAGTGTAGCATGCCGCCCAGAAAAAAAAAAAAAAAAAAAGGGGGGGGGGTAATGCACATGGCCAGCATCTCATCCAGGGAGAGTGCGTGCACCCGCCATATATGGGAGTCATACACATGGCCAGCATCGTACTGGTGAGAGACAAACACAGTCAGTGAGAATGTGTGTATGTCACCTGAGGAAGGAAGGCATGCCCATGGCAGGCAGCGAATCCAGCGAGAGTGCGTACACCGCCCACGGAAGAGGGGTCATGCATATGGCCGACAGCGGATCCAGCGAGAGTGCAAGCACCCTGCCATGTATGGGGTACCTGCACATGGCCAGCAACGTACCTGCGAGAAAACAACCACAGACGGAGGGATGTATGTATGCTGCCTGAGTCATGCCTATGGCCGGCAGCGAAACCAGTGAGAGTGCAGCATAGCAACATAGTACATAAGTACATCATAGCACATGAGAGAGAGTGCAGCGTTCCGCCTATGGAAGGGGGTCGTGCACATAGCCAGTACCGTATCCGGTGAGAGTGCAGTATTCCGCCTAAAAAGGGGGGTCATGCACATGATCGGCAACAGATCCAGTGAGAGTGTAGCGTTCCGCCTAAGAAGGGGGTCACGCACATGGCCGACAGCGAATCCAGTGAGAGCGCTGCGTTCCGCCCATGGAAGGGGGTCACGCACATGGCCGGCAGTGAAACCAGTGAGAGTGCAGCGTTCCGCCTAGAGAAGGGGGTCACGTACATGGCCGACAGCGAATCCAGTGAGAACGCTGCGTTCCGCCCATGGAAGGGGGTCACGCACATGGCCGGCAGCAAATCCATAGAGAGTGCAGCATTCCGCCTATGGAAGGGGGTCATGCACATGGCCAGCACCGTATCCGGTGAAGGTGCAGTATTCCGCCTAAAAGGGGGTCATGCACCTGGCCAGCCGGCAGCCAGGGAGAGTGCAGTATCCCGCCTAGGAGGGGGGGGATGCACATGGCAGGCACCATAACTGGAGAGATGATGAATGCTGCCTACGGAAGGGCCGCATGCACTTGGCCAGCGCCGTATCCTGGAAGAGGGCAGAAAAACCACCTAAAAAGGGAAATGCCCTAGCACCTACGCAGGTTGGGAGCGCAACACTATGCCACCTGTGGAAAGAGGGCATGCAGACATGCAGCACTACTGATGAGGCTGCAGCGTCCTGCGCAGTCCAATAGAAATCTGTTATTATTATTATTTTTTATTTTCATTTTTTTTTTTTTTTTTTTTAAATTAAAAACACAGCTTCTCTGAGGCTAAAGGGGGGCCACCTATAGGGGCACAGATAGTCAGGAAAAGGGGGGCCAGCCATACAGGCCCATTGGGAGCCGGCCTGTACCCTGGATCCGGCCTGGAGGGCGGCGCTGCGATCCCCTGGGGGCGGAGGAACCTCCCGGCGGGAAGAATTCGCGCCTGGAGAAGTTCCCGCCCCCTCCACCAGAGGCCGGAATTTTGCGGCCTAGTAGGCCGTGAAGCCGGGGTCTAAATTTGCGGCGCCCGGTATGTACCGCCGGGACCTGAGGCGGAGTGGCGCATCAAACCGGCCGCGGGTGCCCACCCCGCGGGCCGGTCGGAATTGCGGCCCAGCAGGCCGCGAAACCTGGGCTAAATTAGCGGAGCCCCACCGACCGGCACCAACGGTCAGCCAGGGCCTGCTGGGCATAGACGTCAAGCCCAAAGCCGGCCGCCGGAGCCCACCCCGCCGACCGGAGTGTCAGGGGCTCGGAATGGCGGCTTGCCGGCCGCGGGAGCCCACCCCGCCGGCCGGAAGAGTCAGGGGCTCGGAATGGCGGCTTGCCGGCCGCGGGAGCCCACCCCGCCGGTCGGAAGAGTCAGGGACCCGGAATGGCGGCCTAGCAGGCCGCGGAGCCTGGGCTAAGATTTTGCGGCGCCCGGCCGCACCGGACTACCAATGTCGGCCGGAGGCGAGGCCTTACTCCACAGCCGTCAGGAGCCTCAGGCCTTGAGCAACACTTCGGTAGGAGATGCCTGTGCTGATTTCCACCCATGTTAGTTGCCGCTTCTGTAGCTGGCTGTGGAGACAGCCACTGGCTGCATGTCTATGGGAGCCAGGCAGGGGGAGGCAGAAGGAAATTGCCGCTCTGCGGCACCCCAGGGGCCAGCATAGATCCAGCAGGGGACTAGAGGCCCAGTATGGGGGTTAGGCACACAGGAGACCAGGGTGGGGGGGGTGGGGGACGTAGGGCTGGAGAAGCCTCTTTCTTACCACAGCCGTCTTCACCCTCGGTCCATTCCAGCAGGGTCGCCCCTTCAGCTACTGGCACCGTAGTGGCAGGACGCTGGAAGAGGGACTTGGCGTGCGGGCGACCCTTGCGCTGGCGGGATGAAGGGGAGCTGGGCTGCCCTGATCCACCTTGCCTTCTGTGGGGGAGGCAGCAGTGCGGGTGACCGGCACTGGCGCAGCTCAACCCCGGGAGAACAGAGAGGTCTAGTGCGACTCTGTTATCCCTGATGATCTGGAACAAAAAGAAAAGAAAAAAGTAAAAATCTAAAATTGAAACAAGGAGAAACCAGCCCTGCAGAGCAGGGAGTGTCTTGCCTCCTTGGACACTAAGCAAAAAACTGGCTGCCTTTCTCTCCAGGCTGAGGGTATAGCTGTGGAGGAGGGGCTTAACAGCTTTCACTTAGTGTCACGCCTCCTATGGAGATGAGCTATACCCAAGGTCTTCTGTGTCCCCCAAGGAAACTGGGCGAGAAAATAGCATTCTGAATACAGAATGCTAAGTAAAATAGCGCTGGAGGGGTTAAAAAAATAAATAAAATAATTAAACTCACCAGCTTCTCTTCTGTCTTCTTTTTTGTTGTGTGCAGGAAAAGGACCTGTGGTTACGTCACTCCGGTCATCACATGATCTTTTACCATGGTGATGGATTATGTGATGGACCAGTGACGTCACCACAGGTCCTTTTCCTGCAATCAGCAAAGAAGGAGACAGAAGAGAAGCCGGGCTGCACGATCAAGTGGACTAAGGTGAGTTTAATTATTATTATTATTTTTTTAACCCCTCCAGCGCTAGTTTACTATGCATTCTGTATTCAGAATGCTATTATTTTCCCTTATAACCATGTTATAAGGAAAAATAATACAATCTACAGAACACCGATCCCAAGCCCGAACTTCTGTGAAGAAGTTCGGGTACCAAACATGCGCGATTTTTCTCACGCGAGTGCAAAACGCATTACAATCTTTTGCACTCGCGCGGAAAAATCGCGCATGTTCCCGCAACGCATCCGCACCTTTTCCCGCAACGCCCGTGTGAAAGAGGCCTTATAGTACCCGTTTCATCGCTGGGAGGTGGGGGCGGTTTATTTTATTTTGTGTTACATCTGAAAGGGTATATTTTTGTTTCTTTTGCTTTCACTATTGAAATATGGATGTCAATTATGGAAAAAGTCTTGACAGTTTTCTGAATGCCAAATTTTATTGTCTATACTCAACCCTTTTTTTTTTTTCTGTATCTTGAATACTTGTTTAATAAAAAATATCTGATAAAAAAATAAATAAAGAAGTTGTGGCAGTTACAGGGAGAGAGCTGCAGCAGAAAGGACACAACCCCTGAGCTGCCAGGTCAGTACTTACTTGCCAACAAGAGAGGCAAATGGCTGCACCTGAAGAGATGTTCCCATCACAATAAGGAGATCAACATTTTTGAAATCCTGATAAGACAAAGAATGAGAGAAATCTTGAAGCTGTTAGAGTACGACCACATGACGGGGCTGCGCAGTTTTCGCGTTGCGGCAGAGTACTGCGTGGCTGTACGAGCTGTAGCAGCCTCAAATTAAGTAATCAGGACTGCATTGCTTATTGGATCTTCGATTTTAATGGCCGCACAGATGTCCTAACAATGGATATATTTTAGTTATATAAAGTGAATGAAAAGTTAGGATAGTAGCTGGAATGGTGTAAGTTATTTTGCTTTGTATCATCCTAAGGCTCCATTCAGACGTCTGCAAATGGGTCTGCATCAGTTCCGCAATATGGGACAGAACGGGATGCGGAGAGCACACTATGTGCTCTCCGCATCCGCATTTCCGGAGCGTGCCCCCAAATTTCCGGGCTTAAGCCCCAAACTTCCGGGCCGCGGCTCGGCAAAAAAATAGAACATGTCCTATTATTGTCCGCAATTGCGGACAAGAATAGGCAATTCTATGGGGGGGTGCCGGCCGGGTGTATTGCAGATCCGCAATACACCACGGACGTGTGAATGGACTCTTACAGTCATGTCAGCATCTTTTTTCATTTAATTGCCCTTGCATTTTTTGAAACAAATACAAAAGGAAGGGCAACCATATTAGTCGTCACATAAAGGGGTTGAATGATATCAGAAAAACATCACTGCTTTCTTCCAGAAACAGCGGCACTCTTACCCGCAGGCTGCATCTGGTATTGCCGCCCATGGACAGGTGTGATGCCACTTCTGGAAAAAAATAGCAATATTTTTCTTGTCTCATACAACCCCTTAAATTAAGCGACAAAATGAACATTAATTGTCCATTTCTCAGAAGTCAATTTAAAACTACCAGCCAACAAGCAGCAGAGGTCCTGGAGAGGCAGAAGAATTAACAGGTAAGTAATCGTCTTTTAGTATTTTAATCATCTCCTTGGTCCCAGACAAGTCCTTTTAATATTAATTTACCCACATCATGCATAAAACTGTTTTTAAAGGCACACCACCATCAATTTTTTCCTCACATATTAATAACCTATATGTACATATTCTATGTAATTTGTTTTTCAAAAATAACAGGTGGACGGTGGAACAATAGAGCTGGCATGCTGCTATCCCAATTCTACATCTACTATTATACTAACAGATCACATCTTCCCCTAGCAGCAGTAGTAAAATAACAATGGGATCTATATAGGAGTTTTAATCCTCTATGCTGATTGCTATAGAAGGCCAATATTCTGTATTCTGTATGAAATGAAAAAGAGAACAGCAAAAAATTCTTTAAAATCTGTTTTCTGTGAATACTGATTCTAAAAATACCCCTTTCTGATGGAAGCGTCCCTCTAATTGGAATAGTTTAAGAAATGCTCCTGTGTGAAGCTATTAACGTTACAGTGTACTTTGGATTCCCTGTGCTGCCCTGCACAATAGCAGAAATCACTCCACTGCTCATGTACAAGAAGATCCGGATGATGGGACTGAGCATGTGTGACCACCAGCACTGCACACACTGGAGGGAACTTATCAACATCTGTGCAGCAGAAAGGTGGCTTTATTTGCACAAAGATTGCAACTTTTTTTGTATTTTACAGCACATCTTCCTGTTTTCTGAAAACCAGATATAGTGTGGGTGGGGCTTAGTAGGCAGGGGCGTGGCCTCCAACAGTCCAGCAATTACTATCATTTAATCCAGGCATTTATGGTAAACATTTGACTTTCTGGAGCATCAAGGTCAAATGTTGCACCTAGTTTATTAAAGGGTTATTCCCATCACATACAATGGGGGCGTATCGCTTAGGCTACTTTCACACTGCCGTTTCTGGGTCCGCCTATGAGATCCGTTTCAGGGCTCTCACAAGCGGCCCCAAACGGATCAGTTTAGCCCCAATGCATTCTGAATGGATAAGGATCCGTTCAGAATGCATCAGTTTGCCTCCGCTCTGTCTCCATTCCGCTCTGAAGGCAGACACCAAAACGCTGCTTGCAGCATTTTGGTGTCCGCCTGGCGATGCGGAGCCAGGCGGATCCGTCCTGACTTACAATGTAAGTCACTGGGGACGGATCCGTTTACATTGACACAATATTGGTGCAATTGTAAACGGATCCGTCCCCCCTTGACTTTCAATGTAAGTCAGGACGGATCCGTTTGACTTACACGTAGACGTAGACTTTTTTTGACAGAGTTAATGCAGACGGATCCGTACTGAACGGATACCAACGTTTGCATTATAGGTGCGGATCCGTCTGTGCAGATACCAGACGGATCCGCACCTAAACGCAGGTGTGAAAGTAGCCGAAGATATGCCCCCATTGTCTGATAGGTGCGGGTCCCACCTACAAGGAGAACGGAGCGGGGAGAGCTGCGGCTGGAGGACCACGGGTTTCCCGGGGTCTGTCCACCACCAAGCGCTGCTCCCATACAAGTGAATGGGAGCGCACCACGCACGTGCGGCCCCGGCTCTCATTCATTTCTATGGGGCAGATGGAAATAGCTGAGCCAGCGTTTGGCTATTTACGGCGACCCCATTGAAATGAATGGAAGGCGGCTGCGCATGCGCAGTGCGCCCTCCATTAATTTTCCCGCTCCGTTCTCGTTGTAGGTGCGGGTCCCAGACCTATGAGACAATGAGGGCATATCCTAGCGATATTCCCCCGTTGTATGTGATGGCAAAACCCCTTTAAGAATTCCCCCATAAGGTGGGTGTACTGAGAAGGAATCAAAAGAACACCAGGAGGCGTCATAACAAGTATGTACTGTAACACAACGATCTACACACAGGAACACGGATTCCAATATAAGAGGTGAGACATTTACACTACTATAGGCAATGCTGGTCATGTGAATGTTTCTCAACTTACAGACTTCAAGGCAGAGAAGAATCGGGGGGGCAAGCTTTCTCCGAAAAACACAATATCTGAAATGAAGCATATATCACCATCACACAGTGAGCTCCACAGTGAAGTCCACATTTTCTTCATGTGTTTACCAATGGGAAACATCTCAGGGTCTTATCGAGCCAAATCTACAGAACCATGAAATTCTGGGTGGTCAAATGTGAAGACCAGCCAAGGAGGGCTCTACTGGATTTCAACGTTAGGCCATACGTGTGGATTAAGTGCTGAAACGATGGACTGATATGGTTTTGGTTTTTACTTGTGTGACATTGCTTTACAATTCACTATTATAATGTGGAGCCATTACAGCTTCTCTGCCATCATAAATAGAAAAGGTCGATAAGATGTACTTCTAGATAGCTTTCCATTGTGACTCATTTGGAAGTAACATAATGGGGCGGATTTACTAATACTGCCTAATTTTGAGCCTGATTTATCAAAGTGGCTCATGACGGATGATAAATCTGGAGCACTTGTAGACGGTCTATAGTCTAATTCTACACCACCTATTGGCTTACGTTACACCAGAATTTTGCAGCATTTTGTGTTGCACATTGTTCCGCAAAATTATTTTTCCTTTATAAATGTTGCCATGTACATCCGCATATTCAGTTATATCGTGCAGGATGTTTTTCTTTTTCTGTGATGTTTGGCACATTGTCACGCCCTTTGTCAGACAAACATGTCTAAAACACTTAATAAATACAAAACAAGGCATATATGACAGTTTTTTGAGTCAAATTGCACCAGAATTTTGGCACATTTTTACTAGTAAGGCTACTTTCACACTCGCATTTGGTGCGGATCCGTCATGGATCTGCACATACGGATCTGCACTTATAATACAACCGCATGCATCCGCTCAGAACGGATCCGTTTGTATTATCTTAAAAAAAAAAGGGCTTAAAAAGCAATGCAAACACAAAAAGCCAAAGCATAAACCAGTCCTGCTCTTCAAGATTTATTATTCCTCTCAATAAAACACAAAACTATTAAACAGATCGGACTACTAGGGCTGCAGCTATCGATTATTTTAGTAACCAAGTATTCTACCGAATAATCCAACAATTAATCGAGTACTCTAATAAGAAAAAACGAATTAAAAGTATGTTTTCTATAAACACTCATCAGCCTCACCCTACCATCAGACTCCCTCCCATGCCATCAGACTCCCTCCCATGCCATCAGCTTCCCCCCAGTGCCATCAGTTCCCCCTCCCTTGTGCCATCAGTTCCCCCTCCAATGCCACCAGCTCCTCCCTCAGTGCCATCAGTTGCTTCCCCCAAGTGCCATCAGCTCTCCCCCAGTGCCATGAACTCCCCCATGCCATCAGTTCCCCCACTCCCAACCATTAGTGCCCCACCGTAGCGCCAGTGAACTAAAATACTTACCTTTCCTGTAGGGGCGCTGCCGACCCTTCAGAGATCTTCCATCCTCTTCTTCACATGCTGCACTGGGACCTGACATCACACAGCATTAGGTCACAGTGCGCACTTACATGCAAGATGTCCTGACTATGTGTGTACGTCAGGATCCAGTGCACCGCGGGCCGACGGGAGACGACGGAGCGGTGTGTGATAGCAAGCGCTTCACTCATACTCTGTGGTCACATGGCACAAACTAATTTTTTGCATCAAGGATTTCTTTGTGACGAGTTATTCGATTAATTTGAGCAATCGTTTCAGCCCCATAGACTACGTCAACTGTATTCACATACAATGGTTTTGTGAGGGGCTCGTCGCAGTTTTGCAAAACTGCCATTTTTTATGTGTACCTGGCGAACATGAATACCCCATTTATAGAAAATAATGATGTCAATAAATTGAAGTATCTTACCTGGTTTAACTAAGCTATTACACTTATCACATTTTGGAATCAGATCAGAGAAGATCTTTTCTGAAAACAAGCATGAAAATCATTATGATGTCTTATTGACAAGTGTACATATGTAAATGATATGCAAAAACAAGAAATGTCAACAAATATAACTAAATCTAAAAATGATATATATAAATATGCCTAGTGCAGAGGGAAAAAAAACACACAAAAAAAACGCTGATTACAGTAAGGCTGCCGTATATGACATTTTTGGTTACCTAATAGTAGACAGAAAATCCCATAGAAATAATCAGGTATGGGGGGGAAGGGGGATTTATCACTGTCCTTGCACCAGAAAATTGGTGTACATAAAAGTCACAAACTTTGGAGCAAGCCTCATTTGTTTGAAATTTAGCAACTTTCAAAAAAGTGGGTATGGCTTAGCACGAGGGGTGTGACAGATTTACTATATTTTACATCATAAACTGGCGTGAATCACAAATCTACACCAACTTGTGACATAGAATTGATTCTCTGGTGCACAGACAGGTAAAAGAGGCAAAAGATTTATAAAAATCCCTGTGCCTCCTTTAAATTTGGCACACCTCACACCGATGCAGCTTGGACTAAGACCGACACGTCATATGCCAGTCTTAGTAAATTCCACCCAATGTGTCTGTGACGTGTGCACGCATTAAAGTTTAAGATGGATGGACACACTTTATTCTAGACTGTGGAGATCAGCAGGAGGTCGGGGATTTACAGTATGCGCAGTCATAAGGGAAAGGATGTCATTCACTGAGAAGGGCCGCCCACTGGACTCCTAAGCATAGAAAGAGCAGGAATATCATTGAATAAAAATACATGTTGGGACTAATTCACACGTCAGTGATTTTCATCAGTGATTGTGAGCTAAAACCAGGAGTGGAGGGACAGGTTAAGGTAAAGCAAAGATTTGCACCCGTTTGTATATTTGACCCCCCACCTGGTTTTGGCTAAGAGTGCTGCGCAGTCGTCATGCGGTACCTGCAGCAACAAACATGCATTCACAAAGCAGTTAAAGTATAAATCCTCTAAATTATTTCAATGTAGTGGACAAATTCTTTAACTGCGTTGTAAATGCATGTTAGTTGATGCAGTAGCTCCTCCACAACTGCTCTATGTGACTGCACCCTGCCACTCCATTCTGCTAAGCGCGGACATGTGAACTAGAACTTACACTGAATCTTTTCCAACAAATCTATATATTAATCTGCTCATCAATTCCAGCTCGATAATGTGCTGCCTCAGGTTCCCCATCATATGTCCTTCTATAGATTGGAGCTCTGTTTTACCTCAGGTTCCCCATCATATGTCCTTCTATAGATTGGAGCTCTGTTTTACTGAGAAAGAGCCTCAGCTCCCCTGCACTGGCATATGTTTAAAAGATTACATGCTGTTCACCTTCAGTTACCACTAGACAGAACTTATGCGCTTTCCCTACACACATTTATACACTGAACTCAATAATATTGCAGTGGGCTGCTGAGCTCCCTCTAGTGGTGGCTGCAGGTGGCCAGCAGGTGATCGTGGAAACTTATGCCTCCACAGAGGATTTTAAACTGAATCAAAAAATGAAGCTTCAGCTATTATAAAGATATAATAAGCAATGATTAAACGCAGGATTTTGTACTTAAAAATTACATGTAAAAGGTGGAGACTCAGCTTTGTGGAACACATTTTTTTTAAGTGCCTATAAAAGGCACATTTAAAGGGTCTCTTTCACTGGTGACCTTCCTACCCAGCTGTTTGCATAGACACATAGCTGTGGTTCACCTGATTAAAACACTGTTTTCCTTTTGTTGACTTGAGGTTCTCGTCCTGAGTTTTGATAATTTTTCTTAATATGCAAATTAGGCATTTGGCGCAATCAGGGCGTCACCATTGCTCTTGTTGCACCCAAGCTCTGCTACTTTCTGTGGTCAGCCCCTCCCTCACTGCTTCGATTGACAGGGCCAGGCAGTGGCAAAGCAGCGAGGGACGGGCTGGCCACAGAAAGGAACAGAGCTTGGGCGCAACAAGAGCAATGGTGATGCCCTCATTGTGCTAATGAGGGCACATTATACTCAATGGGCTTCAGCGGTAAAAGGTAGTTTCTAGCTATGCCAGATACGATAAACTCCGGCAGGCCGGAACAATTTAGCGCTAGTGTGAAAATAGTTTTGGGGCCTAACTTACATATTAACAAAATGTTGGATCAACAAAAGAAAAACAGCGTTTTAATCAGATGAACCACAGTTATGTAGCTATGCAGACAGTTGGATTGGGAGGCTGCTGGTGACAGGTTCTCTTTGAACGCCATCACAGGAGGGTGAGGATCACTGGAAACTCAGCCTCTAAAAACGACCACTCTGTATGTGTGCAGGATGAGCAGTAGTTTGTGTGTGCTGTAGCATGAATCATGCTTGCTTTCTCAAGATGGTACTGTATGTATACAAACAGAGTGATGATCAATAGAATACCTTTCATCCAAGGAAGAGGATATTCAGCTCCACAGAACGTCCCAATACAGTGAGAAGTGTGGAAAGTCCCGTGAGCCTCAACTAAGTCATCGGAAGACAGACCGGCCACTCTCTCCAAAGTGTCAATGTTCTGCGTGAAGAGGAATATCTTATCAGCTCAATGAGGTTATATATTGGGAATGAACAGAGCAATGCAGCAGTGGCTGTAGTACCTGAGTGTAGCAGCGTAGAAGCATACCCTTTTCTTTCATTAGCCGCATGAAGTAATGGCAAATAGTTGGCTAAAAGAGAAGAACACACTTTAGTGAAAAATCATAAATGTACAAGAAGACAAAGGGGTTGTCCAGGATTTGTACATGCCCTCCTCCCCCTGAGGGACACATGAAGACAGCTCTACTTACCTGTTCCAGCTGCTACATTCGGACCTTGTGTCTCCTGGGAAGCCTTCACCAGACTTCTGGTCGCAGCAGGTAAACATCCTGCACGGATGGGTTCAGATGACTGGCCTCAGCTGTGGTGTGTCCCCATGTGCCACGTGACCCAGCAGTGACATGCCGCTTGGGGGCCCATCACTGCTCACGCCAGTAAATAGCTGCAGGAAGTTTGTTTCATGCCTGGGACACTACATAGCCCAAAAGTAGCAGCGAGGAGCAGGTAACTATAGCATAGGTCCCTTTTTCCATTTTTTTTAGTACATGCATCTTTGAAAGCCTTCATTTTTTTTATGTTCGGTTATGTAAATAATTTTTGCACCTTTTTTGGTGATACATGGGGCTTTATTTTCTATGTCATTTTTATTTTAGTTGCTCTGTTTTTATTTTTTTTTATCCATGAAAATGTAAAAAATAAAAAAGTGGTAAAAAACATTTTTTAAATGATATCACTTTCTATATTGTCATTTTGATATAGGGGATTGTGGTTGATGGTGATGAGGCTAGAAGCTGTGGTGTGTGGTGGGATTTTTTACAAAAATTAATTTTTTATTTTCATCAGTTTATTTAATTTTAATACTTTGTGCCCCCCATAAGGTCATGCAAGACCTTTGGGTGGCATTTAAACATTACTTTCTTTTTATTGCTGATTTCTCCGGTAACTGGGGCTGACATAATAAACCCAGCTATCAGAGGAAAACAGCCCCTAGAGGCTTCACAATGCTGTAAAGCCTCATTGCAGCTGACTCGATCATGACCATTTTTTGGGTATATCTGTCGCAGATTCAGTTGCAAAGGGGATTTGCAGACGAATCTGCGACTTCTTCTCCATCCACGCCACATACACCAGTTCTAAAAAAAAAAAAAGGGTGGCGTGGAAGTGGGCCAGCACATCTCATTTATCATTTTCTACACCTATTTTAGGCGTAGAAAAGTATCTAAATCTATGCGAGCAAGGGAGCTGGCATAGATTTAGGCCAGTGGTGGATGTGCTGAAGTTATGTAGAGGCACATAGGCTGGCGTCTCTACATAAGTTAGGAGCATCAAGCACCAGCACAGGGTTATTAAGACCGGCGTCTAAAACGTCGCTCTTAATAAATGACCCCATATGTCTTTGAGTGCGTCGAAGAGGCATGTCTATCAGTCAACAATCTCTCCCCAAGAGGTACACTACCCAAAAGTAGCCTCTGAAAGTATTTTTATAGGGTAGTGGGGGAAGCACTTTTACACCTTCTTGTACCAAATGTCACAGTTGTATTCATTTACATATCTGCCTTTTATCTGGGTGCTTTATTTTATTTATTTTTGGCAAGGAGTGTATTCGTCCTATACAAATTATTGAAATCCTATTAGATGCTGCAAACAGTAGCGACAGCAGCATCTGCAAGGTCTGGCAGAGGAAGGGGACTCCATCTGTCCTCTCCACCCGCTGCAGGATTCCTTGAGAAGGCTCTAAGGCCTCCCATAGCAAACTGCCTTTTAACAGGAAGCCAGTAAAGATCCCATAGATTGCTAAGGTATACTATTGCATGCATGGGGAGTAAAAAATAAAGTAAAAAAATGTAAATGTTTTTAAAAATATAAAGAAAAAACTATCAAAAATATTACTAATTTAAATCACCCTTTTTTCTCAAATTTTACATATAAACGGTGACAAAAAACATAACTGGTATCGCCGCATCTGAAAATTTAACAAGCACCATGATAGCTGCAACAGAAAAAAATTAAAAATGGCCAATTTTTCATTATTTTGGTCACCTTGCAACCCAAATTTTTTTTTTATAAAAAGTCCCCAAAAAGGTACCAATAAAACCTACAGTTTGCCTGCAAAAACAGTCCTCAGAGCTCTGTAGACTGATAGATAAAAAAAAATGATAGGTGTCACATAATGGCAATGCAAAGAAAATGTTTTATATTGTCCATGCATAAATAGCGACCTATTAAAGGGGTTGTCCACGATAAGAAAAACATTACTTTCTTCCAAAAACAGCATCACACCTGTCTACAGGTTGCGTGTAGTATTGCAACTGAGCTCCGTTCACTTCAATGGAGCACGGCTGCATTACTACACACAACCTATAGACAGATGTGGTGCTGTTTTTGGAAGAATGTTTTTCTTATTCTGGACAACCCCGTTACTGCTTTGTATGCCTATGCATTATTTATTTCAATTACTACAAATTCCATACTTCACCTTGACTAAACATTTTCCTCCAAAATTCTAAATAGTAGTATTCTTACATCGGAGAAAAATGTATTGCAAACGCTGTGCGATACCCAGTATGACAGCAGTGGCAGCAGGGCATACTATAGGGAGTGGCAGTCCCCTTGTCACTCACTGACATGTTCCGAAATGCTAACATGGACTAACCTTGAATTGTCCTGGGTACAGCTCTCTGGCCAGAGCAAAGAATGGTTCTGGGTTTTGCTATAAGATAAAATATAAATTCATCATTGGTATAAAGGGCCCTTCACACGGGCCTAGAATTGAACAGATCATCGCTAACGAGCGTTCATAATAACGCTCATTAGGGTTGATCTGGCGGTTTAAATGTACCGCCGATTACCCGATGAACAAGCGAAACACTCGTTCATCGGGTAATTGGATCGCTTGTGCAGCATAAAAATCCTTGATTCCCGACTGCAGATCGTGCTGTGTAAACACGACTTGCTGCTGGGAAACAAGTCGATATAGGGAAGAATGATGGCATAAGCCAGGGATGCTCAACCTGCGGCCCTCCAGCTGTTGTAAAACTACAACTCCCACGATGCCCTTCTGTAGGATGATAGCTGTAGGCTGTCAGGGAATGATGGGTGTTGTAGTTTTGCAACAGCTGGAGGGCCACAGGTTGAGCATGGCTGGCATAAGTGATCGCTCCGCCGCGTAGTCTAGAGCTGGAGAAGAGATCGCTGCAAGCACCGATCTCCTCCGCTAGCGATCAGCAGGTTGTCGGGAAGGAACGCTTCCTTGCCGGCAATCTGCTTGTACATTGTCCCGTGTAAAGGGTCCTTTAGGAATTTACACAGATAATATGTTTTAACACTGACTTTACACCAACCCCCGCACACTGCCCCATTACTTAATGTGTACCTGCCCACAGTGACCCACAGTATAACAAACAAGCAAAGGGGTTTCAACCGCTGGACCCCTAGAGACTTGGAGGCTGTCCTTGTTAGATGACACCGCTAACCCCCTATCTCTGTAAAGAGTACTGTTTCACTACAAAAAATTGTAATGGGAAAACACAATCAAACAGGAGCTGTTTCTACTCATAGAACAAGGTTTAGTCCTACAAGACTACCACAGTATATAATAGAAGTGTAATGAAAATGGATCTGTGAGTTATATATAAGTCTCTAGGTTTTCTATGGTTGCGACCAGTGTGTAAGACTTACCAAAAATGGTAAATTATCCCATATTTTAGACAAATTACTAACATTGACCCATCAGTCTCTATGACAGTGAGCAATTATGTGTTACCATTACCTTGAAGAATCCAATTTCAAATATGGCCTCTGGATATGGCAAGTTGTATTTTTGTAGATTAGAGTACAATCCACTACCCGGAGAACGAAAATCAGGAATTCCTGCAGCTACAGAAAGAGAATAAGGACTGATTAATGCACAAGACACAGGCCTCCTATCAGATATTATTAGAGAACCTCGATCATATGGCATACTGACGTCACTGAGATGTTGTCCTGCTCAGGACCCCCCAGATCTACGACAATGGCTCTTGTTCAGGTGGACTCTAGCATTACAAGGGCATCTGAATAGCCGCCATTTTCCTGGCAGTCATCTAACTGCAAGGGGTGCCAGCGGCTACAACCCAAAAGGGAATGACTGATGAAATAAACTCCTTAACTGTTTTACTGCCAAGACAATTTTTCACCTTTATACTTTTGACAAACTCAAATAAATGCCACCCAGCAGTTTACACTCATAGGCACCTTCATGCAATTTTGTTTTAAAACATAAAGAGGGAGATTAATAAAAATTTGCCAGAATTGTCTCACATGCTTTGCACCACATTTATTGAATGTTTTGGACATGTTTAAACACTTTTTGTGACTCATCTGGCAAGGTGGTGTAACCTTAGACTAGACAGTTCAGACATCTCAATACTTTGATAACCCTGGAGGGAGGAGACCAAAAATCTCCATGATTCCAGTAAACATGTAAAGGCTATGGATACATTTGCTGTGTTTTTTTCATTTGCTTCCTAAATGCAATCTCCATTACATTTCCTATCACTTTGCTGCTGCAGTCACCTTCAGCTTGCTAATGTTTCTACTAATCTGGAATAGATCTGCATCTGCTCTCTCCATCCCCTCTGTTAGAGATAGCAGCAGGGAAGGGGAGGAGAATATATAGAGCAGATCAGAGAGAGAAGAGGGGGGAAAGCAACTAATTTATCAGGGTCAGCAGATCACACAGGTTGGAAATAGGGAGGAAAACACACAAGACATTTTACGTAAAAAAAGGAGGTGAATAACATTGGCTGTGTACAAGTGTAGAGTGAAAGCAGAGTCACCCAGGCAAACTCTTCATGGGTGGCGCTAATCACACACTCCTTAACACCAGTGAGTACCAGAGCTTAGAGAAGAGAAAGAAGACAAGAAGCCATACTCCTCTATCATCTAGAAAAAAAGATTAATTCACTAGTAGAGTTGTTGCGATACCAAATTTTTTATTCGGTTTCGATACCATAAAAAAGTATTGCAATACTCGATACCATTCGATACCACGCGAACAAATAAACCAAAAAAGCCACGTGCATTCCGCATTTTAAAAAATGGCGAATTGCGCAGTTTTTATTTATTTTTTCTGTTCCGGCGTTCACCGCATAGATTTTTATAATATTTTAATAGTTTGGACTTTTCTGACATGGCGATATGTAATATGTTTATTGTTTATACATTTTATATGTGAAATTGGGAAAGGGGGTGATTTATATTTAATATTTTGGTGGGTATTTTTTATTTTTTTTTACACTTTTTATTTAATAACTATTTCCCCCCTCAGGGGCCAGAACCTGGGATTTTTTTCATCCCTTGTCCTATTCACCCTGATAGAACTCTATCAGGGTGAATAGGACTTCACACTGTCCCTGCTGCTCTGTGCACACAGCATCAGGGATGTTACCATAACATGGTAACCGATCGGAGCCCCAGGATTACACTGCTGGGTCTCCGATCAGAAGCTGCCGCTGCACCCTGTGGCCACTGCCACCAATGATTTTAATACTGGGAGGTTGGGGGGAGGGGAAAGGGGGAGGAGGGCGCACTGCGCCACCAATGATAATTACCCCTTAATACAGGAGGCGGGTACTAGCAGCAGATCAGCGGCAGTTAACCCCTCAGGTGCCGCAGTTAACCCCTCAGGTGCAGGGAGAGACTGCTTCCTTCTCCCCTGTGCTGCTGAGGGAACATGAGCGCGCCGACAGCAGCGCGCTCATGTTCAGAGATACTAGACTGCGCAGCAGACAGCAGTGTAGCCCAGTATCGAAAAAATGGAAATCCCAGTATCGTATCGATACCGGGACAAAAGTATCGATTGGGTATCGAAATTTCAATACCCGCAACAACCCTATGCAAGGAGGTAGTAGTCACCAGCTAAGTTTGTACTGAAATAGGCACAACACTACTAAAAATAAAGACAGTAAGGCCTCTTTCACACGGGCGAGTTTTCCGCGCGGGTGCAATGCATGAGGTGAACGCATTGCACCCTCACTAAATCCGGACCCATTCATTTCTATGGGGCTGTGCACATGAGCGGTGACTTTCACACATCACTTGTGCGTTGCGTGAAAATCTGTCACGACCGCTATCCCAGCAGCAGTCGTGTCGCACCAGACGGAGGGGAAGGGGGACCCTTATCTACGGATGGGAAATAGAATGGCCACCCCTGACTAACCCTCAGCTGGCACCTGTCTGCCCTGATACCCTAGACGGGGTGTGAACCCGTGCGGCGAGCAGGATGCCTAAAACCCTCAGTCGCCCTAACTAGACTGGACTGGGGAAAGGCCGATGGGAGCGCTAGTCACCATCACTCACGTCTAGGAAAACAACAGGGGAAGACAGCAACAAACAATCTATAGCAGTGATAGACTTATCCAGTCACGAGCAGAGAAGGCGATCCCAAACACGACAGTCCACGCCGGACAAGAGCTCCACAGCAACACCATCAAACGATCTCCTTCCAAGGTCAGAGTAGCACTGGTAGTAAGGACTATATCTGGCAATGACTGCAAGTGAAAGTGAAACTAATATAGTAGCTGGGAGTGGCAGACAGGACTCACCTGAGGAGGATGCCTACAAACTCCCAGTCAGGACAAAAAGGTTCACAAGGCAAAACCCAGATGACATACCCTGAACCACGGAGCAAACTCACAAGCTATCGCGAGTAGCAAGTCGCTGCGACCTTCTCCTCCCAGACCTGTCTGGATCAGTCACAGTCGTGACAAAATCGCAGCATGCTCTATATTGTGTGTTTTTCACGCAACGCAGGCCCCATAGAAGTGAATGGAGCTGCGTGAAAATCGCAAGCATCCGCAAGCAAGTGCGGATACGGTGCGATTTTCACGCATGGTTGCTATGAGATGATTGGGATGGGGACCCGATCATTATTATTTTCCCTTATAACATGGTTATAAGGGAAAATAATAACATTCTTAATACAGAATGCTAAGTAAAATAGGGATGGAGGGGTTAAAAAAAATTAAAAATAATTAAACTCACCTCATCCACTTGTTCGCGCAGCCCGGCTTCTCTTCTGTCTTCTTCTTTGATGACCTGGGAGGAAAAGGACCTTTGGTAACGTCACTGCGCTCATCACATGGTCCATCACATGATCCATCACCATGGTGATGGACCATGTGATGAGCGCAGTGACGTCACCAAAGGTCCTTTTCCTCCCAGGTCATCAAAGAAGAAGACAGAAGACGAGCCGGGCAGCGCGAACAAGTGGATGAGGTGAGTAAAAAGAAAATTTAACCCCTACATCCCTATTTTACTAAGCATTCTGTATTAAGAATGCTATTATTTTCCCTTATAACCATGTTATAAGGGAAAATAATAAAATCTACACAACACCTAACCCAAACCCGAACTTCTGTGAAGAAGTCCAGGTTCTGGTCTGGTCACCAAACATGCCGATTTTTCGCACGCGCGTGCAAAACGCATTAAAACGCTTTGCACTCGTGGGGAAAAATTTAGCATTTTCCCGCAACGCACCCGCATCTTTTCCCGCACGTCACCCGCAACGCCCGTGTGAAAGAGGCCTAAGACCTACAAATTGCTTCTACTGCTACTTGCACAGGTGAATATTCCATATCATGGGGCTTCAGCTTGAATTTGAATGGACAACTATGTGTCATGACCCATTATCTTATTTCCCGATCTTTTTATGTATTGAAAGGGGGTTATCCCATGATTAATGTAAAAAAAATCAAAATCAGACATGATACAGTATCAGATCTCCCTATTCACTGCTCCAATTGCTCTGCTACATTTATTTTAAGCTGGCAGAATGAAACTTAGTGCAATTTGTAAACTCAAAGTCACCACTAAAATATGTAAAAATCAAAGGTGTCTATTGCTTTGAAGACACAGAGTGGACAAATGACCGGAGTACCTGCTGGGGGTGATTATACATACAAGTATTAATCTTATCACCCCTATAATATAAAATCAGATGATATTTTTCAAAGCTAAGGATATTAGGATACCCAGAGCTAAACTTTAAGATCTCAGCTATATCCCTAATATTCTCACCCCACCAAACATTTAGGGGGCAGATTTATCATCTCCCTGCTCCAGAAAAGTGGTGGGGAAAAAAGTGCAAAAAGGGGAGTGGTTAGGGTGGAGAGTAGGAGGGGCCAGCAGGTTCGCCAGATTTATCTTCATTTGCACATGTTTTCAGAGCGGCAATAGATTTCTCGGTGGCGTCCAGACTGCCGGAGTCACGCATTATTTATGACGAGGCCTGCGCCTCATCGTAAATTGGTCGCATCCTCCGGCAGCGCAGGAGATTTTTGATAAATTTCCCCCTTACGGTCATGACATAATACATACAGCCTTAGCAGTGAAAAAACGGAAACAGGCACTGGGTTCTCCTTTTTACTCAACTATACTGACAACTGTGTGACCAGAGGAGCTTTAGCATTTTTTCTTTGGTGGGGAGTTAATCTCGATTATGTTAGCAAGCACAATGGGAAGTACACAGAATAAAATATACTCACATGTTGAGATCCCAGCTCCAACCATAAATACCACATTCTTACCTGCAACATATAACACAGAGATTAGAAAATAAAAAGCAAAGAGTTAACAGGGTTTTCTGGTACTTTGACATCTATGACCCATCCTCAAGATAGCTCATCAGGATCAAACTGGTCCAGGTAGCGTTGCATCCCCTTTTTCGTTTAACAGGCACAGCCCCACACATTTGGTAGTGAAAGGGACAAACATATGGAGCTGTGGATGATTAATAATGAAAGGAACTCCTGAAGTGCCAGGAGCCAAACCCCAACCAATACAGTGAGGCCAATGCACACGACCGTTGTTCGGGTCCGCATCCGAGCCGCAATAGGGCCGCAAAAGATGTCCGCATCCGTTGCACCGTTCCGTGGCCCCGCAAAAAAAATATAGCATGTCCTATTTTTGTCAGTTTTTCGGACAAGAATAGGCATTTCTACAATGGGCTGCCCGTTCCGTTCCGCAAATTGTGGAAGGCACACAGGCGGATTTCCGTTTTGTGCGGATCCGCGGTTTGCGGACTGCAAAAAACGGAACGGTCGTGTGCAGGACGCCTTAGGATAAGCAATCAATATCCAAGTCCAGGAATAAGGTATTAAAGGAAGACTCCGGGCAATACCGATGCAAAGAATACCAAACAGAATCTCTGTGTCACACACCCCACCATAAGGTCCTGCGCAAGGCATAATATTGTGTATCAGACGTGCCTGGGGTGTTCTTTTAAGGTTCAATTTTTTCCATACTAAACACTGCAACAACTGATGTAATAATGTGGGAGATGTCGGGGTAGTCTAGTACTCCTCTTCAGTATATAAGAGTATCCAAAGCACAATTAGGGTCCATTCACACGTCCGTAGTGTGTTTCTCGGATCCGCAAAACACGGACACCGGCAATGTGCATTCCGCATTTTGCGGACCGCACATAGCCGGCAGTTATAGAATATGCCTATTCTTGTCCGCAATTGCGGACAAGAATAGGACATGTTCTATTTTTTTCGGGAACGGAAATGAATGGGTCTGCAATTCCGTTCCACAAAATGCGGAACGAATGTGCAGACGTGTGAATGGAGCCTTACGTGTGGTGCTTCTGTATGTGAGCCGTATAACTTTTAAAATATTTTCAATTTTTAATGCAATAAAGTTGTATATGTGACTTGACTTACATTTACCACTGAGCAGGAACCTGCCTACACCTTCCAGGCTGAGTTCATCGAGGACTTTTTCTGGGGTCCCTAAGCCCAGTGTCCGGGAGAAAAGATCACGTAGAAAATCCACTGGAAAACAATATATAAAAAGGTAAATATGGAACAAACTAAGAGACAGTGGGGAAGATTTACTATTGAAAATCTGCACGTTTTTTATGCGCAATTTGAGCCAAAAAACTGTCATACATGCTTTGCCCTGCATTTATCAAGTGTTTTAGACACTTTTTTAACCTTTTTTACACCTCGTCCGACAAGGTTTTGAGGGAAAGGGGGCATGGCTTAATGTACCTCCATGCTTCAAAAATGTTGGTGTATTTTTGGAGTAAAACAAAGCCAAAATATAAGTGAAGAAAACTTAGACTAGACAAGACTAAGGCCTCTTTCACACGGGCGTTCCAGATTTGCTCCGGATGCGTCGCGTGTGCATTGCGGGAAACCCGTGCGAGTAGGCACGCAATTTCAGTCAGTTGCTATTATTTTCCATTATAACCATGCTATAAGGGAAAACAATACAGTGAAAACACTTTAATGGGGTCCGGGGTTGCTTTCATCCCTATTATCTCCTAGCAACCATGCGTGAAAATCGCACCGCATCCATACTTGCTTGCGGATGCTTGCAATTTTCACGCAGACCTATTCATTTCTATGGGGCCTGCGTTGCATGAAAAACTCTGCAATTTTCACCACTCATCTGCACAGCCCCATTGAAGTGAATGTGTCCGGATTCAGTGCGGGTGCAATGCGTTAACCTCACGCATTGCACCCGCGCGGAATTCTCGCCTGTGTGAAAGGGCCCTAAAGATGCGACACATTGATCATCCAGCATCAGCTATGGCCCAGTTTAAGACTGATTACATTTACGCTGTCTTACTTTTAGATGGTATTCGTAAATTTGAGAGTTGTCAAAAGCGGGGAAAAAGTGGAGAAGTTGATCATAGCTAAAAAGCTGAAAACCATGAGAAAATGAAAAGAGCAATCTGATGCTCTGGACAGGACCTCACTATGTCCAACTGTCTTTTGGTAAGAAACATGGATGTCTATGAAGAAGATATGGGATCAATACAGACACCATTAGAACATGCTGATGTAAAATGAGGCTCGGTGTAAAGCTGCACAGATAACATTACTGCGTCAGGATAAATAGAATACAAACCAAGGGAAGGCTGAGGTCTCCCGCTATCACCACACCTCATCTCGCAACATTTGTGATGGCACATCCTCAATTCCTCATGCTTGAAACGTCAGCTGGTGCGGTCAGCTGAACAGCAGTCAGTTAGACATAATACTTTCCATGTAAAAAGACTACATAAATATTAAAAAAAACATGCAATGCAATTCCCTAAATAGTGAAAGACTGAGGAGAAGATTTAACAAAACTGGTGTAAAGGAAACCTGGCTTAGTTGCCCATAGTAACCAATCAGATTCCACCTTTCATTTCCCAAAGGAGCTCTGAAAAATGAAAGGTGGAATCTGATTGGTTGTTATGGGCAACTAAGCCAGTTCTACTTTACACCGGTTTGATAAATTCCCACCTGAGTTTCCAGAGTACACAGCAATGAAGCATAAAACAAATAACAAAGACATCAGTGTGACACTGCAAGAATAACATAAAAATTTAGGCATATCAAAGTGGCAAACACAGCGCATGGCAATACTTTGCCCGTCACCCCATGCCACTTTGCCTTACCAGTGATAATATGCCTACATTTTACCTCCCAGACCAGGGTCAATACACATTTTAAAATTTTTTGCACTATATCCTTACTGTGTGTCATGATGATGTCTTTGTGACTTGTTTTCTACTGTGTATACAATGCATTCAGGAAGTCTTCAGAGCCTTTCACTTTTTCACATTTTGTTATGTTCCCAGTATCTGGGAAAGTGCAACTACTCGCCTTGGGGAAGGGGAGATGTAGAAGAGGCTGAAACGGTTCAGTAGAGAACTAGTGTAAGGGGTGACAACAAGGACAGTAGGACCACCGTACCCGGTGAGGGAAGCAGCGCAGACAACTCACAAGCAAACTGGATAAGTGCATACCCAAACTTTCACAAGGAGGGAACACTGATGCTGTCACCGTAGCAGATAGTAGAGGAAATGCACGACATCTGAAGGGAACTAAAAGGCGCTAAACCAGCACCAAAGAAACCGGTACGTTATACCAGGTACAGAAAGCCGCACTAGTGCCTGCCAGAAGTGAGCAAACCCATCACCAGTAGCATGGCTTGGTATAAGCATTTGACCAGCGCCATAAGGAATTAGTGAACCTATCAGCCACCGCCTCAGGTACACCATACATACCATGCCTGGTAAATGTGTTGCAGAAAACCGCATGAAATGCCAGGGTCGATACCCCACATGGAGGAAGGGGATGCGGCAAGAACCTCCGGTGCCGCACCCACTGACAAGGCATCCTGTAAGCCAGAACCAGTGACTGTTGGCATTTGAAGGAAGAACGCAAAAACTCCACCTGGGAAGGGGTCACACTGTAGTAGACACGGAACAGGAGTAGCCCAAAAATCTATGGCTCATAGGGGGAGGCCATACCAGCACCCATGGCCTCTCCAGAGAGGAGACTCCACCTGAAAATGAGGTCAAACAGCAGTAGCCAATCTGAACTGTTGGTAGCGCAATACTCCACCGGGGAAGGAAGAACACTGGCAACCTGTGCAGACGTTCCACCTACTGAAGGAGTGTGGACGCCAGCATGCCAAAGAAAAGCAACAAATTAGAATGCTCCTCATGGGGACTCAAGGCACGAGGAGAGGCATGTCATGGGTCAACACTCTGGAAAGACAGAGGCTGCCACGCAGGCACCCGACCCCAATCCGTTCAATGACTACCTGAGGAAAAGGATAGTGTGAAAGTAGTCACACTGTGGTAGTGCCAAAATACCGCCTATGACGGGGGGGGGGGGGGGGGGGGGGGGGTTGGCAAGGCGATTGTGTCTAGCAAGGAGACCACCCTCGGAACGGGATGGAATGCAACAAGGTGATAATGCGATAGGGCAGAAGATTCCAGAGGTAGTGGGAATACTCTGCCTATGGAAAGAGTGGAGCCCAACAAGATGTACAGTATCCACTGGAAGAACAAGTACCACTGGTTGTGGAACTAACCCGCCGATGGAAGGAGGGTAATGCTACAGGATCTTACAGTATGCAGGTGTGGTACCCATCTCCACCTAAGAAAGACGGATAATGTAACAGGATAAACAATTTCCAGTGATATTGGAGTTACTCCGCTGACGGAAAGAGGGAAAACCGACAGATGTACAGGGTCCACTGGTAGTGCAGGCACTACTGGTTGTGCAACTACTCCGTCAATAGAAGGAGGGTAATGCAACAGGATCTACAATATGCAATTGTGGTGCAACTAGTCCACCAATAGAAGGTGGAAATCCAACCAGACAGAAGATAACCAGGATTAGTGCAATTACTCCTGCGGAAGGGGTAATGCGACAGAACATATGGTCTCTGGTGGAAGTGCAATTACTGCGCCTAAGGAAGGAGAGTAATGCTACAGTCTGCAAAGGAACCAGTGGTAGCGCAATTACTCTATGGAATGAGAATAATCTTACAGAATGTACAGTACCCAATGGAAGTGTAAATACACCCACTATGGAAGGAGGGCAATGCTACCGGGAATATATGATCCAGTGGTAGTGCCAATACTCCGCCTATGGAAGGAGGGTAATGGTATAGGACGTACAATATCCAGTGGTATTGCTAGTATACCACCTATAAAAAAAGAGTAATGTGACAGGCTGTACAGTATCCAGTGGTGAAGTAAATACTCCGCCTATGGAAAGAGGCCTTGCTACCGGATGTATAGGGTCCCATGTGCAAATATCATTCCTATGAAAAAAGAGCAATGATACAGAATGAATAGGATCCAGTGGTAGAGCAAATACTCCGCCTAAGGAAGGAGGGTAATGCTACAGGCTGTACAGTATCCAGTGGTAGTGCAAGTACTCCATCCAATAAAAGAGGGTAATACCTTAAGCTGTACAGTATCCAGTGGAAGTGGAATTACTGCACCTAAGGAAGGATGATAATGCTACTGGCTGTACAGTATCCAGTGGTAGTGCAAGTACTCCACCTATGAAGGAGGGTAATTCTACAGGCTGTACAGTAACCAGAGGTAGTGCAAGTACTCCGCCTATGAAGGAGAGCAATGCTACAGGCTGTACAGTATCCAGAGGTAGTGCAAGTACTCCGCCTATAAAAAGGAGGATAATGCGACAGGCTGTACAGTATCCACTTTGAGATCCACTGTTCCTCCTTGTCTTCCAGAGGTGGGGAATGAGAAGCAGGCTTGAGGAACCACTGGTCTCCCCCCCTCAAGTGTGGGGAAAACCGGTGGGTGGAGGCCGCCTGTAGTCCGATTGAAAAAAAAAAATCTTTGGCAGACCTGCAGGAAAACAGGTCTGCCTTCTACAGACACTAAGCTAAAACTGATTAACTCAGTGTCTGCAGGAGGGGTATAGCTGAAAGGAGGAGCTAACACTTTTTTGCTTAGTGTCGCCTCCTAGTGGCAGCAGCTATACCCATGGTCTTCTGTGTCCTCTAAAGATACGAGCGAGAAATAGGAAACTTTTAGCACAGCAGACATTTGTTTTGTACCCTTCACCAGATCTGTGCCTTCACACAGTCCTGTCTCTCTACAGTTAGTTCTTTCCTCCTCATTGCTTGGTTTTTGCTCTTATATGCATTCAGTTGTGAGGTCTTAGGCCTCTTGCACACGATCGTATGGCTTTTTCAGTATTTTGTGGTCCGCAAAAAACAGATCCGCAAAAAATACGGATGAAGTCCGTGTGCATTCCGTTTTTTGCGGAACGGAACAGCTGGCCCCTGATAGAACAGTACTATCCTTGTTCGTTATGCGGACAATAATAGGATATGTTCTATCTTTGAACGGAACGGAAAAACGGAAATACAGAAACGGAATGCATACGGAGTACATTCAGTTTATTTTTTGCGGACCCATTGAAATGAATAGTTCCGTATATGGAACGCAAAAAACGGAATGTAAACGGAAAAAAAAAAAAGTGTGTGTGCAAGAGGCCTTATATAGACAGGACTGTTTCTTTACAAATAATGTTCTATCACCTGAATATACCACAGGTGCAACACAAAATGTGAAAAAAAGTGTCTGAAGACTTTCTAAATGCACTGAATGTTAGATACATGCAGTCTTTACTATTACTATTTACTAGAGATTTATATGGATTATATATTTTTTTGCATAGTGGACCTTACATCGTCACACTTTTCTTTCTCTGACAAGGGAAAATTTTATTTTCTTACTAGCAGAAGGACCCGGCTTCGCACGTGTATATTTCATCTATTTCATTCAATGTTTGTGTGTGTCATTAAAACATATCGACAGTATCCCCCATAACAGTGACCTCTACAGCACCCGGACCCCTTAACAGTTAACTCCACAGCCCCCAACCCTTAACACTGACCCCCCTCACAGTGCCCCGCCTCATTAAAATGGGATCTCCACAGCAGCCTATCCCCTTAACTTTGACCTTCACAGCAGCCCACCTCTTTAACAGTGAGTTTCACAGCACCCCACTCCCTTGACAGTGACCTCCTCAGGGGTCCACCCCCTTAACAGTGACCTCCACAGTACCCCGCCCCTTAACCCTGACCTCCATAGGGGACTGTCCCCTTATCTGTGACCTTCACTGTTCCCTGCCCCCTTAACAGAGACTTTCACAGCACCCGTCCCTTTAACAGTGACTGCCACAGTACCCCGTTCCCTTAACAGTGACCTCCACAGTACCCCGCTCCCTTAACAGTGACCTCACAGTACCCTGCCCCCTTAAGAGTGACCTCCGCAGTGCCCGCCCCTTTAACAGTGACCTCCACAGTGCTCGCCCCTTTAACAGTGAGCTCCACAGCAGCTGCCCTTTTAATAGTGGCCCCTGCCCCCTTAACAGTGACCTCCACAGCGCCCTGCCCCTTTAAGGCTAGGGCTACACGACGACATGTGTCGCGCAACAATTTTTATAATGATAATCTATGGTGTTGCACTGCGACATGCTGCAACTGCGACACGACAGTCGCAAAAAATCCATCCAAGATGGATTTTTCTGTGACTGTTGAGTCACAGTCACAGCATGTCGCAGTGCAACACCATAGATTATCATTATAAAAATTGTCGTGCGACATCAATGTCGCAGTGTAGTTGTGCCCTATGTGTCGCACGACACATGTCGTTATGTAGCCCTAGCCTAAAGCTGACCTACAGCAGTGAAGAAAAATGGCTGGGTTGTTATGGAAACCTGGAGTAAAACTGTGAGTATGTGGAGACTAAGGGCCTGCGAGCTTGTAAAGGGGGAATATTAATTACCAATATTTGTGCAAATATCAATAATTAATATTCATAAATAGGAGGAGCCGTCTACCGACGACTCCGCCTATTTATACCTTTATATTAATAACACACTATTCCTTTGCTTCACACTACCCGCTAAACTAGCTGCAAGCGCCTAACTGAGCTAGCTACCGCCAATAATCACACGTTACACAGTAGGTATAATACAAATAATACAAGATATTTATTATCTATTACAGTACACAATATACACAATACAACACCAATATTACAGCACTAAATACACTGTTCAATCCCAAGTTCCACCCACAAACTAACTAATACACACACACATACACACAATAGCAGCCCCCCCCCCCCCCCCCCACCTGGCTCTAAACTATCCCTATGAACGAAGGGTTAACGGTGGCGCTGCAAGGGTAAATGCAGGCCACAGACACAGGGTTACAGGGGTACAGCAGGGGTTAACACAGAATAGGGAGCAGGGATGCTCCTGCAGGGTTAGGGTAGGGGATAGGTGGTCAAGGGGTTAATTGCTGGGGATTGTTGGGATAGGGTATAGGGGTAATAAGGCAAGTAGGAGTGCGTTGGTGGGATAGGGGTATGGTTGGTGGGATAGGGCAAGTAGGGGTAAATCAGAGGGATATGTTGGTGGGATAGCAGGGGAATGTGTAGGGGTTGGTGGTATAGGGAGGGTTAAATCTTTGGTGGTATAGGGAGGGTTAATTCAGGGGCATGAATCGTTGGTGGTATAGGGGGGGGGTTATACTCAGCCCTCCAGCTGCTCGTACTGTGGTGCGCGGGCTCCGTGGGCCGGCGCAGTGTGATGACATCACTGCGCCTGCCCACGCGTCCCCGCACGAGCGCATCGGGCCGCGCCACTTTCTGACAGGCGGGAGAAGCCTTTGATATCCCGCCTGTAGCACTTTGCATTCCAGGCAGCGCGATGGTAATCGCGCTGCCGGAATGCGCATAATAGAAGGAGGGGAGGTTTCTCCCTTCCTTCTATCATGCATAATTATCTCCAGCAGCGCTGGAGATAATTACTACAAAGGACTCCGATTCTGTTGAATTAGAGTTCTTTGAAGCATGCAGGATGACCGGACTCTTGTCCGGTCATTCTGATGCAATTAACCAGATGGCATCAGTGTGAATGCTAGGGGCACATTCACACTGATACCTCTGGTTTCAGGTGAATCAGGGGACATCAAATGGGGCCTATGGACTATAAGAGGACTCTAATTTATAAGGGGGCACATGTATAAGGAGGCACATGATGTATAAGGGGGCACATGATGTATAAGGGGGCACATGATGTATAAGGGGGCACATGATGTATAAGGGGGCACATGTATTCCCCACAGGGGCCACAATGAGCCCTCTGTGGAATCTTAAGGACAGATGTGCGCAGATGTTGGGCACATCTGCGCACATCATCCCATAATGTGCCTATCTATGTATGTATGTATATCATACATGCACGCACGTGTTCGCATGCATATATATATATATATATATATATATATATATAAAAACACACATACATATATATGCATATATTTCAACCCATCCTCAACAGAGCTTCTATTGGCTGATAAGGCACATGTGGCCATGTGTATGTCAGTTGGGATATGAAGAGAAAGACTTGCAGGCTTGTATTGGCTAATGCAGGTCATTTTTTGGGAATATCTCAGGAACGGTACGTCCTAGAGAGCTGAGACCCGGTCTAAAACCTTCCTGGACACCTGATGTACCTTTTTTCCAAATTTGGTGAAGATCGGTCCAGTCGTTTGGTCGCGCATAAAAAACAGACAGACAGACGTCGGGACAGACAGAAACTCATTGTGTACCGGCATGTTACCTCCACAGTATTCTTTCCCAGATAGTAAGTGATATGTGTACCAAGTTTAGTAGAAATTGATCGATGAGTTTTTGAGTTACAGAGCAATATGTGTGTAGCAAAAACAGTTGGAGCATACAAACTCCATGCAGCTGCCGTGTAGGGGCTTATGACCCCCCACAAGATTTCTTTCCAGGTAGCAAGGGATGTGTATACCAAGTTTCGTTGAAATTGATGGTTGCGTTTTTGAGTGATCGCAGAACATACATACATACACACATATACATCCTTCTTTATATATATAGATTATTTTGTATGGTGGCTGTACATTTGTGGGCTCATTGGCTCGATGATTTAAAGGGGTTTTCTCATCTCAGACAATGGGGGCATATTGCTAGGATATGCCCCCATTGTCTTATAGGTGCTCTGGGACCCGCACCTATATCAAGAACGGAGCCTCGAAAGGGAAGGAGAGAGCACTGCGCATGCGCAGCCGCCCTCCATTCATTTCTATGGGGCTGCCGAAAATAGCCGAGCGCTGGCTCGGCAATTGCCGTCTGCCCCATAGAAATTAAAGGGAGCATGGGCCGCTCCCATTCATTTCTATGGGAGAAGCGGGGATTAGCGCTTGCTGGTGGACAGACCCCGGGAAATCTGGGGTCCTCCAGCCACAGCGCTCCCCGCTCAGTTTTCGATATAGGTGCTGGTCCCAGCGGTGGGACCCACACCTATCAAACAATGGAGGCATATCCTAGCGATATGCCCCCATTGTCAAAGATGGGAATACCCCTTTAGGAGCTCATTGGATCTGTCCCACCCTACCTACTCTAATGTACTTCTGTGTTTTTTGTCGTCTGACAAATTGAGTCTCCTATAATCTCAGGAAAACAAGCATATGCAGGCTCAAGGACAGCCTATGATAAGCAAGATTATTCTTCTCATGACAATGGCAAGAAATATATACAGCCCTCCTTAACCCTTAGACGAGGACAAGGGTACTCAAGTGTCTTTTGTAAAGGTCCGCATACCTGGGTCTGCCTTGAGTGCCCCCCTCAGAAAGTGATGCCCCAAGGGGGTTCTCCGGTAATAATGCCATTTTACCATGTGTCAGCAGCCTGTCCTACTAAGCTAAGCATTCATACTTACCTTCTCCCCTCCGCTTCAGTTCTCCATGTCTACGGTCCCCACACTGTTTTCTTCCTATGCTACATGGGCACGATCACATGCTCTGCTGCAGCCAGAGACTGGCTTCAGAGGTGACGTGCTGCTGGTAGCTAACTGGTGAAAATCAGCTTTTCTGCAGTAGCACCGTGTAGTAGATGGAGCTGGAAACTGCAGTGCTGCTCCCACTGAAGTGAATGAGAGCAGTGGCGCAGTTACAAGCTCTTCCCACTACACAGTGAGTGGAACTGTGTGGTTCCTGCGCCGACTCCCGGTGCCAGAGCTACAAAGAAACAGGTGAACAGTAGGGGTGTCTGTGCCAATCAGATATTGATAGTCTATCCTGGGAATATGCCGTCAACAGTAAAATCCTAGAATACTACTTTAAGTTGGAAAGAAATTTTAATATTTAAGTTAAATAGCCCAGCTCTACGGCCAACCCTTATTTCCACCAACATTTGCCGTCGAAGAGTCGAGATGCCCACATACACATTAAACGATCAGCTTGTCTCCCCAAAACTGGCCAGATTTGGCCAACATTTATCTAGTGTGCATGGCCACTGTAAGTACCATAGAATATTAGGGTGTGAAGAGTTATAGGACATAATAAAGGGGTGTTCATTTTTTTATTTGTCACACCAATCTCTTACTTTCTGAAGCACTGCTGTTTTCTTCACTGGAGTCCGATTCCTAGAAAAGAAATAGAATTAATCACATTTCCATCAGAACAGCAAAATACATAATAGCTATAGGTTATTTAGGCCGAAATGTCATCTTTAGCCAAAATAAGGGGTTCCAGGAACAATACAGGAAGAATAGATGTAATCAATGTATAAACTGGTCAATGAAGGAAACTATTTACCTCCGAATCTTCCAACGTGGTGGGAGGCTCCTTGGCTTCTTTAGCTTCTAAGCCCAGAAATAATAATGTTAGTAAATTGTTTATGAGCATGAAGAAGGTCCAGCCTCTTAAATGCACTTTTTGTAAATTTTAATTACAAAAAATGTCCTTTTGCTCCCCAGTAAAAGCACAACTTTCCATTTAAAGGGGTTTTCTCATCTCAGACAATGGGGGCATATCGCTAGGATATGCCCCCAATTGTCTTATAGAAGCGGGTCCCACCGCTGGGACCCGCACCTACATCAAGAACAGAGCCCCAAAAGTGAAGGAGAGCACATTGCGCATGCGCAGAGACGCCTTCCATTAATTTCTATGGGGCCGCCAAAAATAGCTCAGCTATTGCCGTCTGCCCCACAGAAATGAATGGGAGCATGGGCACACACTCCTATTCACTTCTATGGGAGAGGCGGGGATTAGCGCTTGGCGGTGGACGGACACCGGGAAATCTGGGTTTCTCCAGCCACAGCGCTCCCTGCTCCGTTCTCGATATAGGTGCGGGTCCCAGCGATATGCCCCCATTGTCTACGATGGGAATACCCATTTAACCTCATAAAACACATTAGTAAATGAGTGCGGCATAACAATTTCTAAAGGCTGGTCATGTTGAGCGCCAATCAAAGTGTAAACTCTGAAGTTAAAGGGACTGTCCAGGATTAATGGAGTTCCCAGAGTGTACCTACAATGGGTCTTTGAGCTAACCTGTGAAGAAAATGCATTTTGAGCAATACTTATACTTCTGTCGTTCCACAGATTCCGCAATCCCGACTGGGGGTCATGCGACCACCTGATTGGCTACGGGCTCTTCCTCAGATGTCCCAACTGCTCCTCTTTCTTCCTGTGCTGAAAGTGTATTCTCTCCACAGGTCGGCTCAAAGACCCATTTTCTCTTTTATCAGAAGTGGCCTGGTAAGGGTGCTGCCACACCTTTAGGACTTATTCAGACGGCCGTACGCATTTTTGCGGATTAGATGCAGCCATATTCCCTTCTATGGGACCCTTTTCTTCCATTCTACGGCTCCGCAAAACAAAGAAAACATGTCCTATACCTGTCAGTGAAAATCAGGACAGCATACGACCGTCTGAATGAGCCCTTAGGTTGTTGAGATTCAAAAAAGAGGGGAAGTCGTATCCGTCCTGAAAACTTTTTCTCCTTTTATTAGCCACTGCTGATTTTGGCTTCAAAAACTGCTTCAAAAAACCTGACCCTGTGGCAGAGTATGTGGTGACACCGAACGTGTCTGACCAAGTTCACCTGCCAAAGCCTATGGACAATATCTTCTCGTGGTATCTGATGTCGATTCCCAATTCTGAGATAAAAGCAGTAGAAGCAGATACTCCTTCCCGTGACGCACTGGTAGGAGGCCACACGCAGCCGAGAACTGAGTAGATATGCTTGGTGCGGTTTCGATTTGCCATAAAATCTTCCGCTAAACTGTCCGTTAAAGATTGTTAATGGCTGCAAGGTTTTGACGGTGAAACATGTTTTTCAGAAAAATACAACCAATCTCAAAAACGCACCAAAGGTATCACGCCATGGTTTAAGGCTGCCCCAATGCCCTACCAGGGGCCAGATCTTGAGGAACTGCATAACCTGGTCCCCATTATCACAATTATGTTAACTATGCAAAGGGCAAGGCCACGCGGGGCAAATGGATTTACATGTGGAAAATCCACAGCCGGCAGCAGCAAAATAGATGAGATTTTTTTTTTTTTATTCATTTACACGGTGTGAAAGATTTCTGGAACAGAATCCGCACATAACGTGACCTGCGCAGTCCTACAATGTATTCTGTTGGATTTCCACCAAGGATATCCCCATCTGCACTGCAAATCCGTGTCAAAATCCACGTGTTACTGATGTGCACTTCGCAGTGGATTAGTTGCACCACAATACGTACTGTGTGCGGAAAATCCTCCGCTTTTTACAGCAGCAAAACTCATCCACACCCTATGTAAAAATTCCATAGCAGAATTGGCATGCGAATTTTAATTTATGCTGTGAATTTTCAATGCAAAATTCACCCTTTGCAATGCATAGCTTGAAAGCCGTGGAAAATGCGCAGCGGAATTGCTGAAAATTTGTGATGAAATCCACGTGGCTGTACCCTTATTTTGTGTCTACAGTGTAAATACGTAGCAGAAACCCCTGCGCAGATAAGGTGTTGGCGTAGAATCACTGCCTTAGCAACCTACCCGCCCGGCACTGTCTCCCAATGTCAGTTCTACAATTATGGCTGGGGTTCTAAGTCATGAAAGCTACACTTTAAAGGGGTTTTCCAGGAGTAGAATCCTGATGACTTATCATCAGGATAGGACAGGGATGGGCAAACTGCGGCTCTCCAGCTGTTGTAAAACTACAACTCCCAGTATGCCCAGTCTGCCTACAGCAGGGCATGATGGGATTTGTAGTTTTACAACAGCTGTAAAGGGCCGCAGTTTGCCCATCCCTGGGATAGGACATCAATATCTAATCGGCGGGGGTCAGACATTCAGCAATGCCACTGATCAGCTGTTTTTAAGAGGCCACGGTGCTCCGTTGAGCGCTGCAGCCTCCTCACAGCACCATACATTATATAGCGGCTGTGCTTGGTATCACACTCGGCCCTATTCACGTCTATGGGACTGAGCTGTGTCTAGGCCGTGTGACAAAGGAACGTGACGTCCCTGGCCTAGGAAGAGGCCGCAGCACTCACCACAGCACCGCAACCTCTTCAAACAGGTGACTGGCAGAGGTGTCGGGAGTCGGGCCACCACAAATCAGATCATGATTACCTACCTGGAGGAGAAGTCATCCATATTCTGATCCCCCCAAAAAACTTTAACTTGATATTATTCTCATTTGTACTGGCAAATTAACATTGTTCCGTGCCAACCAGAAAATTGGCCCTTATCATCGGTCTGTCATAGTTTCTGCTCGTCTTGAAACATTTGGGGTCATTTATCAAACTGGTGTAAAGTAAAACTGGCTTAGTTGCCCATAGCAACCAACCAGATTCCACCTCTCATTTTGCAAAGGAGCTGTGAAAAATGAAAGATGGAATCTGATTGGTTACTATGGGCAACTAAGCCAGTTCTACTTTACATCAGTTTGATAAATTGACCCCAATTATTTATTTGACTACTGAGGGAAAGGAGGGGAATATTTGATATATTTCATGTATTTTTATGATAAGTCACTTAGACATGCCAGAACATATATTATGGTAAGCATTGCACACATGGTTTTACCACACGTTGCCGCGGTTATTGACCGTGCACATGTATGACCAGTAAAAACCATGCAGCCCGCAAGCACATCACAAAATCGGACAATCTGTGGTAAAACCGCACGTGGTCCCCAGTTTTCAAATGCATTTTTTTTTTTTTGTTCTGATGGTGGAAGTAACGTGCTATACTGATAAATCACTCCCAGACCATGCGCGGTATTATATCATTACATGTCACTGAGCACAGGGACTGGTGTAAGGAATGACATATCCTTAGGCTACATTCACATCTGCATTTTCCTTTCCGGTTTTGATATCCTCTGCCAGATTTAAGGAAAATGCATCTTATTTATCCCCATTCATTGTCAATGGGGACAAAACTGAATAAACCGGAATGGAGTGCACCAGAATGCATTCTGTTCCAGTTTGTTGCGTTCCCATGCCGGACACAAAACCGAAGCAAAAAGGTATTCCAGTTATAAAAAGTTATCCCCTATCCACAGGATAGGGGATAATTATCAGATCAGTGGGGTTCCTACCACTGTGACCCACACCAGTCACAAAAACGGGGGGCCCCCTACCCTATGAAGCTCCCCCGATATGGACGAAGTGGCTGGTCGGCGCGCTGGAGATAGCCGAGCAGTGTTTTCTGCTACCTCCAGGGCCCCCATAGAAATGAATAAAGCAGTGGCGCGTTTTTCCGTCCATATCAGAGGAGCTCCATGGGATACGGGGCCCCAGTGGTAGGACCCACACCGATCCAATAGTTATCTCGTATGCTGTGGATACTGGATAGATTTCTATAACTGGAATACCCCATTAATGGATGGAAAGGAGTGGGAATTCAAGTTATGTTCCTCCAAACAGAAAAGTTGCATATGATGGACCACCAGACTGCAGGTAAGTAGTACACTGACTGCAGTAAGGCCTCATGCGGTTAGGGAACGGACCCATTCATTTTGATGGGGATGGAAAAAATGCGGACTTCAAATGGACTAAATCCATGCGGCATTTCCACAAATGATAGAACATGTTCTATTTTCCGTTTAGCACAGGCATCCTCAAACTGCGGCCCTCCAGCTGTTGTAAAACTACAACTCCCACCATGCCCTGCCGTAGACTGATACCTGGAGGCTGTTCGGGCATGCTGGGAGTTGTAGTTTTGCAACAGCTGGAGGGCCGCAGTTTGTGGATGCCTGGTTTAGCAGATAAGAGTAGGCATTTCTATAATAGGGACCTAGGAAAGTGCAGGAGGCACACGGCCGGTATCTATATGTTGTGGATGCCTTAATACATACGGTCGTGTGCATGAGGCGCAATCTTGTGGAAAATGTCTGCAGACTAGGGATGAACGAACTTGTGTTTCAAGTTTGGCATACAAGGTTCAGGTTATCTAAGCATTTCATTATGGATTCTGCTACCACGGACCATAAGTAATGCTCCGTGGTAGCGGAATCCATGACGGAATACTTAGATAACCCAAACCTTGTACGCCAAACTTGAAACACAAGTTCGTTTATCCCTAGTCTGCAGCAATTCCCCAATTCACAGGCAAACGGGGGCAGCAAATCCACAGCAAATCATGAGGATCTGGTGCAGATTTGATAGCGGCTTTCACCTGCAGAAAGAGAGATTTATCAAGCCCTCTGCGCCAGAAAAGTGTCAATAATAAATAAAAAATTTTAAAAAACGCAAATTTTAGTGCAAGCTGACATTATGAAAAATGTTGCGACTTTTTAGAGATTTAGGTCTCTTTCACACGAGCGAGTATTCCGCGCGGGTGTGATGCACACGCACGGAATCCGTACCCATTAATTTAGATGGGGCTGTGTACACATGTGCGTTGGTTTTCACGCATCACTCTTGCGTTGCGTGAAAATCGCATGTTCTATATTCTGTGATTTTCACGCAACACTGGCCCCTTGGAAGTGAATGGAGCTGCGTAAAAAAAATCGCATCGCACTTTTCACGCATGGTTGCTAAGAGATGATGTTTGTATACATTCAGTTTTTTATCATGCGTGTGCAAAACGCATTAAATCGCATTGCACCCACGCAATAAAAACTGAATGGACTTGCTTGCGAAATCACGCCGTTTTCACTGAACGCATCCGGACCTAATCCGGACACGCTTGTCTGCAAGGTGCCTTATTCACCGCTCACCACTTTTCAAAGTAGTAGGCGGTCCGTGACGTGCTATAATGGACGCTTGGTCTGTATTATAGCGGACATGTAGATCAGCTCCCTTGACGGTGAAGGTCTCCACTTTGTCACACCCCTTAATCACTGCGGTGTATGTACAGCAAGTAAGGGTGTAAAATGCTCACCTCCCCGGGGCTCCCATGCCAGTCTTTGTATAATCTTACCTCTGCAAACGTTGTCTCGTCCTCTGTGAGGTCACATGTGACAAGATATTATAGGAGGCCCGCTTATAGAGAGACGGGCATGGGAGCCACAGAAGCACCAGGGCTGGAAAGTATAGGATTTTAGTATTTATTTAGAACTTGTGCATTTCGCTGCAGGCAATCTACAGCAAAATCTGTTACAATTGGGATTTCCTGAAGATTTTTAATTCCCTGTTGAACTCAATGTGGAAAATCCGCAAAGAAGAACGCGACAATTCCACGTTCCAAACTGGCGTGCTGCGGATTTCAAAATCTTAGGTTCAGATTATTTTTCCAACGTGTAGATGAGATTTTAAAAGCGTCATCTGCTTAGCTGCTACCGTATGGAGCGGTGTACTATCTGCACAGGTAGGTCCACAGGTGGGTGAGTTTGATGTAAATCCACATGTGCACCTCTCTACATTACACAAGGCATTAGAAAGGCTACAAGGATTGACATATGTAATATTACAGGGACAGATATCCTGTACTGTATTACAGCTGTCCTATGGAACACAGACATGACAGGCAATGCCTGCAGCTGCGCCCTGAATGTCCGTCCTGCAGGCCCCCTCAAATGACTACAGGACCCCCATACACTGTGCCGTACCTGCAGCCATGAAGACTCCTGCGGCTTCCGACTCTGGAAGAGAACTATGGATCAGCTGACCAAAGGAAGCCCCGCCCCGCCAGAACCACAGAGGCTGATAGGCTGCTGATCCTGATTGGCTGAGGAGTGTGATTGGCAGGCGGCTCGTGTAATGGCAGCGCACGCCATATGCTGTAGCTACTGTTGTCTTGACAACGTGTGGTTGTCCCTTCACCGGTGTTTACTTCTGCGCTGTAGATATATGAGGGTGAACTAGGTAAACTCTGGAGGCAGCTCATACACAGCAGATGTAACAGTCCCTCTTTTTGACCCAAGTCCCTCTGTCCCTCTCTGATCCTTAAAGGGCTGCTGTCACTCCACTAAACTCATTTTTTTTTTTGTCTCCTTAAAATCCTTATGCTGCGATTTCTCAATATATAGGGCTATTACTCAGTTTGGTTCAGTAGTTATATAAAAAAACGGACTTTTATAATATGTAAATGAGCTCTCTACCAGCAAGTAGGGCGGCTACCTGCAGCTAGCAGCCGCATCCTCCATTCATAATGACGCCCCCTCCTCATGTTGATTGACAGGGCCAGCGGACGCGCTCGTCCTCTGACTGGCCCTGTCTGCGTTTTAAATCTCGCGCCGGTCTTCAGTTGGCGCAGGCGCACTGAGAGGAGGACGCTCGCTCGGCCGCTCCATCCTCAGTGCGCCGATGACGTCACATGTACACCCGGCGCAGGCGCACTGAGGATGGAGCGACCGAGCGAGCGTCTTCCACTCAGTGCGCCTGCGCCAACTGAAGACCGCGAGATTTAAAACGCAGACAGGGCCAGTCAGAGGACGAGCGCGTCTGCTGGCCCTGTCAATCATCATGAGAGGGGGCGTCATTATGAATGGAGGATGCGGCTGCTACCAGCAAGTAGCCGCCCTACTTGCTGGTAGAGAGCTCATTTACATATTATAAAAGTCTGTTTTTTTATATAACTACTGAACCAAACTGAGTAATAGCCCTATATATTGAGAAATCGCAGCATAAGGATTTTAAGGAAATAAAAAAAAAATGAGTTTAGTGGAGTGACAGAAGCCCATGTCCCTCTTCCCTCTTTTTGATCTGGGAAATTAATGCATAAATGTGCATTAATAAATTTACTAAATCGATCCTCACTAAACTATCTGTATGGTTTCTTCTTGTATATTAGACCAGAACTTCATTATTTTGTGCAATTTGGACCTTAAAATATCTATAATCTGATGATTTATGAGCTAATATTTAAATGGGTATTGAAGCGCAAAAAAATATTGTCCCAGGAGCTCGACATGTTGTAAAAAATAAATAAAGTAAATTATCCTCGCCTAACTGATCCCCGGCTGCTGCAATTGTGATGAAAGTCAGTAATTATGCTTTGGGCGGACTTAGAGGCGTGGCCTAGTATGAAAAAAACTGCCGTGATGCGTGGCGCATATATTGTCCCTCTTTGCGATTTTCAAAAGTTGGGAGGTATGATGTAACCTAACCTGATAGATATAGATAGAACCTAACCTCATATAGCTAGAACCTGATAGAGACATAGATAGAACTTGATCGATATATAGTTAGAACCTGATAGATAGTTATGGCCAGATATGTGCCCCCTCACAGTAATTATCGCCAGATATGTTCCCCCTCACAGTAATTATCGCCAGATATGTGCCTCTCACAGTAATTATGGCCAGATATGTGCCCCTCACAGTAATTATCGCCAGATACATTCCCCCTCACAGTAATTATCGCCAGATATGTGCCTCTCACAGTAATTATGGCCAGATATGTGCCTCTCACAGTAATTATGGCCAGATATGTGCCCCTCACAGTAATTATCGCCAGATACATTCCCCCTCACAGTAATTATCGCCAGATATGTGCCTCTCACAGTAATAATGGCCAGATATGTGCCCCTCACAGTAATTATCGCCCAGATATGTTCCCCCTCACAGTAATTATGGCCAGATATGTTCCCCCTCACAGTAATTATGGCCAGATACATTCCCCCTCACAGTAATTATGGCCAGATATGTTCCCCCTCACAGTAATTATGGCCAGATATGTCCCCCTCACAGTAATTATGGCCAGATATGTGCCTCTCACAGTAATTATGGCCAGATATGTTCCCCCTCACAGTAATTATGGCCAGATATGTTCCCCCTCACAGTAATTATGGCCAGATATGTGCCCCTCACAGTAATTATGGCCAGATATGTTCCCCCTCACAGTAATTATGGCCAGATACATTCCCCCTCACAGTAATTATGGCCAGATATGTTCCCCCTCACAGTAATTATGACCAGATATGTGCCCCCCTCACAGTAATTATGGCCAGATATGTTCCCCCTCACAGTAATTATGGCCAGGTATGTTCCCCCTCACAGTAATTATGGCCAGATATGTGCCCCTCACAGTAATTATGGCCAGATATGTTCCCACTCACAGTAATTATGGCCAGATACATTCCCCCTCACAGTAATTATCGCCAGATATGTGCCTCTCACAGTAATTATGGCCAGATATGTGCCCCTCACAGTAATTATCGCCCAGATATGTTCCCCCTCACAGTAATTATGGCCAGATATGTTCCCCCTCACAGTAATTATGGCCAGATATGTCCCCCTCACAGTAATTATCGCCAGATACATTCCCCCTCACAGTAATTATGGCCAGATATGTTCCCCCTCACAGTAATTATGGCCAGATATGTCCCCCTCACAGTAATTATGGCCAGATATGTGCCTCTCACAGTAATTATGGCCAGATATGTTCCCCCTCACAGTAATTATGGCCAGATATGTGCCCCTCACAGTAATTATGGCCAGATATGTTCCCCCTCACAGTAATTATGGCCAGATATGTTCCCCCTCACAGTAATTATGGCCAGATATGTGCCCCTCACAGTAATTATGGCCAGATATGTGCCCCTCACAGTAATTATCGCCAGATACATTCCCCCTCACAGTAATTATGGCCAGATATGTGCCCCTCACAGTAATTATGGCCAGATATGTTCCCCCTCACAGTAATTATGGCCAGATATGTGCCCCTCACAGTAATTATGGCCAGATATGTTCCCCCTCACAGTAATTATGGCCAGATATGTTCCCCCTCACAGTAATTATGGCCAGATATGTGCCCCTCACATTAAGTATGGCCAGATATGTCCCCCTCACAGTAATTATGGCCAGATATGTGCTCCTCACAGTAATTATGGCCAGATATGTGCCCCTCACAGTAATTATGGCCAGATATGTGCCCCTCACAGTAATTTTGGCCAGATATGTCCCCCTCACAGTAATTACGGCCAGATATGTGCCCCTCACAGTAATTATGGCCAGATATGTGCCCCTCACAGTAATTATGGCCAGATAAGTGCCCCTCACAGTAATTATGGCCAGATATGTGCCCCTCACAGTAATTACGGCCAGATATGTCCCCCTCACAGTAATTATGGCCAGATATGTGCCCCTCACAGTAATTATGGCCAGATATGTTCCAGGGATCTCAAGTCTCCCGGAGGTTCAGGGAGTCTCCCGCTATTAGCGGCTCCCTGACGCCCGCATGTGAAACAATATATCCCGGAAAGGTTTACTGATAGCAGGGCAGAGAAATAAGAGAAGTGACAGGACACAGAGTTTACATTACAGGTTGAATTAACCCTTTAGGGTCAAATTGGCTTCTCAAGGAGATATATATGTTAAAGGCATCCCTTCTTCTGTCTCATTCAGTAGCTATAGAACTATTGAGAGAGATGTATTTTTTTTAAATACATTTACACATTTAACCCTTCATTTTAATTATATTATTTACCCCAGTGTTAAATTCACACCCCCTGGATGCTTGTTTTTTTCCTACAGTGGGGTAGATAATTACACACAGGGTTTTAAAGAATAAACTTCCTGACTCAGCGAGTCAGCAAGTGAATCGAAGCATCCGCGCATGCGCATTGCGCAACCTAAGCTTCGGTTCACTTGCTTCTTGTCAGCTCAGCGAATGAACCGAAGATTCGATTCATGAATCGGTTCATTTGAATGAACTGATTCAAATGAACCGATTCATGTGAAAGATCCGAACTTCCCATCTCTAGTTTACTCGCAGTAAACCTTTCCGGCAACCTGTAGCAGTGTCCCCTTCTCAGCGCGTGCGCACAGTGCAAGAAGAAGCCGATGCCAGCAGTCCGCAAAGGCGCATCAGGCTGAGCCTGTGCGCACGCGCGGGATCTCAAAGTGGGAGGAGGGGGAGGGAGGAAGAGGCGGCACTGAGGAGGAGAAGGCGGCGCTGGGCACGAACGGCGATGCGTGCGGCCGGGCCCCATGCATCCACAGACCTCCCCTGCTTGGGCACCTTAATTCAATGATTGACAGGTTAGTAAAACCTGTTTTTCCGCAGAATAAAGCCACAAATAGCTTTTATAAGGCCACCTTAGAAATCAGAATGCTACCCTGGACATGAGCGTATGTTTAGCTCACAGGGCTTATAGGCGGTGACAGAATCCCTTTAATCATATACATAAATATGATAATTTGGGGCAGGGTAATGAGCCCAGTCCTCCACACCATAGAGCAGTGTGCAGATACTGCATATATTTGGAAAATGTAATAAAAAGTTTGTGAAAGAAAAAAAAAGAAAACCTCCCTGAAATTAGTTTTTGCAGGTTGGGATGTCTGATGTTCCCTAAAAGAAATCACAGAAAAAAAAGATAATAGTGCACTAACAAAATAGATGCAAGCATTATATATGGACTAAGCCCTCACTCTGATGTAATAAAATCTGAGACCCTTAGGCCCCTTTCACATGGGCGAGAATTCCGTGCGGGTGCAATGCGTGAGGTAAACGCATTGCACCCGCACCGAATCCGGACCCATTCAGTTCAATGGGGCTGTTCAGATGAGCGGTGATTTTCACGCATCACTTGTGTGTTGCGTGAAAATCGCAGCATATTCTTTATTCTGCGTTTTTCACGCAACGCAGGCCCCATAGAGATGAATGGGTCTGCGTGAAAATCGCATAGCATCCGCAAGCAAGTGCGGATGCGGTGCGATTTTCACGCATGGTTGCTAGGAGATGATAGGGATAAGCAACTCCATTAAAGTAAATTTACTGTATTATTTTCCCTTATAACATGGTTATAATGGAAAATAATAGCATTCTTAATACAGAATGCTTACTAAAATGTGGCATGAGGGGTTAAAAAATAAATAAAAATTAACTCACCTCCTCCACTTGTTTGCACAGCCAGCATCGTCTTCTTTCTTCTTCTTTCAGGACCTGCAAAAGGACCTTTGATGACGTAATCGCGCTCACCATTTGGTAAGCGCGATTACGTCATCAAAGGTCCTTTGGCAGGTCCTGAAAGAAGAAGAAAGAAGATGATGTAGGCTGCGCGAACAAGAGGATGAGGTGAGTTAATTATTATTTTTTTTAACCCCTCATGCCACATTTTTGTAAGCATTCTGTATTAAGAATGCTATTATTTTCCATTATAACCATGTTATAAGGGAAAATAATAAAATCTACAGAACACCTAACCCAAACCCGAACTTCAGTGAAGAAGGCGGGGTTCGGGTCTGGGTACCACAATCAGTTTTTTCTCACGCGTGTGCAAAACGCATTGCACTCGCACGAAAAAAACTGAGCAACGCAATGCAATCACAGTCAAAACTGACTGAAATTGCGTACGCACTAGCATGATTTTCCCTGATCGCAGACGCAACCCATCCGGACCTAATCCGGATACACTCGTCTGCAAGGGGCCTTAGCCAATATATTTTGATTAAAACACATCTGTGCCCACCTACCCAGCGCCAAGGTGGTCTCAGGTCAGGCGGGTCCTACGCTAAACCTACCTAAGCCGTTGGGCTTCTATGTTCAGGAGCGCAGACTCTGCACATATGGTGTGCTGCTCCTAGTCACCTCTATGTGCATCCAGCAGCCAATGAGAGGAGGAGATATGTTCCCCCTCACAGTAATTTTGGCCAGATATGTTCCCCCTTACAGTAAATATCGTCTGATATGTTCCACTCACAGTAATTACGGCCAGATATGTGCCCCCTCACAGTAATTATGACCCAGATATATGCCTCCTTCATAGTAGTTATGACCAGATATGTTCCCCCTCACAGTAATAATGGCCAGATATGTGCCCCCTTACAGTAGTTATGACCAGATATGTGCCTCCTTTACAGTAGTTATGACCAGATATGTTCCCCCTCACAGTAATAATGGCCAGATATGTTCCCCCTCACAGTAATTATGACCAGATATGTGCCTCCTTCATAGTAGTTATAACCAGATATGTTCCTGCTTACAGTAGTTATGACCAGATATGTTCCCCCTCACAGTAATAATACCCAGATATGTGCCTCCTTCACAGTAGTTATGACCAGATATGTGCCTCCTTCAGAGTAGTTATGACCAGATATATTCCCCCTCACAGTAATTATGGCCAGATATGTTCCCCCTCACAGTAATTACAGCCAGATATGTGCCCCTCACAGTAATTACAGCCAGATATGTGCCCCTCACAGTAATTACAGCCAGATATGTGCCCCCTCACAGTAATTATGACCAGATATGTGCCTCCTTCACAATAGTTGTGACCAGATATATTCCCCCTCACAGTAATTACGGCCAGATATGTGCCCCCTTATTAGTAATTATGACCAAATATGTGCCTCCTTCACAGTAGCTATTGCAACGTGCCAGTCCGCCAGGGAGAACGCGTGAGGTTCACAGTGGGCCGAAAGTTACAACAGTTCATCGGTTACTCACGGTTTAGCAGATGCCTCCCTGGGCCAGCAGTGCAGTGAAGGGGAGAACAGCACCGGATTCTCCGGGGCACACTCTATTACAGGGGACACCGGCCAGGTGGTGATTGAGGTGCCCTTGATGGTGATTGGGTTTCTGAGTGCTGTGCGGCTGGGCCCCTGACTTATGTAATGTCGTGACGCCAGCACCTTAGTTGTGCAAAATGATAAAAGTGGTTGTAGTATGGAGTTAGAAGAATGAGGGAGGTTTGAATCCAACTGAGAACTTTACTGTAACCAGGTTCTTGATAACAGTTTACATCCAGATAATAAAACAGTCTCTTATGAACATGGAAGTTGGATGTGATGAATCCAAGTAACAGGCTGTACTTGTAGTTATGTCTCAGGCTATCTTAGTTAGTTATGTACTCACTGATATCCAGCTCTTTGCCTTGCTTCAGTCTCAGTAGAGGTAGTCCAAGTCTTTATCTTCTACACACAAGTGATGCAACAGATATCTTATCTGTCCTTAAAATAACGGTGAGGCTGCCAGAAGCTAATAAATCCTTCACCTAGATACAAAGGCGCCTAGAGCCTAGAATAATGGCTATTGTCCTTCCTTTGTCTTTCCACAATAAACTTAGCAAAATCCACTTGATACTCCAGAGGAGTAGACGGTAGAATACAGACTTCACCTCTGCCTATTTTCCTGGCTTGATACTGAGATGTAAATTGGCTTCTCTGGGCCGTGGAGCCCAAGATAAAGCTGAGAGGGGTCCTCTCCTTCCCCCGTGCTCCTCACTCCATCTCCTTCTTCCTCCAAAACCTAACTCCAAGTCTCTAACTAGGCCTGAACTGTGTTATATATACTGTGGTGCTACCCCGATCTAGTGGTGGCATGTTTGTAGTGCACCTAACAGCCTGGTAACAGGGATTCTACATAAGAATAAAATACAGCATGATATAACATATGACATAACAAGCTTTTGCAGTGCCCAGACCACGTACACAAGTGGGACTCTGCATTATGACCAGATATGTTCTCCCTCACAGTAAATATGGTCTGATATGTTCCCCTTACAGTAATTCTGGCCAGATATATGCCCCTCACAGTAATTATGGCCAGGTATGTTCCCCCTCACAGTAATTATGGCCAGATATGTGCCCCCTCACTGTAGTTATGACCAGATATGTGCCCACTTCACAGTAGTTATGACCAGATATGTGCCCCCTTCACAGTAGTTATGACCAGATATGTTCCCCCTCACAGTAATTATGACCAGATATGTTCCCCCTCACAGTAATTATGACCAGATATGTTCCCCCTCACAGTAATTATGACCAGATATGTTCCCCCTCACAGTAATTATGACCAGATATGTGCCCCTCACAGTAATTATGGCCAAATATGTTCCCCCTCACAGTAATTATGACCAGATATGTGCCCCCTTCACAGTAATTATGGCCAGATATGTTCCCCCTCACAGTAATTATGACCAGATATGTTCCCCCTCACAGTAATTATGACCAGATATGTTCCCCCTCACAGTAATTATGACCAGATATGTGCCCCTCACAGTAATTATGGCCAAATATGTTCCCCCTCACAGTAATTATGACCAGATATGTGGCCCCTCACAGTAATTGTGGCCAGATATCTGACCCTTCACAGTAATTATGACCAGATATGTGCCTTCTCACTGTAGTTATGACCAGATATGTTCCCCCTCACAGTAATTTTGGCCAGATATGGTTCTCCTCACAGTAGTTATGACCATATATGTGCCTCCTTCACAGTAATTACAGACAGATATGTGCCCCCTCACCGTAATTATGGCAATATATGTTCCCCCTCACAGTAATTACAGCCATATGTGCCCCCTCACAGTAATTATGGCCAGATATGTTCTCCTCACAGTAATTATGGCCAGATATGGTTCCCCTCACAGTAATTATGGCCAGATATGTGCCCCCTCACAGTAGTTATGACCAGATATGTGCCTCCTTCACAGTAATGCCAGACAGATATGTGCCCCCTCACAGTAATTATGGCAATATATGTTCCCCCTCACAGTAATTACAGCCATATGTGCCCCCTCACAGTAATTATGGCCAGATATGTGCCCCCTCACAGTAATTATGGCCAGATACATTCCCCCTCACAGTAATTATGGCCAGGTATGTTCTCCTCACAGTAATTATGGCCAGATATGTGCCTCCTTCACAGTAATTACAGACAGATATGGGCCCCCTCACAGTAATTAAGGCAATATATGTTCCCCCTCACAGTAATTATGGCCAGATATGTGCCCCCTCACAATAATTATGGCCAGATACGTGCCCCCTCACAGTAATTATGGACAGATACGTGCCACCTCACAGTAATTATGGCCAGATATGTGCCCCCTCACAATAATTATGGCCAGATATGTGCCCCCTCACAGTAATTATGGCCAGATATGTTCTCCTCACAGTAATTATGGCCAGATATGTGCCTCCTTCACAGGAAGGAAAACAAAAACAGTAAATTCTCACCTGGTTCCTCCGATGATCACAGCTCAGATGCCGACGCTCCCCGGCAAAATACAGGTACACATTGCACTGCTATATAGGATGAGAAGATTCTCAGCCTGCACCGCTCCACCTACACAGACCAGCAGCGCAATGTGCAAAGGCATCATGCTGCTGCTGTGGAGTGCTGGCAGCTGAATGGTGGAGCAGGGAGCAGGACATACCTCAGCTGCTCTGGGACCGCGGGACAGCCACTGAAAGGGACGGTTGGGAGGTATGGATATATAGATAGAACCTGATAGATATACAGAAATAACCTGATAGATATTTAGATAGAACTTGATAGATATATAGTGTGGTGATGTGTACAGTATAAGTGCCTGGAGGCGTGTATATCCCACCCAGATAACTCAGCTGGGTGAGATGACTGAAATCTAGAAAGCTACAGTGGTTTCAGCAAAGTGTAGTTTGCTGAGACAGTTTTGTCTAGATGTTGTTCTGGGCTGGATTTCATGTGGACTGGGGGATAGGTTTGGTAGTGGGATCTGCCAGTCCACAGGCCTGTTGCTGTAATCAAGGAGGGATAAAACAACCCTCTGTGTATGACTTGGAGGGAGAAAGGCTGAGGAAGCCTGAGAGGCTCTGTGTAGTCTAAGCCAGGAGGGCTAAAGGGCCATGAGACTTTGTAAAGCCTGAAGTTTGGGGGGGTCCAGCGATGCCTATGGAAAGAGGGTCAGAGTCGGCAGGACTTCTGGACCATCTTTCCCCAAGTGTGCTGGTGTGGTCACAGCCTGGAGGCTGCTGGACCGTATATGGCTGAGGAGGCCGGATCTAATCCCGTGTGTGAACGGCGCTCTATAGGTGAGATAGAGACAACACGTGTATTAGTTAGAACCCAGACAGAGCCCAAAATGCTTTTTTTGACACTTATTTTATTTTATTTTTTTTTAACCCTTTAAGGACATAGGGCGTACAGGTACGCCCTTGTGCCCTGGTACTTAAGGACACAGGGCGTACATGTACGCCCTGTGTATTTTCGATCACTGCCGTGCGGCTGGCAGTGATCGGAACCCTGTGCCTGCTCAAATCATTGAGCAGGCACCTAGGCTAAATGCGCGGGGGGGTCCCGTGACCCCCCCATGTCGGCGATCGCGGCAAACCGCAGGTCAATTCAGACCTGCGGTTTGCTGCGATTTCTGCAGTTTCTGATCCCCGCGGTCAGGGACCCCGGGGATCAGAAACTGCAGAAATCAGAAACTTTAGTATTCCTAAAATATATCTGTATCCCCCCCCTGCACCCCTGAGTGATTTTAGCCCGGTGGGAGGTGCAGGGGGAGGGTTGCGGGCGGTGCGGGAGGCGGGTGGTGCGGCAGGCGGGATCGCGATCCCCCGCCCGCCTCCCCTTGAATAATCGTTGGCTTCTAGTGGGTATACCAGGGTGCCAGCACATTGCTGGCACCCTGGTATAAACGGCTGACATCTGCGATGCGATGTCAGCCGTTTAACCCTTTCCATACCGCGGTCCGTACGGACCGCTGTATGGAAAAGGTTAACAGCTCAGGGAGCTCCCTCCCTCTCCCATCGGGTGGCTGCTGTGCCTTTGCAGCCCCCCGATGGAGAGGGAGAGAGCCCCCAGACAGCCACCCGACAGCCCCGTCCTTACCCTTCCCCGTCTGCGCAGTTCTGACCACTACTGAGCAGACGGGGAAGGTTCCCATGGCAACAGGACGCCATCTCAGGCATCCTGCTGTCCATGGTGCTGAACAGATCTGTGCTAAAAGGCATAGATCTGTTCAGACAAAGTGTAAAATACAGTACAGTACAATATATATTGTACTGTACTGTATTATACAGACATCAGACCCACTGGATCTTCAAGAACCAAGTGGGTCTGGGTCCAAAAAAAAGTTGGGCAATGTGTTTTGGGGTGTCATTTTACATATACCCATGCTGGGTGAGATAAATATCTCGGCAAAAGACAACTTTTCCCATTTTTTTATACAAAGTTGGCATTTGACCGAGATATTTCTCTCACCCAGCATGCCCAACTTCTCCTGAGTACGGCGATACCAGTTGTGTGACACTTTTTTGCAGCCTAGGTGGGCAAAGGGGCCCACATTCCAAAGAGCACCTTTAGGATTTCACAGGTCATTTTTTACACATTTTGATTTCAAACTACTTCCCACACATTCTATGTTAGAAAGTATATTATAAGTATATCACACCCCTCTATATCACACCTATCGATAGCACACCTATACCAGTCCTTAAAAGGACTTTTGTGGCCCTATTAGCTAGCGTTTGGTGTCCCTAACAGCCTGCCCCTGCTCCACAAAGCAACCTCTCCCTACACTGGTAAAAGACAGAATGTAAAATGGCTGCCAGATCGGGTTCTGTTATAGGGTGGGGGAAGGGGTGTCCATGTGCTGAAACGTCTCAATTGTCTGTCCTGTCCCACCTGATGGATGTGTAATGGTTCAAAGTTCGGCACAATGCAAAATAATATGGCGCCGGCGGACATCGCCATAGGTTCGCCTGTTCGGCGAACGAGCAAAGTTCGCCGCAAAACGACCGTCGGGCGAACCGCAAGGCCATCTCTATTGAAGATTGCTATGCTGTACACTTTACACAGGCGAGACCACAGGGTGTAAACACTCTCCACACTCTACCTAGCACAGTATGCCACTCTCTACACAGGCATTTCCCTTATGTGCAAAACTGATGTTCTATTCCTCCAGGCCTTGCCACAGATCCTTTGAACTTTTGCAGGTGCAAAGGCTAGGAATGGTCAGCTGCCCTGCCAAGTGCTCCTCTCTGCTGTAGGTATCACTGCTCCCACTTCTACCTAGGGCGATGTGCCAATATGCAAGTGTCACCCACCACCACTTGCTAGCTAACCACCAGTTGCTGCAGCGTTCTCAGTAGACTCACGCTTCTGATCATGAGGTCTGTTCATGCACTGCATCTTATACACTACAGGAACATGCTACACAGCTTGGGGACATCCTAGGTGTAACCCCCCCCCACACACACACACACACACACTGACCCCGACTAAACCAAGCATTGCAGATTGCATGGCTGTTAACCCCTTTTTAACAGGCACATACAAACCATACATTACTCACAGTGAGGTTTACATAAATTACAGTGTGGTTTCACACACACAATACATATGTGTAGCCCCCATCAACGTCCTATCTGAGGGTGTAAGGCTCACATGAGCGTTATCCCTGTTTCACAGGTCACCTGTGATGTCACCACTTACAATATACATATTACACATCATAAGTATCATGGCATTTAACTCGCATACATAGCATCATGCTGGCATCTCACAGCGGGATAGCATGTCACGTACATGAGATAAATGGGTATATAGCCGTCTCTTACCTGTTTACATCCCTGCCATGTACATGGTGTTTAGGGAAGCATTACATCTCAGTGCAGTAATCCCAGTCTTCTTACATGTAATCTGATTACATCTGTCAATCTGCATGGTATAAACCATATAGGTCTGTGTAATGGACTGAGCTGGAATACAGTCGGGTGTATACTAGAGATAGCCCCCAACTCCTACCTCTGGTGCTTTATTTCACAGTATGTGGTTACTCAGTGATTTCCATTCTAAGATTATGAGTAGTGATGAGCGGCAGGGGCAATATTCGAATTTGTGATATTTTGCGAATATTTGGACTTCGAGAATTCGTTATCTCCAGTCATTATTTTATTATTTGCGGAAATCGGCAATTTCGCACTCCGAAAATTCGCATTACGAAAATTTGTAATCGACACTACTCCTAAAGTCAAAGATATTGCAGCCTTCTCATTGGCCCACAAGCTAGAAGCAGGGAGGGATCATGTGTACTGATTTAAAAAAAATCTCGAATATTCGAAATTACAAATATATATTACTATATTCTAAATATTCGCAAATTCTCGAAGTACCGATATTCGCGATAAAAAAATTGCAATTCGAATATTCGTGATCAACACTAATTATGAGCAGTGCTACCCATCGCTCTGACATCAGGAGGTCAGATCTGCTCACCTCTCTCATCAGGACCTCAGAGCTTCAGTGGTTCTGCAGTTGAATACAAAGAAAAAAGGAGTAGAAGTGTAGTGTACGGGAGCTGTAATGCCCGTCACTACAGTAGGGTCACTGGTGTGCTGTCGTTTCTCCTTATTTAAGGGAAAGTTGGTATAAGTCATCTTTATAAAATGTAATGTAATGTAATGCTATGTACTTCCCTGTTACTGTAAAATGTGCATGTACAGGCCTGCTAGGGGTGTCATTCCAGCTCTTAGTCACTAGAGGGAGCTAGGGAGCCCTAGTTTATATAAGGCCCAGTTAGGGTAAGGAGAGGCAGTCTTGAGTCTAGAGTTAAAGAGTTGGAGTTGGAGATTAGACCATGTCAGAGTCAAGTCCAGGCCTGAAGCCTGTAGACCAGGAGAGGGTATTGCAGTCCCTGTAACCGGGTTCCAGATCCAAGGAGAAGGTTCCCCTCCTGAGTTCATATATGCAGAAGCAGGAATACCACAGTTAACCAGCCTGAGGAAACTGAGAGAGACAGAGGCAAGTCCAGAAAAGCAAGAGGTACTAAAGACAACAGAGGAGGTACTTGATAATTATAAAACCAAGGATATACGCCAGAGCTAGGGCATCGGGCCTTGGAGAAGAGTTTCTATGTTCCAGGATCAGTCAGGAATAGAGTGCAAGCCGCCTGTACTGCAAGTCCTGTGTTTAACACTCTGAAGTCACCTTGCTATATATATTGCCTGCATCAAATGTACTGCAACCAACTGTCTGCAAAGGAACTGCGCTTCCATCTATGTCCATATATGATGACTACTAAAGTTTGAGTTCTGTTTTAACATCACGTGGTTCCTCAGTTATTCCTGCTATCAGCAAACGGCGTGCCACCGTTTAATTGGCACTGGCGTCACGAACATTACTTATCATCACCTGCCCTTGCAGAGAGTCAGCTGTCTCAGGTTAGTGTCACAATTGCACTACAACACCCAGGAACATTTTTAAACCTAACTTGAGTACGCTGCAGAAGCAGTTCTGTATGACATGTACAGTACATAAAGGGGCACGCCCATTTCGGACATTGAGGGCATATTGCTAGGATAAACCATCAATGTCAGAGAGGTGTAGGTCCCGCCACTGGAACTCACTCCAATCTCCAGAACGGGGAGAGCAAAATAAAGGAGAGTACATCGCGCATGCGTGGCGTGTTCTCCATTCACTGCTGTGGGAGTCCTGGAAATAGCGCACTCAGCTATTTTCGCGCAAGTCACATAGCGGTGAATATAAAGGGCACTGCACGTGCAAGGTCACCTCTCCATTCACAACCAGTGGTCTCCATAGCAGTGAACGGAGGGTGGCTGTGCATGTGCAGCTGCTCTCTGTTCACGTTGGGGGTCCCAGTCTGGAGATAGGAACAGGTCCTACTGTATCTGACATTGAGGGTATGCCATCAGTGTCTGTGATGCTAATATTCTTTAACAATCCAACTGGATTATTAGAGCTGGAGGCTAGGAGCAGCTGTGTACTGGTGTGTGTGCTATTTTGTGTAATGCTGGTTTTACTGACATCCAGGTTTAGGCCTCATGCACACGTCCATATGTGTTTTCTGGTCTGCCAGCCGTGGATCCACCGGCCATGTGCATGCCAACATTATTTTTTCACCTCCCATAGGAATGTCCTATTCTTGTTCCCAAAGCAACATGTTCTATCTTTTTTGCAGGGCTGTGGACAGCACAGTCGGACCCCCACCAGTCTGATATTGATGACCTATCTTGAGGATAGATAATCAATACAGAAAACCAGACAACCCCTTTAAGCCAGACACAATGCCATGTAGGGCTAGCTCTGCTAAATGTAATGATAACCTTTACTTAGCGATCTGTTCCTTTATTCTGGAGAAAAAGTACTTTTAATCCATATGCAAATGAGCCGTTAAGTGCACTGAGGGCGGACCCAAGTCCTTCTGTGTTTCCCCTGCTTCCTCTTCAAGCCCCTCCCACTCCTTGACTGACAGTGCTAGGCGAGGTGACTATGCAGGAACCTATTATTGGGGCACTGTACGGCACTGGTATTTGCTAAATTTCTGTGATTATATGGGGGTTCTGTGGCATTGATATTTAAAGGGAATGTGTTATCAGAAAATGGCCTATTGTCTAAATCTCTTTTTAAGTTTAACAAATTTTTTAAGAATTTTTTATGTTATTTATAATTTTCCAACAAAAAACATAAAATCCTTCAGTTTTCACACTGGCCACTAAGCTTAATAATAGGCGACACTTCTTGGTCTGTACAGATAACTTTACTGCAGTTATCTGCTTATCTGTCATAATAATCCTGCCTGTAATATCACCTCTGTGTATAGATAAAACATGATCCACCATTCACAATAGGTGATTATCAAAGCTTATCTATTCTTTCCTTGTACAATGACCTCTGCACAGGTCACAGATCATGCCTAAAAAACTCTCCCATAGAAGTCACTGAGGTCCCCTCCTGACCATTGCATCTATGGACCATGGGACTGCCGTAAAGCAATTTTCTTAATGTTTTCTAAATGCTGATAAGAGCAGCTCAGGCAAGATGGCCGCCCCCGTAATCATGTTCAGAAAACAGAATTAAAAAAATCTGCAAGGAGATGTGTTACTATCTGATTTTAACTGGCAGAAAGAAATGTTGGTGCCACATTTCCTTAACCACCTCAGCTCCTCTAGCTTAAACCCCCTTAATGACCAGACCACTTTTTACAATTCTGCAATTCAGTCTTTGATAAAAAAAAAAATGTTTGGGTAAAAAAAAAAATGGTTTGGGTAAAAGTTATAGCGTTTACAAACTATGGTACAAAAATGTGAATTTCAGCTTTTTGAAGCAGCTCTGACTTTCTGAGCACCTGTCATGTTTCCTGAGGTTCTACAATGCCCAGACAGTAGAAAAACCCCACAAATGACCCCATTTCGGAAAGTAGACACCCTAAGGTATTCGCTAATGGGCATAGTGAGTTCATAGAACTTTTTATTTTTTGTCACAAAATAGCAGAAAATGATGATTTATTTATTTTTATTTTTTTTCCTTACAAAGTCTCATATTTCACTAACTTGTGACAAAAAATAAAAACTTCCATGAACTCACTATGCCCATCACGAAATACCTTGGGGTGTCTTCTTTCCAAAATACCCAAGGTATTTCGTGATGGGCATAGTGAGTTTATGGATGTTTTTATTTTTTGTCACAAGTTAGTGGAATATGAGACTTTGTAAGAAAAAAATAAATCATCATTTTCTGCTAACTTGTGACAAAAAATAAAAAATTCTAGGAACTCGCCATGCTTCTCACGGAATACCTTGGGGTGTCTTCTTTCCAAAATGGGGTCACTTGTGGGGTAGTTATACTGCCCTGGCATTTTAGGGGCCCTAAAGCGTGAGAAGTAGTTTGAAATCAAAATGTGTAAAAAATGCCCTGTGAAATCCTAAAGGTGCTCTTTGGAATGTGGGCCCCTTTGCCCACCTAGGCTGCAAAAAAGTGTCACACATGTGGTATCGCCATACTCAGGATAAGTTGGGCAATGTGTTTTGGGGTGAAATATCTCTCTAAAAGACAACTTTTCCCATTTTTTTTTTATACAAAGTTGGCATTTGACCGATATATTTATCTCACCCAGCATGGGTATATGTAAAATGACACCCCAAAACACATTGCCCAACTTCTCCTGAGTACGGAGATACCACATGTGTGACACTTTTTTGCAGCCTAGGTGCGCAAAGGGGCCCAAATTCCTTTTAGGAGGGCATTTTTAGACATTTGGATTCCAGACTTCTTCTCACGCTTTAGGGCCCCTAAAATGCCAGGGCAGTATAAATACTCCACATGTGACCCCATTTTGGAAATAAGACACACCAAGGTATTCCGTGAGGGGCATGGCGAGTTCATAGAAATTTTTTATTTTTTTTGGCACAAGTTAGCGGAAATTATTATTATTTTTTTTTTCTCACAAAGTCTCCCTTTCCGCTAACTTGTGACAAAAAATTCAATCTTTCATGGACTCAATATGTCCCTCAGCGAATACCTTGGGGTGTCTTCTTTCCGAAATGGGGTCACATGTGGGGTATTTATACTGCCCTGGCATTTTAGGGGCCCTAAAGCGTGAGAAGAAGTCTGGAATATAAATGTAAAAAAATTTTTACGCATTTGGATTCCGTGAGGGGTATGGTGAGTTCATGTGAGATTTTATTTTTTGTCACAAGTTAGTGGAATATGAGACTTTGTAAGAAAAAAACAAAAAAACAAAAACCCAAAAAATCTATTTCCGCTAACTTGTGACAAAAAAAAAATCTTCTATGAACTCGCCATGCCCCTCAACAGTGATCTTTTTATAGCGCAGCAGCGATTTTACGGTGTTTTTGCAGTGATCAGAAAAAAATAATTTCTGTCACTGCGGTGGGGCGGACTGAACGCAAGTGTGCGCACAAGATCAGGCCTGATCGGGCGAACACTGCGTTTTTTGTAGAGCCTATAAAACATGTCCTATTCTTGTCCGCAAAACACATACGGACGTCTGAATGGAGCCTGACAGGGGGGTGATCAGTGACAAGGGGGTGATCAGTGACAAGCGGGTGATCAGGGAGTCTATATGGGGTGATCAGGGGTTAATAAGGGGTTAATAAGTGACAGGGGGGGTGTAGTGTAGTGGTGTTTGGTGCTACTTATTACTGAGCTGCCTGTGTCCTCTGGTGGTCGATCCAAGCAAAAGGGACCACCAGAGGACCAGGTAGCAGGTATATTAGACGCTGTTATCAAAACAGCATCTAATATACCTTTAAGGGATTAAAAAAATCGGATCTACAGCCTGCCAGCGAATGATCGCCGCTGGCAGGCTGCAGATCCACTCGATTACCTGCAGTTCCTGTGAACGCGCGCGCCTGTGTGTGCGCATTCACAGGAAATCTCGTGTCTCACGAGATGACGTGCCGGCACGTCCACTCGGAATAACAGGGCGGCCACAAAGACGCAATCCTGCGTACGGCGGTCCTGTAGTGGTTAAAGGGCATCTGTCAGCAGATTTGTGCCTATGACACTGGCTGACCTGTTACATGTGCACTCGGCAGCTGAAGACATCTGTGTTGGCCCTATGTTCATATGTGCCCACATTGCTGAGAAAAATGATGTTTTAATATATGCAAATGAGCCTCTAGGAGCAATGGGGGCGTTACTGTTACACCTAGAGGCTCTGCTGTCTCTGTAACTGCTGTGTCCTCTCCACTTAGATTGACAGAGCCAGGCAGTGAAAACATCATAATGCCTGGCCTGTGAAATCAAAGTGGAAAGGCCGGGACAGTACAACCTACTGCTTTGTTCATTTCGGCGGGCTCGGAGGTACAGGTAAGTGTTTTTGAGATCTGTCAGGATCCTAGCTGTAGGACCTTCACCAGCTGTGGATAGGGGATAACTTTTAACAAAACTGGAATACCCCTTTAAGGACCGCCCTCTGTCTTTTGACGGCAGGTGTTGTAGCAGTTGAAGGGGGGTTATCGGCCTTAGTTCTTCACAGCTGGGGTTGGTGGAAGCTCTGATCCCAGCTGTGAACTCCTTGACTGGTTTCCCAGTGATCTAACTGGAGGATGGGATAGCTACGTGCAGGACCTAACAGCAGCCTATGTGATAGTCAGGGGCGGATTGGCCATAGACCTTACAGGGAAATTTCCCGGTGGGCCGATGCCCAGGGGGCCGCCTGAGCCCTCCTAATGGCCGGCCAGTGAACGTATTTGTGGATGTATCTTGTGCTGGGGGCAGTATTTTGTGATAGACTGTGGTGTTTGGCTCTGTTGGGGGTGGTATAATGTGCCACAATATGGTATTGCTGGCCCTGTCTTCCATCAGTTTGGACCAGACTACAAAATGGGGCCACTTTTAGTATTTTTTCCAGGGCCACTATAAGTTCCCAGTCCGCCCCAGGTGATAGTGACACAAAGCATACTGTTTTACAATACAAGAGTATGCAAATACAATACAGGTTTCAAATAAAATCATATAGTAATCTCATAGTAGGATTCAAAAACTGTTATGTATAATGTAGTAATAAAAAAATAAAAATTGCAAAAAAAACTGAGGTAACAACCTAAAGTCACTTCTTTGTAGACGTTCAAGCGGCACGCTTGACAACTGAGACGCAACGCAAACTGTGTGCTACGTCATATGCGCGCCGACTGAAGTCGAGGCTCATATTGACTTTGAAACGCAATCTTGCGTTCCTCGTACCGGAAGCTACTCCCGACCCGGCCTGTAGTTCCGGGGTCTTGCAGGGAGCGCTCTTTGGGAACATGCTGTGTATGAGATAGTTACAGCCGAGGGAAAGAAGGTATGTAAGTATGTTTCTGTACTTCAGCCGTACGGGGCTGTGAACGTGCCAGTGAGTAAGGTTAATGGCAGGTCGGATATGAGAGCAATGCTATCTCAATACAACAATGGGGTAAACACGGCCATTCCTGATAATAGCACTGAGCAGGCATTCTCCTATCTACCTGCAAATGCTTGAATAGCAAATCCCTAAAATCATGCCATCTGAAGTATACTACTACGCAGGGCAGAAAGAGTCCCAAATTCCCTGTAATTGTGCGGGCAGTGCATCCATGGGGTGTGGGCGCCGTTTACGTCCTATTTTAGAACGGTGTAACCGCCTTCTCCACACAGATCCCCTGGCATGTTCAAAAACCAGAACAGCGCCAAGTGTCACCAAACTCTACGGCTGGAAGGCAAATCCGGTGTGTCCTCTAACACGTTTCAGTCATTTGGAAACCGTCACTTACTGTACTTTAGACCTAAATGTCAGGCTTTATGCACAGGACTAGGTTTCATCCGCAGGTAGCGCACCGACCCATTGCTTTCTATGGTGCCACGCACACATCCATATTTGTTTGCATGTAATAGAACCTGTGTTTTGTGGGCGAGAATAGACCTATGTATTGATGGGAGTGAGAAATATGGAATACATAAGGTATCCATATTGTAGACAGAGTGTGGATAAAGCCTTATGCCCATTTACTGTCCAGGTGACTAGTACGTTCTATTGTTCCTTGTTATCAGCTGTAGAGTGAGAGCCCTGGGACCACTCCTTTATCTAGCATAGTTCTGTGAAGCTCCAATAACCAGGTACGTGTGCGGTCCGCAGTATACGGACACCGGCCGCGTGCGCTCTGTATCACAGATGCAGACCTTACTCGAATGGGTCCGCAATCCACAAGATGCGGATCAGAAGCACCACGGAGCGCTTCAGTGGGATTTCTTGCCCCCACACCGCAAAAAAAAAAATTGGGGCGTGCACTGAATCTTGCCGATCGAGGACCCATTCAAGTGAATGGGTTCACATCTGCAAACAGCGAGCACACGTTCATGTGCATGAGCCCTAAATGATATTAAAGGGGTTGTGCAGTGACTTAATACTGATGACCTGTCCTCAGCATAGGCCTTCACTATTGGGTGCTGATGCAAGCGCTGCTTCCTCTTCAGAGTTACCTGCGTGTCGTCTCCTTTGCAGAGGCTATGCGGTGGAATTACTGCTGCTCTTCCCAGTCACTTGAATGGGAATAGCAGTTGTAATTACACTCTGCCTATTCTGTAGACCACACGCAGATAAGGCTACATGCACACAACCGCATGTGTTTTGTGGTCCGCAAATCACTGAGCCGCAAAAAAAAAAAAAAAAAGGATGCAATCCGTATGCCGTCCCTTTTTTGTTAGCGGATCCATTATAACAATGCCTAAAACGGATGAGTATAGGACATGTTCTATTTTTTTTTGCGGGGCTACGGAACGGACGTACTGATGCGGACAGCACACGGTGTGCTTTCCGCATTTTTGGCGGACCCATTGATATGAATGGGTCCGCATCCTATCCGGAAAAAAAAAAAACTTTCGTGTGCATGTAGCCTAAAATTGAAGAGGAAGCAGCAGTGGCATGAGCACCGCTGCCCCTACAACTGATCGATGGGGATGCTGGGAGTTGGAGTCCCGCCAAACTGTATAGGTCATCAGTATTAAGCCACTACACATCCCCTTTAGGGGGGTCTTGCTGCATACTCTCCACTAAATCTGACATTGGGTGTGAAGATATGTAACTGCCCGCTGGGTGGTCGTGTTGCCTAGGCAACTGCCTGAAGCCCAAGTAGTATCATGCACGGGATGTAGTTTAAGTAAGTGGACACTCGCCCGCACGCCCAGCGTACTTTTGAGTTTCTCCATGCCCATTGTCAGATTGGGCAGAACAGTGTGCCTGGACAGCCCCTTTAACAGTCTTTGGTCTTATTGGCTGGTTGAGTCTATGTAAAATATAAAGAAATAGACTTCTAGTTAGTATTTTGGGCAGTTGCCTGATGGACCTTTATGGCAGCCCTATTATGGTTCAGTACAAAAAAGAGCCGAAATCTGTCTGTGTGCTTCAGCTATTTAGGCCAGGCCCATGTGTTTGTTCTACGGACACATTATGGGAGAGATTTATAAAAACTGGTTTAAAATGAAACTGGCACAGTTGCCTATAGCAACCAATCAGATTCCATCTTTCATTTTTCAGCGCTCCTTTGTAAAATGAATGGTGAAATCTGATTGGTTGCCAGAGGTCGCACTACACTTTTTCCAGAAGAGTAAAAATACTCCTCTTACCATTTTTGGATAGGATATTTTTAGCCGAGGAGAAATACGAAGGTTGCTGTAATTCATATAATATGTAGGCCTGAATAATGTTAAGGGCTTGTTCACATCTGCGTTGGACACTTTGTTTAGGGCCTCCGTCACAGATTCTTTCAAAAAGACTGGGGAAAAAAGACTTGCACATCCAGTAAAAAGGATCCCAAACGGAAACTAAATGGACTCCATGATAGTCAATGGAGGCTGGTCAGCTCCTTTCCTGTGCCCGATCCAGCACTTCTGTTATTTTTGTTGTTCTGCTCATCTAATGGAGCAGAACAACAGAAATATAGTGTTGGTGTGAACTAAGAGGTTGGTATTTATTCAGAGGCACCATAACTAGTCTAGATAACATATCTCCCCTCCCGTCAGCTTCTCCAACATACAGTCCCATGTAAATAACATCAATGCCCTTCTTCCAGTTCCTCCAACATACAGTCCCATGTAAATAACATCAATGCCCTTCTTCCAGTTCCTCCAACATACAGTCCCATGTAAATAACATCAATGCCCTTCTTCCAGTTCCTCCAACATACAGTCCCATGTAAATAACATCAATGCCCTTCTTCCAGTTCCTCCAACATACAGTCCCATGTAAATAACATCAATGCCCTTCTTCCAGTTCCTCCAACATACAGTCCCATGTAAATAACATCAATGCCCTTCTTCCAGTTCCTCCAACATACAGTCCCATGTAAATAACATCAATGCCCTTCTTCCAGTTCCTCCAACATACAGTCCCATGTAAATAACATCAATGCCCTTCCTCCAGTTCCTCCAACATACAGTCCCATGTAAATAACATCACTGCCCTTCCTCCAGTTCCTCCAACATACAGTCCCATGTAAATAACATCAATGCCCTTCCAGTTCCTCCAACATACAGTCCCATGTAAATAACATCACTGCCCTTCCTCCAGTTCCTCCAACATACAGTCCCGAGACGCTAAATATGGCCTTATAGACTTTCTGTTGAGGCCATCTTCAGTACTGCGCTCAGCAGCGAGGAGAAGCATTGCTTGGCTAGGTGCTTGTGACTCCTCGTTGTAGAGATAAGCGGGGGTCTTAGTCCTCGGACCCCTGCACATCAACACTTTTGATATGTCCCTCTGCCCACTAAGGCTGCTTACTTCACCAGACGCCACCCCATGAAGATCGCGCGCCGCTGCAAGAGCCTCCCTCCACAGAGTGGTGTGCCGAATGGGCCAGCAGCCCGCCCAAACCGACCAATAACAAAACTCCTTGTTGTGCGGAGCTTTGTTATTGGATATTACAGGCTCCAGCAGCATCGCTGCGCTGCTTTTGCCGTTCAGAGCGCCTCCTGCACTCACGAATGGCAGGGAAAAGTCTAGCGTGCATTGATATGCGCCAAACTTTTTTTATTGAGTAAAATGGCCTGAATAGGCATTATTGTGGTCTGTGTGGGTTTGCTTTGGGCAACTAGTCAAGTTTTCCTTTATACCAGTTTGATAAATCTCCCCCTGTGTGTCCGTGTCCATGATGCACTGATGTGGGCCTGGTTTAAAGAGACAGTTGCGTCTCTCCAGGCGCCAGCTTGACGTATTTAGTGGCCAGCAAGAACTCTCATAGAAAAGTCCTTGCTCCTGCATCAGTGCTTAGGGGCAGCGGCTGTCAGGCTCAGACCACTGTACATTTGTTAATAGGATCTCTACTGTGCTCTAGGGGTTTAGTAGAAATCACTATAAATTTTTGGACAAAGCTTTACATTTCTATGTTCGGAGACATCCCAGGGTTAATCCATAAGGCATTGGCTGTAAATACAATTCACTCACCTTTTTGGGGGAATTTTCTAGCATTCGGAGAAAAGGTTATATGGAGTCTGTTAGCAGTCTGTTCTGATCCTGCAAAACTGCTGACAGCTTTAGATAAGAGACCTATGGAGAGAGATGTTTGTCATGTTATTAATTTTTTATTTTTTTCCCTTCAGGTTCCCAGCATGATTCAGATAGGATTTCATTGTGATTGACAATGAGCATCAACTCTTCTGAAGAAAATGGTGTGGAAACGGAGTCTCGCACAGGAAATGGAGCTACCATTGTAGCGGAGTCTATTGCCATCATTATTATTGACATTCTCATCTGCCTTGGTAACCTCGTCATTGTCATCACCCTATACAAGAAGTCCTACTTACTGTCTCTCAGCAATAAGTTTGTGTTGAGCCTGACCCTTTCCAATCTCCTGCTGTCTATGCTGGTCCTTCCATTCGTGGTTGTCAGCTCTATCCTGAGAGAATGGATCTTCGGGGTGGTGTGGTGCAATTTTTCTGCGCTCCTCTACATGCTGATCAGCTCTGCCAGTATGCTGACATTGGGCATTATAGCAATTGACAGGTCAGTATTGTTCTGCTCATGTGCGGTCACCTGTAAATCAGTCGTGCTCCCCACTGGCGTTTACGGTTTTACTTCTACTGGTTTCACATGTATGTGATGTGTGTCTAGTACCAATGTACAGTCTAAACTTGTTCATAGGGTTACATCATCTAGGCATAGGCCAAAAGAGTGTCTATCTTAACCCTTTAAGGACCCATGACGTAGCTGTACGTCATGGTTCCGATCCCTAAACATGGCGCCCGCTCGCAAGTGCAGCGGGCGCCTTAGCTGCAGGGTTTCTGCTATTTGAAATAGCATAGACCCGCGGCACATGTATGCGATCAGCCATAAGGCTGATCGCATACATCTTACCCTTCAGATGCCGTGGTCAAATGTGACCACGGCATCTGCGCAGACCGGAACCTGAAGTCGCCCGCTTCCGGTCCGGTAACAGCTTCCCCCGGCTGAGATCGGGGAATCTGTTACCTTGCGCTAATTGACTGAAGCCTCAAGCCGGCTTCAGAGTCAATTAGATGTACAGTCATGGCCAAAAGTTTTGAGAATTACATAAATATTGGAAATTGGAAAAGTTGCTGCTTAAGTTTTTATAATAGCAATTTGCATATACTCCAGAATGTTATGAAGAGTGATCAGATGAATTGCATAGTCCTTCTTTGCCATGAAAATTAACTTAATCCCAAAAAAACCTTTCCACTGCATTTCATTGCTGTCATTAAAGGACCTGCTAAGATCATTTCAGTAATCGTCTTGTTAACTCAGGTGAGAATGTTTACGAGCACAAGGCTGGAGATCATTATGTCAGGCTGATTGGGTTAAAATGGCAGACTTGACATGTTAAAAGGAGGGTGATGCTTGAAATCATTATTCTTCCATTGTTAACCATGGTGACCTGCAATGAAACGCGTGCAGCCATCATTGCGTTGCATAAAAATGGCTTCACAGGCAAGGATATTGTGGCTACTAAGATTGCACCTCAATCAACAATTTATAGGATCATCAAGAACTTCAAGGAAAGAGGTTTAATTCTTGTTAAGAAGACTTCAGGGCGTCCAAGAAAGTCCAGCAAGCGCCAGGATCGTCTCCTAAAGAGGATTCAGCTGCGGGATCGGAGTGCCACCAGTGCAGAGCTTACTCAGGAATGGCAGCAGGCAGGTGTGAGCGCATCTGCACACACAGTGAGGCGAAGACTTTTGGAAGATGGCTTGGTGTCAAGAAGGGCAGCAAAGAAGCCACTTCTCTCCAAAAAAAAACATCAGGGACAGATTGATCTTCTGCAGAAAGTATGGTGAATGGACTGCTGAGGACTGGGGCAAAGTCATATTCTCTGATGAAGCCTATTTCCGATTGTTTGGGGCATCTGGAAAAAGGTTTGTCCGGAGAAGAAAAGGTGAGCGATACCATCAGTCCTGTGTCATGCCAACAGTAAAGCATCCTGAGACCATTCATGTGTGGGGTTGCTTCTCATCCAAGGGAGTGGGCTCACTCACAATTTTGCCCAAAAACACAGCCATGAATAAAGAATGGTACCAAAACACCCTCCAACAGCAACTTCTTCCAACAATCCAACAACAGTTTGGTGAAGAACAATGCATTTTTCAGCACGATGGAGCACCGTGCCATAAGGCAAAAGTGATAACTAAGTGGCTCAGGCACCAAAACGTTGACATTTTGGGTCCATGGCCTGGATACTCCCCAGATCTTAATCCCATTGAGAACTTGTGATCAATCCTCAAGAGGCGGGTGGACAAACAAAAAGTAACTCCAAGAAGTGATTATGAAAGAATGGGTTGATATCAGTCAGGAATTGGCCCAGAAGTTGATTGAGAGCATGCCCAGTCAAATTGCAGAGGTCCTGAAAAAGAAGGGCCAACACTGCAAATACTGACTCTTTGCATAAATGTCATGTAATTGTCGATAAAAGCCTTTGAAATGTATGAAGTGCGTGTAATTATATTTCACTACATCACAGAAACAACTGAAACAAAGATCTAAAAGCCGTTTAGCAGCAAACTTTGTGAAAACTAATATTTGTGTCATTCTCAAAACTTTTGGCCACGACTGTATATATCAATACAGGCCACTAGGTGGCAGCCTTGTATTGATATAGTGCAAATGAAGTCTTCAATGATGGCTATTTAGCCATCACTGAATACCATGGGCTAGCGAATGATTGCCAGTTATTGTCACCCTAGGTGACTTAAAAAAATGTTTTTTTACAAATATAAAAAAACCTAAAAGTTCAAATCACCCCCCTTTCCTTAAAGGGACACTGACAGGCGAAATCAGCATATATAGTTAGATATACATCATTATTCACTTCGCTGGGCGGCGGCTAGAACTCTCCCCAGTCCCGATCCTGTGCCTGCGCAATTCAATCCTCCCGGCATCGTTCATGCCCAATCTTCTGCGCCTGCGCCCCGCCGTGCCATTAGATCGCGCCTGCGTACACACACCAGCCTGCGTCTTCGAGGCAGCTGCAGCCTCAGCCATGCACTGTTCAGAGCAGCGCTTCAGAGCGCTGCTCACTCACATCATATAAGGGGTTAATTATAGTGCGTCCGACGGCGGGGCGCAGGCGCAGAAGATTGGGCATGAACGATGCCTGGAGGATTGAATTGCGCAGGCGCAGGATCGGGACTGGGGAGAGTTCTAGCCGCCGCCCAGCGAAGTGAATAATGATGAGCTGGGCGGGGCTTAAGAACGGCAGTTGGGAAGGCTGGCTGGGCGCATTTTCACATGAAACGCCGCCCCTTGGGCAGATTGCTGAACGGAGATGCAGGTTATAAAACTTTATATTCCGCTCTTTATAAGGTGGACAGGGGGGATAGTTATATGCTTTTAAAAGACTCTATAAGACCTGTAATGTGATATATCTAACTATATATGCTGATTTCACCTGTCAGTGTCCCTTTAAAATAAAAATACTTAACCAATAAAAAATAAATAAACATCATTGGCATTGCCGTGTGCGAAAATGCCCATACAATTAAAATATAACAATATTAATGGCAAATAGCGTAGCCGGAAAAATAATAAAAAAAAAAGCCAATTTGCCATTTTTTGTCACTTCAACTGCCCAATAATTTTTTTAATAAAAAGTGATCAAAAAGTCGCACACACTTAAAATTGGTATCACTAGAAAGAACAGATTGTCCCGCAAAAAATGAGCCCCGTACACATAACTACAAAAAAGTTATAGGGGTCCGAATATTGTTATGAAAAAAAAGTTTTTTTTTCCTCAGGTTTAAAAAAAATTAAAAAATTCCACTATTAAAACGCAAGAAAAATTATACAAGTGTGGTATCGTTGGAACCGTACTGACCTGGAGAATGAAGATAACAGGTCAATTTTACTGCATAGTGTACAGTGTTAAAAAATAAAAACCTTGTTCAGAATTGGGTGTTTTCCCAATTCTACCCCATTTGGAATTTTTTTCCCGCTCCCTACTACATGGTATGCAACTGTAAATGGTGCCATTAGAAAGTACAACTTGTCCCGCAAAAAATAAGCTCTCCTAAGGCTATGTGAATGGGTGAATGGAAAAATAAAAAAAGTTAAGGAGTGGACTATGGGAAGGCAGGAAGTGAAAAATGAAAACGCAAAAATGGAAAATCTCAGGGTCCTTAAGGGGTTAAATACTAAGATTGGATGAGTTGAAATCCATCTTGTCCATTCCTTTTCACTCATGGACCAGTGGTCTACAGCCTGTGGCTCTGCCGGCTATGGACTGCAGTTTACACAAAGCCTGGAGAACCACAGGTTGGAGAGTAACGCTTTACATATGTAGTTGTCAGCTGATCTTTCATTTTTGTTTTTTTCTAAACAACACATATACTGGAAAAGGGGTGCCCGTGAAGGTATCAAAGGGGTTGTCTCACTTAGGGCTCATGCACGCGACCTTTGCGTTTTTTGCGGTCCGCAAAACATGGATACAGGCCGTGTGTTTTCCGCATTTTGCAGAATGGAACGTCCTGCCTTCTGTAGAACTACCCTATCGTTGTCTGTAAAATGGGTAAGAATAAGACATGTTCTATTTTCTTCTGGGGCCGCTTCTTTAATGGGGCACATCTTTTGCGGCCCCGTTAAAATGAATGAGTCTGCATCCGACCCGCAAAAAATACGTATTGGATGCTGACCATAAACACGTTCGTGTGCATGAGCCCTTAAGCAGGTGTCATTTATCCAGTAGACAATGCTAATACAAGCCACTTACTAATGTATTGTTATTATCCATATTGCCTCCTTTTCTGGCTAGATAAACTTTTCCGTCACATTATACACTTCTACTCGTTTCCATGGTTACGATCACCCTGCAATTCAGCAGCGGTGGCCATGCTTGCACACTATAGGAAAAGTGCTGACCTCTCAGGTGCCCATCCTGACCACCTCGTATCTGTAGCTGTAACCCCTGGATACTAGCAGTATATAATGTGATACGTGATGTGGTGTTTTTTTTTTGTTTTTGTTTTTTTTTTAAACACCCTCACGCGGCCCTTTTAATATCAATGGTAGTGTATGGGGTTATTTACACAGCTTTTTTTTTTTTTTTTTGACAGTGAATAATGGATGTCCAAAAATACGACATCCTATATTGTCCATTTTACAGACCAACAGCCCCCAAACAATTTTACAAAAGTTTTTAACATCTGTTCTTCAGAAAGGCAACTTTTAAAAAAAAGTCTGTTAAAAATGGACCGTTTTGCCTATTTTAATGGGCGTTTTTCTTCATTGTCATGTGAATGTAGCCCTAGGAGATGTTATCACCACAGATTTTAAAAACGTGCTGAAAAAAAAAAGTTTTTCATGTGTTTTGTGGATGCGTCTTTATTTTATTATTTTATTATTTTTTTTTTTTTTACCGAATGGGTGTTTACTTCAGTACAAAGCTGCATTTTCAGCTTGAGGTTTTTGGTGCAAACGCATGGACTTACATGGAGCTGTTTTTGTGTGCTTCCCATTCATTTCAGTGTTAGATTCAGCGCAGATTCCACCCGAAGATTGGGCTTGCTGCTTCTTTTATCCACGTGGAAAAAAAATGAATGACTGGGAGGCTATTTTTTATTTTTTTTGGAACAGATTTTGAGGTGGAAACGCTCCAAAATCAGCACCAAAAAACTCCATTGCAAACTGGTTCTTAATGTGTCTAGCAGCATGGCTTAGTGCTCATGGACTGTGACTGAAGATGTGGCTTGTCGAGTTTCATTGTTGGGTAAGTGACTCTCGTGCGAGCCATGCTTTGATCCATGTGTGAAGCCAGTTCGTGCTTTATTAGCTGCAGTCTCATAGATTTCGGTTCCTGGAAATATTTAAAGAGCCGTTCATACACACATGGCCATTTCTACCCGCTTGCTTTAGGACCAGGAGATGTATGTGGTATAGGCCGGTGTCCCCAGCTGTTGTATCTCAGCCTTTGACACTTGCTCTCATTTTGGTATGTGCCTTTTAAAAGGGAAAGTTAATTTTTTTAAGAGAAGGAGTGCAGCTGTTGAGAAGTTTTGGCCCAGGCTGATGACCAGACGTGTTTATTGGCTTTGAGCACTTAAAACGTGGCTCATAGCCCAGAAATGTAAAGGACATTCTCGCAGGGAACAAATGTTTATTTTCTGATTTCACCAGGATGATGGCAAGATAGGAGAGATTGACCCCTGACCTCTGTAGAGGCAGGAAAACAGAGAAAGGTTAAATTGCCCCACCCTGCACCCTCTTCAGTGTTTTCCTGACCCTATAGTGGAAAGGACAGAAAAAAGGCCTCTCTGGTCATCAGGGAGGTGAAGCTTGACTTTTTTATCTACCTGAGCAGCGTGAACTCACCGGGGGCCGGGGTCTCCCTTGACCCAGGAATCGCTGTGAAGAAATCCCCTGCTTGCTGGCGGTACAGGACTAAAGCTGGGCAGGGGAGAGAATGCGGACCTCGCATCTGTCCATCGGATGCCTGCGTCCGGCGCTGGTTGCACGCTTGCGTCTCCCTTTCCCCTGGTGGGATAAGCAGAGCCGGAGTCCCCACGTGATCGGCAGCGTCTGTCATCACTTCCGGTGGCGCAATGACGCAGTGGGCGTCCCGGAAGTGTGTTTCACCGGCGGCAAATTTAAAAATGCAGGAAGCCATGGTGGATTCTGATCTGAGGTCTGAGGATCACATCCACAGAGATTTCGGCCCCTGAACAGCCTAGAGAGCTGGACACTTCTGCATCGGTAACAGTAAGTCCCCACTTGGGGAACACTAATTGCTGGAGTTACATAAGAAATTATGTTCTTAGCGTATGCACTCTGTTAAGCAGAGGGGTATATAGGCTGATTGTTCCTCTCTTCTCAATTGGGTGCTAACGAGGCACAAAAAAGGCCCAAAAAGAGTATTAAGTGAATCTCGTGCTTCAAAAAACTTCCTAAACAGTAAACAAAAAAATTGTGCAAGAAATGTATTTCAGATGTTGTGAGAGAGGAACAACCATCTGTAATGGAGGAACTCAAAACACTAATCCGTGATAGGGATCGACCGATTATCGGTTTGGCCGATATTGAGGATTTTGAACGTTATCGGTATCGGCATCTATTTTGCCGATATACCGATAACGTATTGGGAACACAGAACGCGCTGCTCTCAGCGCTCTCTGTGTTCCCTCCGCAGCACAGGGGAGAAGGAAGCAGTGTCTCCCTCCCCCTGTGCTGCTGCTGCCGCTGCCGCCAATGAGAGGAAGAAGTACAAGAGAAGGGGAGGGGCTCTGGCCGCTGCGCCACCAATGAAGATAAGCCTTTAATTAATTCATATACAAGAGGCGGGAGCTGGCTGCAGAATCACATAGCCGGCTCCCGACCTCTATGAGCGGCAGCTGCGGTCCGCGGTAGTTAACCCCTTAGGTGCTGCGGATCGCAGCTACCGCTCATAGAGGTCGGGAGCCGGCTATGTGATTCTGCAGTCAGCTCCCGCCTCCTGTATGTGAATGAGAGAGGTATCTTCATTAGTGGCGCAGTGCGCCCCCCCAAGCCCCCCAGTATTAATCATTGGTGGCGCAGTGCGCCCCCCACCCCTATCCCAATCCCGGCCAATAGTAAAAACATTGGTGGCGCAGTGCGCCCCCCCACCCAAGCCCCCCTTCCCCAGTATTACTCATTGGTGGCAGTGGCCACAGGATCCCCTCTCCCCTGCTCCTCCGATCGGAGCCCCAGCTGTGTAATCCTGGGGCTCCGATCGGTTACCATGGCAGCCAGGACGCTATTGAAGCCCTGGCTGCCATGGTAAGCTCCATGCTGCTGTGTGCACTATGCACAGAGCAGCAGGGACAGTGTGAGCTCCTATTCACCCTGATAGAGATCTATCAGGGGGAATAGGACAAGGGTTCTAGTCCCTAAGGGGGCTAAAAGTTAGTAAAAAAAAAAAAAAAACACAAAAATATTAAGTATAAATGAAAAAGATTTATAAAAAAAAATACACATTAACAATAAACAAAAAAAAATACACATTAACAATAAACATATTAATTTTCAACAGATTTGTGTAGGAATTTTTTTTTTCTCAAAAATGAAAATTCCCAGAATATCGGTATAAATTATCGGCTATCGGCCTGAAAGTTCACAAATTATCGGTATCGGCCCTAAAAAATCAATATCGGTCGATCCCTAATCCGTGAAGAAGTTAAATCCTCCCTGGGTTCACTAAAAGACTCCAGTCCAGGTCCTTTTCCTCCAAAGAGACAAAAAATGATGGCCCCTTCCTCCTATGAAATGGATGAAGCCGAGCCTTAAAGGCGGAGGGAGGACGACAAACCCCTTTCAGAAGGGGAGATCGTGGAGGACGCCAAAAAAATTCTACTTCTCTTCTGAAGAGATGGCAGACCTACTGAAAGCAGTAAGGGCCACAATGGGCATTGAAGAGGTCCATAAACCTCATTTGATACAGGAAGAGATGTTTGGGGGGCTAGGAACTAAAAGGTCAAAGGTGCTCCCCATAAACGAGAATATAACGGAGATGATTCTGGATGAATGGTCGGGACTAGAAAAATGCCTGGTTATTTCAAGAGAATTTAGAAACGGGCTCTTGTTTGATCCCTCCGAATCAAAACTGTTTGACGATATTCCTAAGATAGATGTGCAGGTAGCGAAGGTAAATAAAAAGACCTCCCTACCATTTGAAGATTCTTCCCAGCTGCGGGATCCGATGGAAAGAAAAGCTGATCGTCTCCTACGTAAGGCGTGGGAAGCAGCGATGTACAGTATTAAGACCAACATTACGGTAACTTCGGTGGTGAGATCTATGTACTTGTGGTTAAACGATGTAGAAAGCTATTTAAAAAAATAAAACCCAGAAAGAGGAAATAATAGATTCCTTACCCCTATTCAGATCTGCCACAGCTTTCTTAGCAGATGCATCGGCTGAGACACTCAGATTTGCTGCCAAGGACGCAGCACTTTCTAATTCCGCTAGAAGGGCCTTATGGATGAAGTCGTGGTCAGGCGACAAGGCTTCAGAAATGAATCTCTGCTCCATCGCTTTTTCCGGGGAATATGTCTTTGCGCCAGTTCTGCACAAAATTCTGGAAAAAGCAACGGATAAGAAAAAAGGGTTTCCTGAAGAGAAACCTCCAAAGGATTTTTTTTTTCCTTTCATCCCTATGGGGGTAGAGACCCTACAGGGGAAAAGGAAAAACAGGTAGGTGGAGCTACCCAAAAGGTGGTCGAGGTAGGGGGTTCCTCTTTAATCCCCAAAATAAGACCAGCGATAAACAATTAGGCCAGGATTGGGGGAAGATTAAGGCCTCTTTCACACAGGCGTTTGTTTTTTGTTTTTTTCCCGCGTGAGTTCAAAGCGTTTTAATGTGTTTTGCACGCGCTTGAGAAAAATCGGCATGTTTGGTACCCAGACCCGAACCCGGACTTCTTCACAGAAGTTCGGGTTTGGATTAGGTGGTGTTTAGATTTTATTATTTTTCCCTTATAACATGGTTATAAGGGAAAATAATAGCATTCTTAATACAGAATGCTAAGTAAATTAGGGATGGATGGGTTAATTATTATTTTTTTTTATTAAACTCACCTCAATCACTTGTTCGCGCAGCCCGGCTTGTCTTCTTTCTTCTTTTTTGATGACCTGGGGGAAAAGGACCTTTTGGTGACGTCACTGTGCTCATCACATGGTCCATCACCATGGTGATGGACCATGTGATGAGCGCAGTGAAGTCACCAAAGGTCCTTTTCCTCCCAGGTCATCAAAGAAGAAGAAAGAAGACTAGTCGGGCAGCGCGAACAAGTGGATGAGGTGTTATCTGGGAAAATAATAATGATCGGGTCCCCATCCCGATCGTCACCTAGCAACCATGTGTGAAAATCGCACCGCATCCGCACTTGCTTGCGGATGCTTGCGATTTTCACGCAGCCCCATTGACTTCTATGGGGCCTGCGTTGCGTGAAAAACGCACATTATAGAGCATGCTGCGATTTTCACTCAACGCACAAGTGATGCATGAAAATCACCGCTCATGTGCACACCCCCATAGAAATGAATGGGTCCGGATTCAGTGCGGGTGCAATGCGTTCACCTCGCGCATTGCACCCGCGCGGAAAACCCCCCCGTGTGAAAGAGGCCTAAGGCCTCTTTCACACGAGCGTGATGGATTAGGTACGGATGCGTTCAGGGTGCGTTCAGTGAAACTCGCACTATTTTGCAAGCAAGTTCAGTCAGTTTTGTCTGCGATTGCGTTCAGTTGTTCAGTTTTTTCCGCGCGGGTGCAATGCGTTTTGATGCATTTTTCACGCGCCTGATAAAAAACTGAAGGTTTACAAACAACATCTCTTAGCAACCATCAGTGAAAAACTCATTGCACCCGCACTTGCTTGCGGATGCAATGCGTTTTTCACGCAGCCCCATTCACTTCTATGGGGAAAGGGCTGCGTGAAAAACGCAGAATATAGAACATGCTGCGATTTTCACGCAACGCAGAACTGATGCGTGAAAAACAACGCTCATGTACACAGACCCATTGAAATGAATGGGTCAGGATTCAGTGGGGGTGCTATGCGTTCATGTCACGCATTGCATCCGCGCGGAAAAATCGCTCGTGTGAAAGGGGCCTAAGAGGTTTCATATCTCAGTGGGGGGAAATTACCTCAAATCCATGGGTCTTAGAGATAGTGGCCAAAGGCTACAAGATAGTTTTCCTCTCTTCCCCCAAAGAAATTCATGATCACATCCCCATCATCCATACTACTAAGAAGACGACTCTGGAAGGGGGTCCTGGAAATGTTAAATCTGGGGGCTATTACACAAGTTCCCCGCTCTCAAGAGAAGGAGGGCTTCTACTCCACTCTGTTCTTAGTGGCCCAACCAGACGGGACGTTCAGTACAATAATAAATCTAAAAGAGCTGAACAAGAACATCCTATACAGGAAATTCAAGATGGAGTTCTTGACGTCCACAATTCCATTGATAAGTCAGAATGCGTTAATGTGCACGGTAGATCTGAAGGACACATATTACCATGTACCAATCAGACAGCAGTCGCAAAAATTCTTAAGGTTCGCGCTAAGGGACAATCCAGGGAAGGTTCATCATTTTCAGTTCTCAGCCCTCCCCTTTGGTATTTCAGCAGCCCCCAGAGTTTTTGCCAAAATAGTAGTAGAAATGGTAGCTCATCTAACAAACCATGGTCTAATGATAATGCCATACTAAGACGACTTCCTATTACTGGCGAACTTCGGGGAAAAGATGAAAAGAGACCTAAAATCCTTTCTAGCCTTACTAGAGGATTTGGGATGGATTGTAAATTTAAAAAAATCATGCCTTCTTCCCCAAACAAAAATATAAAATTTTTAGGAATTCTCCTGGATTCTAAAAAAAACCCTCCTTCCTTCCAGAAGGAAAGACAGTAGATTTAAGAGGAAAAATCCAAAGGTTCCGGAAAAGGAATCTCTGCTCAATCAGAGAGGCGATGAGCCTTTTAGGGGTATTAACGTCATGCATAGCGTCAGTCCCCTGGGCTCAGTTCCACTTCAGGACCCTTCAGCTATGGTTCCTTAGACAGGAAGGTACGGATTCCACATCATGTAAAATTATCCCTCATATGGTGGTCCCAGTCCAAAAAAACTAGTAAAGGGAGTGGCCTGGCAGAAGACTTTATTTATTCAGATCCAAACAGACGCCAGCAAAACAGGATGGGGTTCAAATATAGAAGGAAGACCTTTTTAAAAGTCTTTGGCCGGAAGTTATATCAAATCAGTCGTCAAACTGCAGGGAATTAAGAGCTGTATGGGAGACAATAAAAGCCGCATCGGATCTCATAAAGAAACATCGCGAAAAATTATTATCCAACAATGGGGAACAAGATCACAACAACTAATGAAGCTGTCAGTGAAAATATTTTCTTGGACCGAAGAAAACCTAAAATCTATATTGGCAGTACATCTAAAAGGCTCCCAGAATCAGGTGGCGGATTTTTTGGCCGCACTGGCCACCAATGAGTTAAATACAGGGGAGGGAGGGGGGCCCAGCCGCACTGGCCACCAATGAGTTAAATACAGGGGAGGGAGGGGGGGGGTCTGCCCCCTGCTGCCTGGCAGCACCTGCCAGGCAGCAGGGGGCAGTCATGTACACAGTTCTTTTAGTATATTCTAACTTGAAGCGTCCCCATCACCATGGGAACGCCTCTGTGTTAGAATATACTGTCGGATCTGAGTTTCACGATCTAACTCAAATCCGATGGTATATTCTAACATAGAGGCGTTCCCATGGTGATGGGGACGCTTCAAGTTAAAATATACCATCGGATTGGAGAATGCTCCGATCTGATGGTCTATTAATAGGGACTCCTGACTTTACATAGAAAGTCAATAGGGGACGGATCCGTTTGCAATTGCACCATATTGTGTCAACGTCAAACGGACCCTTCCCCATTGACTTGCATTGTAAGTCTGGACGGATCCGTTTGGCTCCGCACGGCCAGGCGGACACCAAAACGCTGCAAGCTGCGTTCGGGTGTCTGCCTGCTGAGCGGAACAGAAGCCAAACGGTGCCAAACTGATGCATTCTGAGCGGATTTGCATCCACTCAGAATGCATTGGGGCTGTACGGATCCGTTCGGGGCCGCTTGTGAGAGCCTTCAAAAGGAACTCACAAGTGGAACCCCGAACGCAAGTGTTAAAGTAGCCTAATTCAGTTTTTCTTGAAAGGCCTTCAGGTCTAGTTTGTAACTTTCATCAGGTAGGTTAGATGGTGTAGTACGTTCACGCAATGACGTTACTTTTAATCTGGTGGAATTGGATAAACTCAAGAGTATCAGAAGTGCTAGACTTCTGGCTAGTCCTATTTGTAAGAAATTCCATAGTGTTTTATAAGAATTGCTAACCATTGGAATAAGTGAATTGTTCATTAATCAGGAAAATACAAGTTAATACCTCTTACAAGGGTTGTCTCATGAACTCCACCCTTGTCCATAAGATCATAGAACCACACCGACTGCCTTCACCTGTAGGGTCACATGTAATACTGAATTTTCCCCTGCAATGTGGGGTAATGGATGGATCTAAATGGCAGGGATTAGCATAATGTCCAGAAAGGGTTAAAGGTCAACAGAAGGAAAAATGATCCAACGTGGTCCAAATACAATTCAACTTCTTTTAATGAAAATTTCCATTAAAGCAAACCGCAGACCCAGAAATGAATGGGTTTTTCTGGGTCTTAAATATTGATGAGCAATCCTCAGGATAGGTCTTGGGGGGGGTCTGACTGCTGGCACCCACCTCAGTCAGCTGTTAGAAAGAGCCACAGCGCTTTTTCGAGCGATGCACCCTCTTCCTCAGCTTGTGACATCACATCCATCAGTCATGTGGCTTTTCTGCAGCTGAATCTGTATCAAGTCAATGGGATTGAGCTGCAGTACCAAGCACAGCCTTTAGACAGCGGGTGGCGCTGTGCTTGGTATAGAATGAAAAGGTTACAGCGCCTGGACTAAGCTACTACACTCATGATAAGATTAAGCATTGCTACATTTGTCTTGATAAAGGTCAATAAATTATTTTGCCTTGGGTAATCTTATGTTTGATCTGTTACGGGATATGTATTTAACCATTTAGCTGCCAGGACAGTTTTTACAAATAAAATTTGAATTAAAAAAAATGAAAAGATTATATACCCCCACGGAATTTCTGGATGTGGACAACTGGCACATTGTGAGATTTCCACCCAGCACTAAAATTTACACTCATGGGCGCCAGCGTGCAGTTTAGAATTTTATCAGAAATGCGTTAAAAAATAAATAAATTAGGTTTCTGGCCCAAGCAGAACCTGAAACACACAACACCTAGAACTAAAAGATCAAGATGTGTAGAACTCAGTCGTATCCCTTATGTATATGTCTACATGCACGTCTAAATATGTCCTTGCGTCACTGAGCTTTTAACAAATTGCACTAATCAGTGGTTCAGTGTGTACGTGAGGAATAACATAAAAGACTTGTATCCTGGCAGTTTTTAGCAGTTTTCCTCTGTGCTTGCTGAATATCTAGTTTGCAGTTAGTTCTCTCAGACATGGTGGGTGGACACTATATGCATCTGCTGCACACAAAGAAAGTAGAGGAGAATCTCCTCCCTATCATTCTCTTACTCGCTCAGAAGCGGCTCCAGGATAATTGAGAACATTACAGAGAAGTACTGCCCTGTATGGTTTTGAATGAAACACTTGTACTAAGCTATAACCTATGTTGCTATGCAGTATTTCTTTGTGCCTGTTTCCTTAGTCCCTGCTCATTCCTCCTCCTCCTCCCCTCTCTATAGACTTGCATTGACATATTTAGTATGATTCTCCTGCAAAGATGATCGATCTTAGATGGGAAAAGCAATTAGGGGGCCTGGCAGACAGCTGATAACAGGAGAGCTAGACATTTCTCACTGATAAAACATTACAAAGTTTCTTGGGGTCGCTTGTTTTATTGATTTATGCAAAGTTGTGTGAAATATTAGTGACTGTTTCTGTGATTTAAAGTAGGAATCCCACAATTTTTTTTTTATTCTCTGACCTGTTAGAAACGTACATGATGTAAACTGTAGCTAATTTAATCGTCTTACCAGTGACTGTATTTGTGAGTTATAACCTCCCTTGTGGTCCTCTGATGTCTCGTGTGACAAACACTCTGACTTTCCAAATAACACAGCATCTTATGTGTGGACAGGAAGCCATTTTCTCTATGTATTTCTATGGGAGCCTCTATGTCAGTCTCATAGGAATGAATAGAGAAGTAAATGACTTCCTGTCCTATGTCAGACAGCACATGACATAGCTGAGGATCAGAAGGGAGGTTATAACTCACAAATACAGTCACTGGTGAGAAGATTACCTTCCCTACAATTTACATCATGTATCTTTCTAATGGGCCAGAGAATAAACATTTTTGATATGTATGTATGTATGTATATATGTATATGTATATGTGTATATATATATATATATATATATATATATATATATATATATATATATATATATACACTGCTCAAAAAAATAAAGGGAACACTTAAACAACACAATGTAACTCCAATTCAATCACACTTCTGTGAAATCAAACTGTCCACTTAGGAAGCAACACTGAGTGACAATCAATTTCACATGCTGTTGTGCAAATGGGATAGACAACAGGTGGAAATTATAGGCAATTAGCAAGACACCCCCAATAAAGGAGTGGTTCTGCAGGTGGTGACACAGACCACTTCTCTCAGTTCCTATGCTTCCTGGCTGATGTTTTGGTCACTTTTAAATGCTGGCGGTGCTTTCACTCTAGTGGTAGCATGAGACGGAGTCTACAACCCACACAAGTGGCTCAGGTAGTGCAGCTTATCCAGGATGGCACATCAATGCGAGCTGTGGCAAGAAGGTTTGCTGTGTCTGTCAGCGTAGTGTCCAGAGCATGGAGGCGCTACCAGGAGACAGGCCAGTACATCAGGAGACGTGGAGGAGGCCGTAGGAGGGCAACAACCCAGCAGCAGGACCGCTACCTCCGCCTTTGTGCAAGGAGGAACAGGAGGAGCACTGCCAGAGCCCTGCAAAATGACCTCCAGCTGGCCACAAATGTGCATGTGTCTGCTCAAACGGTCAGAAACAGACTCCATGAGGGTGATATGAGGGCCCGACGTCCACAGGTGGGGGTTGTGCTTACAGCCCAACACCGTGCAGGACGTTTGGCATTTGTCAGAGAACACCAAGATTGGCAAATTCGCCACTGGCGCCCTGTGCTCTTCACAGATGAAAGCAGGTTCACTATGAGCACATGTGACAGACGTGACAGAGTCTGGAGACGCCGTGGAGAATGTTCTGCTGCCTGCAACATCCTCCAGCATGACCGGTTTGGCATTGGGTCAGTAATGGTGTGGGGTGGCATTTCTTTGGAGGGCCGCACAGCCCTCCATGTGCTCGCCAGAGGTAGCCTGACTGCCATTAGGTACCGAGATGAGATCCTCAGACCCCTTTTGAGACCATATGCTGGTGCGGTTGGCCCTGGGTTCCTCCTAATGCAAGACAATGCTAGACCTCATGTGGCTGGAGTGTGTCAGCAGTTCCTGCAAGCCGAAGGCATTGATGCTATGGACTGGCCCGCCCGTTCCCCAGACCTGAATCCAATTGAGCACATCTGGGACATCATGTCTCGCTCTATCCACCAACGTCACGTTGCACCACAGACTGTCCAGGAGTTGGCAGATGCTTTAGTCCAGGTCTGGGAGGAGATCCCTCAGGAGACCGTCCGCCACCTCATCAGGAGCATGCACAGGCATTGTAGGGAGGTCATACAGGCACGTGGAGGCCACACACACTACTGAGCCTCATTTTGACTTGTTTTAAGGACATTACATCAAAGTTGGATCAGCCTGTAGTGTGTTTTTCCACTTTAATTTTGAGTGTGACTCCAAATCCAGACCTCCATGGGTTGAAAAATTTGATTTCCATTTTTTTTATTTTTGTGTGATTTTGTTGTCAGCACATTCAACTATGTAAAGAACAAAGTATTTCAGAAGAATATTTAATTAACTCATATCTAGGATGTGTTATTTTTGTGTTCCCTTTATTTTTTTGAGCAGTGAATTTATATCTCTATCTATATCCGAAGAAATGAGCAATCATTTTCTTTCTGTGTTTTATATAGGTATTATGCAGTTCTTTATCCAATGGTATATCCTATGAAGATAACTGGAAACCGGGCAGTATTGGCTATAGCGTACGTGTGGCTGCATTCCCTCATTGGATGCCTTCCACCTCTTTTTGGTTGGTCGTCGCTAGAGTTTGATCACTTTAAATGGATGTGCGTAGCCGCATGGCACAAGGAAGCTGGGTACACTGCCTTCTGGCAGATATGGTGTGCTTTGCTACCCTTTATCACTATGATGATTTGCTATGGGTTCATCTTTCGAGTGGCTCGCATAAAAGCACGAAAGATCCACTGTGGAACTGTTATCGTTGTACAGGAGACTTCCCAAAAGAACGGGAGGAAGAATTCCAGTACTTCGACATCGTCTTCGGGAAGCAGGAGGAATGGATTTTCCAGTGTTGTCTATTCTGCTAACCAATGCAAAGCCTTCATAACTATACTGGTTGTTATTGGGGCCTTTGTGCTTACCTGGGGGCCTTACATGATTGTTATAAGCACTGAGGCCTTATGGGGGAAAAACAGTGTTTCTCCTGTGATAGAGACTATGGCTACATGGCTATCCTTCACAAGTGCAATTTGCCACCCTCTTATTTATGGACTTTGGAACAAAACGGTGCGTAAGGAGCTTCTCAGCATGTGTTTTGGCAACCGCTACAGAGATCCCTTCCATCAGCAGCACAGAACATCACGGATGTTCAGCATTTCTAATAGGATAACAGGTAATATCAGGAGGACAAATGGGTGCAAAATCCAGTCCATAGTATTATGTATGACAGCAGTATTCATCGGTGTCCTTGTCATTTACTAGATCTTGGATTATCCCCACATCTGACTGCCCTGATAGCAAGTGGGAAGGATTCAGAGAACCAAAGCACTACAACAAACACTGGTTTCAGCTACTCCAATGATTCAGGCAAGTTGTTTCTATGCGGTCTTATATGTATTTTAGTGATCTTCATTAGATTGGATGGTGTGTTGGCTTATAGTAAGTTCCCTCTAAAAGTGCATCCAGTTATCGGCTATAAAACCAGGACTGTGGAATCCATAAGCCAGTCTTCCAACATGGACTCCGACGACTCTATTTCTCCACACTTCAGTTCCCACCACTGAAAACTGACTGAAGTTACACAGCTCTGCTACTTAGCCTTCTTCTTTGATGAATTAAAGGGCCCTTAATTCCTTCTTTTAAAATTCCTTTATAGAGCATCTGTCAGCAGATTTGTACCTATGACACTGGCTGACCTGATACATGTGCACTCGGCAGCTGAAGGTATCTCTGTTGGTCCCATGTTCATATGTGCCCGCATTGCTGAGAAAAATGATGTTTATTATATGCAAATGAGCCTCTAGGAGCAACGGGGGTGGTGTTGTTGCACCTACTCTGCAACTGCTTTGCCCTCTACACTTTGATAGGGCCAGGCATGATGATGTTTCCACTGCCTGGCCCTGTGAATTACAGTGACGGAGAGAGCTGAGAGTCTAGGAGTAGCGGCAACGCCCTCATTGTGTCTAGGGGTTCAATTGCAGATATTAAAATATCATTTTTCTCAGCAATGCAGGCACATATTAACATGGGACCAACACAGAAGCCTTCAGCTGCCAAGCGCCCATGTAACAGGTCAGCCAGTGTCATAGGTACAAATCTGCTGACAGATGCCTTTTTAAGGGTATATCTGACTTCAGCAAGTGTTATGTATCATGTTAATACAAGGCACTTACTAATGTATTGTGATTGTCCATTTTGCCTCCTTTGCTGGCTGGATTCATTTTTCCATCACATTATACACTACTCGTTTCCATGGTTATGACCACCCTGCAATCCAGCAGTGGTGGCTGTGTTTGCACACTATAGGAAAAAGTGGTGGCCTGTACGCACTCATGTGGTCCCCGCCACCAGAGAGGCCTGCCAGCACCTTTTGCTATACTGTGGACTGTAGGAGTGCACATAAGAAAGTGCTTTTTCCTATAGTGTGCAAGCAGACTGCAAAGCCAGGGGCTTGGAACAGCTGATGTGCAGGGAAAAGTAAAAAAGTCCTAAACCGTCGGCGGGAGGGCAGAAGACAGACGTTACCGGGGTTGTGCACCTTTTGGAGGTGGCTTTGGAAGACATGCGAAGGGGAGCATACGTACCTGCTGCTTCCTATCCCTGGCTCCTTCTCTTCCCTTGGCTTCTCCACTCAGCTCCCAGGATGTACATTTCTGTTTTGACACCGCCGCCAATCGCTGGTCACAGTAGTGACCTGCTCTCTTTGCGTCACGTTAAATGGTCACGTGACACAATGGGTTCAGGTCACCACTGCAGTGGCATCAAAATGGAAGTTTACATCCTGGGAGCTGAGCCTTAGATTGATGGAACATAATCTATATTGGTATCTAAACTTTCTAAAAGCTCTTAGGAAAGTAAATATGCAGCACGCTATCCATAACCAAACAAATTCTACAATAATATATGTCCCTGACTCCAGCTTGGTACACGGGAAGTATATTTCTTGGTAGAATAGCAGCATGTGATGCAGCTGTGACAGGACTGGCCCTGACTCCATTATACAGAATGGTCAGTAACGTACAGGAGCTGGAAGTCCTCTGTCAGGCATTTCCTGGACTTTGACGGGTAAATGCTTTACCTCAGGAAATCTTATTCGAAGGGCGTAAATCCGGTGTTCTGTTTAATATCAGGTTTGAGGCTTTATTCTGCTTACGTCTTTATCCGACAATATTCCAGTATTAATAATATTTAAGCATTGATGGACTGTTTCAGGATCAGGGGAGGGAAGCTCTGCAGCTCCACAGATGGAACGTGCCTCAGATAGCTCCTTAAAGGGGTATTCCCATCTTCTAAAGTGGTGGCATATGTTTAGTATATGACCAATTAGGTTCTGACTCCTGGTACCCGCATCCAACTTCAGAAAGAAGGGACTGGAACATTGGTTTAGAGCTGCAGCCCCTGTTTTTCTCATCACAGCAGTGGCCCACTCCCCAAATAAATGGCGAATGGTGCACACTGCAAAGCCCAGGGACTTGGAACTGCAGGGGAAACTAAAAAAGTGCTAAACCATCTCTGGGACAGGGAGGGAGGGCAGAAGACAGACCCTTACAGGGGTTGTGCACCTTTTGTAGGGGGCAAACCCTCCTCTGTTATGCATGCTAAGGGGAGCATACATACCTGCTCCAGGCTCTCTCTCCTTTTGGCTTCTCCACTCAGCTCCTGGGATGTAAATTTCTGTTTTGACGCCACCGCAGCCAATCACTAGTCACAATGGTGACCTGCTCTCTTTGCGTCATGTCAAATGGTCATGTGACACAATGGGGCAGGTCACCACTGCAGCTGCATCAAAACAGAAGTTTACATCTTAGGAGTTGAGCGGAGAAGCGAAGGAGCCAGCGCCAGGAAGCAGGTAAGTATGTAGGTCTGCCAAAGCGGGCGGTTTGCCAAACCCCCTTCGAAAGGTGCAAAACCCCTTTTAAAGTGATTTAACATCTTACTGAGGATCCCTCACTTTATAGGATGAGAATAACACTTTAAAGGTGACCAAATTATATCACTAGGACTCCTACTGATTATAAGTACATGGTTCTTGAATCCCGTATTCCTCTTAACCGGCATGGCCACGGTGAGAAGGCGTTTTGTGGTAAAACTAAATTTCCCAAGATGCACACTTGCTTTGGCTGTTCTCAGAACTCTACAGAAATGAATGGAGCCTGCTGGGAGTCGTAGTTTCACCACAGCTGGAGTGCCGGAGTTTAGCCATCACTGGTGTAGGAGGTCGAGTACCCCTGCACTAGTGATCAGTGGGCCTCCTGCGTTCCAGCATTTACTCTATAATTACTTTTTTCCTCCTCCTTTGGATAGGTACTGATGTCATGCTACTTGACGACGGCAGCTCTGATAGTGCCCAGAACACTCGCATCCTCTATTCCAGACGGAAAAGTTCTGTTACTTTTGAAGATGAAGTAGAACAAAAAAATGGTAAGATTTTTTTTTTTTTTTTGTTCCACAAGGTGGAAGTTGGAGGCTGATATTAGGCATTTTTCCTTATCCCAGTACTGATGAACCTACACTGTTCCAGCTTATGTACATGGACAGTGCCATTATCCCATATCAAACAAGGAAGGGGTACCTGAACCTACCTTCAGTCCTATAAAATGAATAGAATGAAAGAAATATAGTATGCGGCATGTGCCTTATTTATTATGTGTTTTAGATCCTTTTTACTCCCATATCACCACAAAAGGGATATGGCTATTAGGATTATTCCTGGCACGGAGTAGTATGCCACATTCCCTGACTTAGAAATTCAGGCAACCTACAGCAATATGGATAAATCTTCTCCAAGGGTAGTTGAACACTGCTTACTACTGGATGTGAATCGGGAAGGGTTCATAGAGGCGTGTTCTCCGCTCAGGGCCTCCCCTCTATGAGCCAGAGTGCAAAAGTGCTGTGGTAGACCTGTGTGGTGTGATGCTTCTTTCTTAACCCCTTAACACAAAAGCATGTACATAATCAGCGTTAAAGGGCTATATGGAGCTAGCTCACTCGCTGAGCTCTCTCCATACATGGTGGGTTCCGGCTGTGTAGTACAGCCGGCACCCAGCCACAATGACCAGGATCAGTGATGGCCGAGATCCCAGTCATTTAACCCCTCAGATTACGCAGCCTTCCGATCAGCTCCCCCCCACAGCGAAAACTTGGAGTTCCTATCGTTGCCATAAACGTCAGGGGCCCTGTGGAGGTTCCCAGGCCTGCCATGACTAACTGCCTGAAAAGCAGTGATTGAGGCACTGCTCGGCAGGCACTCTCTTTTTTAGAATCCCATAGACTGCAATAGTATTCTCTTGCAGTCTATGGAACAAGCGATCATAGGATCACATGTTCAAGTCCCCCATGGGGGGGCTAAAAGCTACTGGGTAAAAAGTTAAAAAAAATATTAAAAAAAATTTACATTTAAATTACCCCACCTTCCCAATCTTTATATACAGTATCTCACAAAAGTGAGTACACCTCTCAAATTTTTGTAAATATTTTATTATATCTTTTAATTAGACAACACTGAAGATATTACTCTTTGATACAATGTAAAGTAGTCAGTGTACAGCTTGTATAACCGTGTAAATTTGATGTGCGCTCAAAATAACTCAACACACAGCCATTAATGTCTAAACCGCTGGCAACAAAAGTGAGTACACCCCTAAGTGAAAATGGCCAAACTGTGCCCAATTAGCCATTTTCCCTCCCCGGTGTCATGTGACTCGTTAGTGTTACAAGGTCTCAGGTGTGAATGGAGAGCAGGTGTGTTACATTTGGTATTATTGCTCTCACACTCTCTCATACTGGTCACTGGAAGTTCAAATTTAACTTGCCAGAACTGCCCCATTCACACATGTTGAGACACTTTTACTATGTTTTATTTACAAGAGGTCCAGGGGACCGCTGGTTGTCTCTTAGCTACATAACGTTTATTTTCTCGTCATAAAATCATTCGTCTAATTTTAGTATAGTTTATTTTAAAACTGTCAGCTGCGCTACCCTAGAGACTGCTGATAGACAAATAGACACCCGCTATTTGCTCTCGGTGGTGTAAGTGATCTGTGGCGGTACGGATCAGTACTGTCAGTACCCTTTGGACTAGAATCTTCTAGATGGTACAACTATTCTAATGCAGCCAGATTCAGGGTGCGCATACTGTTTAAAAGCTTTTCACATGCTGCCCCCCGACATGTTTCACCAACTCATCTGCGTCTTCAGGGGTTGCGGGCAGTCTGCTAGTGAGGCAGGGGGCGGGAACCAGATTTTAAAACCTCCCCTGTTGTGATGTCTGTCGCTTTTATTTACTAATAAACTACTTTGTTGCGATGTTGAGACTGTATCCAATCGTAAGGACGGTTACATCTACAGCTGTTCGTCTCAGCCACTCCTTTCTCTTTTTGCTCTAATCATCCATGCTTACCCTCTGCTCATGCGCCGCAACTTGAAGCTGCGTCCGTGCTTCTATCTTTTCTGCGCATGACTTTGGACTTGTAGGATTTCTGAAATGGAATATACCTACTGCGCCTGCGCTACAACTCTGAGATGCACAAACTCCTTAGGCTCCTTCTGTTAAGGTATACGGACTTGTCTTCCATACCGCTCCGACCTATGTCTGCGCATGCGTCAGGACTTGTACCTCTGCTCATAAGTAGCCTCTGATGCGCACGCTCACGGACTTAGCTGAATATATAAGAATTACCTGTATGCAGTGCGCATGCCCGCATACTTATACTTTTCATTTCATTTGGGTCTAGATTCTGCCCATGCGTCAGAACTTGGGGTCGAGAGCATCTCTATCATCTATACTGCACATGTCTTTACACTTCAACTTTTACAGAGGTGGAATCTTTTATGCGCTTGTCCTCATACACTACCACTAATGCGCACGCTCATAGACTTAGATGAATACATGCAAATTACCTGTATGCAGTGCACATGCCCGCATACTTATACTTTCGTTTCATTTAGGTCTTGATATATTCTGCCCATGCGTCCGAACTTAGAGCTGAGAACATCTCTATCATCTATACTGCGCATGTCTTTACACTTCAACTTTTACAGAGGTGGAATCTTTTATGCGCTTGTCCTCATACACTGCCACTAATGCGCACGCTCATAGACTTCGATGAATATATGCGAATTTCCTGTGTGCCCGTATACTTCTATTTTCATTTAATTTATGTCTTGTCATTTAGTTTAGCTCTTGATGTTATTCTGCCCATGCGTCCGAACTTGGTACTGAGAACGTCTCTACCGTCTGTACTGCGCATGTCTTTGCGCTTCAGTTTTTTCAGAGGTAGAATCTTTGTGCGCATGAGATCGAACTTATATTAGCGCTAGAGTAGATTTTGCTATTACAATTGCGCTTGCGCTGACACTTTGAGTAAGGGCAATCTTATCTATCATTGCGCAGGTCCTTGGACTTGGCCAACATGGAATTGCTACTTCTTATTACGCATACGCTGGAACTTATGCTACCACATTAGTAAAGTGTTGGGCTGCGCATGTTTTCGAACTTGGTCTGAATCTAATAAGTGTCTTCTGCGATATCCATATGTCAGTATTATAATACTAGTATTTACCCTTTCTCTCCTCTTCTGCCTTTGCATATACTTAGGCTTTAGCACAGGTCAAATATTCCATCTATGCTTTGCATATCTTAGACTTTTTATCAATACGGATTAGGATAGCCTATTTGACATGCCTTTATACTCTAGAAATTATGTTGTGTTATTTATATATATATATATATATATATATATATATTTCTTTTATTTTTTTTATTTATTTATTTATATTTAGTTTTATTATTTTTTCCAAAATAATCGTTCATATCTACATATTTTACTGCACTAGGTAGGGCTGGACTCCAGCAAAGGCAATGACACTGACGACAGCGAACCTCGATCCGTCATCCCAGGAATGCGACATCGTCCCGCAGGGTTCATAGGAAAGTCTCTTTTTTTTTTTTTTCTTTTATGTTCCATACTATTTATACTTTTAATAGGTTCTTCATTACCCTCCCATATTTTTTACTGTGATATTAATTTGAAAACTAGAGTTAATGTATTCAATAATTCGACAGTGTAAATAATAATCTCTATATTTTATTTTATCCTCAATTGTCTGAGAAAGGTTGCATATGTAAAGCCTTCGTTTAGTCCATATGGGGCTAGACTTTTAGGACGGTAAACCCATCTTGCTTCTTGTTGCTGCAGTTTTCTATCCAAGTTGCCTGTTCTCGGACCTAATGTCATTTTTTGGGATCCCCCAGAATTTAAGGATGTGGCTATTGCCAAGCCTCACGTCCTATCTTAAAGACACTAAGGATACACTAACCAAGCTCCAGGAAATACAGGTCAATAAGAACACCATGATCGCCAGCTTAGATGTAGAGGCCCTGTATACTAGTATCAGACATGATTTAGGACTACAAGCAGTAAAACACTTCTTAAGCACAAAGGGCACACACTATTTAGAGCACAATCAATTTATTCTGTCACTTCTTGAGTTTCTAGTAACACACAATATTTTATTTTTGATTAAAAAATATTTTTTACAGATCACTGGGACAGCGATGGGGACGGTTTGTGCACCAAGTTTCGCTAATTTATTTTTTGGATGGTGGGAGGAAAGGATGGTATTCACAGAAGAACACTTTGAATTCACTAAACACATCACATATTGGGGTCGATACATCGATGATGTACTTATCTTATAGGAGAGCACAGAAAAACACTTTGTGGCAAAACTCAATAACAATACATTAGGCCTCAAATTCACGGCGGAGATAAATAAAAGCACATTGAATTTCCTGGACAGCAATGGCAGTGTAGAAACTAGAGTATACAGGAAACCCACATCAACAAACAATCTCCTGCATTGGGAAAGCCACCATCCATCTACACTAAAGAAAGGCATCCCAATAGGACAATATTTGCGAGCAAAACGAAATTGCTCGACGACAAAGTTTTGAGCAAGAATGTAAACTGCTATACAGCAGATTTAGGTCTAGAGGTTATCCTAAAAAGGTACTGCATAAAGCATATAACAGAGCGAAGAATATGAGCAGGGGTAATCTTCGCCATTCAATGCAGATGCCCGAAACTATATATAGGGAAAACCACACAAGCGCTCAGAAGGCGTATATCCAAACATCTTAGCTGTATTAATACAGATTCTGACACAACCCTTTCAAGACATGTACAAAGTCAACACAATGGCAATAGCCACATCCTTAAATTCTGGGGGATCCAAAAAAATTACATTAGGTCCGAGAACAGGCCACTTGGATAGAAAACTGCAGCAACAAGAAGCAAGATGGATTTACCGTCTTAAAAGTCTAGCCCCATATGGACTAAACGAAGGCTTTACATATGCATTCTTTCTCTGACAATTGAGGATAAAATATAGAGATTATTATTTACACTGTCGAATTATTGAATACAATAACTCGAGTTTTCAAATTAATATCACAGTAAAAAATATGGGAGTGTAATGAAGAACCTATTAAAAGTATAATATAGTATGGAACATAAAAGATAAAAAAAAGAGACTTACCTATGAACCCTGCGGGACGATGTCGCATTCCTGGGATGACGGATCGAGGTTCGCTGTCGTCAGTGTCATTGCCTGTGCCTTTGCTGGAATCCAGTCCTACCTAGTGCACTAAAATATGTAGATATGAACAGTCGTTCTATTTTGGAAAACATAATAAAACTAAATATATATAACAACATAATTTCTAGAGTATAAAGGCATGTCAAATAGGCTATCCTAATCCGTATTGATAAAAAGTCTATGCAAAGCATAGATGGAATATTTGACCTGTGCTAAAGCCTAAGTATATGCATAGGCAGAAGACATTAAGTACAGACAGGAGAGAAAGGGTAAATACTAGTATTATAATACTGACATATGGATATTACAGAAGACACTTATTAGATTCAGACCAAGTTCGAAAACATGCGCAGCCCAACACTTTACTAATGTGGTAGCATAGGTTCCAGCGTATGCGTAATAAGAAGTAGCAATTCCATGTTAGCTAAGTCCAAGGACCTGCGCAATGATGGATAAGAATGCTCTTACTCTCAAAGTGTCAGCGCAAGCGCAATTGTAATGGCAAAATCTACTCTAGCGCTAATATAAGTTCGATCTCATGCGCACAAAGATTCTACCTCCTGAAAAAACTGAAGTGCAAAGACATGCGCAGTACAGACGGTAGAGACGTTCTCAGTACCAAGTTCGGACACATGGGCAGAATACATCAAGAGCTAAACTAAATGACAACAAGACATAAATAAAATGAAAATATAAGTATATACAGTCAGGTCCATAAATATTGGGACATCGACACAATTCTAACATTTTTGGCTCTATACACCACCACAATGGATTTGAAATGAAACGAACAAGATGTGCTTTAACTGCAGACTGTCAGCTTTAATTTGAGGGTATTTACATCCAAATCAAGTCAACGGTGTAGGAATTACAACAGTTTGCATATGTGCCTCCCACTTGTTAAGGGACCTAAAGTAATGGGACAATTGGCTTCTCACCTGTTCCATGGCCAGGTGTGTGTTATTCCCTCATTATCCCAATTACAATGAGCAGATAAAAGGTCCAGAGTTCATTTTAGGCCTCATGCACACGGCCGAGTTCCGCGGCCGAGAGCGGTCTGTGGTAACCCGGCCGGGATTCCTTCTGACAGCAGGAGCGCACGGCGTCATTGGTTGCTATGACGCCGTGCGCTTCATGCCGCCGCTGCTGTACAGTGATACACTCGTATGATCTATATGAGTGTATCACTGTACAGCAGCGGCGGCATGAAGCGCACGGCGTCATAGCAACCAATGACGCCGTGCGCTCCTGCTGTCAGAAGGAATCCCGGCCGGGTTACCACGGACCACTCTCGGCCGCGGAACACGGCCGTGTGCATGAGGCCTTAAGTGTGCTATTTGCATTTGGAATCTGATGCTGTCAACTCTCAAGATGAGATCCAAAGAGCTGTCACTATTAGTGAAGCAAGCCATCATTAGGCTGAAAAAACAAACCAAACCCATCAGAGAGATAGCAAAAACATTAGGCGTGGCCAAAATAACTGTTTGGAACAGTCTTAAAAAGAAGGAACGCATCGGTGAGCTCAGCAACACCAAAAGACCCGGAAGACAACGGCAAACAACTGTGGTGGATGACCGAAGAATTTTTTCCCTGGTGAAAAAAACACCCTTCACAACAGTTGGCAAGATCAAGAACACTCTCCAGGAGGTAGGTGTATGTGTGTCAAAGTCAACAATCAAGAGAAGACTTCACCAGAGTGAATACAGAGGGTTCACCACAAGATGTAAACCATTGGTGAGCCTCAAAAACAGGAAGGCCAGATTAGAGTTTGCCAAACGACATCTAAAAAAGCCTTCACAGTTCTGGAACAACATCCTATGGACAGATGAGACCAAGATCAACTTGTACCAGAGTGATGGGAAGAGAAGAGTATGGAGAAGGAAAGGCACTGCTCATGATCCTAAGCATACCACCTCATCAGTGAAGCATGGTGGTGGTAGTGTCATGGCGTGGGCATGTATGGCTGCCAATGGAACTGGTTCTCTTGTATTGATTGATTGATGTGACTGCCGACAAAAGCAGCAGGATGAATTCTGAAGTGTTTCGGGCAATATTATCTGCTCATATTCAGCCAAATGCTTCAGAACTTATTGGCCGGCGCTTCACAGTGCAGATGGACAATGACCCAAAGCATATTGCAAAAGCAACCAAAGAGTATTTTAAAGGAAATAAGTGGAATGTGCTGCAATGGCCAAGTCAATCACCTGACCTGAATCCGATTGAGCATGCATTTCACTTGCTGAAGACAAAACTGAAGGGAAAATGCCCCAAGAACAAGCAGGAACTGAAGAGGCCTGGCAGAGCATCACCAGGGATGAAACCCAGCGTATGGTGATGTCTATGTGTTCCAGACTTCAGGCTGTAATTGACTGCAAAGGATTTGCAACCAAGTATTAAAAAGTGAAAGTTTTGATTTATGATTATTATTCTGTCCCATTACTTTTGGTCCCTTAACAAGTGGGAGGCACATATGCAAACTATTGTAATTCCTACACCGATGTCCCAATATTTATGGACCGCACTGCACACAGGAAATTCACATATGTTCATCGAAGTCTATGAGCGTGCGCATTAGTGGCAGTGTATGAGGATAAGCACATAAAAGATTCCACCTCTGTAAAAGTTGAAGTGTAAAGACATGCGCAGTATTGATGATAGAGATGTTCTCAGCTCTAAGTTTGGACGCATGGGCAGAATACATCAAGGCCTAAATGAAATGAAAGTATAAATATGCGAGCATGCGCACTGCATACAGGTAATTCTTATATATTCACCTAAGTCCGTGGGCGTGCGCATCAGAGACTAGTTATGAGCAAAGAGGTACAAGTCCTGACGCATGAGCAGACATAGGTCGGAGCGGTATGGAAGACAAGTCCGTATACCTGCGCAGAAGGAGCCTGAGGAGTTTGTGCATCTCAGAGTTGTAGCGCAGGCGCAGTAGGTATATTCCATTTCAGAAATCCTACAAGTCCAAAGTCATGCACAGAAAAGATAGAAGCACGGACGCAGCTTCAAGTTGCGGCGCATGAGCAGAGGGTAAGCATGGATGATTAGAGCAAAAAGAGTAAGGAGTGGCTGAGACGAACAGCTGTAGATGTAACCGTCCTTACGATTGGATAACAGTCTCAACATCGCAACAAAGTAGTTTATTAGTAGCTAAAAGCGACAGACATCACAACAGGGGAGGTTTTAAAATCTGGTTCCCGCCCCCTGCCTCACTAGCAGACTGCCCGCAACCCCTGAAGACGCCAATTAGTTGGCGAAACATGTCGGGGGGCAGCATGTGAAAAGTTTTTAAACAGTATGCGCACCCTGAATCTGGCTGCATTAGAAAAGTTGTACCATCTAGAAGATTCTAGTCCAAAGGGTACTGACAGTACTGATCCGTACCGCCACAGATCACTTACACTGCGAACAAATAGCAGGTGTCTATTTGTCTATCAGCAGTCTCTAGGGTAGCGCAGCTGACAGTTTTAAATTAACTCCTTAAGGACACAGCCTTACTTCACCTTTAAGGGCCAGGCAATTTTTTGCAAATCTGACCAGTGTCATTTTAAGTGGTGATAACTTTAAAACGCTTTGACTTATCCAGGCCATTCTGAGATTGTTTTTTCATCACATATTGTACTTCATGACACTGGTAAAATGAAGTCTAAAAAATTTATTTTTATTTATAAAAAAATACCAAATTTACCAAAAATTTGGAAAAAAATTCAAATTTCCAAGTTTCAATTTCTCTACTTCTATAATACATAGTAATACCTCCAAAAATAGTTAGTTATTACTTTACATTCCCCATATGTCTACTTCATGTTTGGATCATTTTGGGAATGATATTTAATTTTTTGTGGATGTTACAAGGCTTAGAAGTTTAAAAGCAAATCTTAAAAAACCCAATTTTTAGGGACCAGTTCAGGTCTGAAGTCACTTTGTGAGGCTTGCATAATAGAAACCACCCAAAAATGACCCCATTCTAGAAACTACGCCCCTAAAGGTATTCAAAACTGATTTTACAAATGTCGTTAACCCTTTAGGTGTTCCACAAGAGTTAATGGCAAATGGAGATGGAAAATTTGCCAAAAAATGTAAATTCTCAAATATCATTTTAATCCATTGTTTCCAGTAACAAAGCAAGGGTTAACAGCCAAACAAAATTCTATATTTATTGCCCCGATTCTGTAGTTTGCAGAAACACCCCATATGTGGCCGTAAACTACTGTACGGGCACACAGTAGGTCGTAGAGGGAAAGGTGCGCCGTGTGGTTTTTGGAAGGCAGGTTTTGCTGGACTGGTTAATTTACACCATGTCCCATTTGAAGCCCCCCTGATGCACCCCTATAGTAGAAACTCCATAAAAGTGACCCCATTTTGGAAACTACGGGATAAGGTGGCAGTTTTGTTGGGACTATTTTTAGGGTATATATGATTTTTGGTTTATCTATATTACATTTTTGTGAGGCAAGGTTACCAGAGATAGAAATTCAGAAATTTCATTTCCATTTGCCAATAACTCTTGTGGAACACCTAAAGGGTTAACGACGTTTGTAAAATCTCAATACCTTGAGTGGTGTAGTTTCTTAGATGGGGTCGCTTTTATGGAGTTTTTACTCTAGGGGTGCATCAGGGGGGCTTCAAATGGGACAATGTGCCCAAAAAAAAGCCATCAAAATCTGCCTTCCAGCAGCCATACAGCGTTCCTTTCCTTCTGCGCCCTGCCGTTTGGTCATACAGCAGTTTACGACCACGTATGGGGAGTTTCTGTAAACTGCAGTATGAGGGTAATAAATATAAAGTTTTGTTTGGCTGTTAACCCTTGTTTTGTTATTGGAAAAAAACGGATTAAAATGGAAAATTTGCCAAAAAATGGCTTTTCTTGGCACAGTTTTTATTTTTTTTACTTTACACTGTTCATCTGAGGGGTTAGGGGGGCATTTTTATAGAGCAGATTCTTACGGACGCGGCGATACCTAATAGGTCTTCTTTTTTTAATTTATTTATGTTTTACACTATACTATCTTTTTTATAAAAAAAAACAAAAAACATTTTAGTATCTCGTCTTTTTTTTTTTTTTTTTTTTTTTTTAGTTTTTAGCTGATTATCTTAGGTAGGGGCTCATTTTTTGCAGGATCAGAAGACTGTTTTATTGTCACAATTTTGGGGGGCATATGACTTTTTGATCGCTTGCTATTACAATTTTTGTGATGTAAGGTGACAAAAAAAAACGATTTTTTTGCACCATTTTTTTTTTATTTTTTTGACCGTGTTCATCTGATGGGTTGGGGGGGGCTATTTTTATAGAGCAGATTCTTACGGATGCGGTGATACCGAATGTTTGTTTGTTTTTTGTTTTTTTAGTTTTACTAAATATTTTTGAAAAAAATGTTTTTGGGGTTTTAGTGTCTCAAGTCTGAGAACCAGTTTTTTTATCCGATTGTCAGTGGCTAAATCGGGATATAATATTTGTACTCCATGGAAGTGTGCTACTCCCTGAAGCAACCAATAATGCAGAGGCCCGGATGATCGGGGCACGTGTCACACTGAGTAGTGGTGTCCTTCCGTATCCCCCTCCTGTGACCCACTCTGCACTTTTTGTGTCCGTCCCTTCTTTCCAGTATTGGGGACCACACCTGGAAAGTGTTGGCCAGGGACGATTTGGGCGCCTCCAGTTCCCGAGGTACTCCGGCCTGCTCTTTCCCGATCAGAAAAGATCATGTCCTTGAGGACTGCGTCATAGAACTGAAGGAATGTCCCTGTGTTGCCAGCGCTCCGGGACAGCACAAAAGAGTTGTACAAGGCAACCTGCACCAAGTAGACCGCAACTTTTTTTGTAACGTGCCCGGGTTTTGCGCATGGCTTTATATGGCTTGAGGACTTGATCAGATAGATCAACTCCTCCCATATACCGATTGTAGTCGACGATACAATCGGGTTTGAGGACCGTTGCCGCGGTACCTCGCACAGGGACAAGGGTGATGCTATTACCATTAATTGTGGACAGTACAAGGACATCCCTCTTGTCCTTATTTCTGACCACCAACAGATTTCCACTGGTAACGGCACAGGTCTCACCCATGGGGATAGGTACCTGGAGGGGGTGGGTAGGGAGGCCACGTTGATTTTTCCGCACGGTCCCACAAGCGGACGTGGATCTGGCGGCGAGGGACTGGAACAAGGGGATACTAGTATAAAAGTTATCCACGTACAGGTGGTAACCCTTATCTAGCAGTGGGTACTCTCACAAAGTTTGTACAGTTTCACGCCATACCTTGCCCGCTTAGAGGGAACATACTGGCGGAAAAGGAGTCTCCCCTTGAACGCAATGCGAGACACCTCAACCGCGACCTCCCTTCCAGGTACATAGGCCTGTACAAATTTGGCCCCAAAGTGATCGATGACCGGCCTGATTTTGTACAGGCGGTCATAGGCAGGATCACCTTGCGGGGGACATGCTGCATTATCTGAATAATGCAGGCATTTCAGGTTGGCCTCAAACTGGGAGCGTGTCATGGCCGTACTGTAAAGTGGGGTCTGGTAGAGGACGTCCCTACTCCAGTAATGCCTGACACTAGGTTTCTTGACTAGGCCCATGTGCAGCACGAGGCCCCAAAACGCCCTCATCTCGGCAGCACTGACCGGGGTCCAGCCCCAGGGCCTAGCCAAAAAGGAGCCCGGTTGTTGAGCAACGAACTGTTGGGCGTACAGGTTCGTCTGCTCCACCATCATATTTACAAAGTGGTCACTGAAAAAAAGACAAAAAAAGTCGTATTCAGTGAAGCCCACTGTGGAAATCTGGATTCCTGGTTGGCCTTCAAAATCAGGATTAACGGGCTCATAACGCTCTGAGGTATACCAGACAAGTTCACCGGCAGGGGGCTCCGGTAGATTTAACTGGTGGGCCGGAAAACTAGTACGAGCCCCAGAGCTGCTCGTACTAGGATGGGCCACAGGGTTCCTAGCATGGCGGTCCCCTTGCTCCGAATTGGCGGCATCTCCGCCGCCTTGGGGGCTCATCATCATTGCTAGATGATGAGGAGGACGCGGAGGACAAAAGGAAAGTGGGATCATCCTTGTCCTCTCTGGCAGGGCATATGCCTCCTCGGCCAAGAACGTCTGGCGGGCCATAGGGTAGTGTGTGTCTGCGTGTGTATGTGTGTGCGTGTAAATATTTATTTGGTGTGTGTGTGGGGGTATGGGTGTTCGCGAACTCACCCTAAACCTAAAAAAAAAAAAAAAAAGACTAACTAAAAAAAGGTTTTAAAATGAGAAAAAAAATTAATATATAATATTCAAAATCGCTGATCAACCGTCCGAAGGTTATCAGCGGTGGGGTGTGCGATGCGCTAACAGTGGCCGGATGCTAAGAGTGCCGGCCACAGTCAGCGTACGCACACAAAAAAATTAATACTTGCGCCCAAAAAAAAGATGTGGGGGGGCAGGGGGCCACAGCTGTGCTGTGGACCCCAGACACCCGATTTAGGGTGATGCAATCAGTAATGTATTATTATTATTATTATTACTATTTTTTTTTTCTTCTCACTAACTTTCCCTAAAATAATCCTGCCTAATCTAACTTGTCCCTAGCCTTTCCCTAATTACCTGGGTGCTGGGGCACAGATGGGGGTGCTGGGGCACAGATGGAGTTGTTGGGGTGCTGGCTCTGATGATCCTTGCAGCGATCCGACGTGCAGCGCTCCTCTCTCCTCTGCTCCCGGACACAAAAGGAGGAGGAGAGGTTTGCTGCGGTAATTTGAACCGCCCGCCCCTGCAGCCGGCCAATGAGAGCGATCCTGGGAGGTGATGTCACCATCACCACTCAGGATCTAAGGATGGTGATTGGTGGTGTATTATCACACCACCGATCACCATCCTGTTCCGGGTTATCGGGTCCCCAGAGTCCCGAATAACCCGGAAACACAGCAAACCGCAGGTCTTAATTGACCTGCGGTTTGCTGCGATCGCCGACATGGGGGGGGTCACAGGACCCCCCGGCGCATTTAGCCAACTTGCCTGCTCAATGATTTGAGCAGGTACCGAGTTCCGATCACCGCCCGCCGAGCGGCGGTGATCGGAACTATACATGACGTACCGGTACATCATGTGTCCGGAACATTTTAAACTATACTAAAATTAGAGGAATGATTTTATGACGAGAAAATAAACGTTATGTTTTAAGTTGACAAACAAGTAGCACATGTAGCTAAGAGACAACCAGCGGTCCCCTGGACCTCTTGTAAATAAACAATGGAAGTTCAAATTGGCACCTTTATGGCAAAGAACTCTGAGGATCTGAAAAGAAGAATGGTTGCTCTACATAAAGATGGCCTAGGCTAGAAGAAGATTGCCAACACCCTGAAACTGAGCTGCAGCACAGTGGCCAAGACCATACAGCGGTTTAACAAGACAGGCTCCACTCAGAACAGGCCTCGCCATGGTCGACCAAAGAAGTTCAGTGCACGTGCTCAGCGTCATATCCAGAGGTTGTATGAGTGCTGCCAGCATTGCTGAAGAGGTTACAGGGGTGGGGGGTCAGCCTGTCACTGCTCAGACCTTACGCCGCACACTGCATCAAATTGGTCTGTATGGCTATTGTCCCAGAAGGAAGCCTCTTCTAAAGATGATGCACAAGAAAACCCGCAAACTGTTTGTTGGAGACAAGTAGACTAAGCTAAGGACATAGATTATTGGAACCATGTCCTGTGGTCCCATGAGAGCAAGATAAACTTATTTGCTTCAGATGGTGTCAAGTGTGTGTGGCGGCAACCAGGTTAGGAGTACAAAGACAAGTGTGTCTTGCCTACAGTCAAGCATGGTGGTGGGAGTGTCATGGTTTGGGGCTGCATGATTGCTGCCGGCTGTGGGGAGTTACAGTTTTTGAGGGAATCGTGAATGCCAACATGTTCTGTGACATACTGAAGCAGAGCATGATCCCCTCTCTTTGGATACTGGGCTGCAGGGCAGTATCCCAACATAACGACCTCAAACACACCTCCAGGACAACCACTGCCTTGCTAAAGAAACTGAGATTAAAGGTGCTGGACTGGCCAAGCATGTCTCCAGACCTAAACCCTATTGAGCATCTGTGGGGCATCCTCAAACGGAAGGTGGAGGAGCGCAAGTTCTCTAACATCCACCTGCTCCGTGATGTTGTCATGGAGGAGTGGAAGAGGATTCTATTGGCAACCTGTGAAGCTCTAGTGAACTCCATGCCCAAGAGAGTTAAGGCAGTGCTGGAAAATAATGGTGGCCACACAAAATATTCACACTTTGGGCACAATTCGGCCATTTTCACTTAGGGGTGTACTCACTTTTGTTGCCAGAGGTTTAGATATTAATGGCTGTGTGTTGAGTTATTTTGAGGGCGTACCAAATTTACACTGTTATACAAGCTGTACACTGACTGCTTTACCTTGTGTCAAAGTGTCTTATGTTCTGTGTTGTCCCATGAAAAGATATAATATGTTTACAAAAAATGTGAGGGGTGTACTCACTTTTTTAAGATACCTGTATAAAATGCATTTCTGTTGTCTGTCTGTTCTTTATGCATGTCCAAACGACCAATCTGCACCAAATTTGGCACGTAGGTAAATCAGATTCTTAGAAAGGTTTCAGCTCTCTAGCACGTACTGTTCTTGATATATTCACAAAAAAGCAAATATGGCATCATCACATGACCCGTATTAGCTCACTGGTCCTTCATTCTTTGACTGACATTCACAGAGTCACTAGTGTTGAGCGAAGCGTGCTTCGGTCGAAACTTCGTTTGAATGCTGTACGGAGATCAGATGGGATCCGCAGAGGTGAAATAAGTGAGACTTCAGTGAATAACTTCAGACTTTGATTTTTCAACTTCAAAACAATTTTAAAACTGGGATCCAAAGTCGACTTTGGTACCTAAATTGTTTTCTAGTTGAATTGTTGTCCGAAGTTATTCAACAAAGTCTCGCGCGACTTTGGAGATAACGAATTTTACCTCGCTGGAGCCCATATATTTGAGGGCTCTATGGAGACAGGTCTCCTTACAGCATTCAAACTAAGTTTTTACTGTAGCGACTTCGGATCTGTGATCCGAAGCTCGCTTTGCTCAACACTAACAGTCAAGTGACCCCCTATTGGTCAGCAGAAGCTTGCAGGTCTTTCACTCTTAGCCTCACCAGGTTTACAACAACCCAGCCATTTTTCTTCACTGTTTTTGGGGCTCTGTGGATATCACCATTGTAGGGCACTGTGGATGTCACTGTTATGGGGGCACTGTGCATGTCACTGTTATGGACGCCATTTTACTGCCTGAAAAAAGTCTGACCCATATCAATATGTATCAGACTTTTCCCTGCCATTCATGAGCGCAGCACGCGCTGTGAACGGTACAGGCAGTGCAGCGATGCTGCTGGAGCCTGTAATAACCCAATTTTACTGATATTGATGACCTATCCTTCGGATAGGTCATCAATATTAAAATCCTGGAAAACCCCTTTAATGGGTTATGACATTGATACTGTGTTTTTTATTTTTTTATGTATGTTGAAATACACTTGTGTCCACAGATGCTAAAAAGGCCCCAGCTGAGGAAACCTCATCTACAGTATCCTTAGAATCCTTTGCCTGCAGTTTGGCCAAAACAATTGAGATGGATGCAAAAATTAGCTTGTTTGGAGAAGATGCATTGCGTACCCTGCCTGGGAATTCTGGGATGAACCGAGGCAACAGAAGTCATGCCATCCAGAAGCAAAGGCTTGTACTGCAAAGTATCGAGGAAGGAACCACATGACCTTCTACTCAATAATACATGCACAGTAATCATAAGGAGGCCTTGACCGAGAAAGTATTCATAAAGCATGTATTTCAGGCAAAGGGAAATCCATTACTGGTGCCATCTCCTTTTCTCCGCCACTTTCATATATTAGAGAGCAGAATGACCTCTCTAGCGCTGTATAGTAAAATTTGCTCTTTGCCTACACTAAGTGTTAAAGAGGCTTTGTCAGCATGATCAACCCTATTAAACCAGACATAGTGCCTGGTAGGGCTCATCATGATGATTAAAACAATACCTTTCTTTTGTCTGTATGCTAAACATCTGCAGAAATGTCTGCGTTTGTATTCATATGCAAATGAGCACGTTTGGGCATCAGGGGGCGGGGCTGAACCCTTGGAGCAGTAATATGTAAGCTTTCTGAGCAGATTTCAATGTGATAATGCAATGGTATGTCATTTATATATGTACATGCTAGGAGACAGATCTAGGACACAGTTCTGCCCTCAGCATGCTCATGTCTAGTCCTGTCAGAGGGGAGTGTGCAGAGCTCAGGGGGTGTTACAAAGCAGTGCTCCAAGGGTACAGCCCTGCACCCTGGTGCTCAAACTTGCTTATTTGCATATGAATACAAATGCAGATATCTCTGCATCTATGTAGCATACAGACAAAAGAAAGGTATAGTTTTAATCAGTATAATAAGTCCTACCAGGCAATATGCCTAGTTTAATTGGGTTCATCATGCTGACAGAGCCTCATTAAGCTTTTTTCACATTAGCGATAAAATCTTCCGGCATGCTGTTTCGGCAGAGGAACAGCCTGCCAGAGTTCTTTGTATCCAGCATAGCCGGATACTACCTTCCCCTGTCAGAGCACATTCACCATAATGGGATCCCACCTGTTTCTGTCAGTAGTGCCAGGAGTCCCGGCACTAATGCTGGAAACAGGCCAGATCCCATTCTAGTCAATGGGCTCTGGCAAGGATAGGTAGTATCCGGCTACGCCGGACACGGTGAACTCCACCAGGCTGTTTCTCTGCCAGAACAGCATGCCAGAAGATTTTATCGCTAATGTGAAGGTAGCCTTATATACCAGTAGTATTGTATTGGAGACGATAATCCATTTTGTTACTTTTGTATGGGATTTTTACATTTTTGGTACTGGGTTTTGCTTTTTTAGATATAAACTCGTTTTAGTTTTCAATGAGCACAACACACTTTTTTTGTACTTCTTTTTTTTTTTTTTTCTAGTTTATACAAATACCGTGTTTTCTTTTTTTTATAACAATAGAGCTTTTTGTTTACATGTATTTATATTTTTTTTTATACCTACTTCATTAATTTTTTTAATATTTTCTGCCTTGAAAGTACTATTTTATTTTTATTTTTTTAGCAAGGAAAATTATTCAGAGTTTACACTACTTTTCATATGTAAGTGCTTGCTCGTGCCTCCATGGTGCTGTCAGTGACCTATAGATTTAGAAAGTCTAAAAGTCATTTGAGTTCGTCATCTGTATCTCCGTATTGAACTGAAGATTTTATTGCATTGGGCCAGAAGAACAGCTGGCAATTTGTCTTGAAATTAGGTACTTCATGAGCATTTCATTGCCAACAAAGTAAAAGTTTGGTTTAATACTAAAGCTGCTAGTAATAGTATGTGTGAGAATATATATATATTACACACACAAATGCAGATAGAGCAGCAGCACAGTCAGATGGTGTGAACAGGGTGCAATTCCTCTAGGAAGGCAGGCTTCTCCTCCACTGTAAATATGTCCAAAGAACGAGGCAGCACAAATGCGTGAAAGGGTGAAGACCCCAAACTTTAATCCCCAGGCAAAGCTTGACAAAGGCCTCTTTGAGTAGGCTGAAACGTTGCCTGGGGATTAAAGTTTGGGGTATTCACCTTTTTACGCATTTTGGAGTGCTGCCTCGTTCTTTGGACATATGTATGTATATATATTTATATATTCCCGTCCATAATGTGCCAAATTTGGATTTAGATCATATTCACAACTTCCTAATTCATCTGAATGGAGCTGGCGTGAATCCAACCCTAGGGTAAATCTGATTAGACATTTGGGTGCCAGTCATTAAACCTTTGATCTTAAATCTGTGTCCTAAATGGCTCTGCTTTTGAAAGATCATATGGTTATGGGTTCTACTTGGTATAATGGTAAGAGGTTAAAACCTTTGAAGGGTGAATTTAAGGACCCCTGGTCTTAAAGTAAGTAGGTGTGGATTTTTCACAAATCTGTATTTCCATTTAGTGATGAAGTAAATGTGGAATTTCCACTTTAGCTGAGCTGCCAGTAATTATACACTTTACACATTCAGTAGCTGTCGGCTGAAAATTGGGAGAACAAAAGGTTCAGGTGAAAATATTCATTTCGCCCGATCCTTCTCTCTTCCGACATCATCCGTCGTACACATACACATTAGACTGTTTTCTGAACCCACGATACACTAATGTAAATGGGGGCATTTATATCATTGCCGGATAACCATAGCATTCCTAAGAACATTCCAGGTATTACTGAACCAGGAAAGATATAGCTTGTTTATGCGCAATGTTTGTGCGTATGCTTTTAGTGTCTTATAAAACCCGCCAGGACTGCTGACTGTCAGACGGTGCCCCCTAGCTATCAAATCGGAGTGGTAAAATTTCTAATTTAATCAGTATTAATTCAGCTAGAAATATTGGGTGATACATTTCAAATTTATGTTTTTATGCTCTGTTTCCAAGATAGTGGACAGAGAGTTACTGCACTTACCACCCGGGTGCTGTCCAAGGACAGCGCTCAGACTGAACACTGGCCCATTCAATTGAACACAAGTTCTATATTTGTATAACATATGGCTCTATTCACATCACAGTCTAGTTTTACGATTGGTGCGTGCGCTGGTCCGTGATGCCCTGACTTATACCTCTGAATACCATACATTGGCATATGTTGGCCAAAGGGTCACAAAAAATATACAGTAACACATGGTATGCATTTCTTTGCTTAATCCCTCTGCACAGAAAATGCATTTAGTCCAGCTGAAAATAAAAGTATGCTGGTGTGCGTCAGATAAGTGGGGCCCAGTGTGAGCATAGCCTTAGATGGGTATTTCTAATATAGCGTATTGCAAGGGTATGCCATTAATTTATGATCCGTGGGAATCGCACTGATCCTCATAACGAAGGGTCCCCATCGTTGCTGTATAGCTGCGGCCTTTGTAAGTTATTCGTGCAGAGAGACACTCCTCTTTGCTGTGCATGGAACTGCAGCATTCACTTGACTGGAATTGTGCTGCTAGGATGCCGCTGTGTAGGGGAGATCAGATCTACACCACTTAATTTGCAGGATTGATGGGGATTCCAAAGGGCAGATCCCCCACACATCATAAGGGGATGGCATATCCTAGTAATATCCCACTACTTTACATGTTGAGAATAAAATATATTAAATACAGCAGTGTGTAATGAGGAATGGAATGACATCACTTCTGCTAAACTGCTCCTCCAGTTTTCTTCTTGCGTAGTGCTAATACAGATATGCTGTCACTTTATTATTGGTGGGAGTTGGACTTTTTAGGACCCCTGCCAATCCGGAGAATCGGACCACAACATTGGTCTAGTGCTCTGTCCCCTTCTGAGTTTGCTCTTAGTAAGTACTCACTGAAATGGGGCTGCGCTGTAGTTTCCTGTACGTCACATGGCAGGGGCACCACTGTGTAGGGAAAACCAGTGAAGGGGCTGCTGCATAACATTAGCTGTGTCCCCTTAAAGGGGTTTTCAGTTAATAATTATTTTTAAGCAAGTGCCTGCAGCCTGCCTGCTGAAACAGAAGGTCCCCTTATCTGCTCCCCACCACTCTGCTCCATCGCGCTACCTCCGCAGACTCCATCTACTGATCTTCGCACTGTCTACATCTGGTTTTGCATGGGCATGGTCAAATGCACCGCTCCAGCCAATGACTGGCTGCAGCGATGATGTGGCCACAAGCAGCATGTTATCGTTGAAGCCAGTCATTGGCTGGAGCCGTGCATGTGACCATGTCCATGCACCACTGGCTATAAACAGGGTGGGGATCGGAGGAGCAGGTAAGTATGAATCTTCTGTTTCAGCAGGCAGGCTGATTGCACTTACCTAAAAATCCATTATAACCGCAAGGTTTTTTTGTTTTTTGTAAGAAACATTTATCACTTATCCACAGGGCAGGTAATAAATGTATGATTACTCAGGGTTCGAAGGCTGGGACCCCCACTGATGATGAGAACAGGGTTCTCCATGTCTCCTTTGTGACTGGAGCTGTTGCGCACGTGATGATTTTATTTTGCCATACCAATTTGTAGAAGAAAAAAAAAGACATGGATCGCACAGCCTTGTTATGCTTCTCAGCATAGTTAATAAACTTCTCTTTTGAGGCACTTAGTATACATTTTAATCAAAGTGCATAGGCCCACTCACCATGTCAAGGTGGCCTCTTCTGAATTGAGGCAGCACCACATGGCATCTGCAGGTGGTAAGACCCAGCAGCCCAAGATCACCCCTGCTTGACTAAGCCCCTGTGGCACCTGGCCCCACCAACCCACAAGCACAGTATTGCAACAACAGCCACCATGCACCATCATGGTATTTCATTTTACCATACCTATAGTGTATTATTAAATATGTATTTCAGAACAACATAGACAGACATTTTCTGGGCTGCAATGTTGTGGTGATAAGCAATTGTTTGCTCTCTGGTTGGCATATTTTTGTTCTGGCACCATCCACTGTGCATCAAGGCAGAGTTCCTCACTGCATTACCAGCTATCTCTATGCTAAGAAATGACTACATTGTTTAAAGTATTACAAATGTAGATTGCAATATATTGCTTCCTTTACATTGCCTACTTGTTGGGCAGATAATTGAGAATAAATGTTCGTATGCTCGTTCCCAATAATCTGCCCGTGTAATGATGCCAATGAATGAGAAAAACGCTCTTTCATCAGGTGAAATAATTGTTTGTGCGGACACATCAATCATCGTTTCTGTGCACCAGATCTTTCCGTATAAACAGAAACAATGAATTTGTATGAGGAGGAATGATAGCAGTGGCCATCTATTGCCCTCACACAGTGGAGGTGATCATTGCCTCCACTGACAAGCAGGCAATTGTCAGCAAGGAAAACTTCCTTCCCGATAATTGCCTGCCAGTCAGCACAGTGTAAACGCGCCTTTACATGCTTCATCCCTCTTTACTTGACTTCTGCAGAGTACAGAACCAGTGCCCGAGTACAAGGTTAGGTTTTCATGGTACAGTTTTATGGACTGGAGAAGGCTTTGAACATTCATTATTCAATCAGTAAAGATGGCCATAAGTACAGAGATATGGCCGTAGTTAGCAGGATGTCTAGAAGTGTCCACAGTTCTTCACTTTCAGTCATTGTAATCATAAAGTGTCAGTTCCTCCACTGAGCTCATGAAAAAAAAAAAAAACATTTTCTTGCATGTAGAAAGTAATCTTCGGCAGAGTAGGTGACTGAAGATCCAGTGGAAAAATCTGCGTTTTTTGCTGTATTTCAACACCAAAAAACGCATGTGGTTTTTGCTGCGGAAAAGCCAGCAGATTTCCCCCTCTCCATTGAAAAGGGAGAAATCCACTGTATAAATTGACATGCTGCAGATTTCAAATCTGCAATACCGCAGTTTTGCTGCTGCGTTTTATTTTACGCAGCATGTGGAGGAGAAGTCTGAAATTCTCATCCACCTTGCTGGTAGCTGTGGATTTGCCGCATGAAAAGCTGCAGCAGGGGTGAACAAAATGCTGTAGATTTTAAAGGTACACTACTCCAGACCACTTTCTCTTTTCAGTGGACCAGTAATAGACGTCAATAGAAGACAACCCAAATTGGTCATGTTGGCTATTTGGTTCCTGAGTTTAGTTTAGCAATATGAGTAGGGATGAGCGAACTTGTGTTTTCATGTTCGGCGTACAAGGTCCGGGTTATCTAAGAATTCCGATATGGATTCCACTGCCACGGACCATAACTTATGATCCGTGGTAGCGGAATCCATAACAGAATTCTTAGAGAACCCAAACCTTGTACGCCGAACCTGAAAACACAAGTTCGCTCATCACTAAATATGAGACCTTGGCACCAGTGTCTGTGTGTATGGTACCTTCCCCCACCCCACCGGTTGCATTTTATAGCAGACTGTAAATGAACGGCAATCACCAAAGGAAATATGGTAAAGTCTGTAGTGGGCTTCCCAGAATTCTGCAACATCTGTAATTTAGCTCCTAGTCCTAAAACCAAACATGATCTGTCACCGATTTTTAACATCTGCTCCTGCCTCCTAAATTAATTTTCAAGCTCTGTACATGCTACTTATACAAATGTGAAGATCTTCAGCCCTGTATACATGCCCTTACATAAAGGGAACCGGTCACCATGAAAATGCACTGCATTCTACAGGCAGCATGTCATCTAGCAGGAGAATACACAGGTTGATAAATCTTTGTGAGAAAAGATTCAGTATAGCTTGCAATTTAATCGGTTAAATCTCTGATCTCCTATCAGTGATTTCTAGCTATCTCTGTATACACAGTCATAGAGGGAACACCGTCAATCAGCCTCGTTGACTTCAAAGCCAAGAATGAGCAGTATTATAAATGAATAAATTACAAATAATACTAAATCTTTTCAGAAAAGACTATGGGGGATACCGGGATTGATCAAGACCACTTCACTTTAGCACTTGAGAGTTTTCCTGTTAGGCTGCTCAGCCATGATGGCATATCATAGGCAGGATACCATCTATTCTAGAGCAGTGTAGTGAGGCCTTTCCCCCTCAACCCCCTAGGCAGCTCTGCAAGTGAAGTTGACCAGTCCTGCGCACATTCTCGGACAGACGGCTATTTTAAATCTTTGCCGGAGAACCCCTTTAAGGTGACTACAAGAACACACCACAACCACATACGTGCAATGCTTTGGATATAGTTATTTTGCTCATTCAGAATGACCTACAGCTGTGGGAAGATGTCACAGTCAGCCATATACAAGGTAGAGTTGGTGGCTGTTGCTACCAGGATCTTTCATCTTCTGTCAAAGTCTAATTCACATGACATTGTAGGTCTTCAAATAAGTTTTTTGCAGGTTGACAGAATTCAATGAGGGGACTCCAAACAAGAACTAGATCTAAAGTGGTTTGGTATTAATGGATTGTTACATGAGTATGTTATTGTTGCCTTATATTTTATAAGTACTTTTGAATTATGTATTTTTGGCTGCCAAGTTTGAACGGTGTGTTTTGTATTACATTTGTTTGCATGTAGTTTGGTTTTTACGTACTGTACCTGTAAATATGTGCACATTTCAGAGCATTCCAAATGCATCATTTTATTTCTTAATAAAACATGTTTTGTACTTTACAAATGTTCGGCTTTTTATTGTAAACCAGTAAGAGCAGTATGAAAAAAAAATGAAATTTCATGGAAAATCTCAAGGCACTCTTCTGTGCTCTAAGATGTTTTCTAGAATTTTGATATTGATGACCTATCTTTAGGCTAGACCATCAGTATGAGGCTGGCTAAGGTTCGACTACCGCATCCCTGAAGATAAGCTATTCGAGAGCAGCTCCTGTGCTGGACGTAGGCAGAAAACTGCACAAATCTGTCTATGGTGCATCGGAGGATGCTGGTTTCTGCAGTGCTGGTCTGGTTCGAGTGAATAGGAGAAGCAGTGCAGTATTCAGTTCCATCCACTACACAGTGGACAGAGCTGTGCAGTTCTGGTGCCCATGCTACTCACAACCAGCTGATTGGTGGCAATTTGAGGCGACGGACCCCCACCTATGTGATATTGATGGTCTATCCTGAGGATAGGCCATTGATATCAAAATTCTACAATAACCCCTTGAATCATTGTCTGAGATCATAAAAATAATTGGTCAAAGGCCTGCATTGTGACAGAAAAATTAAAGGAGTTTTACAACTCTTTGTACATCAGCATCTGATCGGTGGGGTTTGACACCTAATACCCCTGCCGATCAGCTGTTTGAGAAGGCCCCCGATGCACCTCTCAGAGCCGCAGCCTTCTCGCCTCTTACACTAGGCCTGGGGCATCATGGCCACGTTGGCCCACGCACACTTGAAAGGGGCTGACCTGTGCCTAGGCCATGTGACCAATGGTTGTGACATTGGCCTAGGGTTAATAGCAAGAAGGTTGTGGTGCCTTCTCAAACGGCTGATCAGTGGGGGTCCCAGGTGTTGGACCCGCACCGATCATATACTGATGAGCTATCTGGAGGATAGGTATTCAGTTACAAAGAGTTGGATAACCCCTTAAACTAATGCTTACTTCTTAAATCCCCTGTAGCTCCAGCACTGCTGCTCCATTGCTCCTCACCGGTATTTATTTACTTGGCTGCAGTTATGACTTGTAAGGCTTCAGAATGATCCAGTGATATGGTTGCAGCCATCACGTGTGGACATGCATATTATTGCTGCAGCCAAGTAAACAAATTCCAGCATGGATCGAACAGGTTTGCATTGGTTCTTTATTTTATCACATTGCCTGCCTTTACCAATTTTATTATGGTCTTGGATGACCCTTTAAGTGATCTGCCCAATTGCATCCTACTTGTTTCACCTTCTCGTAAACTTTTAATACCATTATTAAACTTGCCAATATATATTAAAGGGGTTATCCCATGATTCATGTAAAAAATTAAAATCATACATCATGTAGTACATGACTGTCTCTTTCAAACAACGCTAGACCCAGCCCTGTACCTCACATGGAGCCAGAGATCTCCACATTCATTCCTCTGCTAGATTTATATCAAGCTGACAGCTCAAGGGGAGTGTCCTTTCTGCTGCAGCTCAGGAGGCGTGTCCATTCTGCTGCAGCTCAGGAGGCGTGTCCATTCTGCTGCAGCTCAGGGGGTGTGTCCATTCTGCTGGAGCTCAGGGGGGGTGTCCATTCTGCTGGAGCTCAGGGGGGGTGTCCATTCTGCTGGAGCTCAGGGGGGGTGTCCATTCTGCTGGAGCTCAGGGGGTGGGTCCATTCTGCTGGAGCTCAGGGGGTGGGTCCATTCTGCTGGAGCTCAGGGGGTGGGTCCATTCTGCTGGAGCTCTCTCCCGATCACAGCTCAGGAGGTGTGTCTCAGCTTCCGATCACAGCGCAGGAGGCAGTTGAAGGATGAAACTGAGCATGTGCGGCCATCTCAGTGGGCCGAAAAAAGAAGTAAGAAAAAGAACAAACAGCAGCTGGCACTATACAGATAGATTTTACTGAATAACTCAGTGACTATACTACATTTTTAATTACATGCAATTACAAAAGTATTCAGATACAGGTGCTGGTTTGAAAACTAGAATATTTTTCGTGAGAACCTCTTTAAAAGTATAACTAAGCCTCCCCTCCCAAGTCTCTGGAGCAGTAGCTCACTTCACTAAGGGCTCATGCACACAATATTTTTTTCCCCACTTTTAAAGATGACCGCATGCTGACCCATTCAATTCAATGGGACGATGCATACATCCGCAAAACTACCTCAGGTACTAAAATGCCGTGTAATATGGTACCAGCAAGGTGCATATGTGTATATTAAATACATTTTCAGATTATTATTTTTTTCTGTGCAGATCTGCATCATGTCAATTATGTTTGCGGTTTTAGCAGTGGATTTCCCCCTTTTCCAATGAAGAGTAAGGTCTGCAGCAAAACCACATCTAATCCGCACCAATTTGGCTGCGGCTATGTTGCAGAAATGCACATAAGTCCGCACGGAAATTTGTGCGGATCTTATGTGCATTTACCCGCACTTGTGTGCAGGCAGCCTGGACCTGAGCAATAAGGTCCATTCGGTTCCAGTGTGTTTTAATGTGCAGCTAAACCTACAGTCACTTATGGCTTGTTTTCCTAACCTCATTGTCTTGTCTGCTGCCTATCCTGACCTCCATCTGATCTCTGCTTAAGGGCTCATCCACATTTTTTGCGGCTCAGATGCGGACCCATTCACTTCAATGGGGCTGCAAAAAGATGCGGACAGCCCTCCGTGTGCTGTCCGCGTCCGTTGCTCCGTTCCGTGGCCCCACAAAAAGAATAGAACATATCCTATTCTTGTCTGTTTTGTGGACAAGAATAGGCATTTCTATCATGGGCCACCCATTCTGTTCCTCAAATTGCGGAATGCACACAGCCAGCATCTGTGTTTTGCAGATCCGCAATCTGTAGACCGCAAAAGCACGGTGCGGTCGTATGCATGAGCCCTTAGGGTATGGGCACTAGTGTGCGTTTCAGTGCTGATAGCCTGCAGATTTGCCCTTGGCTAAATCTGGAATCAATGGCAGAAATCCACAACATAAACTGATACACTTCAGATTTTGTTGCTGGAAATGTCTGCAGTGCTTAAATGAGATTTGTTAAAACCGAATCCCCTTTCCTGCTTCCAGGATTTTTTTGCAATATTCCGATATAAAAAAAATCTGCAGCATTAAAGGGAACCTGTCACGTTGAATCGGGTGTCTGAGCTGCAGGCAGCATGTTATAGAGCACAAGGAGCTGAGCAGATAGATATTTAGTTTTATGGGGAAAGATTCAGTAAAACGTATTATTTTTCATTTAATTTCCTGTTCATTTTGGGCTTTGAAGTCAAGGAGGCGGTCTTATCAGAGATTGACAGCTACCTCTGTATACACAGTCATAGAGAACAGGCTGTCAGTCACTGATAGGACCACCTCCTTGACTTAAAAGACCAGAATCAGCTCCTCCTGCTCTATAAAATGCTGCCTATAGATTGATTTGCATTTTCATGTTGACAGGTTCCCTTTAGGGCTGCGCCCATCCGGCAACAAGTGTCTAATTATTGTCAATGGAGTTGCAGTGCATCATATGATCTGCTGTGACATGACACTCTCAAAAATCCAACAGATTGTTGGTTCGAGGTCACTAGTTGCACGAGCCTTTGCTATCAGATACCATTATCTGTGTGACTGCGACTGGAGACTGTGACAGCCAAATCAAAGCCCTAAAATAGTCATCAGCCAAATTTGCAGACTAGTCAAACAAATGTTTTTTGTCGCACACGTTTTCTGAGACTTGCGGTTGCACGAAACCGGTGGCTGCACCATTGTAGCTATGTTTGAATACTCCCTGTGGCGGCAGGTATCTCTTGTAGTTGTTCTTTAGAGGCATTCCGTTATTCGTTCCGTCATAATAGAAGTCTATGGCCTGCATAACGGATCCGTCCGGTTTCTGTTGTGCAGGAGGGGACTAGACGAATCCGTTATGCTGGCCATAGACTATTATAACGGATTGCCTTTAAAGGCATTCCGTTATGCATTCCATTATGGAATTGTGTTATGGTCTGTGATAACGGAATCCATAACGCAATTCAGTAAAAACCACAACACGAACCAGCAAACGAATTTCAAAAAATAAAATTCGATCATCCCTAATATGATATCTAAAAAAATGATGAGTAGCAGAGGCCGGGTGGATATGTCATGTAATGATGCCGTTAGCTGTTAGTCATCATGTGGTTCTCATTCAGGTTACAAGTTTACTTCAAATATTCTAAATGTCCAAAGGTAATAACTAATGGTATCGATTACGTAAAGCTAAAGAAAGTGAAGTCTTATGTCTCGAAAACTGTATCATGATTATTTTTTTACGTTATGTACAGTAACTGCCCACACATGTATTGTTTTAATAAACAGTAAGATAAAGGGGTTATCCTAGAAAAGATAAAGACCTATGTTCAGGATAGGTCATCATTATCACATCGGCTGGGTTCTGAATCCCATCGATCAGCTGTTTCAGGGAGCCGCTGCCCACACCGGGTCTCCGGTGAGCACTGCAGGCTCCCAAGCAAAGCGTTCTACATAGACCTGAATGGGGCTGAGCTGCAACTAGGCCACATGACCGATGTACGGTGACGTCGCTGGCCTAGGAAGAGGCTGCCGTGCTCATGGAATGCCTGGCCTTTCCCCCACTGAAACAGCCACAGGTTGGTAGACGGCTGGGTTAGATGGTAGAGGGGAATGGCAGAAAAGTAGTTACAGAACTAATCTGGGTTCATTTTCTATGTATCTAATACAAGGAACAAAGAATAAAGATAAAAAGCCATAGAAAGTATTTTATTTTAGCTTGTACATAATTTGTTATATTTCTTACATTCCTACATTCGATTCCCAACCTGCATGCCACAGAGAAAATATAAAGTAAAAAAAGGGGATCTGCAAGCCCCATGGACATCACATGGAGTAAGAAAACAAAACCCCAAAAAACCTAAAAGAACTCATTGGGACTCACTAGTTCAGCCATAAATGGAGGAGCTGTCTATCCAAACAGGTCATTGAAAAAGGAAACCTGGGATGTGTCTGGCTTCCATTAAAAACACAAACTCCACTTTTTGATTCACTAGCTTGACCTTGTATAAGATCTTGTAAAGATATAAATGGTAATAATATGTGCGTATTGGAAAATGTAATCTATCTGAGCTGGCATTCATTTCATTTACTTATGACATCATACAACATACTAGGAATTCTAAAAATTTTACGACAACATTTAGCTTGTATGTAATTAACATGATAAGTGGTCATTGTTGTGCTTTTATATCTGTACTATTTGGCATAAGGATATTTCTTATTTTGTCCCAGAAAATCTTTAGGCAGCCGCTGAGTTGCCGGCCATTGCAGTGTGAAGGTAGCCATAAAGCAATATATATCAGAACTTCTACAAACAATCATACAAGCAAAGGCAGAAACTGAAATAGAAATCTGGTTTTGTAACATTCAGTATCGATTGTAGATCGTGTTAGGGCTTTCTCTAGAAGTTTTCAAATTCGCAGTCAAAATCTGTCATTCGACAAACGATATATTTCCATTGGCGATCCCTAGAAGATAGTATTTATAGATGAAAAGTTAATTTACAGAAGACTTATCAATAGTAACCAAAATATATTTATAATACAAATCTAATTGAAATAATCTCAATTATTGATAATCCATTCTCTTAAGGAGCCATTCACATGGCGTTCTTTGCAGGCTGAATTCGGCTCAGGCAGTGGTGCGGAAACTGCCTCCTATTGCCTTCAAAGAGACGCCGCCCCGCCATTCATGTGGTCGCAGTTTATTGCCCAAACTGCACCAATAAAGGACATGTCCTTTCTTGGCCTCTCAATGAAAACGGTGTCAGTGCTGCTGCCCAGAGTCTTTTTGTTGCTGAATCCGTGCCAAATTCAGCCTGTATAAAATGCTGCTTGGATGGCCCCTTAGAGTTTAGGAAATGGCGATTAAAAGCCCTCACCAGTAATATGTTTGGATCGATATATAATCTTAAAGGGGTTGCCCAGCCACTTAAAATAAAAAAAACCTGAATGGTGTAAAATAATAAAAGTTATCCTTACCTAACCAATTACAAGCCACATCCGTGATCCACTACATCCTGTGGTAGGCTGCAGTGGTCACAAATCTGTATCGAGAAGGACCAGGAAGCGGCGGCGATCATTAATTTGGTTTACTGTGCTGTAGAAAAAATCACCCACCTGCCACTTTGTTACCGTGCCAAGTGATCCATGCTCCTTCCAGTCCTCGGGGTCTCATGTGCTGCTAAGGCCAATCACTTGCCTCAGCGATGACATGTCACCTAGCGGCATGTGAATGGCCTCAGAGACATACGTGACCCTGTCCAGAAGTTTACAGGCCCTCTGCACTGTAAGGAAGAGGTGAGGAGCAGGTGACTGTATTTTTTTGTCAGCAGAATTGTACAGTAGCTATGAAGCTGGCTGACCTGTTCCATGTGTACTTGGCAGAAGAAGACATCTGTGTTGGTCCTGTGTTCATATGTACCTGTATTGTAATCTATGTTAATGAGCCTCTAGGAGCAATGGGGGTGTTGCAGTTACACCTAGAGGCTTTGCTCTCTCTGCAACCTCTGCGTCCTCTCCACTTTGATTGACAGGACAAGGTGTGATCCCATTTTCACTGCCTAGTCATGCCAAAACAAAGTGCAGAAGGCCGGGCAGTTGCAGAGAGAGCACAGCATCTAGGTGTAACGGCAATGCCCTCATTGCTCCTAGAGGCTCATTTGCACAATTTAAAACATAATTTTTCTCAGCAATGCGGGCACATATGAACATGGGGCCAACACAGATGCCTTCACCTGCCAAGCGCACATGTAACAGGTCAGCCAGTTTCATAGGTAGTGATGAGCGGCAGGGGCAATATTAGAATTTGCGATATTTCGCAAATATTTGGGCGAATATTCGTTAGTTTCTTGATTGCGAAAATCGGCAATGTAATATTCGCGTAATGCACGCGCAATACAGGCGTGGGTCACTTTTGCAAAATTTTTTAAGCTGCTAGAAGTCTCCTGAGACTGGAGAAAATGGTTGGCACGGCAGAACATTACAATAGCTTTATATGCAGATAGAGTGCTCCAATATATTCGCGATTGTGCAAATCGGCAATTAATGATGGGCATATTTTGGCGCAATATGTGCAACTTCACATTTTAGCAGGTCTGACTATATATTACTGATTGGTACACTAAGTATTGTTGTGAACTTGTGACATCACAGAACCTAACACCCTGCACTGGAACCTATCAGCTACACTATATCGGGATATAACCTACACTGACTATCTCCCACTAACTATCTGTATTATATATAAGCTAACTAACTAACTATCTAATGTAATGAGTGGAAAGCACGGAGCACAGCGATGACACTGCTGTTCCTCTCAGATCTGCAAAATACTGCATACAAGGGCTGCTGGGGAAGTTCTTATATAGTAAGGGGTAGGCAACTTTCCTATTGGCTGCTAGGGATGTTGCTAAGCTCTGACAAAGACATTGCAGCCTTCTCATTGGCCCACAAGCAAGAAGCAGGGAGGGATCATGGGTTCAGATGAAAAAAAAATCTAGAATATTCATGAATACGAACATATAGCATTATATTCTAAATCTTCGCGAATTCTCAAAGTGGTGATAATTGCGATTAAAATTTAATATTCGCACCCTACACTATTTATAGGTGCAAATCTGCCGACAGATGCTCTTTAAAAAGGGGTATAAAGCTGGACAACCCCTCTAAGGCATTACTTCTTTCATTTTACACCATTTGGAGCATTTTTTCAAAGAAGCCGGATAACCTCTTTGAGTGCAATATAGCAGATACGATATTGATAAACCTGACATGACTATGGTATTGTCGACTCGCTCTCTCCTCCTAGCTGCCACCACCCCCCCCAACTTTCCTTAATCCCAAGAAAGACATTAACCCAAATGTGGATTTAGTTGGCCACAGCAGCCATTTTATTAACAAAAACAACATAAATAACATAAATACCATAAATAACATATAACATCCCCAAAGGTCTTCTTTCCTTAAAGGCGTTATCCCATCAAAAGGATCATAGTTTAATTTATCCACACTGCGACAATGATCATTTTACTAAATATAATGTTTAAGCCAATTCCTACCCTTCTCGCTAAAAACCTCCCCCTTTTACCTCATTGTTGTACTGTGTCCTCCCTTAGTTACGGCTACCTTTCGCCAGCCGAATGCAATGGCCGCGCATGCGCGGTGAGCGAAACCACCTTGATCCAGTGTGTGGCTGCATTTCTTCCATGAACGCACACGCCGCCGGCCGGGCATGCGCAGTTCTTCATTCCCTTGTGCTGCTTCTGAAACAGAGCCGCGCATGCTCTGTTTTTAGCGCAACACAAGTGCGGTAGTAATTATTGTGCCAGCAAGTCCGTAATGCAGGACGTGAGAGGGTAGAGAAAGCGCTGCAGCGTCTCCCAGAGTGAAGTTCGGCTATAACGGGAGCGCGCATGCAAGTAAGGGAGGCGGAGTCAACTGATCAGCAGAGCGCTGGCGAGCTGCCCATCAATAGAAAGGACAACGCCCCAGGAAATAAGCGTTAGCACAGAGCGAACAGGAGACGCTGCGATGAAATTAGAAGGTGGGATAACCCCTTTAAGGCCCCCGAACGACCCCAAAACATTCCTAAACGGGGAGGGTCCTTGGAGCCCCAAAACCTGGCGGAAATCTGCCCCGCCCCTCAACTAAATTACCTCTAGCTGTATAGCCGCCAGCTCAGAGGCAGAACTGTGCAAACCTGCGCTACACCTGGGCAGATTCCGCCACAATGCAAGGTGTGAACCCTCACCTCCTTGCATCCCGCCACACCCGAAGCGCCACCTCAATCCCATCCTGCAGCGCTGAGCACCACAAATCGATGCCCACTGCATTAAGATGCACTCCGTCCGCCCGCCAAAAAGCCCCCTCCCCATCCTCGAACTCCCTGTGCCGCACTGCCACTCCCCCATTCCTGACCAAAAACCGAGCCACCGCCTGATTTACCTTAATTCGGGCCTTATTGACTCTTTCTACCGACCTCGCGTCCCTCCACCTCTTCCTCAGCACGATATCTGACCACACCGTCACGACCCCCGGGAACTGCATCCACAATCTTAACAAATCAAACTTGATGTCCTTAATAAGCTCTCTAAACGGGAGCACCCCTAAGTCGTTCCCTCCCACATGCAAAACTAAAATCACAGGAGCCTCATCTAGCCGTGCAAACCTATAAAACTCTGGCAGAACCCTACTCCACACCATACCTCGATGGCCCAGCCAGCATATCACCGCCTCACATCTCTGAAACCCCAACTGCCTGCCGTCCGGTTGGACCGCTGCGCATAAAGCCCCTCAAAGCACCCAAAATCCCCCCCCAAAATACTCAGACCCCGTTAGGGTCAAGCCGTATGTATGAACGAAAACAGATTTCCAACTCCCGATGCAACGGATCACCTCGTCCCCAGACCCCTCCTCGCTGCCCCAATCCAAAACTAATGCCCCCCAAAAAGCAACGGATCCAGCTCCAAACCCCCCAAACAAACCCTAAAAAACGAAATAAATTGAAAACACGACAGAAACGTCCCTTCTTTATGTACCAACAACGACTGACCTAAAACCCCCTGTAAACCAAAATCCCGGAGACACCTCACCAGGCAAGTGTTCGACCCCCGGACCTCAAACAAAACCACCCTGCAACCCCTGCCCAACTGGTCCGTCTTTGACCTGCGGATAACAAACTCCACCCTATCCTGATATAGGTCCAGGTTCTCTCTATGCAATCCCCCAGCCCGGACCCTGCTGGGGCTAACCTATTCGCCCAACCGCAAAGCCCCCAAAAAAGCAAAAGAAAAGGCCAAATTAAACAATCCCACTTCTGCTGCAATCATGGAAACCAGGCATAACCGCGCAAACAATTGGGCCAAAAGCTGAAACAAAACCGTCCGTCGAATGTCCGACGCCATGCTCGGCTGCCTCCAACCCTTCAAAGCCTGCAACACCAAAAATGACTTTGACACATCCCGCATGCCCCTACACCTACACCCAAAAGCCACCCCCGCCATCAAACTCGTGATACGAGACACCGACCATCCTTCCTCCCTACAATGCCCCAACAGCAACAAGACCTCATCCTCTAACCCCTCCCCCCTTAAACTCTGCTTCCAAGACTCCCAAAAAACCCACGCCCTCTCATAGGCAGCCCATGTACCACCTGCCAATGACCCCCGCAACAAATCCTCTACAGACCGAATGGCAGATTCCACAACTCCAGCGGGCATATCACTCCCTGCTAGTCCACCTCCGGTGCCAGCTCCCAAAAGCGATCCCACTGCAAACGAGATAAAGCATCCGCAATTGAATTGCTGACCCCAGGCACATGAGAAGCCACAATCCACACATTCAATGACAAACAAACTAATATCAAATGCTGTAAAATCCAAACGACCAGAGGGGACCAGGCCGACAAGCGATTAATGGCTTCCACCACCACCAAGTTATCGCAATGGAAACACACTTTCCGATTCTTGAAGGATGCGCCCCACACTGACACCGCCACCACTATCGGGAAAAGTTCTAGCAGAGCCATATTCTTCACCCAGCCTTCCGCCTTCTATTGTTCAGGCCCCACCCCCGCACACCAATGCCCTTGAAAATAAGCCCCAAATCCAATGCCCCTGGCCGCATCCGTAAACAATTCAAAATCCGCAGCAACCACCTTGTCCGCCATCCACAACGACTTACCATTGTAATGATCCAAAAAGGAATCCCAGACACGCAAATCCCCTCGCAGCTCCATACCTAGCCGAATAAAGTGATGCAGAGCCCGGGCTCTTGCTGTTGCCCGTGCCAAGCGCAGTCAAAAAATCCTGCCCATGGGCACGATACGGCACACAAAATTTAGTTTTCCCAAAAGTGATTGCAAGTCCCTCAGCTGTACACCCTGTACAGAATTATTAGGCAAATGAGTATTTTGACCACATCATCCTCTTTATGCATGTTGTCTTACTCCAAGCTGTATAGGCTCGAAAGCCTACTACCAATTAAGCACATTAGGTGATGTGCATCTCTGTAATGAGAAGGGGTGTGGTCTAATGACATCAACACCCTATATCAGGTGTGCATAATTATTAGGCAACTTTCTTTCTTCCTTTCCTTTGGCAAAATGGGTCAAAAGAAGGACTTGACAGGCTCAGAAAAGTCAAAAATAGTGAGATATCTTGCAGAGGGATGCAGCACTCTTAAAATTGCAAAGCCTCTGAAGCGTGATCATCGAACAATCAAGCGTTTCATTCAAAATAGTCAACAGGGTCGCAAGAAGCGTGTGGAAAAACCAAGGCGCAAAATAACTGCCCATGAACTGAGAAAAGTCAAGCGTGCAGCTGCCAAGATGCCACTTGCCACCAGTTTGGCCATATTTCAGAGCTGCAACATCACTGGAGTGCCCAAAAGCACAAGGTGTGCAATACTCAGAGACATGGCCAAGGTAAGAAAGGCTGAAAGACGACCACCACTGAACAAGACACACAAGCTGAAACGTCAAGACTGGGCCAAGAAATATCTCAAGACTGATTTTTCTAAGGTTTTATGGACTGATGAAATGAGAGTGAGTCTTGATGGGCCAGATGGATGGGCCCGTGGCTGGATTGGTAAAGGGCAGAGAGCTCCAGTCCGACTCAGACGCCAGCAAGGTGGAGGTGGAGTACTGGTTTGGGCTGGTATCATCAAAGATGAGCTTGTGGGGCCTTTTCGGGTTGAGGATGGAGTCAAGCTCAACTCCCAGTCCTACTGCCAGTTTCTGGAAGACACCTTCTTCAAGCAGTGGTACAGGAAGAAGTCTGCATCCTTCAAGAAAAACATGATTTTCATGCAGCACAATGCTCCATCACACGCGTCCAAGTACTCCACAGCGTGGCTGGCAAGAAAGGGTATAAAAGAAGAAAATCTAATGACATGGCCTCCTTGTTCACCTGATCTGAACCCCATTGAGAACCTGTGGTCCATCATCAAATGTGAGATTTACAAGGAGGGAAAACAGTACACCTCTCTGAACAGTGTCTGGGAGGCTGTGGTTGCTGCTGCACGCAATGTTGATGGTGAACAGATCAAAACACTGACAGAATCCATGGATGGCAGGCTTTTGAGTGTCCTTGCAAAGAAAGGTGGCTATATTGGTCACTGATTTGTTTTTGTTTTGTTTTTGAATGTCAGAAATGTATATTTGTGAATGTTGAGATGTTATATTGGTTTCACTGGTAAAAATAAATAATTGAAATGGGTATATATTTGTTTTTTGTTAAGTTGCCTAATAATTATGCACAGTAATAGTCACCTGCACACACAGATATCCCCCTAAAATAGCTAAAACTAAAAACAAACTAAAAACTACTTCCAAAAATATTCAGCTTTGATATTAATGAGTTTTTTGGGTTCATTGAGAACATGGTTGTTGTTCAATAATAAAATTAATCCTCAAAAATACAACTTGCCTAATAATTCTGCACTCCCTGTATCTTCCGCATGCCACTAGCAGCAGATACCACCCTCCGCAAATCCTCTAACTTATCAACCGGCAACCTGCACTCCATTGCAACCATATCGATGACAATACCCAGGAAACTTACAGCCGTAGTTGGCCTTTCCATCTTATCCCCAGCCAGCGGTACCCCAAACTGTCTCGCCATCTCCTCGAAAGAATGCAGCATAACCGAGCATCCGTTCGAGCCCGGTGGCCCAATAAACAGAAAATCATCCAAATAATGGATGATAACCGCTACCCCAACCAATCCCATGCCACCCATTGCTGAACTTCTCAAAATATGAGCACGAAATGGAGCAACCCATGGGCAGACATTGATCCACAAAAAAAACCCGTCCCAACAACAGCCCAACAGATACTGACAGTCAGGATGCACTGGCAACAACCGGAAGGCCGACTCAATATCAACCTTTGCCAGTAATGCCCCCTGACCATATTTGTGAACCCAACGAACTGCCTCGTCAAACGACGTATAAACTACTGAACACAACTCAGGCGCAATCCCATCATTAACCGAATACCCTTTGGGAAAATCCCCAAATCTTCTAGGATCCTTTTTTGAAACCACCCCTAAAGGAGAAAACCTCAAATCCGGCATCAGAGGACCTGCAAACGGGCCTGCCATGCGCCCCAACTCAACTTCCTTCTGCAACTTATCTGAGACTATACCCGGAAAATCCAACGCCGAAAGCAAATTCTTCCCCACCCCCACCGAACTTCTCCCTTCAATAAACAGGATACGAAAACCCTCCTGGAAGCCCGCCCTCAAAAACTTCGCCGCAACCTGGTCCTTATACTTATTTAGGAAGGGCTCCATCCCGATTAACTGAACGGGCGTCCGTCCCTTTTCCCAGCGCATCACCCCCGCCCTTCCCTTTTCTGCTCCGGAAACACAGAGCGGCTCCATGATTCCCCCCGCAAGATCAGCACTCATGCTTAAACTTGCACTTGTCCGACTGTCCGGAACCCCCGGCCCCCCGTGAAAGGACTGCCCTGCCCTAAACGGAGCTGTCATCCGCAACTACAGCACTATATCCTTGTGGTCCCACCTGATACTAGGACGCACCGCCTTGCGCTGACGAAACTGCTCGTCATAACGCAACCAAGCAAGCCCCCGTAAACCCCATACGCCTCCCCAATAGCGTCTAAATAACAAAAAAGGGCGGAACAATTCTCGGGCGCCTTTTCCCCTATAACACTGTCCAGGATCAGAAAGGCCTGCAACCAATTTGAGAACATACGCAGAATCAGACGATAACGCCGCTTATCCTCATCCTCCTTTTTCTTATCCTCCGTCCGTTCTCTATCCAGCTGAAAGCGCTCCAAAGAGAGTAGGGAAAAAATATCCACGTACTCCCCTTTCCAAATCTTCAAAGATAACATACACCTCGCCTTTGCCGCGTCATCCAAACGCGGTGCATCCCCATCCTTATTAGCGTCTACTCCCCTATCCTTATCACCTCCCGACTCCGCTGACGTCCTTCCAGCCCCGCCGCCACCACTACTACCGCCGCTCGCAGTCGTCCCCCCTGACCGAAGCTTCCCTCCCTTAAGACACCCCACGCCGCCAATGGCGACCCCGCCGTCGACCCAGGTGCCAATAAACCCCGCACCAACTCCCCTAACCCAGCCCAAAGCTACCTTAACCCCCCACCGGCCGCTGCCCCCGGGGTCCCCCCCACCCCTAGGGTGCCCATCATATTTGACAACGCCAAGGGGTTACCCCCTTATGACTCACCTGGCTGCACAGATGCTGTGACTCCGCCAGAAGGAACGCGAGCTTGAGGGTGTTGCGTGCAGTCGCCCCCCTGTCCTGAGATCCTCAGGAAATCCTCTGCAGAGATTTCTTCTCCTCCTGTAGCCCGGGCGCATAGTTCCACCGCCGTACCACTAGATGTCGCCAAAGCTCAGGAAGACAGGGAGCCAGCCCTGTGCTGCTCAGCCTGGGAAGAAGATGCCGAGCCTCCATCTTGGCCATGCCGTTCCTGCTGCTCACCGCTGCCATCTCTCCCTCGCTGGGCATCGGAACCTCTGCCTAGAGGTCCTGCCGCACCTGGTCCTGCTCCCTCCACCTCTACTGGAGAAGAAGAAGAAGGGGATCCTCTCCCCAGGCCTGGGTCCCGCCATGCTGCCGGATTTCTCCTGGCCTGTGCCCGCCTGGAACTAACCTGCCCCACTGCAGCACAAACTGGAGGGTCCCTGGAGGGGCTCCTCACTTTGCGCCGGACCCTCTGGGTCACCTCCGAGCTCAGGCGCGCCGGAGGCCTGGTCCTCCACGGCCGTTTTAGGGGGGACTGATCCCTTCACTGTGCCCACTAAAAATGGCCCTTTCCCGCCTTTGGTCCCCCCTTTTAACTATCTTCCCCCTCCTACCAGCCACTCCCCTCCCAGCACTGTCCTGAACGCCTTACCTGCCATTTTCTCCCCACTCCCTCCAAACCTATTCATGCAGGCCTCCCCTAGGCTTGCAGCCCAGGTAGTAGACAAAACAAAATATGGCCAAATACCCACCTTTTCATGTACTTATTATAGCAAAAATTACTATTTTTAAATAGTAAAATCTTATTCATGAAAAATAGCACAGGACGAATGAGACTACATGTAGTATCAAAATTCTGTCACTGTTTATAAAGGGATACTCTGCTGCCATTATTGCTTATTGGGGTAATTATACTGGCACACTGTATGATGGGGTACTGTGATGGCAGTGTTTTGGGGCGTACCCTGATGGCAGTGTTAGTGCGGTTTACACCGATGGCATGTCCTCGAGGCACATTTGCCATTGTTACATTAGAAAAAAAAAACTTTTTATGCTGCATTTTTCCTGCCTTCCTGAAAGTCTTTAGTCAAATATAAAATGCACTAGAGGTGTTGTAACTAAAGCCATACTTGATAAGATGGTCCTTTCGATGACATCCACTTCATAGCCATACTATTGATCATATGATTGCATGTTAAAGTCCCCTAAGAGGACTAAAAAGTACAGTTAAAAATAGATTTAACATTTAGGCAATACAAATTTTGATGCATGGTGAATTCTGTAATGAAATGGCCAATTTGGCCAATTTGCAGTTTTTTAAATCACCTTAAATAAAAACGTGATCAAAAATACATATGCCCGAAAACAGTACCTGCAAAAACAAGCCTGTATGCTGAAATATCAAAATGTTATCTGTGTCAGAAAATGACAATACAAAGAAAAATGATTTTTATCTTTTTTTTGTAAAACATAAAAAGCATATATGAATTTGGTACCATAATCATATTGACCCACAGAATAGTCTTTATGTCATTTTTAGCACGCAGTGAACACCATGAAAACAAAACCCCCAAAAAGCATTGGCAGAATTGCATTTTTTTCCGATTTCACCCCACAAAGAATTTTATTGCCATTTTTCAATACATGATTAGATAAAACAGAAAATTAATTTTTTTTTATGGCTCCTGGAAAATCGAGGAGGAAAAAAATGAAATGAAAATGGGCTGGGTCCTGAAGGGATAACATTTTTAAGGCTAGGCAAAAAAATAAATAAACTTGACGATGACTTGAAACTTTTTTTTTTGTATTTTATGTTTAAAGTCCTTCCTATGGACAGTGACTGAATGAAACTAACCTATCCACTCCAGAGAAGGTTGTGGTTGCTCCTCTTATGTAATAGCCATAGGAATATAGAACCATGTCCACGTCCTCGCCATAATGTCCAGGATATTCTTGTGTCAACCTGTTTTTGTAGAAATGAAGACCAATAGAAAGATTAAATTTCCAGTAGAATTAATAGAAATGTGTACAATTGTTTCCCATGATGCCTTTCAGAACAATCCCTGCAAAAGAGAGAAATCTAATGCAAAAGCTTAAGAATGTTTCCGAGTCTCAGTTATGCAATTAGCTTCTTTTTTTGGGTAAATAATGAGACAAGAGAACACATTTTACATGTATGACTGTAACTGAATGATGTATAAATGAACCTTAGGTGAAGTTTTTTCCGGACTGATAGAGGTCATGCGCTTTCCTAGTATAATTTGAGGCTAATTTATGAAGCTTAAAGAAAACTTTTCACAGCAGATTTCATTCTATATTACACTCAAGAAAACTCATACAGTGGCACCCCTGGTCAAAATGACTGTTACTATGCAAGTTGCAGATGAAATGATCACTACAAGTCATAAAGTTAAAGCTGACACATTCCCTTTGTAGTTTAAGCAAAAACATTTTTTCCCATTTCACCACCATGACGGCAGATAGGAGATTGACCTCTGACCTCTGTAGGGGCAAGAAAACAGAGAAAGATTAAATTGCCCCCACCCTCTTCAGTGTTTTCCTGCCCCTATAGTGGCCAGGACAGAGAAAGGCCTCTCTGCTTGTCAGGAGGTGAAGATGGATTAAATCTGGGTTGTACCTTGTTTTATTTCACAGGCGGGCTCATCGGGGGCTGGGAGCCTCCCTTGGATCTGGAATTCCCTGTGATGGCTCCCCTGCTCGCCAGCGTCCTAGAAATGTTAAATCTGGGGGCAATTACTCAAGTTCCCCCTCTCAAGAGAAGGAGGGTTTCTACTCCACTCTGTTCTCAGTAGCCAAACCGGACAGGTCATTCAGGATAATAAATCTAATAAATTCAGGATAATAAATCTAAAGGGACTAAACAAGAACATCCTACACAGGAAATTCAAGATGGAGTCTCTGGCGTCCACAATCCCGTTAATAAGATAGAATGCGTTAATGTGCACAGTTTATGATGTTCAGATCAGGAGACTGTGAAGGCCATGATAAAACCTTCAGCTTGTGCCTTTTGAAGTAGTCTATTGTGAATTTTGAGCAGTGTTTAGAATCATTATCTATTTAGAGAAGCCATCCTCATTTCAATTTCTGCTTTTTTACAGTTGGTGTTATGTTTGCTACCCGAATTTGCTAGAATTTCATTGAGTCCATTCTTCCGTCTAACCATGAAATGTTCCCCGTGCCATTGGCTGCAACACAACCCCAAAGCATGATTGATCCACCCACAGCTTAATGGTTAGAGAGCCAAAGAGGCCAAAAAGTTATATTTGAACCTTATCATTCCACAGGACTTATTTCCAAAATGCATCAGGCTTGTTTAGGTGTTCTTGTGCAAACTTCTGATGCTAAATTTTGTGGTAAGGATGCAGGAGAGTTTTTCTTCTGATGACTCTTCCATGATGGCCATATTTGTGCAGGTGTTGCTGAACAGTAGAACAATGTCCCACAACTCCTGAGTCTGCTAAATTTTCCTGAAAGTTGTTTGTAGTCAGAGGTTCTGATTTGCCTTTCGAGCAATCCTATGAGAAGCTGTCTCTGAAATTTTTATTGGTCTTCCAGATGTTCTTTTGACCTCCACTGTTCCTGTTAACGCACATTTCTTAATTACATATCGAACTGAGGAAATGGTAACCTGAAAACACTTTGCGATCTTCTTACAGACTTCTCCTGCTTTGTGGGCCTCAACTATTTTCATTTTCAGAGTGTTAGGCAGCTGCTTAAAAGAACCCATGGCTGCTATTTTTTGGGACAAGGTTAGAGGAGTCTGGGTATTTATAAAGCTTTGAAATTTGCATCACCTGGACTTTACTAATGATGATTGTGAACAAGCCTTAACCCTAACAGGCTATTTAAAGTCTGAGACCTCGGTCAAAGTTAAGTGTGCATTCAGATCTCCTTGGGTTCCTATACTTTTGCAAGGTACTCCTTTCCATTTTTAATCTAAAATTGTACAAAACCAAAATTATACATTGATATTGCTTAAAATGTTGAAAAGTGTGTTTCATCTTTAACTTTATTTCTTTTGGAGATCATTTCATCTTCAACTTGCTTAACTGTTCACAGTAACAGTAATTTTGACCAGGGTTGCCCAAACCTTTGCATGCCACTGTAGCTGTGCTGTGATTGGTTGCTATAATCAACAAAAATAGTTTTTATTTCTCACAGTTTTCATAAATCTCCCCAAAGATGTTTCAATATCTGAACATTTTTAAAGTATCCACAATTAAGTGAATGGAACTATGACGATTACAGAGTATGTCTCAGACTTCTGAATCATAGCTCTTTGCAACTATGTGACCAAGAATGTTTCCTTTCACTCACAGTAAGGGCTTAGACTAGGGCTAACATGGCGATAATGGTCACACGACAGCTGTAGCGGCCAGGATTGCAGAGTAGTGACGATCCCATAGAAATCAGTCGGATCACAATGTGACCAAAATATTCAACACTACTGGATTTTTTGTCACTTGCACTACAATCCAGTTCATTTCTATGGGATCACCGCTTCTCCGCAATCTTGCCCGTGACAGCTGCCGCGTGACCAGTGTCGCTGTTTAGCCCTAGCCTTATTCACAAGTCAGTGAATCAAAGTGTGCTGTTTGTGTTCCCCAAATATAGCACACATATCCATTCATTTTAAAGTGTTTATTCACACAAACCTGTTTTTCCACTGACCCATGGTCAGTGGAAAAACAGGGGAGACATGCATTACTTCGCTCCTTGGTGTAGATCAAACACCCATTGAAGACTTTGATTCCTTGAAGACGACTGATAGAACATGAATGACACGGTGGCTTTCACTAGGAGTTGCTTTGGAAATCCTGCCTTCAGCCTAGCAGTGCACATGGAATATGGATGACACATGGAGGCCAAAAAACAGACACATGGACCATAAATGGACCATCACGGACATCTTCACAGATGAAACACTGTCATGTCACAGACATGACCATATGAATAAGGCCTAAGGCAGGGGTTACACAGCGACTTTGGCCACAACAAACACATGGTACTCATTTAAGGATTGCAAACATTGCAAGAAATCCATAAAGTTTTAACTTCTTGTAACTGTTGGGTCGTGACAATTTGCAGGATACAACCTGAACCCATTCACTATCACTAGGCTGAACTGAATGGACGGATGTCTTTTTTCAGCCTTACAAACTATGTCACAATGTAGTTGTGATGCAGGAAGAACTACACTGCAATCTTTAGCTGTGACATGTGTGTCATGGCCAAAGTCTCTGTGTAGCCATAGTGTAAGCACTTTTGAAGGTGGTTAAGAAGAGCAACAGAAAGTACATTAGGCAGCTGCATAATTTTCCACTATATAAAAATTAAAATGCAAGTAGGGACTATAAAGATGGTACCTGCTCAGCTCCATAGCCAATTGGTACCTGCTCTTTTGCACAGCAGACACCTGGAGGAAGAGTCTGTCATCAGAGATAATGCCAATCATGGATATTTAACCCTCCGATGCTAGAGTAAATTGACATCTGAGGGGTCTTTTCCCCATAAAAAAGTTAAACGTTTTTCAAAATATTCAAAGAAAAAATCACCCCCTTTCCCCATTTTAAAAATAAAAGTAAATAAATAATAAAAAAAAATCATTAGCATCACAAAACACCCTGATTATTAAAGTAGAAAAATATTTATCCCATACAATGAATGTCATAATGGAAAAAAAAATCAAGATGGCCAAATCACTTTTTTGATCGCTTCACTTTGCAAAAAATGGAATAATGATCAAAAAGTTATACATACTTAAAAATTGTATCAATAAACTACAGATCCCCCCCCACAAAAAAATGAACCCTGATGCGGCTCCGTAGACTTAAAAATTCAGAGGTCCGAATGCGGCGATGCAAAGAAAATATTTTTATTTTCAACTTTTTTATTTTTATTTTTTAAAGTATTAAAATACAAGAAATAGAAAAACCAAGACTAAGACTTGATGTCGAAATGCATTAACCTGTTATGGCTAGTGTTCCTGTACTTTTAATGTAGGCCAAATAAAACTTGGATTTTAACAGCGGATGACCGTGCTGGAGGATTTTTCTTTTTCTCATAGCAAGTCTCCTGGTCCAGGAGCTCCGTACACATCTCTTGCTAGTAGCGGGAGAGCTGTTAAACTTTTTTTGTGTAAAATACAAGAAAAACTATAAAAATGTGATGTCAATGTAATCATACTGACCCAGAGACTGAAGTTAAGAGTTCTGTTTTACCGCTTACGGAATGGCATAAAAGCGAAACTCGTAAAACTATGGTGGAATTGCGTTTTTTTTATTTTATTCCCACACCATGTGCAGTGTAAGTTCCGCACTACTAGCTTGAATGATCCTATAAACTCTATTTAATATGTTTCATTTTAATACAAACTTACCAGCAGCTATAAGAGCATCTTTTTTTGTAACGACAGCAGTAGAATTGCCATTCTCTATCCAAGACAGAATCAAAGTACTGACTGCTGAATCCCGCTACCAGTCCATTATTAGAACACGTCTGATACCTGTGAATGACAGCAGAGCAATAGTAAATACACACAGGGCTTCTTATTTCTGTATACATGTTTCTATACTTCAGAAACCATAACATTCTGGGTGGGACACCGAGGCAACTGACAGCCACCCAGCACATATTGTGCACTCGTCCTATTAGGCTGGGTCTACATGGCGAGTGTGTAGCACTGCAGCTTTTGAACTAAATGGGTCACAGCAGAACTGACAAGTTGCTGTGACCACGAATCACCAAAAAATTAAACTCTGCACTATAATAGAAAATGCCTTTTCTTGTCCACAGTCGCGGACAAGAATGGGACATGTTCTATTTTTTCCGAAACGGAATTGCGGATCCGGAAGTGCTGTCCGCATCTGTTCTGTCCCCATTGAAAATGAATGGGTCTGCACCCGTTCCGCATAATTTGCGGAATGGTCTGGACCATTCATATGGATGTGTGAATGGACCCTTATGATTAATAGGACTCACCGTCTATACTAAATACCAGTGGCGCACCTTCAATGGATGCGCACCACTCAACTGCCTCCACTGAAGGTACGGAGCCCAGGGGAAAGGGGGACCACCACAGAATTTATTTTCCAGACAAGAAAACACTACATTTACATACAGCCACCACTAGGGGGAGGGGCTCAATGCAAAGAGATTAGGGATGAGCGAACCCGTGGAAGTTTGGGTTCGCTGGGTTCGGCCGAACTTCAGGTCAAAGTTCGGGTTCAGGACCCGAACTTGACCCCGGACCCCATTAAAGTCAATGGGGACCCGAACTTCACTTTATTATTTCCAGTTATAACATGGTTATAACGGGAAATAATAGCATTCTTAAGACAGAATGCTAAATATCTTTCTTTCTGCTGGACCTGCAAAAGGACCTGCAATGACATCACCTCAGGTCCTTCTATATTCATTCAGCAGGACCTACGATGACGTCACCGCACTCACCACCTGGTAAGCTCGGTGATGTCATCGCAGGTCCGGCAGAAAGAAGAGGATGCCGGCTGCGCGATCAAGTGGATGAGGTGAGTTTTTTTGTATTATTTTTAACCCCTCAATGGCCATTTTATTTAGCATTCTGTCTTAAGAATGCTATTATTTTCCGTTATAATCATGTTATAATGGAAAATAATAAAATCACCAGAACACTTAACCCCAACACCGAACCCGAAATTCAGTAAAAAAGTCTGGGTTCGGGTCCGGGAACCCGAACTTTGCAGTTCGGGTTCGGTCAACCCTAAAAGAGATAATTTCAGCTTCCATTCCAGTAAATGGTAATTGTATAAATTTCTATTCACTAATATCCCCCTAGTGGGTGCTTCAGGCAGTGTTTAAAAGGTCATTTAGAAGAGATAAGGAGCCCGTCAGCTCCCTGCCTGACGGAAGAGAGAGAAAATTCAGATCCTGCTAATAGAGCATTTCAGCTCTATACAGAGAAAAAAACTCCATCATTTTAATTAATAAAGACCAATAGAAAAAAGATTTTTACCTCATAATGGGTACAATGCAATAATAAATAAAAATTGCCCCCAAACGTGTACATAGCCTTTAAGCAAGCATTAAAACATAGAAAATGCCACATATTAGTCGTAGCCAATGTTTCGGTCCCCCTGGACCTTGTTTACAGCACTCACAGCACTCCTATGTATTTTTGCTGGATTAAATAAAAGTTACATAATTTTGAACCAAACTTTTAGCGCTATTCTCACCCGAAATGCAGTTGCATCTCTACATGTCAAATCAGGTGAAAGAGTATGACTGGACAAGATGAACAGGTCATCAATATCACATCTGTAGGGGGCTGACACCTTGCACCCCACTGACCAACTGTTTGCACAAAAAATAAAGTAACATAGTGGACTAGCCAGAAGCAGAAAGCTCCATCCACTGTGCAGTGAATATGCCGAGTTACTGCAGGACAGCTCCCATTCAACTGATAGGTCATCAATCCCTAGAACTCATACAACCTCTTTAATTACGTATCCTAAGCAGGATGGAGAAGCTTAGTGTAAAATCACAGTTTTATAACGTAACGTCTATTTATTATATTATTTTAAAATGATAAGTCGATACACAAAGAAAAAAATGTAATAGGTAAAATAGCATTCTCCATTGATGTCTGTTAGGGGTTCATTGGAATTGTTCAAAAATACTGATGCAAATTTACTAATCCTAAAGATGGCGTTAACTTAGACCGGTTGTCTAAACCTCCACAAGATTTATCACAGGGGCTCAGGCTGCATGATGAATCTGGTGCAGGGATAAAGACTTTTGTCTAACTCTATACCAACTATTGGTTAGCTAACTTTGAGACAGAATTTTACACCAGAACTGTGGAGCAATTTAGGGGCAAAATGTTGCACCATAAGACGCGCCACTCTCTGGTAAACCACATACGCTATTTGGGTTAAGGGGGAAATGATTTATCTAAACCAAGTTGTGACAAATTATGCCACTTTTAGTTCAGTTTAATCCAAAATCTAGGTGTACTCCCATTAGTAAATGTGGGTCTGTAACGGACAGTGGATATGGGCCCACTAACCAATTTAACTTTGATCTAGACCTAAGGGGATTATTCTGGTGGTCCCCTGGTTTTCAACCTTTAACCACTATACAGGGATCTGGTCTTCACTGCAGCGGATCCACCAGGCTTATACCTCTTGGAATAGTCCCACTGTAGTTGTCGGCTGACCTACAGGAGTCAGAGACATAGGCAACACCCACGGTTAGGAAACAGGCCAAAGTCAGGACAGCATGCCATAAATACTTGGAAGTGATGATCGATAGGACGGGGAAGACTAAGGGTGCGCACTCTCCCCGGCTCTTGAAGGGCCAGTTGCCGACCTTAGTCTTCCCTGTTCTATCACTGGTCACTTCTGAGTATTTACGGCACCCTTCCACTTATCCTTGACCAAGAAGACCTAACAAAGCACAGGCCATGGCCTGCAACAGAAGAGGCCACATGGGCAGAAGGGCATGCTGCAGGTAGGAAGAGGAGGGCAAGCGGTCTGGACTGCGGGCATTGCAGAATTGAAAGCGAGGTGAGTTACAAAGAGGAGTGAGGCAGCGGTAGACACGGGCCACCATTGTAGCAGCACTAATGTTCTTGTGTTTGGATATTGTTGTTACATGCTTGTTATTGCTCTCTTTAGTATTTTTTTATTCCATCTTAAAACATCCACGTTATGTATCGAATGCTGGGGTTACAAATGCTCAGTAGTTCAGCTCCATCATCTAAACTTTCTAGTACATGGCTGGTAGAGTGATCATCATAACAAGTATTTAACACTAATCTCTAGACACAGGAGCATCGATCCGACTGGAAAATAGCTCAGGGGGAAAAGTTGTCATTTGTGTTTTTCTGGGAGCAACTGTGCTGTTATTTGCAGCAAATTTATAAAACTGTCACACAATTATGATAACTTGATTGTATCTTTAAATATGTCTAGAGATGTTTCTACTCACCTACTGGAATAAGATTGTGCAACATTTTAAAAAGTCAGAAGTATCTAAAATCTGGCAGCAATACCCACTTCCAAAAACTGACATGCATAGTGCAATTGATTCTAGTTCCAGTTGGTTAGTAAATATGTCCTGCAGCCAGAGGTCGCAGTAACGCCTGTACAAGCGTCATAGATGCCTGTATAAGCCATTTTACTCCCTAGAAAAAGTCTAAGGCGTACCCATACGCCTTAGACTTTTTCCTGCTTTTTATCAGTGTATGGCGCGCTGTGAACGGCACAGGCAGCGCAGCGATGCTGTCTGTGCCCACAGTAACCAATAGCAAAGCTCCAAAGAAAAAAAGGGGGTCAGTCAGCACATCCCAATGAGCAGGGGCACGTTGCTATGGCTGAAAACACAACATAGAACAAAACATGCAATGCAACAGCTCTCTGCAAACCAAATAAAGTACAAAAATGCATTATAATTGCTAGTGCTATGCTTATAAATTAGAGATGCTTGGCAAATACATTTTGAACAAAATTATTTGAGCCTGTCTGCCGGGCTCAAATAATTTTTTACAAAATGTATTTGCCTAGCATCTTTAATTTATAAGCATAGCATTAGCAATTATAATGCATTTTTGTACTTTATTTGGTTTGCAGAGAGCTGTTGCATTGCTTGTTTTGTTCTAAATAGCAAAGCTCCGGACAGCAAGGAGCTTTGCTATTAGTTACTTTGGGCGGGCGCAGGAGCGATACAGGTCCAGCATCAGGGGAAGCCGGCGGGCACTGGAAGGAATATGGAGTGCCTGGCGCGCTGCACAAGGATCCTGGCGGCGGTGGAGCTAAAGACTGGGCACGGACATGAAGATGGACGCAGAACAAGGTGACAGCAGCGTGTAATGTAACGATGTGTGTGATGTATGTAGTGCAGTGTGTGATCATCACACACTCAGGACCGGTGCAAGGATTTTTGTCGCCCCCTCATGTCACTCACTCACTGACAGACACACACACACACTGACAGACAGACACGCACTCAGACACTCACTGAATGACGTACACAGAAACTCACTGACAGACAGACACACACTCACTCACTGACAGACACTCACTGACAGACACTCACTGACAGACATACACCTACCCACTGAAACACACACACGGAAACTCACAGTCAAGCACTTAAACACTCACCTCCCTGGGGTCCAGTGTTGTGCAGCTCCTCAGTCCTCCAGCGCGCCATTTAGCATGCCGGGGCCGGAATGACGTCATATTCCGGCATCACAGAGGGCGCCCGAGGGAGGAGTGGGGAGCTGCTAGAACAGCCTCCCTTGCCGCCCGCCTCCTCTCCTCCGGTAATTTACTGGCAGAGCAGGCACCTGCCATCAGGGTAAGCAGATGCCTGCTCTGCCATATTTAAGAAGGACCTCCACCTCCTGGCTTCCCTGTAACGGCGCTGGGGGCGGCTCAAGAGCCGTTCGCCCAGGGCTGCAGCCCCAGTCAGGGGGAGCCCACCAGGGCACCCCCAGCAGGCCGGCGCCCTAGGCGAACGCCTAGTTCGCCTATATGGTTGCACCGGCCCTGCACACACTGCACTACATACATCACACACATGTATACATCACAGGCTGCACTACATACATGACACGCATGTATGTGGTGCAGTATGTAGTGAGTGCAGACAGGTTATTACAGCCAAGTGGTAAAGTACAGGGAAGATCCGCCATATTGGACTGGACTTTATAACTTCGCTATAATAGCTTGATGTTATTTAGACCAGTAATGGTCCCTTGCATAAATCCCCACCTCTTAGGCCCCGTTCACATCACCACTATTTAATTTAGTTGTTCTGCTCATCTAATGGAGCAGAACAACGGAAATAACGGAAGTGCTGGATCGGTCATGTAAGGCTGGGTTTTTGTCATACGATCAACATAAACAACATATGCCATACTGTGACATCAATCACCATGGAGTTCCATAGTAAAAAAAAAGTTCATTTTTTGAGGATTCTGCAGAATGGGAAAGTGTAGTGTACCATGTTTTTCCATTCTGCAAAAAAACATGTAGGCTAACGTATCTTTTTTTTTTTTTTTTTACACAATGGAATTCTATGGTGACAGATGCCACAGTATGGCATCTGTCTGCGGCGTCTGTTAATGTATATATGTTTTTTTTGTGTACAATCAATATATGGCAAAAATGTAATTTAAACCTGGCATAACTGACAGGGAAGAAGCTGAACAGACCCTGCTTACTATGATGGAGGCCGTTCAGTTTCCATTCACAAGCCTGTCTTTTTACCAGACCAAAAAAGTGCTGCATATAAGGCTTTATGTCTGGTCTTCAGACAGAATCTGCAACAGAGGCTCCAAACGCAGATGTGAGCGAGTGTAGGCCTATACATTATGTATTTGAATTACTGCAAATTTTGTACTCCTCCTCGGGTAAAAATACTCCTCAAAAATGGTCGGAGTATTTTTACTCTTCTGGAAAAAATGTAGTGCGACCTCTGCCCACAGCACATAAAACACAATTTTGGAGTGAAACGCACCAGAAAAAAAAAGTGAAATGCTAAATGTGGGCCTTTATTTTTTGCATGCTAAGAATGTAGTATTTACTAACCCCTTTAGTCCATTCTCGGACTCTGGTTCAATTTAGAGGAATGAATGGGAACCAGAATAACTATTAATATGCCTTAGATGTTATTAGAATACTCCTTTAAAAATGACCCGCGATGTCCTCCAACAATTGCATCCACATCACCAGGCGGTAGCCACAGTTCCGCAGATTATTTCACTTTTTTCTTTACAAGGTTACGCTACTTTCACATGACCCTTTTTCCTGTACGGTTTTGGGATCCGGCAGGGGATCTCAAAACCACAGCAAAATGCTTCCGTTCTAATATTACAACCGGCTGCATCCATTCAGAATGGTTGTATTATTGTATTATAAATGAAGAAACCATATCTGGCACAAAAAAAAAAAAAAAAACGGATGACTCACATGGGTTTTTATGCCAGATCTCAAAACCGAAAAAGCACAACGCGAATGTGAAAGTAGCCTTTCCCATGTTCCAGAGCAAAGGGTAACAACTCCTGATAACTAGCTATTGAGGCAATGCACTTTCCAGGGGGTATCATTCTCAAAGGGGAAGGAACCAAAGCTAGAATGAACAGCATTGGAGCTCTGGTTCACTTCCAATTGAGAATCACACCCCCTTGACGCTGCATGTCCCAAATAGAATATCAGGAGCCGATTCTTCCAGTACCGATTGCTCCAATTCAGGACGTCTAGGGGAAAAAAATAACAGGGAGCATCCCTTGTGAGAAGATAGGACAGGTCCTCTTCAAAGGAGTTTTCCAATAGTTACTTATTACTGATCTATCCTCAGGATAGGTGATCAATATCAGATTTGTGATGGCCCAACTCCTGGCACCCCTGCTAATCAGCAGTTCGAAGGGAGTTTGTATAAACACTCGATCCGGATAATCTGCCTGTGTGAAAGGTGCTGACAACCGCTTGTTCATCAGTTGATCGTGTCATTCTGCTTGCACCAAAAATCATCGTACTTGTGCAGCAGGTCGTTCTGTCTAAACAATGATCCTGCGCAGGAAAATTGACTCTTTATGGGGACAAGTAATCGCTGTACCGAGCGCTTGTCCCCATACAGTGGAGGTGATTGCAGCCTTCATCTCCGCGGATGATCTGACATTTATCAGGAGTATTTATCAAATTATCTGTAGAAAAGGACCCTAAATGTATCTCTTCTCCACTAGATGGCGATGATGGATTAAATATTTGACAATTATATTAAGCAACAGTGTGTTCTCTATACTGGACAAACTACTAACAAGTTGTAACAATGTTTCCTGATTGCTTAATTAATAATTGCTCTTGTGCTCAGACAAATCACAGCTTGCAGGCAGCTATTTGTTCATTGAAGATATGTCTGCTGCAGTGGCGTGCCTAGGGTGTTTGGCACCCGGGGCGGGTCCTTTCTTTGGCACCCCCACAGATACTTTCAAAAAATGGTACCCCTTTACAGTAGTATTGCCCTCATTGTACAACCTTCACAGTAGTTTTGTCGAGATATGTGCCCTCTCATGGTAGTTATGCCCATATTGTGCCCCTTCAAGGTAGTTATGCCTTCACTGTACAACTTTCACAGTAGTTATGCCCACATTGTGTCCTTTTAAAATACTTATCCCTTCATTGTGCCCCCTTCACAGTTGTAATGCCCTCTTTGTGCCTCCCTCACAGTACTTATGCCCTCTGTGCCCATTCCAAAGTAGTAATGCCCTATCTGTGCCCCCTTCACAGTTGTAATGCCCTCTCTGTGCCCCTTCAGAGTAGTTATGCCCTCACTGTACACCCATAACAGTAATAATGCCCTCTGTGCCCCTTCATAGTAATAATGCCCACTCAGTGCCCCATAACAGTTATGCCCACCCACTTTACAAGAGTAATGCTCTGTGCCCCCTTCACAGTAATAATGCCATCTGTGCTCCCTTCATAGTAGTAATGCCCATTGTGCACCTTCATAGTAGTAATGCCCATTGTGCCCCCTTCATAGTAATAATGCCCACTGTGCCTCCTTCACAATAGTAATGCCCATTGTGCCCACTTCATAGTTATAATGCCCATTGTATCCCATTTATAGTAGTAATGCCCATTGTGCCCCCCTTAATACTAGTAATGCCCTTTGTAGTATTATTGCCCTCTGTGCCCCCTTTGTAATAGTATTACCCTCTGTGCGCCCTTTGTAGTAGTAATGCCCTCTGTGCCCCCTTTGTAGTAGTATTACCCTCTGTGCGCCCTTTGTAGTAGTAAGGCCCCCTGTGCCCCCTTTGTAGTAGTATTACCCTCTGTGCGCCCTTTGTAGTAGTAAGGCCCTCTGTGCCCCCTTTGTAATAGTAATAATGCCCTCTGTGCCCCCTTTGTAGTAGTAATGCCCTCTGTGCCCCCTTTGCAGCAATTTTGCTCTCTGTGCCCCCTCCATGGTAGAAATACCCTCTGTGCCCCCATCATGGTAGAAATGCCCTCTGTTAAATAAATAAAAAAAAACACAGTACCTACTCACCTTGCCCTGTTCCTGAAGCTCACAGTCCTCTCTCCCTTACAGACACAGATCGCTCTGCAGCAGGGTGTGGGCGGAGCTTATGCAGATTTCCAAGCTGCAGGCTCCGCCCACACAGGCGCGTTCTGTGCGTGCAGGCTGCATGGTGGAGCAGGAGAAGTCTTCCTGCTTCACCATTCAGTGCTGGAGAGACATAGCGCAGGGAGCTAAGCTATATTGATGGAAGCGCTCTTTGCTTCTAGGCTCTGGCACCCTCTGAGAGCAAGCACCCGGTGCGGAGCCCCCCCCCCCCCCCTTCCCCCACTGGTCTGCTGCATTAATTTCCAGTGCTAGAATAAGAATACATTTCTGCATTTGGCACCTAATAACACTGCAGGAGATGAAATCTTTATCCTTGAGGTTTATGCTTAAATGGGTTTTCTCACTTCAGTAAGTGTCATTTATCATGTAGAGAAAGTTAATACAAGGCACTTACTAATGTACTGTGATTGTCCATATTGCTTCCGTTGCTGGCTGGATTAATTTTTCATCACATTATACACTGGTCGTCTCCATGGCTACAGACCACCCTGCAATCCATCAGCGGTGGTCGTGCTTGCACAATATAGGAAAAAGCACTAGCCTATGTGCGCTCCCATGGTCCTGACCACCAGAGAGGCTGACGCTTTTTCCTATAGTGTGCAAGTATGACCACCACTGATGGATTGCAGGGTGGTCTGTAACCATGGAAACGAGCAGTGTATAATGTGATGGAAAAATTATTCCAGCCAGCAAAGGAGGCAACATGGATAATAACAATACATTAGTAAGTGGCTTGTATTAACTTTCTCTACATGATAAATGCCACTTACTGAAGGGACTATCCTGAAATGAGCTAAAAAATGAGATGTAAGTTGGTGTCTACTGGTGATGGTTACCTGCTATTGCCCTCAGATCTTGCTCAGATCTTTGAGACACCCCTCAATCCCATCACTGGTCTAGGCTGCTGCTCTTTCTACTCTCTGCAACTTTACTTCTGATTACCTGCTGTGTAGAAATGATTTCTATTGCAACAATTTCAGAACAATTAGAATGTGCAGATCTCTCATCTTCATACAGAGGAGGTGATTGCTGTATGAAAATGCTGCTCTTACCTCCTGTGACAAACAGGCAATCTTTGGTAATTAATGGATTGTTCTTGTTAATTGTTTGCTGTTGCGGTCTGCGTAAGGCAAGAAGTGTTCTCATGTGCCTACTACAGCTCCACTGCCAGTAGCCACATCCTTCACATTTGGCAGGGTTTAATTTCATGTACATGCAGGGGGTTTCAAGACAGGGGATTTTGATTGCATCACCCTTATTATTAGACATTCAGTATAATAACTGTCATCCACTCAAAGGGTCATTGAGTTTTCATAAAAACTTTTGAAGTGTCATAGAGACATATCATGCGTTTTGATCGGTGAGGGTTTGAGTGCTGAGACCTCCACCGAAGGTTAGAACAAGGAAAGCATGATACGCTGTAGGTTCTCTCTCCTCGTTCTAGCAATCGGTGGGGGTCTCAGTCAAAACTTTTGATATCACACTATGACCTCAAAACTTTTAGGAGAACTCAGTGACCCTTTAATTTCCTAATTTGCCCCTACCCTACTACACTCTAGCATTCTAAATTATAATTATTTTTACCTATTATACAATTACATTTATTCCCATTCTTCTCAGGACCAACTTGCCACACTACCCCATATCCTTCAGCTCCTCTCCAAGTATCATCCTGCATCATCCAATCATATATTGTATATATACAGTGTGTGTGTGTGAAGGTGTGTACTCCGCCACATGACACTCAAACAGTATTGTTTGTTTTTGAATCCATAAATTGTGTGTCCCTTCCTTAATGGTGCCTAGGTGGTTGTCCACTCCAACTAATCCTCATCTTGGCTGTGCATCCTTTTCTCTATAGCTCATTTTTTTAATTTTTTTACAATGTCCATAAAAAAGAAAATGGCCATCCATTACCTGGTGTAATTAAATATCTCTATTGGCTAATTGAAATAATTATCTGGCCTGCTTTACAAATTTCTTTTGTGTTGCTTTTTAAAAATGCATTAAAAAGCATCATATTAGGGTCCATTCACACGTCTGCAAGTGTTTTGCGGTTCGCAAAACACAGACACGGGCCATGTGCGTTCCGCATTTTGCGGACCGCACATGGCCGGCACTTTAAATAGAAATGCCTTTTCTTGTCCGTGTCTGTGGACAAGAATGGGACATGTTCTATTTTTTGCGGAATGGAAGTGCAGATGCGGACAGCACACTGTGTGCTGTTCGCATCTTTTCCGGCCCCATTGAAAATGAATAGGTCCGGATCCGTTCCGCAACATTGCGGAACGGACCAGGGCCCATTTTGCGGACGTGTGAATGGACCCTTATGCATGTGCTTTTGCTGGCTTTGCATTTTTTACAGGTAAAACATGGGAATAGGTCATGTCGGGCTTGAAACTGTGTGTGCTTCTAGTCCCACTGGTGTCACATCCACATGTTTGGGGGGGCATTAAGTGGCATCATACTGCATAGTGGGGGGGACTAAATGGGCATTATATTGTATGGGAGACACTAAAAGAACATCATAAAGGGCACTAAGGGAACATACCGGATTTTTCACCCTATAAGACACACTTATCCCCCCCAAAATGGGGGGGGGGAAGTTAGTGCATCTTATGGGGTGATTATAGGGAAAAAACATGTCCGGCATTACAGTAGTGTACTGTACGCGCTGCTGGTGCTTGGTGATTGCCGAAGGAACTGGACGCATTGCGGGTATTCAGTGGCAGGTGCCGGGCGCTGCTGTGATGCAGGGGCTGGTTGCCTCTGCAGGCTGTCTGTGGAAGGGACCGGCCGGGCTCAGCAAGTGCTGGGTGGTAAAGACCGGCCGGCCCGAAGCGCTGTTATGGAGGAGGGAGGAGGAGGAAAGTTGAGGAGCGCAGGAGCAGGCAGACGAGGGGCGGAGCAGACTTCCCTGTCACACATTCCTGCTCCGCCTCTTAGTCGTCACACTGCCTGCTCCTGACTATGTGCTCCTAGCTAAGTGCAGAGCTGTGCCCTGACAGAAAGATTCTCTAAGGTAACCCTAATGACCCCACTGTTAATAAAGTGACCCCCCAATAAAGTGACCCCCTAATAAAGTAACCCCATCTAATAAAGTGACTCCCCCCAATAAAGTGACCCCCCAATAAAGTGACCCCCTTATTAATATAAAAATATTGGTCTGTTATTTTATAAAAAATGTTAACACACCTTTTGTTCAAAATATTTCTTTCCCTATTCTTACCCTCTAAAACCTAGGTGCGTCTTATAGGGCGAAAAATACGGTACTCTATGTCTTGAAGCTAGATGGTTTCTCCACCAACATAGAAGAGGATTCTTTACGGTAAGAGCAGTGAGACTATGGAACTCTCTGCCTGAGGAGGTGGTGATGGTGAGTACAATAAAGGAATTCAAGAGGGGCCTGGATGTATTTCTGGAGTGTAATAATATTACAGGCTATAGCTACTAGAGAGGGGTCGTTGATCCAGGGAGTTAGTCTGATTGCCTGATTGGAGGCAGTTTTGGAAGCCAATGTCAGGAATGGATCATGAAAGGAGATAAAGTATAAAGGACAGATAGGACTTTTCCTCTTTTTTTATTTTTAATTCACTCCTGGTTTTAGCTTTCAAAACTGCATGCTGAAACCTGCCATACCTTAAGAGATCTGAAAGAGAATAGTGACTTTAAGGTCCCATGCACATAACCATATCCATATTGCGGTCTGCAAATTGTGCATCCGCAAAACATGGATATCGGCCATATGTCCCTCATTTTCCTGTTACACCTTACATTAAAAATGCCTATTCTTGTTTGCCAAATGGACAAGAATAGCTGTCCTTAAAAATGTGGATCGGATGCAGACCAAAAATACAGTTGTGTGCATAGGGCCTTAGACAGCTATTTCCTATCCCCCAAACTGCAGACAAGTCTGGTCCAGAAACAGCAGAGAGTAGACATGAAATACTACACATTTTATATCCCTGAGAATCGCACTCCCTACAAAGTTCTCCTGATTTCTGATGAGCAACTCGACTAGCATGTATACACTCATCAATATGTCATCCTCTCTGCGTAAAAAAAAAATCTGAGACAGAGAACATTTTTGAAAAACATCCATCCATGGATTAGTATTAGGCCGCATGCACACGACCGTTGTTGTGTTCCGTTCCGCAAAATGGGGTTCCGTTGTTTCGTGATCTGTTTCCGTTTTTGTTTCCGTGTGTCTTCCTTCATTTTTGGATGATCACCAGACATAAAGAAAAGTAAAAAAAAATCTTGTGTGCCTCTGTTTTGACAGGTTTGCCATGCAAATGATAGGAAAAAAACGGACGCGGATGACAATCTTGTGTGCCTCTGTGTTTTTTAGCGGTCCCATTGACTTGAATGGGTCCGCGAACCGTTTTCCGCAAAAATAATAGGACAGGTTATATTTTTTTGACGGACTGGAACCAGGGATCACGGACGCGGATAACAAACGGTGCATTAGCCGAGTTTTCAACGGACCCATTGAAAGTCAATAGGGTCCGCAGAAAATCACGAAAAACAGAACAACGGACACGGAATAAAACAACGGTCGTGTGCTTGAGGCCTTATGAGCAGTATAAACTGCAGAACTAATGGAATCCATCATGATGTTATATGTATAAAACACAGTCCATTGTTATGGCAAGGATATAATAATTTATTTGGCCCCAGCTCTGCTGTGCTAATGATTGTGTAACCATGTGCTACCTTTCACCCCATTTTAAGACTGACTGTCCACGCATACAATAAAATGAAGAAACCAATTGTAGGCTGTAAGTTGTAAAGGTACTAACAAACCCTTTCTAATTTATGGAATATCTGTATTGAAGTTCATACACATGACCATGCTATATAAATATGGCTCCAAGGGTATAGGGCAATGTTGTACCTTCATATTCCTCCAATTTTGTACAGAGGTTTTCATATACAATAACCCAATAAATAATGACGGACTCCAATGTGTACCTCTTGAAGCAATGCTACTGGATATCTCAGGAGTACAGTGCCACAGGAAGGTCTATGGCTCTGTACCCCGCTATACCGGTTAGGCTTCACTTTGATTTTGGATATAATCATAATAAATATTGTGAGAACCAAATAAATCTAACAAACAAAGAGCCTTTTTAATTCATTGACCTAATCTTTCTGATAGAACAGCTTGCAATCATGGACGTTAATGGATGGGATGAAATCCTCTGAACTGTGAAATCGGCTTAAAGTGTATAGTCTGTAACTATGTGTCTTACCACAACAATGTCCCTCCTCTGTTTATAGCGCCTATGTAATCACAGAGCTACTCTGCTAGTTCTGGATATCTTCTGGCAGTGGAATCATACTAGATGAATGGGTCTAGCTTACCCTTCTCAGATTTGTTTTAGAATCCCTCTGGAAGCTCCGTGATCAAAGTAAAATGGTAGGATTACATTACTGACAGAGGGACATTGCTATGAGTTATGAAGCATGTGATGTACGCCTGCCAGATCCGTGGTGAAATTCCAATATCCTAAAGTAAACAAGTTGTAATTCCATTTTGAAATGAAAATGTAATGTTGATTGCAAGTTTAACTACAAGTCTGCCTCCAAATAAACAGAATAATCCATGAAGGCCCTTCAATAGGGAACATAATATGTATACATTTGATGGCGAATGATGGGCCTAGGGTGGTGTGCCAAAAAAAAAATTGAATTAAACAAAAAATTGGCGAGAATTGTTGGCAGATGTCCCCAACTGCAAGCAGAACTGGGCACCAGGAGTTAAGCATGATGAACAGTGATTTCCATCTCTTATAAATGCAGCAGAGAAAGACGTTATGAACCCATGCAGAGTGGTCCGACATGCATAAGAATCTTCAATGGATACCATACTTGATGAGTATATGAGAAGAATGATGGCCAAGTGCCAAGGTGGACATGTTTGCATTTTAGTCTACGTCACTGACTTATTGCCGGCATGGTTTTTTCTCCTTGCACCATCTGAAACTGTGGATTGTATGTGGATTGTATGGGCAGCACGGTGGCTCAGTGGTTTTACAACTGGTGCCTTGCAGCGCTGAGGTCCTAGGTTTGAATCTGACCATGGACAACATCTGCATGGAGTTTGTATGTTCTCCCTGTGTTTGCATGGGTTTTCTCTGGGTACTCCGGTTTCCTCCCATACCCCAAAGACATACTGATAGGGAACTTCGATTGGGAGCCCCATTGGGGACAGCATGATGCTGATGTCTGTAAAGCGCTGTGGAATATAGTAGCGCATTAAATAAATAATAAATTTATGAAATAAATAATATAGTGCATGAAATAAATAATAAATAAATGTGGCCTTCGTGATCTTCCGTTGAGCTGGATCTTGTTTTATAGTTTATTTTAGGGCCAGCATAGAAATATACCCTGGCAGCCAGATACAGGGTGGACTCCCCCACAGATCACACATGCTGGGAGTCCAGATTGGAAATGGCTCCATCCAAAAGTGAACATTCACCTTTTGGATAGTGTGTGATCAGTTAATAGAAATGTGGGATAAATAGGAAAACCCAGAAATACAATGACCTCATATGAGCATTGTATAAAGACCATTAAAGGGGTTCTCCGGGCTTATTTAGAAAATCCTGGAGTCTTCTCACCTGTGGATGAAAGATCATTTCTTCAGTATTTACCTGTCTGTCACTCCCCCGATGCCACTCGAGAACACATCCAGTTGCTAAAAAAAAAACTTTAAAGATTTCTGTTTTTTATGTAAGTACAACTTTGTACAGCATTACATAGTAAAAAAAAAAAGTTCTCCAACCTTATAATAAACTTTAGGGAGATATTTATTAAAGGGGTATTCCAGACCATCAATACCAGATCGGTGGGGTCTGACCGACACCCTACACCTGGACAACTTTAGACGAGCTCCGGCTTTCCTGCTCACCTGCGGCTGCCTTATACCCTTTTGCCGGGTACAGAGGACACCAATCGGCTGGTTACGGCAAGGACAAGGGCCAGAAACACCCGGCTCTCCTTCTTCCTCAGAGATCCCAGGGACCGCGCACACCACTGCGGCCTGGGTGTATTCATCCGCCATTGCCTTATGGCAGCAACAGTCTCCTGCAGCACACACCGCTTAGCGCTGCTGCGCTGTGATCGTGCCTCTGGATCAGGTGAGCACGCAGGGTGATACAGGGGCATATTAGCCCTTTATTTGTATGGGGGACTCCCTGGCAGGCGCCAAGACAATCTCGTGCCTTCACTTATAGAACTGTGACATGGAGGGCTGCCCCCACTTCAACACTGCTTTTTGGGTCTATGCCATGTCTGCCTTCCATCATAGGCACAGGCTGCCCTATATACTGTACAAGCTGCTCTACTGCTGTCACTACAGATCCTGCACCTTTAAAGTTCCTTATTGGGCTGGTAGAGTTGTGTAGGCGCCTTCTGATCATCTATTAACCCTCAAGTTGCTGGGCTATTTTCTAAATCTAAATCTGCATCATTTTATTGCATTTGTATGGAAATAAGAGGGGCACTCTCTACATACGGGATCACACACAGTCTGTATATTATAAGATTCGATATTTATTATCCTCACTATAATTAAAATGGTAAACTGTTACCCAACCATAAAACACTTCAATTAAAAATATAATTCTAAAATTAATCCAATATACACAACTCCTCCTTAGATTCAAGGATAGTAAGTCCTTAGATTTGCAGCACTATATTTCTCTGGAAGGGCTGTTCAATATATAGCATAATGATACAATTCTCATTTGAGGTGCAATAGTGTAATCAGTTGATGAGAGCAGTCCATACAGCTTTGTGTATCTTACTCCTGTTGTGTTCCGATATCACCATACAGTCAATTCAACCTTGCTGCTCAGTTGAGCTGTGCTAGGTGTATCAGCCAGACGGCTATGTATTGTTTAGTCCGGAGCTACAAGTAAATGTCTCTTACCAGACTCTCGATGTGCCACTCGCCCGCCTCCCAGTAGTCGGTCGTCTCTTACCGGCCTCCCGCTTCACGGCGTTCTCCTCTGCCCTGCTCCTCCTCACCCTTCACACGGCGTCCCGCGTGGTGGTGAAGCAAGCGTCGGCGCAGCGTCTCACGTGATGCGGAAGAGGCGTTCCTTACCGGTCAGCTGGTTATGCTTGCCGGAGGTCCTGGTCGGGCTGAGGCAATTCCTAGACAGGCCTGTCGTTATTGGTCAAGTGTCCTTTGCGTGCACATCAGTTGATTAAGCTCACTTGCCTAGGAATTGCCTCAGCCCGACCAGGACCTCCGGCAAGCATAACCAGCTGACCGGTAAGGAACGCCTCTTCCGCATCACGTGAGACGCTGCGCCGACGCTTGCTTCACCACCACGCGGGACGCCGTGTGAAGGGTGAGGAGGAGCAGGGCAGAGGAGAACGCCGTGAAGCGGGAGGCCGGTAAGAGACGACCGACTACTGGGAGGCGGGCGAGTGGCACATCGAGAGTCTGGTAAGAGACATTTACTTGTAGCTCCGGACTAAACAATACATAGCCGTCTGGCTGATACACCTAGCACAGCTCAACTGAGCAGCAAGGTTGAATTGACTGTATGGTGATATCGGAACACAACAGGAGTAAGATACACAAAGCTGTATGGACTGCTCTCATCAACTGATTACACTATTGCACCTCAAATGAGAATTGTATCATTATGCTATATATTGAACAGCCCTTCCAGAGAAATATAGTGCTGCAAATCTAAGGACTTACTATCCTTGAATCTAAGGAGGAGTTGTGTATATTGGATTAATTTTAGAATTATATTTTTAATTGAAGTGTTTTATGGTTGGGTAACAGTTTACCATTTTAATTATAGTGAGGATAATAAATATCGAATCTTATAATATACAGACTGTGTGTGATCCCGTATGTAGAGAGTGCCCCTCTTATTTCCATACAAATATTCTCTCTCTATATAGGCCTGGGGTGAGGCCTCTAGAGGTGAGCACCTCTTATCCAAAACCGATTGGTGGGTGTAGCCGCTGTTTGCTACTTTATATATAATTTTCCCATTTTATTGCATTGCCTATCTCTAATCTTCATATTGAGGGCACAGATCCAGATCTGCTATAAGCTACATATACCCAGTTCTTCATCACTTCTCTTCAGAAACTTTGATTCTGTTCCACATGTAATACAGTCGCCAGTGTGACGCTGCTGGTTTCTCTACATTGAAGCTCGACCTTTACAGTGTATACCTGCTCCTTTGCTATCTCATGGCCAAGTTTATGGGAAAGAATGCCTCTGCTAATAAGGGATCTAGAACCCAGACCCGCAGTCAAACCCCAACTTCTCCAGTAAACGTGCCTGCAGACTCTATAATGGATACCTCAAAGGCCACGGCTTCGGCTATCTCTGATCTACTGATGCCAACCATTGACACTCGTTTGGTGGCCTTTCAATCCTCTTTGGACCTAATTGTCTCCTAAGTAACTGCCCACAACACCCGCTCAACGGAGATTGAACAGCGAGTTTCTGATCTAGAGGACAAACAATTGGAGGAGTAGGAGCAATTGCTCATCGCGATGCAAAATAAAGTGGATTACCTGGAATATCACTTAGGCGAAACAACCTGTGCCTCATTGGAGTACCTGAAACTGTTTGTCCTAATGAACTCTTATGGTTCACCTCTGAATGGTTACCTCAGGAACTAAAGTTGGGGGACTCCACATACAAAATTCCAGTGGAACGCGCTCACAGAGTGGGCCCTTCGCTTGTGGACAGCTCCTCTAGACCAAGCCCTGTTATTTTTAAGATCCTCAACTATCAGGACAAAATTGGAATCATGGCTGCATTTCGCCAGGCCTCTACAGGGAGTGCAGAATTATTAGGCAAGTTGTATTTTTGAGGATTAATTTTATTATTGAACAACAACCATGTTCTCAATGAACCCAAAAAAACTCATTAATATCAAAGCTGAATATTTTTGGAAGTAGTTTTTAGTTTGTTTTTAGTTTTAGCTATTTTAGGGGGATATCTGTGTGTGCAGGTGACTATTACTGTGCATAATTATTAGGCAACTTAACAAAAAACAAATATATACCCATTTCAATTATTTATTTTTACCAGTGAAACCAATATAACATCTCAACATTCACAAATATACATTTCTGACATTCAAAAACAAAACAAAAACAAATCAGTGACCAATATAGCCACCTTTCTTTGCAAGGACACTCAAAAGCCTGCCATCCATGGATTCTGTCAGTGTTTTGATCTGTTCACCATCAACATTGCGTGCAGCAGCAACCACAGCCTCCCAGACACTGTTCAGAGAGGTGTACTGTTTTCCCTCCTTGTAAATCTCACATTTGATGATGGACCACAGGTTCTCAATGGGGTTCAGATCAGGTGAACAAGGAGGCCATGTCATTAGATTTTCTTCTTTTATACCCTTTCTTGCCAGCCACGCTGTGGAGTACTTGGATGCGTGTGATGGAGCATTGTCCTGCATGAAAATCATGTTTTTCTTGAAGGATCCAGACTTCTTCCTGTACCACTGCTTGAAGAAGGTGTCTTCCAGAAACTGGCAGTAGGACTGGGAGTTGAGCTTGACTCCATCCTCAACCCGAAAAGGCCCCACAAGCTCACCTTTGATGATACCAGCCCAAACCAGTACTCCACCTCCACCTTGCTGGCGTCTGAGTCGGACTGGAGCTCTCTGCCCTTTACCAATCCAGCCACGGGCCCATCCATCTGGCCCATCAAGACTCACTCTCATTTCATCAGTCCATAAAACCTTAGAAAAATCTGTCTTGAGAAATTTCTTGGCCCAGTCTTGACGTTTCAGCTTGTGTGTCTTGTTCAGTGGTGGTCGTCTTTCAGCCTTTCTTACCTTGGCCATGTCTCTGAGTATTGCACACCTTGTGCTTTTGGGCACTCCAGTGATGTTGCAGCTCTGAAATATGGCCAAACTGGTGGCAAGTGGCATCTTGGCAGCTGCACGCTTGACTTTTCTCAGTTCATGGGCAGTTATTTTGCGCCTTGGTTTTTCCACACGCTTCTTGCGACCCTGTTGACTATTTTGAATGAAACGCTTGATTGTTCGATGATCACGCTTCAGAAGCTTTGCAATTTTAAGAGTGCTGCATCCCTCTGCAAGATATCTCACTATTTTTGACTTTTCTGAGCCTGTCAAGTCCTTCTTTTGACCCATTTTGCCAAAGGAAAGGAAGTTGCCTAATAATTATGCACACCTGATATAGGGTGTTGATGTCATTAGACCACACCCCTTCTCATTACAGAGATGCACATCACCTAATATGCTTAATTGGTAGTAGGCTTTCGAGCCTATACTGCTTGGAGTAAGACAACATGCATAAAGAGGATGATGTGGTCAAAATACTCATTTGCCTAATAATTCTGTACAGGGTGTATAGTCAGCTATGAGAATTCCAAGCTTCTACTATTCCAGGACTGCTCCTCGGCAGTAAGGGAAAAATTAAGTGCCTTTAACCCCGTCTGCAAACTTCTGTTGGACAAGTCTATCCGCTTTAGTTTCCAATATTCTGCCACCCTCCGATTCTCAATGAGTGACAAGATGTGGGTATCCAATGATCTCCAGAAGGCCTTAGCCCACCCTCGCTCTCAGGGTCGAGCTCCGCCCACCTCTTCTACTGCACCTACCTGAAAAGCGGAGTTGCATGTAACTTCTGGCGTTAAGTTACTTCTCTACTTGCTCTACTTTACCAGTTTATTTTTCACTCTGGTCATGGAGTCTGCTCTCACGGGCAGTGAGCAGTTGGTGGGCAGTTTGGTGCTAACCTGTTATTGTTAGATTGTTCATATGAAGGGAAATCCTGTGTGCACCATTATGGGGGACCTCACGAAATCATCCTCCTTTACATAACAAAAGATTCCTAACCTGCATTGAAGCTTCCTTTTCTAGGAAAATAAGGTGTGTGGCTATTCTATTCAGCTCATTGGTTCAACATGAAATATTGGAGACCATTGAGGACCCGACGGGCAGGTATCTTCTAGTGAAGGTTATTATTGAGGGTGCAGTCTATTGCCTGGTAAATGTATATGCTCCCAACGCTTCCAATAGAACTTTCTTTGCATCTCTGCTGATCGCTATTGCCAGTAGTGTTGGGCGCGAATATTAGATTTGCAAATTTTAATTGCGAATATCACCCACTTCGAGAATTTGCGAAGATTTAGAATATAGTGCTATATATTCGTATTCGCGAGTATTCTAGATTTTTTTTCCTCTGAACCCATGATCCCTCCCTGATTCTTGCTTGTGGGCCAATGAGAAGGCTGCAATGTATTTGTCTGAGCTTAGCAACATCCCTAGCAACCAATAGGAAAGTTGCCTACCCCTTACTATATAAGAACCTGCAGTGTTTTGCAGTTCTGAGAGAGACAGCAGTGACATTGCTGTGCTCTGTACTTTCCTGTGTCATTACATTAGATAGTTAGTTAGTTAGCTTATATATAATACAGATAGAGGGAGATAGTCAGTGTAGGTTATATCCTGATAGTTCTGCTGTCCTTACGTACATGCTACAGACATAGTGCTGTGATGTCACAACAATACATAGTGCACCAATCAGTAATATGTAGTCAGACCTGATAAAATGTGAAGTTGCACGTATTGCACCAAAAATATACGCATCATTAATTGCTGATTTGTGCAATCGCAAATATATTGGAGCAATCTATTCTGCCGTGCTAACCATTTTCTCCAGTCTCAGGAAACTTCTAGCAGCTGGAAAAATGTAGCAAAAGTGACCAACGCCTGTATTACGCACGCAATACGCGCATAATACATTTCCGATTTTAGCAATCAAGAAAATAATCTCGAATTCACGAATTTATGACAAATATTCGCGAAATATTGCAAATTTGAATATTGCCCCTGCCACTCATCACTAATTGGGACATAAACAATGTCATAGTAGGGTGGAATTTTAATGATATTCATGATATGTTATTAGATAGGTTCCAACAACGTTCATCTTCCACAGCTACTGTATGAAATGCAATTCAAACACTTATGGACCACTGGACCTGATAGATCCTTGGCAATTATTGCACCCCACAGACTCTGATTACACCCACTACTCACATGTACACAATTCTCACGCGAGAATTGATTACTGGTTGATCCCACATGCTTCCATCCACCTCCTAAAATCCTCCCAAATCAATGATTTCTATATTTCTGATCATGCCCATTATTTTTTTGTATGCCCTGACTACGCCGATCCCACTCTCTAAGAGATGGCATTTCCCATCTCATTTATTCCGCTCTGACGAATTTAAGAACATGCTATCTGGTTTTTGGATGACATATGCATACGACAATGAGAGCCATAGGGAAGACATTAATCTATTCTGGGCTGCTTCTCAAGCGGTTATCCGAGGTCAGATTATCTCTTATGTCTCTCATAAATGCAAAAAACTAATAACCACATTGTCTTTAACTAAAAAAAACTTACCCAGGCTTACAAGAGATTTAAGCTTAGTAATACTCATGAAACAAAACAACAATACCTAAATGCTAAAATGGAAGCCGAGGCAGTTTCTCATGAGCGAGCTCTATTAGATGTAAATGACCAAAAACATAGATTCTTTCGTTGGGGCAATAAACCTTCTTTGCATCATTATATACAGCACCTTCAGAGGAGGCAGCATTTGATCCACCCTTCCTCAATCCCATTCATCTCCCCACATTATCTGATGATCAACGCCTGATTCTAAACCCCCTTATCAGCTAAGAGGAAATTACTACCACCATTAAATTGCTCAACCTCTCTAAAGCCCCTGGTCCCGATGGTTTTGGAAATGAATATTATAAAATCCTTAGTACGTCTTTGGATCCCCACTTACATTCTTTATACAATCACATTATTTCTTCTAAAACTATTCCAGACGGCTTTAATGATGCATGTATAATGGTACTTCCAAAACCGGGTAAAGATCACTTATTAGTATAGTATTACCGCCCCATCTTACTTTTAAATTCAGCCTTCAAAATATTCACTAAAATATTAGCAAATAGACTTTAAACGATCCTCTCAGACATTATACATCCTTCACAAACGGGCTTTATGTTAGGGAGATCTATTACCTATAATATCCGAACGGCTATTGGGGGAATATCATCTAGCAGAGTACATAGGCGAACTAGGAGTATTGTAGTTAGCCTTGATGCCAACAAGGCTTTTGATCGAGTGTTTTGGATATATCTTCAGGACATTCTCCGGTTACAACATTTTGGTCCTTTGTTCTGTACAGCTGTTCAGATGATATACCACAATCCCCGCTCTACCATATGGGTTAACTCCATTTGTTCCTCTTCTTTTGATGTGAATAGAGGAACGAGATAGGGATGCCCACTATCCCCACTGTTATTTAACCTAAAGTCCTACAAACACTCCCCTCGTTTACTGATATATTCACGGGATCGGTCGAGACTAAACTTCTAGTCATTGCAGATGATATACTATTATTTATTTCAAATCCACATCAAGCTATCCCGTAGATAATCTCAGTCATAGCAATCTTTTGGCTCTATACCTGGATTTAAAGTCAATTTTCATTAATCGGAAGCGCTTCCTATTTTTCGCACGGCCAAAAACCATTGGGATGCCTCCTTCCAATTTCAATGGCATTCTGAGTCCATTACATATCTGGGGGTTAAATTGGCTGCCAACCCTGCCCATTTATATAGGCTGAACTTCTGTCCTCTCATAACCTCGGTCATTTCTTTAATTCAGTCATGGCAACATTTTACGTTGTCTTTCTCTGGCCGACGTCATCTCCTTAAAATGGTAACCTTTCCTAAATTGCTATATTTAATCCAAACTTTACCCCTACTGCTCCACTCCTCAGATATCAAACTCCTTCAAAGAACCTTTAGACGTTTCATCTGGGGCACTACATGGAAAAGTGGTATCAGCCTATATAAATTACAGCAACCTCGTATACTGGGGGGTCTTAACTTCCCCTATATTTCACTGTATAACCTGGCTGCCAACCTTAGATATGTTCTGGATTGGATACGAGGTCGAACACATTTTGCCAATGTGAAAATGGAGAAACAATTCTTTCCTCATATCTTCCTTTTGGCATTACTACATCTTCCAACAGCTGTACTACCTTCTAACATTAGAGATTTTCCTGTTCTATGGAACACAATACAGGTTTGGCTTAAAGTGAGGAAATTCAATAAGTTGGATGGCATACACACTTTTTTTTCAGCCCTTTTTGGGTCACCCGGGGTTTCTGGGGGGTAGACCGTCTAGGATATATAACACTGCGGCATCACAGGGCTGTATCTGGATCCTTGACATGTTAGACTCCAGCTATTCAGTTATCTCTTTTACAGAGGCTTCACAGAGATAACCAATTTATATATCTACAAGCCCATAGTTTTGTTATACATTGTATGAGTAATATTCCGGAGAATTTAAGGGGTGCATGTTTGAACATATTTCTTAAAAGAGCCAGAACCCAAATACCATATCTTCCACTAGTACTATTTACAGATTTCTTAGACCGTTAATAGATTGGGATATAGTAGATACGGGACCCAAAAAATGGATCAAAGTCTTTCCATATCTTGAAGTCAAACATTATTAGAGGCTACATTAAAAATACACAAACATTCCCTGGTCAGCAGCTACACAGATATGTGGGGTTGTGCGTGTATCCAGGACTTGTGGGGGCAGATGCGATCCCACATACTAGCAACTTACAATATATCCTTTACTGCATCTCCTCATTGGGCTATTTTCCACATATTATCTGAGGAACCGCAGTGTCTAGCTAGACAAGATAAAGCTTTGTTACATATCTGGGCGGCTGCTACTAGAAAGAATATTTTACATTAATGGTTAGACCCGGAGACCCCTTCTATCCCTTTTATCCAGGCTAAAATATTCCGGGAGAGGGGAGGGAGGGAAAGGGAGTTATGTTCTTAATGAATCTGTTAATCCATGTCTGTACTTTACTTTGCATATTGACATTTTGTATGCTACTGTATACTGCACTGTTTCTGTTGGTTGATCTGATGATAAAACAATAAACAGATTTTGGAAAAAAAAAGTGTGTCTTTTTAGCATTTTACACCGCTCACATCACTTTTCAAAAAAGTAAGCGGGACTTAGTGGAAGGGGAAGAGGCCTCCGCAGCCCAACACTTTTATTGTAATTTATGCCAGAAATTTGGTTTCAATTATAGCTGAAATCCATGCAGCACATAGCAAGCACGTAGAGCATGGACTGTGCAAGATGTGATAAACTGAAGAAGCATGCGCCTCTTAACAGATTTGGCATATCTTACTGCACCAGACTTTTTCCTAAGACTGGCGTATGAAATGCCAGTCTGAGTAAATCTGCCCCTTTGTGTTTCAGAGAGGCAGATTTAATTAGACTGGCATTTCAGAATGTCAGACCATAAGATTTTGTTTGATATTGGTTTGTTAAAGGTCATCTGTCAGCAGATTTGTACCTATGACACTGGCTGACCTGTCCCATGTGCACTTGGCAGCTGAAGGCATCTATGTTGGTCCCATGTTCACATGTGCCCACATTGCTCTGAAAAATGATGTTTTAATATATGCAAATTAGTGTCTAGGAGCAACGGGGGCGTTGCCATTACACCCAGAGGCTCTGCTCTCTCTGCAACTGCCGCGCCCTCTCCACTTTGACAGGGCTAGGCATCATGATGTTTTCAATACCTGTCAATCAATGTGAAGAGGACGTGGCAGTTGCAGAGAGAGCAGAGCCTCTAGGTGTAACGGCAACGCCCCCGTTGCTCTTAGAGGCTCATATATTAAAACATAATTTTTCTCAGCAATGTGGACAAATATGAACCTGGGACCAACACAGATACCATCAGCTGCCAAGAGCACATACAACAGGTCAGCCAGTTTCATAGGTTCATATCTGCCAACAGATGCCCTTTAAAGGTACAAATGTAAACCCAAACATCTACATGCAAGGGAAAAGAATGTGTGGTATACATATGGAACAGAAATATGTCATCACCATTCAGTGCTCTTGTTATAACAATACTTCATTTAAGCATGACTGATTTTGAACTCTAGAACATTCCCACAGTTCCTTGAAAGTGTGTATTTAAAATAAACTGCCCTATTAGAACTGCTTGCATAAGTGTCTATATGTGTATTTATACATATACAGTATATTACAGCATTTCACTGTAATATAATAAAATGGAACACATTAGTTACTTATGTAGCACTGATGTGGAGTTACAGTCTGTAATCTAGAGCTGCAGTCATAATTCTCTCAGTTGCTACTGGAAACAGTCAACAAACATCCCAGCATAGCCAACATCTAGCTCGTCAGCCCCATGATCAGGAGCCATACCATTATATCTAATGAGATATGTTCTCAAAGTTGTTTTTTTTGTGACAAGAACACCTTTCCTTTTCCCAGGAGGCAAGCAATATGCACCATAGAGTTGCACTGGGTGGACTTTCTACTCTGGCATAATGCTGCCAGTGTTATCCAATAAATTCCAGAACTGTAAGGGTTACATAGCATCATAAATCAATATAATGCTATATGAATACCGGCAGCGCTGGGAGGTCAGGCCGGGTGCTGCGATGCGGATTCGCTGCAGGAGGAACGCTCGTCTGCAAGGGGCCTTAATGTAGATTAAGGGCACTTTCATGTCGTTTTGTGAGCCAAAACCAGGTGCAGGTCGAAAACACAGGACTGGAGCAAATCTTTCCATCATACGGAGGCTCCACTGATCAAACACTGACCAAACACTGTGTGAAAGCACCTAATTCTGTGTGTAAGGTAACATTTATTGTGTTAGGCCTCTTTCACATGTCAGTGAATTGCGGACATGTACTGCCAGCGGTCTCCATGGACCCCTAGTGTACCCATTGACTTGAATGTATGCATTCACACATCAGTGGTCGTCTTCCACAGGCCGTGGGTGCGTGGTGACAACACAGAAGCATGCCCTATTTTTGTCCGTGATTAAAAATCCCTCACGCCCATTAGGTATAGTATATAGGTCCATGAAAACCATGGACACAACACGGAAGCCAATGTTTGGTCTATGGTTTTCACAGACCACTGGTAGGAGATGCCCTGGAAATAAATGTTTAGCCTAGCAGTGTCTGTGCAACACGGATGACACACAGAGGGCAAAAAACGGACACACCAGCCAAACAGTGGTGCTTCATGGACGAACCACTGTCCATCTTGTCACGGATGTCATCACTGGCACAAATGTGTGAAAGAGGCTTTAACCCAGGAATGACTCAGAACTTGTTTTATATCCTGCAGTAATTCCCTCAAAGTTTTTGAACAAATACAGACAGAAGACGTTGCTCTTTTCCTCTTTTTTTTCTGTTGAGCTATGGTCTAGGGCCTCATGCACACGACCGTATGTATTTTGCGGTCTGCAAAAAACGGATCCGCAAAAAATATGGATGACGTCCGTGTGCATTCCGTATTTTGCAGGACGGAACAGCTGGCCCCTAATAGAACAGTACCATCCTTGTCCGTAAATGCGGACAATAATAGGATATGCTCTATTTTTTTGGCGGAACGGAAATACGTAAACGGGATGCACACGGAGTACCTTCCGTTTTTTTTGCGGACCCATTGAAATGAATGGTTCCGTATACGGTGCTCAAAAAAAGACATGGAAAGAATATTTCGTGTGCATGAGGCCTAAGGGACATTAGACACTGTAAATTGATCCAAAAATATTTTGTATCATGCTGGCAGGACATTCTGCTGAAGCACACCTGTTGGCACGCCGAAATTTGATACCTCATTGTTTATTATAGTGCATGAAGTAATTTGTAACTATTGTTTTTTGACATGTGAATTCACATCGTCCTGACTGGTAACAGCATATTCTGTTTTCTTACAGGTACAAATTTAATGGTTCAGCGGAGATCCTGTTTGACTTCTTCTGGATCAACAACTGGGTTATCCAATATAAAACTAAGCAAATGAATGGAAGCAAAATCATTCTAAAATTATAAATTAAGGAAGTGTGTTATAACAGCAATATATTTTCAAATAAACAATTTCTGTGAGATATTTCTATACCAAAGCGGAGTCTTAGTTTATTCCGGATTTATCAGGTTTCTGTATATTTATCAGTGTATTAAGTCAAATTTTCTAAATGATATATTTACAAAGTCTGACCAAGCGTAACTACGGTAATTTATCAATTTCCGCTACTTTTCTACTGACGATAACGTAAGGAAACAATACCAGTTCTGACTTGCCATTGATTGAAAACCTACATCACGTTAGATTCTGATGCATGTTTCACTGGGAGACAGACTCATACGGTTTACCAGTTTTACAGGGGTTGTCTTACAACAACAACACCAGTCTGTGTGGACTGTGAGGGTAGGATCACACAGAGCAGTCGTGAGCTGTTAGGGGCGTGGCTGACTGCAGTCGAGAACTGCACAGCCAATTAGGTTGAAGTTGCCTCTTATTTAACTAATAAAGACCACACTTTATCGCCGGCCTTCATTGTTAATAGCCGTGTGGTATTGAAGGTGCCATGTGCCCATTAACAATGGACACCGACTATACAGTGAGGTCTTTATTAGTTAAATTAGAGTCAAATGATGCCTAATTGGCCCGATTTGCGACCACACCCGACCGTGCCCTGAACAGCTCATGCCGTTCTGTGTGGTCGTTCCCTAATATGGACTTTATAAAAGGGGGACCCCTTTCTATGTACTAGAATAGAGAGCCACTCTATGGGATCTGCTCCAACTTTAGTGGACTCGACACACCTTGCATTACATGTATGGACATTTCTTTGAATGGTCAGGAGGTAGTGTTACATTTTCCCTGCAGCTGCCTTTACAAGGGAAATATCAGTCATGGCCAAAAGTTTTAAGACTGACAAAAATCTTGGTTTTCTGCTTCTGTTTATATGGTGGAAATTTGCATTAACTCTAGATTGTTGTGAAGAGTGATCAGATGAATTGCAATTAATTGCAAAGTCATTCCTTGCCATAAAAATTTACTTAATTACAAAAAAATAATTTCCTTTGCATTACAGCCCTACCATAAAATGACCTGCTAACATAATTTCAGTGATCTTCTCGTTATCTCAGGAGAAAGAGGACAAGGCAGCTGATATCACTGTCATGCTGATTGAATTAGAAGACCAGACTCATTGCTTAAAAAAGGAGGGGGTGCTTGAAATCAATGTCTTCTTCTGTTAACCATGGTTACCTCCAAGGAAACCAGTGCAGTCATCATTGTCATCAATCAAGGACATTTTATTTGCTTGTAAGATTGCACCTAAATAAACCATTTATCAGTTCATCCAGAAATTCAAGGAGAAAGGTTCAATTGTTGTGAAGAGGGCTTCTGGGCACCCAAGAAAGTCCTGAAAGTGCCAGGACCTTTTGTTATAGAGAATTAAGCTATGGGATAAAGAATCTTGAGACCAGTCATGTGTGGGGTTGCTTCTCATCCAAGTGAAAGGGCTCACTCACAATTTCATCTAAGAACACTGCCATGTATAAAGAATGGTATCAAAACATCCTCCAAGAGCAAATTCTCCCAGTGATTCAGGAGCAATATGGTGATGCACAAGGCGTTCCCCAGCATGTTGGAGCAAAATGTAACAAGGTAAAAGTGATAACTAAGGCTGGTTCACATCACGTTTTTGTCTTACGTTTAACATATACAGAAAACGTATATGTTAAACAGACAGCATGGCACTCTTCACCATAGAGTTTCATTGTAAAAAAAATATACATTAACATGTACTTTTTTTTTGCTAGATTTTGCAGGATTAAAAAGTGTAGTGTACTACCCTTTTGTATCCTTTTTTCCTCCAACATATATGGTATGCTGGATATCAGCTTCTGTGCCAAATCCTGACTAAGAACAACACATTCCTGCCTAATCAGTGCTTGAAATGTATCACAATTTCAGTGTTTTTGTTTGTTCACTCACTTTTTGAGAATTAACCACAGATTCTCCATGGTATTGAGATCTGTGGATCTTTCCTGGTTATGGACCTAAAACTTTTTATCTTTTATTTGTCGAGCCACTTGGGCTAGGTTCACATCACATTTTTGTCTTATGTGACAAATATTGACCAGTAACCTGAAGCAAAATAGTGACCAAATACTGACCATGCGAAAGTGGCCTAAAGATCGCAATATAGTGTGGCTAAACTCTCCAGACAGTTGCCTTATGGAGGTGACCAGGTGAGAATCCAGCAGGTGACGTGAGTCACCAACATTTTTTTTATTGAAATGCAGTTGTATTTATTTTAATCACTTTATACTGTAAATGAAGCATATAATCTGGATTTCTGAAATTCCACAGGTTATCTGCCTTACAGTCTACCACCTGTTAATTGGGGAAGAATGTTATGCAGCTATGGCTATGTTCACATCAGTGTTTAGAAATCCAGCAGGCTGTTCTGGCAGAGAAACAGCCTGCTGGAGTACACTGTATCTGGCCTAGCTGGATAATGCCGGGATCCGCTGTATCCCCTGTGACACAGTGAGGGGTTGTGTCTGGCAAGGCAGGTATTTTCCTCCCAGCATGTGCGGCTGGGCTGGTTTCCAGCCAGGTGAGGTCAAATACCAGTCCGGAGTTTAAGTGTCGGTCCGGGTTTTGGCAGCACCTGGATGTCCTTAAATAGGCAGCTGGGCTCAGCAGAGATGTCTCTGTTTTGGGATCTGAGGCTTGGTGCCGTGCTGGAGGGCTGAGAGCCGTATGCTGGGGAAACAGGCCCCCTAAAGCCTGCTGAGGACTAATGGAGGCAAAACTGCCAGCAAGATGACTTGTATTATATGAACTTTCCATTGTGTGGGAACTAACACCAAGACTGCAAAGTTACATGCTGTTTTGTGCAATTGCCTCAAGTGTGAATAAACACTGAGGTTTTGAGTTAAGAACTTGTATTTTGCCTCTGTACTACGCCCGCTTACCCTATCTACCAGAGAAAAACCCCACACTTGGTGGAGGATGCGGACAAGAGCAGTGAGGCTGGTGTGAACGCTGATATTTTTGGTTTCTGCATTTTACAGGCACGGTTGGATGTCGTACATTAAACCAGCTGTATTACAACCAGTGCCCCACAACAAAATGGAGACTGTTGTGAAGGCCCTCATTGAGGCTAATCTGCAACAGCGAGAGACAAACCTACAGCAACGCGAGGCTAATAAGCAGCAGCCGGAGACTAACCAGTTGCTGCTACAACATGTGATGGCTTTGCAGACAGCAGGAGCAACCCTGAGCATCCACGATGCCCGGAAAGCAGTCCGTGCCATGATTCCTAAGATGACCCTTGCAGACGACATCGAAACCTACCTAGTGATGTACGAGAAAGTGGCCATCATGGAAAAGCAACCCCGTGACCAATGGGCTGAGGTCGTCGCTCCATTCATGGCATTCGATTCCCAGTGGGTGTACTTCAATTTGCCGGATGATCAAGCGGCCGACTTACGAAAAGTAAAGGGTGAGGTTTTTGCAAGACTGTGGGTGAATGTGTCGGTCCGGGCCCAGCGAATACATCAGTGGGGGTTTAAGCCGGCTGAGCCTGCGAGGACACAGTATTATGACTTACTCCACCTCTTGCAAAAATGGCTACAGCCTGATGTGCTGTCCCACGGCTATGCTGGATAGACTATTGGCTGATATGTTTTGGAGGGCTCTGCCACCCCCTCTCCAGCACTGGATCGCCCTAGAAATGGTGGACCTGGGGGTTCTTTTGGGAGGGAGGCAGTCAACCCCTGTAAATCTCCATCCCAGACCCGGCGACTTGTGCCAACCAAACCCACCCGGGGTGTACCCTCTACGGACCTGGCTCCAATAGTCTGCTGGTGGTGTCAGGAGCCGTCCCCATCAGGTGGAAGCCATGGATACTAACTATGACTACCGTCAGTCGCTATATGCCAGGAAGCTGTGTGCACCATGTACCCCAAAAACTCTAAACTCAATTGGAGATGTAAACTACAAGGTACAACAGCCAGGGCGGCGAAAGCCGGAGAAGGTTTACCATGTGAATTTACTCAAACCGTGGAAAGATAGGGAAACCTGTACAGAAGACAGCCCGCGGACGGGTTTTCTAGGAGAAGAGGTTCCGGCCCCTCTGTCTGATGCAAGAGAGGCGGCTGCCACAGTAAAAATTGCTGACAGCTTCTCATCTAAACAGACTCAGGAGGCCAGGGAGTTCGTTAGTTGGAACACGTATGTGTTCTCGCACCTCCCTGGACGCACTTCCATAATCCAGCATGACATTGTCACTGAGCCTCAGACAAAAGTCTGATTAAAACCATACTGGGTACCCGAGGCTCAGCGACAAGCCATATTGGAGGAGGTGCAGCTAATGTTGCAGCTAGACGTCATTGAGGAGTCAATGACTTTCGAAAACTTAACTAGGTTTCCAAATTCGATGTGTATTCCATGCCCCGGGTGGATGAGCTCATCGAGAGGTTAGGACAAGCCCAGTATTTTTCTGTTTTGGACCTCACTAAAGGGTACTGGCAGGTGCCCTTAACAGAGGCTGCCAAAGAGAAAACTGCCTTCATCACGTCTGAGGGGCTGTATCAATATAAGGTCTTACCCTTTGGTCTGCATAGCGTCCCCGCCACTTTTCAGCGACCAATGGACATTGTGCTTCGTCCACATCGTTGGTACGCTCCAGCTTACCTGGACGATATTGTCATCCACAGTACTGACTGGGAAAGTCGCCTACTCAAAGTGCAGGCTGTAGTGGACTCCCTTTGGAAAGCTGGCCTAACCCCAAAAAATGTGCGATAGGGTTAGAAGAGACTAAGTATCTGGGGTATGTCATTGGGCGCGGAGTCATCAAACCCCAAGTGAACAAAAAAGAGGCGATACGGAATTGGTCCTGACCTGTCAACACTAGGCAAATAAAGTCAGGAATGGCGGGCTATTAAATGAGGTTTGTTCCCCACTTTGCTACTCTAGCCTCACCCTTGACAGGGCTCTTGAAGGTACGAAAATCAGTGATGGTTTGCTGGGATGATCAGGTGAAAGAGGCTTTTGCCGCTTTGAAGTTGGTCCTGTGTGGGTTACCGGTTTTGGTGATGCCCGACTTCAAGAGGGAGTTTGTGGTACAAACGGATGCCTCTGAAGTAGGCCTCGGTGCTGTACTGTCTCAGGAAGTCAATGGGGAGGAGCATCCCGTTGTCTTCCTAAGCCGCAAGCTCACCCCAGCCGAAACCAGGTACAGTATAGTGGAGAGAGAGTGCCTGGCTATCAAGTGGGCACTCGAGTCTCTCCGCTACTATTTGTTAGGGAGAAAGTTCCGCCTGGTGGCCGACTAATCCTCTCTCAAGTGGATGAGCCAGGCCAAAGACAGGAATGCCCGGGTCACCAGATGGTCTTTGTCTCTGCAGAACTTTAAGTTTACGGTAGAACACAGAGCAGGCCGGTTGCAGGGAAACGCAGATGCCCTGTCCCGGGTGCATTGTCTGGCGTGTGTCCATCCCCTCAGGATTGAACAAAGGGGGGGTATGTGACACAGTGACGTGTTGTGTCTGGCAAGGCATGTATTTTCCTCCCAGAATGTGCGGCTGGGCTAGTTTCCAGCCAGGTAAGGTCAAATACCGTACCGGAGTTTAAGTGCCACTCCGGGCTTTGGCAGCACCTGGCTGTCCTTAAATAGGCAGCTGGGCTCAGCAGAGGCGTCTCTGTTTTGTGATCTGAGGCTTGGTGCCGTGCTGGAGGGCTGAGAACCGCATGCTGGGGAAACAGGCTCCCTAAAGCCTGCTGTGGACTACTGGAGGCAGAACTGCCAGCAAGGTGACTTGTGTTATATGAACTTTCCATTGTGTGTGAATTAAGACCAAGACTGCAAAGTTACATGCTGTTTTGTGAAATTGCCTCAAGTGTGAATAAACACTGACGTTTTGAGTTAAGAACTTGAATTTTGCCTCTGTACTGCGCCCGCTTACACTATTTAGCAGAGCGAAACCCCACACCCCATTGACCCCAATGGGATCCAATCGGGATCCAATCGGGATCTGAACACATTTCCTTTTTGTCTGGCTGAAAGCTGGTAGTATGCCGGAAAGCGGCCAGATCCCAGTCGGATCCCATTGTGGTCAATGGGGATCCGGCAGTTCCTAGTATTATCTAACTATGCTGGATATGGTGAACTCCAGCAGGCTGTTCTCTTCCTATCCGCTGATGTGAACATAGGTTAATGCACTTCTCCCCAGTAGTAGCTTTTATTCAGTTTTGTAGCAGATATATTTATAACATGTTTCTGCTTGAAACTGTTTTTGACATGTATTATGCAGAAACACCCTTATATTAGGTGAGTCATAGCTTCATACTAAACCAACATTTTGTCTTACTACCTTTATTTCTATGTGTGTTTGTCTATCCTATCCTATCTATCTCACCAGGCCGCCCCATAGTGTCGGGCATTGGTTCCCTTTTCTCTCAGATTGCCAGGGGCCAAGTCGTATATAAGGGATACCACACATTTTCTTAATGAGGTCGGCAAAATACATCTTCCAACACATGTAATTTTGGCATCTTTTGATGTGCTTAGTTTGTATACATCGATCTCACATGCCAGGGGCATTGATGCAGTAAGAGGTTGTCTAACCGATTCATCTTACTCCATACAATGTAGGGAGTTTTTGATCACACTCCAACAGATTGTGCTCACGTGTAATTATTTTATGTTCCAGGATGAATATTTAATTCAATTACGCGGGACCGCAATGGGTTCAAATGTGGCACCGAATTATGCTAACATTTTTATGACACACTTGGAGGAGAGATACGTCTATGTTAGCCACCACTTCAGACTAGTTCTGGGGTGGTGGCGGTACATAGACGATATCTTCCTCCTATGGACAGGCACTATGGGGGAAGTACACTAATTTGGTGACTTCCTCAATAGTATTGACCCAGAGGTTAAATTTACACTTGTTGCCTCAGAGACAGACATCCAGTTTTTGGATGTGATAGTGAGCAGATCAGGTGATTATTTGCATACTGATCTACACACTAAGGTAACTGATAAGAACACTCTGCTCAGGTATGACAGCTGTCACCCCAGGAGTATGGTTAGGTCACTGCCGTATAGCCAGCTGCTCAGAGTTAGGAGGATAGTACAAGGGGAAGAGGATGTTGTGGTTAGACTGACAGAGATGGGAACTAAATTTGTCAGGAGGGGCTATCCCAGAAAGCTTATTCAACAACATACAGCGAGGGCCCTATCGCAATCCAGAGAGTCCTTATTGGATAAAGAGGTAACAAAGGTAGATGATGTTAAACGTATTCCCTTTGTTACACTTTTTCTCCGTTGAGTAATAGGATCAGTGGTATTTTGAAGAAACATTGGCCCATTCTGGGCAGTAATTTTAAACATATTCCTGAGCTGATTAATCCTCCTTTGATGTCTTACAGGCGCACATGTAACATTAAGGATCAGTTGGTGCGGGCAGACATCGGCACGAATAAGGTCTCATTTAGCACATATTGTGGTGCATCAAGGAAGGGTTGCTTCCCTTGTCATGGATGTGTGAATTGCTCCTTTATATTGAGGGGTGCTACTTTCACACATCCACGGACAGGAGACGAATGATTAAACATTATCTGACTTGTGACTCCTCGTACGTGGTGTATTTATTAGAATGCCCATGTCACCTTTTTTATGTGGGTGAGACCACATGGGATGTCAAAACAAGATTGAATCAGCACAGGTACACTATTAGGAAAAATAAAATGGGTCTACCAGTGTCAAAGCACTTTACGGAAGCAAAGCATACTGAGAGGGACTTTCGTTTCAGGATCATTGACCAGGTTGCAATGCCACGCCGGGGTGGTGACAGGTCGATGATGCTGAAACAACGTGAACTCTACTGGATTTATCAGTTACAGACCTTAAAAGCCAATGGGTTAAATGTTGAGTTTAGGGTGGTATGATCATGGACGAGTGGGGTCCTTGCCCTATATCTGATTGTGTATGTCAAGATTAGTGCTCTTAATTTACTGTTTTTCTTTTTATTTCAGGATATCTGGATGGAAACTATTGTCTTGAGCCTGAGGACATCACCCGACATGAAGCCTCTATGTGATTATGACCCACAAAAAAAGGCCCTTTAACCTGTTTTTCCGTTGTTCTTGTTTCTCTATTAGAATGGTGTAAATTACCAGAACATTGGGGGATCCGACACTGGTATATTATTGAAACGGAAAATGCGAATGTGATCGCACACTACATCCAGCATTCTGCCCTGCCTCCATGCTGGATGAGACATTGGTGTACATTTTGGCCAAAGCGTAATAAGCCACTCACCGCGTCAAGGTCGTCTCATTTGAGTGGTCCCTAACGCTAGTTCCTACCTGTTTATGGGCCATGGCAGCCACACAAAGTCCAGGGAATGCAGGTCAGCATGCAAGCCAAGCACACTCTGCTTTTAACCCCGTCTGGTGCCATTACAGCTTTCATCGGATCCAGGGATGCAAGTACCAACATGCATGCTAAGCCCACCATATACTTCTCCTGGAGCCAAATGGCTACTGGTAGGTTCTATATAAGCAGACTCATTTTTTTACTGACTTTAAAACCAGCCTCCAGGACAGATTGACTGGTCAGGTGTGCATGACTCAAAGGAGATCGCCACGCCTCCAATATATGCTACAAAGAAAAAATGTGGGGGGTTGAGTCCGCACAACCTGTCTGTAGGTGCATATCACTATGGCGAAATACATATACAAACGGAAAATGCAAATGTAATCGCACACTACATCCAGCTTTGTGTGGCTGCCATGGCCCATAAACAGGTAGGAACTAGCGTTAGGGACCACTTAAATGAGACGACCTTGACGCGGTGAGTGTCTTATTACGCTTTGGCAAAAATGTACACCAATGTCTCATCCAGCATGGAGGCAGGGCATAATGCTGGATGTAGTGTGCGATCACATTTGCATTTTCCGTTTGTATATGTATTTCGCCATAGTGATATGCACCTACAGACAGGTTGTGCGGACTCAACCCCCCACATTTTTTCTTTGTAACTGATATATTATTACCATTATGTGGTATGGCATGGGTATGTGAGCCTGGTTGGAAAGTCGTGTATTGGTTGTTACATGAGGGAGCGGGGGAGAGGAGATGTGGAAACGTTGGTGCTCGCATCCTTGATTGGATTGTGTGCACCAATGTGGAGCATTTGCGACCCTGCACCACCCCTATACTCCACACGACACCAGTGATGTAGTGGCTGGGGACGGGGTCAATGTATTGCCTCTGGTCCCCTACCACGATGGGATTTGCGCTTAGGGTTCTTAGTGCTGATCCCGTAACAGACATCCTTTGGTCCCGTGTAATTTCTCCCTGCCCCACATGATAATGGTTATCATGGTTTTTTGATGATAACAATGTCGGATCCCTCGGCTAGGACATGCGCAGTGGTGTATACTGCATAAACTGATATACTTAGAACGGACGGACAAGGTTGTAGGGGGCGCATGCGCGGGACGTGGGGTTGTTCTCGCGTTCCTAGGATATATGCTGGCGCATGCGCAGTACTCCATTTGGGGCGCATGCGCGGGACGTGAGGAAATCTCGCGTTCCTATGACATATGCCGGCGCATGCGCAGTATCCAGTATGGGACGCGGAGGTTATTATGAACATGTGAGAATTCATGACGTGGGTTTGTCCTTTTTTATTAATATATGATTGAGCACAGATGCACTTTATATACAAATTATTGGCAATTATGTATTTGACACGGAATTATAGATATGAGAGATTATTTACTGTAAATCATGATCACTTTGTAATAATGCTGTACTTTGTATACATGTAGCACATGGGAATTATGTTTTTAATCATGTCTATCACTGTATATTCACATTTATTTATTGATAACTAATTATGTACCACTGATGAGATCTGCCTGTTTAAATATGTTGTGAGCACTATATTCACTAGCTTGACAAAGGCTCCATTGAGAGAGCTGAAATGCTGCATTGCTGTTGGGTGTAATAAAATTCACCTTTTTTCACCACAAGACCAGAGTGCTGCCCTCATTTCACCGATTTTTATCTATCTATCTATCTATCTATCTATCCAGTGGTCACTAAAGTTAAAATATGAATTTGTTCCAGGAGAACCATTTTATGAGGAAACCATAACATGGAGCTGCTCTCCCCTTGTGTACATAGGATCCGCTCATCCTGTCACAGGTAATGGAGTACAGCCATGTAATACTGCACTGTACTATAGTGAGGCGCCACTAGATGACCAGTACATGTGTTTTTTCCAGAGAAATGGCCATGTTGATTGGTTGGATGTAAGTCTGAGACCTTGTAGATGTTTATTGTAGTTTCAACACATAGTGGTCCAGGAAAGATCTGCATCCTGAGACCATTGTATCTTGAGGGACCACTCTACATGCAGAGACTGCACTGCAAATTTCAATAGCTTACTGTATAATACTTATACATGTTTATTTTTTTTTAGGTAGAGAAAGAAATCTGCACAAAAATCAAAGCATGTAGAGAATTTTTAAATCCAGAACATGTTCATTCTTCTCTGGAAAAGCCATATATTTCTCATCAGTGGCAAAATCCACAACAAAATCTCTATGTAAACATATGAATTTTAACACATATTTGCTATTAAATCTTTGGTTTTCTTAATCCTGGGCTACAAAGTGACTTTTGTAGCACTACTGATTGATTTTAAAGGGGTTTCCAGACTCTTTTTAACTGTTGACTTATCCTCTAGACTGCAGCTGCAGCTCTATAGTTAAAATCAATCAGTAGCTCTACAAAAAGTCTTAGCGTAGCCTTAGCCAGTGCCATATTTGCCATCAGACACCTCTAGGCACATGCCTAGGGCACCATGAAGTTGGGGTGACACTCTACTGTGCAGCCTTAAGTCCCCTCCTGAATTTTACAGTATTGCCATCCTCAGGACAGCAATGCAGATTTACTGAGGCAGGGCACGGGAGCCAATGGTTCCCTGCCCCACATTTCAACCTCATAAGCCTAGTAGGCTTGAGGCCTATAAGGCAGTAAATCTTGCCACAGGTAGGCGCAATGGATATGTGGAGAGAATCTCTAAATCGCACATCCTCATACCTATGCTTCTGATATACAACTGTTTTCAATTATCAGCATTTCTTATGATAAAACATGGCTATACAGCGATGCTATCAATCATTTGCTGTGCACTATAAAGAGGCAATTAGTATACAGTTTGATCAAAGCGCATAGGCCCACTTACCGCGACAAGGATGCCTCTTGTTTAAGTGGGAACCTACTCTAACCATGGCGCAGAGCCGTGCGGCGACCGACACGCCTCCACACCGCTCCAGCAGGCAATGGGATCCAGCAGCCGCACAGCGGCCCCACTATACAGTGAGGCCACATGGGCCTCGGGTCCCATCACTCCACCAGCACGGCACAGAAGCAGAGACGGCCGCCGTCCAGCGCCGCATGTGAACTGGTGCAAATGGCTCACCTGTTCACAGCCTCTCAGGAACTCCAACTGAGATGTGGTAGGAATATATAAACCCTTTGCAGACTTCTGCTAATTAAAAAGCACCTGAGCCACATGGGGAGGAGTGCTGATTCAGGGGAGGGGGGAAAAGAAATTTATAGCATAAATTGTATGGATATGTGGAGAGAATCTCTAAATCGCACATCCTCATACCTATGCTTCTGATATACAACTGTTTTCAATTATCAGCATTTCTTATGATAAAACATGGCTATACAGCGATGCTATCAATCATTTGCTGTGCACTATAAAGAGGCAATTAGTATACAGTTTGATCAAAGCGCATAGGCCCACTTACCGCGACAAGGATGCCTCTTGTTTAAGTGGGAACCTACTCTAACCATGGCGCAGAGCCGTGCGGCGACCGACACGCCTCCACACCGCTCCAGCAGGCAATGGGATCCAGCAGCCGCACAGCGGCCCCACTAAACAGTGTCGGTCGCCGCACGGCTCTGCGCCATGGTTAGAGTAGGTTCCCACTTAAACAAGAGGCATCCTTGTCGCGGTAAGTGGGCCTATGCGCTTTGATCAAACTGTATACTAATTGCCTCTCTATAGTGCACAGCAAATGATTGATAGCATCGCTGTATAGCCATGTTTTATCATAAGAAATGCTGATAATTGAAAACAGTTGTACATCAGAAGCATAGGTATGAGGATGTGCGATTTAGAGATTCTCTCCACATATCCATACAATTTAGGCTATAAACTTCTTTTCCCCCCTCCCCTGAATCAGCACTCCTCCCCATGTGGCTCAGGTGCTTTTTAATTAGCAGAAGTCTGCAAAGGGTTTATATATTCCTACCACATCTCAGTTGGAGTTCCTGAGAGGCTGTGAACAGGTGAGCCATTTGCACCAGTTCACATGCGGCGCTGGACGGCGGCCGTCTCTGCTTCTGTGCCGTGCTGGTGGAGTGATGGGACCCGGGGCCCATGTGGCCTCACTGTACAGTGGGGCCGCTGTGCGGCTGCTGGATCCCATTGCCTGCTGGAGCGGTGTGGAGGCGTGTCGGTCGCCGCACGGCTCTGCGCCATGGTTAGAGTAGGTTCCCACTTAGGGCTCTTTCACACCTGCGTTATTGTCTTCCGGCATAGAGTTCCGTCGTCGGGGCTCTATGCCGGAAGAATCCTGATCAGGATTATCCTAATGCATTCTGAATGGAGAGTAATCCGTTCAGGATGCATCAGGATGTCTTCAGTTCCGGTACGGAACGTTTGTTGGCCGGAGAAAATACCGCAGCATGCTGCGCTTTTTGCTCCGGCCAAAAATCCGGAACACTTGCCGCAAGGCCGGATCCGGAATTAATGCCCATTGGAAGGCATTGATCCGGATCCGGCCTTAAGCTAAACGTCGTTTCGGCGCATTGCCGGAGCCGACATTTAGCTTTTTCAGAGTGGTTACCATGGCTGCCGGGACGCTAAAGTCCTGACAGCCATGGTAAGTGTAGCGGGGAGCGGGGGAGCAGTGTACTTACCGTCCGTGCGGCTCCCCGGGCGCTCCAGAGTGACGTCAGGGCGCCCCAAGCGCATGGATCACGTGATCGCATGGATCACGTCATCCATGCGCATGGGGCGCTCTGACGTCATTCTGGAGCGCCCGGGGAGCCGCACGGACTGTAAGTATACCGCTCCCCCGCTCCCCGCTCCTACTATGGCAACCAGGACTTTAATAGCGTCCTGGGTGCCATAGTAACACTGAAAGCATTTGGAAGACGGTTCCGTCTTCAAATGCTTTCAGTACACTTGCGTTTTTCCGGATCCGGAGTGTAATTCCGGCAAGTGGAGTACACGCCGGATCCGGACAACGCAAGTGTGAAAGAGGCCTTAAACAAGAGGCATCCTTGTCGCGGTAAGTGGGCCTATGCGCTTTGATCAAACTGTATACTAATTGCCTCTCTATAGTGCACAGCAAATGATTGATAGCATCGCTGTATAGCCATGTTTTATCATAAGAAATGCTGATAATTGAAAACAGTTGTACATCAGAAGCATAGGTATGAGGATGTGCGATTTAGAGATTCTCTCCACATATCCATACAATTTAGGCTATAAACTTCTTTTCCCCCCTCCCCTGAATCAGCACTCCTCCCCATGTGGCTCAGGTGCTTTTTAATTAGCAGAAGTCTGCAAAGGGTTTATATATTCCTACCACATCTCAGTTGGAGTTCCTGAGAGGCTGTGAACAGGTGAGCCATTTGCACCAGTTCACATGCGGCGCTGGACGGCGGCCGTCTCTGCTTCTGTGCCGTGCTGGTGGAGTGATGGGACCCGGGGCCCATGTGGCCTCACTGTACAGTGGGGCCGCTGTGCGGCTGCTGGATCCCATTGCCTGCTGGAGCGGTGTGGAGGCGTGTCGGTCGCCGCACGGCTCTGCGCCATGGTTAGAGTAGGTTCCCACTTAAACAAGAGGCATCCTTGTCGCGGTAAGTGGGCCTATGCGCTTTGATCAAACTGTATACTAATTGCCTCTCTATAGTGCACAGCAAATGATTGATAGCATCGCTGTATAGCCATGTTTTATCATAAGAAATGCTGATAATTGAAAACAGTTGTACATCAGAAGCATAGGTATGAGGATGTGCGATTTAGAGATTCTCTCCACATATCCATACAATTTAGGCTATAAACTTCTTTTCCCCCCTCCCCTGAATCAGCACTCCTCCCCATGTGGCTCAGGTGCTTTTTAATTAGCAGAAGTCTGCAAAGGGTTTATATATTCCTACCACATCTCAGTTGGAGTTCCTGAGAGGCTGTGAACAGGTGAGCCATTTGCACCAGTTCACATGCGGCGCTGGACGGCGGCCGTCTCTGCTTCTGTGCCGTGCTGGTGGAGTGATGGGACCCGGGGCCCATGTGGCCTCACTGTACAGTGGGGCCGCTGTGCGGCTGCTGGATCCCATTGCCTGCTGGAGCGGTGTGGAGGCGTGTCGGTCGCCGCACGGCTCTGCGCCATGGTTAGAGTAGGTTCCCACTTAAACAAGAGGCATCCTTGTCGCGGTAAGTGGGCCTATGCGCTTTGATCAAACTGTATACTAATTGCCTCTCTATAGTGCACAGCAAATGATTGATAGCATCGCTGTATAGCCATGTTTTATCATAAGAAATGCTGATAATTGAAAACAGTTGTACATCAGAAGCATAGGTATGAGGATGTGCGATTTAGAGATTCTCTCCACATATCCATACAATTTAGGCTATAAACTTCTTTTCCCCCCTCCCCTGAATCAGCACTCCTCCCCATGTGGCTCAGGTGCTTTTTAATTAGCAGAAGTCTGCAAAGGGTTTATATATTCCTACCACATCTCAGTTGGAGTTCCTGAGAGGCTGTGAACAGGTGAGCCATTTGCACCAGTTCACATGCGGCGCTGGACGGCGGCCGTCTCTGCTTCTGTGCCGTGCTGGTGGAGTGATGGGACCCGGGGCCCATGTGGCCTCACTGTACAGTGGGGCCGCTGTGCGGCTGCTGGATCCCATTGCCTGCTGGAGCGGTGTGGAGGCGTGTCGGTCGCCGCACGGCTCTGCGCCATGGTTAGAGTAGGTTCCCACTTAAACAAGAGGCATCCTTGTCGCGGTAAGTGGGCCTATGCGCTTTGATCAAACTGTATACTAATTGCCTCTCTATAGTGCACAGCAAATGATTGATAGCATCGCTGTATAGCCATGTTTTATCATAAGAAATGCTGATAATTGAAAACAGTTGTACATCAGAAGCATAGGTATGAGGATGTGCGATTTAGAGATTCTCTCCACATATCCATCCACAGGTAGGCGCAATGACCTAATCGCAGTTGTCCAGTCGCAATGACGTCACCTCGCTGCATCCTGGTGCGGATGTGTGCAATGACGTAAGGAGGCAGCGAGATTACATCATTATTTACAATTAGTCACTAGGACTACTAGTTTGCCTTATCTTGACATATACCCTTTAAATTCCCTTAAAACTTAACTTTTATTTGTACTTATTATTCTTCCTACTAACCATAGTGAACTACATTTAAAATATTCAGTGGTTCAGCTTCCTGTTAGTATATTGTTGCATATATAATCAGCTCCTCTATTGGGATACTACTAATATAATCACTAGGGCACTATTACTAATGAGGGCACTTTGGGAGAGAATTATTAGTATTAGTGGGACTTTGGGGACCACTGTTACTATAGAGCAGTGGTGGGCAACCTGCGGCACTCCAGCTGTTGTGAAACTACAACTCCCAGCATGCATACTTGCTCTGCTCTTCTCTGAACTCTCATATAAATAAATGGAGCATCCTGGGAATTGTAGTTTCACAACAGCTGGAGTGCGGCAGGTTTCCTACCTCCGCTATAGGGGGACTATCTAAATGGCACTAATATTTTTACAGTATAGTATTTCGGGACAGCTCTGGTCTGTTAAAAAACTGCAGTGGGGACATACTGGTATATGGCATGTTACTGCTTCAGCCAATCACCAATCAGTGGTCTAAGGTTGAGGACAGTGATTGCCGACACTGTGACAGATGTGCACACTTGCCTGTTCTATCCCAGTCTTTGTTGACATGGACGCAGCAATGATGCCAGAAAGTCCAGCAATATAAACAAAGCACTAATACTAGAGTGGTGGGGGATGGAACAGCTGAGAATTGTAGATTTTTTCCCCATATTCTGCAGCCATATTTTATGTTTAACTACTGGATAAGCCCTTTTATTCTGGGGTGTTTGTGTTTCAAGGGCATTTTGAGGGTGTGGAATTAGGGGCATGTTCTCTAAAAAGGGGCGGGTGTATCCAAGTAAAAAAATTGGGCTGTCTGTGAATTTTGGTCCAGTTGTCCAGAAAAATTTGAAGGGAAGGTTGGCAACCCTGATGACCGCTGGCCAAAGAGGCCAGTGATTGGCTACTGTGTTGTCAAAGTGACGTCACAGCTGCAGCCAGGTAAACTAAGCTGGTAGACTTGGAAAGGCAGGGCAGGATTTGTCAGGTAAGTAACTGTCAGTTCTTTTGTTTCTGTTCTTCTATTGGTTTGAACCCGCCAGCAACATGGGGCCACTTTTAGTCTTTTCCAGGGCCACTTTAAATTCCCAGTCCACCCCTGCCAGAGTCTATGTGGATCTGTAAAACTACACATTCCAGATGTATAGAAATGATATTGGAAAGAAACAAAGGCTGAGCATGGAAATGAAAAGTCAAACAAAATAAGTATGTTCATATACACTGACGAGTAAAAGGGTAACAATGTTTTGAACTTTCAGGCTCCATATCTCACCATCCATTATAGCTTTGAGCGTGAGACTACTATCGTTTTATAGACAATCATCTTGGTTATTTCCTACATATAAATTGGACTTGCAACTATTTAGCATATGATTAATTATTCAGATTCTTGTCATGTAACTGCAGTGTTACTGTTTTGCTCCTGCTGGTGGAACAATCGTTTTCTTCTTGTATACTACAAATTACAACCTGTTCTCACATTCTTTAATTGCTCAGTGTGTTATTAAGTTGATTCCCAAGTGAAAGGTCACTGGTTCAAATCAAGGGGCAGCCATAAAGAAGGTTTCCCAAGAAAAGAGAAACGGCATCATCCAGCTCACCGAAAGCGGTATCTCGGCCAAGAAAATTGCCAAACTGCATCATGTGAGTTCCATGACTCAAGTCCGTCCATCCATTCTAAAGACAAGAGGTGGACGTTCAGGCAAAATATTGGAGTCAACAAGTTGGCTCATCACAAGGTCTATCAGTTCTGGCACAACAAACATGGCAGTGGAGGTGGCTCGTATGCTTCATAATAGTGAGATCACAGACGTCCATGCAAGCACCTTGAGATGCGCATTACACAGGTCTAGAATGGTGGCCCGAAAAAAGGTGAAGAAGCCGGGATTTCAATATCGTCATAAGATGCATTGGCTCGAGTTTGCAAAAAAGTATGAACAGTGGACAGTAGAAGATTGGAAATAGGTGATTTGGAGTGATGAGATGAAAGTCAATAGATTGGGCTCTGATAGATGTAAATGAGTCTGGAAGAAACAAGGGAAAAAGGGGGCTAACAGATCAAGAAATTGAATGAACTGTTATGTTTGGTGGAGGAAGCATGATGATATGGGGTTGTTTCACAGCGAAAGGCGTTGGATATTTGACCAGGATCGATGGTTGTCTTACTGCTGAGCTCTATGTGAGTATCCTACAAGACGAGTTACTTCGTACACTTGAGTACTATGGGTATGAGAAGGACGACATAGTGTTCCAGCAGGACAACGACCTGAAGCATATGTCGAGATTGGCGAAGAAATGGTTCAATAACAATAAAGTAGAGGTGTCGGATTGGCTCCCACAGTCCGAAGACCTCAACCCAGTCAAACACTTGTGAGTAGAGTTGAAGAAAAAGCTGTATTCATACCCAATTGAGTTGACCAGTATGCACCAACATTGGAAACGTGTAGAAGAGACCTGGGAACATGCTTGAATCTGATTGAGAGCATGCATAGAAGGATTCAGGCAGTGTTGATAAGCCAAAGATGGATTTATAAAATACTAACAAAATAATAAAAATAAAAATTTAGAATTTTAGGAGGAAAACAAGAATCTCCATATCTAATCATATGCTAAATAGTTGCAAGACCAATTTATGTATGAGATGGCCAAGATGATTATCTATAAAATGGTGGTAGTCTCACATGCAAAGCTGTAGTGGATGGTGAGATATGGAGCCTGAAAGTCAAATGTTCATTGACATTGTTACCATTTGCTGTAAGTCAAATAGAAAATGTGTCATAACTCAGGATAGATGTTTCATGACCCTTATTCCCTGTGGTCCCGATCTTTCTTAGTCTGCTCCTACGTAGTGATGTCGCGAACATAAAATTTTCAGTTCGCGAACAGCGAACGCGAACTTCCGCAAATGTTCGCGAACTGGCGAACCGGGCGAACCGCCATAGACTTCAATAGACAGGCGAATTTTAAAACCCACAGGGACTCTTTCTGGCCACAATAGTGATGAGAAAGTTGTTTCAAGGGGTCTAACACCTGGACTGTGGCATGCCGGAGGGGGATCTATGGCAAAACTCCCATGGAAAATTACGTAGTGGACGCAGAGTCGGGTTTTAATCCATAAAGGGCATAAATCAACTAACATTCCTAAATTGTTTGGAATAACGTGCTTTAAAACATCCAGTGTGTGTATACGATTGGCACTGGCAGTGGGCACACTACAGTCAGTAGAAGCGGGCCTGACACACACTGGCAGCAGGCAAGCAACTGAAATTACACTAAAGTGTAAAAATTAAATGCCTTATTTATCGGCAAGCTACTGTGCCACCCGGTATCAGTGGTTGGCACTGGCAGTGGGCACACTACAGTCAGTGGAAGCGGGCCTGACACACACTGGCAGCAGGCAAGCAAGTGAAATTACACTAAAGTGTAAAAATTAAATGCCTTATTTATCGGCAAGCTACTGTGCCACCCGGTATGAGTGGTTGGCACTGGCAGTGGGCACACTACAGTCAGTGGAAGAGGGCCTGACACACACTGGCAGCAGGCCAGCAACTGAATTTAGACTACTGTCTAAAAATTAAATGCCTTATTTATCGGCAAGCTACTGTGCCACCCGGTATCAGTGGTTGGCACTGGCAGTGGGCACACTACAGTCAGTGGAAGCGGGCCTGACACACACTGGCAGCAGGCAAGCAACTGAATTTAGACTACTGTCTAAAAATTAAATGCCTTATTTATCGGCAAGCTACTGTGCCACCCGGTATCAGTGGTTGGCACTGGCAGTGGGCACACTACAGTCAGTTGAAGTCGGCCTGACACACACTAGCAGCAGGCAAGCAGCTGAAATTACATTAAAGTGTAAAAATTAAATGCCTTTTTTAAGCAAAGTCCTGTGCCAGCCGGTATGAGTGGTGGGCACTGGCAGTGGGCACACTATAGTCAGTGGAAGTCAGCCTGACACACACTGGCAGGCAACTAACCTTAGATTAAAGTGTAAAAATTAAGTGCCTTTTTTTAAGCAAAGTCCTGTGCCACACGGAATGACAGGGGTGAGCACTGGCAGTGGGCACACTACAGTCTGTGGGCCTGCAGCTCCTCACACACAGGCAGGCCAGGCAACTGCAATATGTATATAAAGGAAAAAAAAAAAGCAGACTAATGTTGCAGCCCTAAAAAGGGCTTTTTGGGGTGCTGTCAGGACGCTGTCCTTACAGCAGAGATCAGATGAGTCTTTCAGGACTGGAGTGGACACTGAATTCACTAGCCTAGCTATCGATTTCCCAATTAAATCAGCAGCAGTTACAGTCTCCCTCCTCTCACTAAGACTGCAGCTTCAGAATGAATCTAAAATGGATGCTGTGCAGGAGGTGGGAGGGTCTGGGAGGGAGGGTATGCTGCTGATTGGCTGGAATGTGTCTGCTGACTGTGAGGTACAGGGTCAAAGTTTGCTCAATGATGATGTATAGGGGGCGGACCGAACATCGCATGTGTTCGCCCGGCAGAGGCGAACGCGAACAAGCTATGTTCGCCGGGAACTGTTCGCCGTCGGATAGTTCGGGCCATCTCTACTCCTACGTACACGTGAAGAAAATAATTTCTACAGTTGCACAGAGACCTGACAGCCTTAATTAACTCCAAGTCAATTCAGTAATTATGTGCAGCAATTAACATGAAAGAGGTATGTCAGGTTGTAGTCTTCTGATGAAGAGAAAATGATATTAAGATGCTGAAAACAATACAGTGAGTGTCTATATATAGATATCATACGTATAGAAGTGCCTCCATTATATCCTCTGCATTATTTAAATGAGCTTGATGGAACGGTTTGGAGATTGCGTTACTTGCATCTGCCTGAGCCTGTTAAAAAGCTGGACTATTTCCTGGAGGTCAGTAATGCCTCAGACATTCATAGCACTGCTCTTCTAGAGGAACTGCTTTATTAGGACTTTGTGTGATTGTGTTCCCATCCTTCATCACAAAATGTGCTAATTGTAAATACAGGTCCTTCTAAAAAAAATTGCATATTGTGATAAAGTTCATTATTTTCTGTAATGTACTGATAAACATTAGACTTTCATATATTTTAGATTCATTACACACAACTGAAGTAGTTCAAGCCTTTTCTTGTTTTAATATTGATGATTTTGGCATACAGCTCATGAAAACCCAAAATTCCTATCTCAAAAAATTTGCATATCATGAAAAGGTTCTCTAAACGAGCTATTAACCTAATCATCTGAATCAACTAATTAACTCTAAACACCTGCAAAAGATTCCTGAGGCTTTTAAAAACTCCCAGCCTGGTTCATTACTCAAAACCGCAATCATGGGTAAGACTGCCGACCTGACTGCTGTCCAGAAGGCCATCATTGACACCCTCAAGCAAGAGGGTAAGACACAGAAAGAAATTTCTGAACGAATAGGCTGTTCCCAGAGTGCTGTATCAAGGTACCTCAGTGGGAAGTCTGTGGGAAGGAAAAAGTGTGGCAGAAAACGCTGCACAACGAGAAGAGGTGACCGGACCCTGAGGAAGATTGTGGAGAAGGACCGATTCCAGACCTTGGGGGACCAGAGCCACCGTGTACAGGTGTGTGCAGGAAATGGGCTACAGGTGCCGCATTCCCCAGGTCAAGCCACTTTTGAACCAGAAACAGCGGCAGTAGCGCCTGACCTGGGCTACAGAGAAGCAGCACTGGACTGTTGCTCAGTGGTCCAAAGTACTTTTTTCGGATGAAAGCAAATTTTGCATGTCATCCGGAAATCAAGGTGCCAGAGTCTGGAGGATGGTCAGTGATGGTCTGGGGTGCCATGTCAGCTGCTGGTGTTGGTCCACTGTGTTTTATCAAGGGCAGGGTCAATGCAGCTAGCTATCAGGAGATTTTGGAGCACTTCATGCTTCCATCTGCTGAAAATCTTTATGGAGATGAAGATTTCATTTTTCAGCACGACCTGGCACCTGCTCACAGTGCCAAAACCACTGGTAAATGGTTTACTGACCATGGTATTACTGTGCTCAATTGGCCTGCCAACTCTCCTGACCTGAACCCCATAGAGAATCTGTGGGATATTGGGAAGAGAAAGTTGAGAGACGCAAGACCCAACACTCTGGATGAGCTTAAGGCCGCTATCGAAGCATCCTGGGCCTCCATAACACCTCAGCAGTGCCACAGGCTGATTGCCTCCATGCCACGCCGCATTGAAGCAGTCATTTCTGCAAAAGGATTCCCGACCAAGTATTGAGTGCATAACTGAAGTTAATTATTTGAAGGTTGACTTTTTTTTGTATTAAAAACACTTTTCTTTTATTGGTCGGATGAAATATGCTAATTTTGTGAGATAGGAATTTGGGGTTTTCATGAGCTGTATGCCAAAATCATCAATATTAAAACAAGAAAAGGCTTGAACTACTTCAGTTGTGTGTAATGAATCTAAAATATATGAAAGTCTAATGTTTATCAGTACATTACAGAAAATAATGAACTTTATCACAATATGCAAATTTTTTGAAAAGGACCTGTAGGTACAGAACATATCTATCCTTTTGTGATGTAACCAGTACATTTTATATTTACATATATTCATATTGTTATGTATTGTTTGCTTTTATTAATATGTAGAAGGAAGGGGGAGATTTGAAAAAATTATTATAATAATAATAAAAAAAATATATATATATATATATATTTCTATACATATTGGCCAGTATGGGCTCAATTTATGTGTGGGGAGATATATATATATATATATATATATATATATATATATATATATATATATATATATATATATATATATATATATATATATATACCTAAGTTCCCCCCAGGTTGAGTGGATATACAGTACAGACCAAAAGTTTGGACACACCTTCTCATTCAAAGAGTTTTCTTTATTTTCATGACTATGAAAATTGTAGATTCACACTGAAGGCATCAAAACTATGAATTAACACATGTGGAATTATATATATAACAAACAAGTGTGAAACAACTGAAAATATGTCATATTCTAGGTTCTTCAAAGTAGCCACCTTTTGCTTTGACTACTGTTTTGCACACTCTTGGCATTCTCTTGATGAGCTTCAAGAGGTAGTCCCCTGAAATGGTTTTCACTTCACAGGTGTGCCCTGTCAGGTTTAATAAGTGGGATTTCTTGCCTTATAAATGGCGTTGGGACCATCAGTTGCGTTGAGGAGAAGTCAGGTGGGTACACAGCTGATAGTCCTACTGAATAGACTGTTTGAATTTGTATTATGGCAAGAAAAAAGCAGCTAAGTAAAGAAAAACGAGTGGCCATCATTACTTTAAGAAATGAAGGTCAGTCAGTCAGCCGAAAAATTGGGAAAACTTTGAAAGTAAGGGCTATTTGACCATGAAGGAGAGTGATGGGGTGCTGCGCCAGATGACCTGACCTCCACAGTCACCGGACCTGAACCCAATCGAGATGGTTTGGGGTGAGCTGGGCCGCAGAGTGAAGGCAAAAGGGCCAACAAGTGCTAAGCATCTCTGGGAACTCCTTCAAGACTGTTTGAAGACCATTTCAGGGGACTACCTCTTGAAGCTCATCAAGAGAATGCCAAGAGTGTGCAAAGCAGTAATCAAAGCAAAAGGTGGCTACTTTGAAGAACCTAGAATATGACATGTTTTCAGTTGTTTCACACTTGTTTGTTATGTATATAATTCCACATGTGTTAATTCATAGTTTTGATGCCTTCATAGTCATGAAAATAAAGAAAACTCTTTGAATGAGGTGTGTCCAAACTTTTGGTCTGTACTGTATGTATGTTTAATATATATATATCCCAATTATCTATATATATCCTCTCATATGTGGCCAAGATATCCCCCAGTTACGGGTGCCCCCCCAGCTGAGAAATCCTCCTGCAGGCGCATACCAGCGTGTCTGCAGGGGGGAGAAGCCGATAACTGGACAATTATGTCCAGTTTCGGTCACTTCAAAGGACAGAGTATCTATAGAGATCCTCTGCCTTTTGATAGCACCTCCGGCTCCCCTGCCCTTGTATGCTGCATACCTCCGGCGCAGTAATTACCACGCCGGAGATACGTGGCCACTTCACAGGCGGGAGATTCAAAGCGAACCTCCGCCTAGAAGTGCACGCCAGGACGTGGACTTGCCTGCAGGTGTGCGTGCACGGCTGCAGCACGACATGCTCGGGAGCGAGCGCTCAAGAGAAGATGGACCGAGCAGCCCATTGAAGGAGAAGTTGAGCCCTGCAGCCCCACTGAAGCGAGGATCATGCCCTGGACAATGAGCATGGGAGCAAGGATCATCCCCTGCAACGAGCAGTAACCCCCTAGAAATGAGCATGCAAACTGGCTGAGTATTAACCCCTGAATATCCCACTGCCACCAATAGTTAACCCCTGCATTACCTATTAACCCCTACATTACCCCTGTATTTCCCTATACCACCAACAAATTTACCCCTGCAATAAACTCCCTACAATATTAACCCCTACATTCCCACTGCCACCAATACCCTTAATATTAACCCCTGCATTATCCCTGTATTGATACCCCTGCCCTATATCCCTACCTATACCCCTGGCCTGCATCGTATTAACCCTTGCAGTGCCACTACCCTATACCCCTGTATCCCACATCTCTGTAACCCTTGTTATCTCGTAGGGACAGTATAGAGCCAGGTGGGTGGGCGCTGCTAATAGTGTGTGTATGTCTAGATAGATTGTGGGGTGGAATTGGGATTGTATAGTAGATTGTGTTGTGTTAGCATAATCAGGTTTTATAGTGTTGTTAAGATATTGCGGTGTGTGTCTATATGTATATATATTTATATAACCAGTGATATAAATATATATAGATATAGCAATAATAATATACTGTAGACTTGTATTTGTGTAATAAATTCCTTTATTGTTCAATACGCAGTTTATAGTTCTTTTGGTCGCCGCTGTAATAATCCATCGCACGTAGTTCACAGAAAAGTATAGCAACAGGTAGTTGTACTTATAGTATAAATAGGCGGAGTCATCAATAGATGACTCACGCCTATTTATGAATATTAATTATTGATATTAAAGCAAAATATTAATAATTTATATTTCCCTTTAACATAATATATGCAAATGTGTAATAAATATGTATATTTTTTTATCAGCTTTTGATTAAAACCAATCTAATGTATATGGGAAATAACAACCATCCCCTGATAGTAGATGACTGGAAAACAAGAATCTGGCATGTTGAATTATATTCATATCCCCGATTCTTCCTACAAATAATGCTATATAATAATCAGTGACATATTCTCGGCTGAAATTAACATGTGCGATCAGTCGAGTGAATCTGCCATGTGCATAAGGTCATACAGTTTCAGTGAATTGATCATTTTTGGAAAAGCGTAGTTAGAATTCCCAAAAACTTCAATAAAGTCCCAATATTTTTATATTGGCTTGATCCAATCATGGCTTCTTTATCCATTTAAGGGGCAACTTAAAACTGTTGGCCAAACAATTCATTCAGCCAACAGCTATATACCCTGACTCCCCTATACATATTCATGCTCCGTTTCGTCTGAGTGAATGTTTTTTCAATGGGGAGAGTGAAGTAAGCTGTTTACTAGCAGCTTCTTTCCCCTCAGAACATAAGGATCGGGTGTTGAAATTCAACATACCCGATCCTTCTTTTCCCCAAGATCATGTGTCAGTCAGGTGGTTCGGCCAAAATTGGCAAGTTCAGCCACCTTTTCTCTTATGTCTGGGGGGCCCATTTAAGGTGCAATACAATTACAAGGGTTATGGTATGCACAAGAAAGGCAGTGAATTAACTCATCAAAGTTGGGTTGTGACATCTTCAACAGGTAGCCTTTCACCCAGAAGTGTCTGTAAATGTATTAACTTTATAAGAAGCCTGATTGGCGAGTTTGCATCCACTAAAGTGCTTCTAAAATTGCTGAATACATACCTCACCTGTGGTCTTATCCCCCCTCTGAGCCCTCTCAGTTATTGAGTAAAGATAAAATTACATCACATAATTTCCCTGCAGCTATGACTCCAAAGAAACAGGAAAAGTCCAGTGATTTCTGAACTTCACCACCAGTGTTTAATGCCCATGCCAAAAGTTTATCTCATTTTAATTTTCATTTGCCACCTGAAACTAGAAGAACATTAACATAATATCTCATTCTGCTATACCAGAGAAAGACTGTGTCAAAACTGCCTCCCCAGATGTGCCTCACCAACATCTGGTTGGGGCTAACCCAACCAAGCGGCCTGCCTTACAGTTTGAGAAGCACTGGTCTACGAGATTGGCACTGTTCTTCAAGGGCCCATTTAGGCATCTAAATTTATTGTCACTTCTTGAATAAAGCTTTAATAAAAGCTTCACACAGATGCCTCCATTTAAAAGGAACCTGTCATCAGAACCTGCGTATTGAGTTATTTACATGTTTGTAAGGGTCAAGCTGCCAACTTTCAGAAACTGGTTTTGTTGAAATACTCAGTAATAGTGTTTTTAAGAAAAATCATGTTTTAAAAAAAAGTACATTACATCATAAAAGGAGCTCTAGTGGAGTTACTGGGGTGAGTTACTAGGGAGTCAGTCACGCTTGGTCTGTTGCTAATCTTGCTGTTACATCCCGCCCGTTGTATCCTGCAGGTCAGCACCTAGCCGTTATAAATCTTGCTCAGGCGCAAAAGTACTTTTTCAGATGCTGGGATCCTGATTTCAGGTGCATGCGCAATGACGCTTGAAGCCATGTTGTATACACCTCCGCTCACTGCTCAAGTTAGGATCCCGGCGGACGAAAGAACACTTCTGCTCCTGCACAAGATTTAGAACAGCCCGATGCTGATAAGCAGAATATAAGGTGGGGAGGCTGTAACAGTGAGGTGGGCAGGAGAGGAAGCGTGACTAGTTTTCATGATGTAAGGTACTTTTTAAAACATGATTTTTCTGAAAAACTCCATTACTCAGTATTTCAACAAAACCAGTTTCTGAAACTTGGAAACTTGACCAGTACAAACATGTAAATAGCTCAATATGTAGGTTCTATCGACAGATGAGACGTAAAGATCCTTCAACACGGTAACCTGTAACGCTCTCTGCTGCGATTGAACAGCTCACAGGCAGGGAGAAGGAGATGCCCATTGAGAAACAGCGCCATCTCCTCCTCCCTGTACCGATGGTATGAATTTACATACCAGGCGGGAAACCAGTTCAGGGGGCACAGCAGGCAAACGGAGCGGCGCATAGAGAAAATAGTAAGCGCTGTAACATGACTTCAGTATGCCCTACACTCCCAGATAGTTATATGATAATGTTAGGACCTCTTTAATGCAAGAAAAATTGCATTTTTTATGTTTGACAATATACATAGATTACTTTATCTTTTATATTCATTTTTTGCATTGGAAATATAGAGAAGGTGTTTCTTGACTTTGCTTTTATACTTTATTATTTATACTGTGTACATATTTCACACTGAAAAACCTGTTATAGGATTTGTTGGGGAAATGGTTGTGTGGAAACTAGAGATGAGTGAATCGATTCTAAATAAATTAGATGTGTTATGAACTTCACAATAATTCATCTACAAAACGAATCTAAAGTTAATTTATTTATTTTGGACCAATTGCATAAGAACAGCGCCAAGTCCCATTTTACTGTGAATATTCAGTATATTTTAGGGAATTTGATCAAGGAAAGCTTTGAGGGAGTGAGGAGTTGTCACCCAGTTGTGTGCTAGCATCTAGTTCTGCATTACAAAACCCTTAAGAAACTAAATTTTTCCTGTATATGAACAGACAACATTATTGCCAGTAGCACCCCAGTAGCATTCTGCTGAAATGCTGAGCAATTATGTATCTTTTAAAAATTCTAAAATGCATTTCAGTGCATTATACGTGTTATATTACTGCAAGATAACGTGTAGTTACAGAAAAAGCTATATTACAATAACGCTATTTTTATACCTGTGCCGAGTTACTAAACTCTTTGTATATTGCTAAAAAGATAACAGGTAGTTACAGCAAAAGCAATACAGCAAACAGCAATAACATTACTTTTATACCCGTGACATTGAATTCATAGTTCAAATATATTTTTCCGCAAACAGTGCATTGTTATATCTGTGGTAGCGTTACTGCATCAGACTGTGGAGGTTCAAAGATTTTTCTCCACAGAAATTGAATTGTTGTACCTGTGATATTGAGTGAATAGTTCAGACATTTTACCACAAACATTGCATTGTTATATCCATGTTAGCGAAGGCATTTTACTACAAAAATTGTATTGTTATAACTGTGATATTGAAAACATAATTCAAAGACATTTTACCACTTACATTGCATTGTTATATACGTGCTAGGCCGGGTTCACATCACCGTTTATGCAGCCAGCCAGTAGCGCAGGGGCAACACGTGAGGTGCACGGTGGACCGATGAGGGGTCAAATAATAACACACAGTTCATCAGTTTACTCACGGTTAGCAGAAAGCCTCCCTGGGCTGGCAGCACAGTGTTGAGGTGGACAGCACTAAATCCTCCAGGGCATGCTCTGTGGTAGGAAGCATCAGCCAAGATGGTGGTTGAGGTGCCCTTGATGTTAGGGGTGCTTAGGGTGCTTGTTGCGGCTGAGTCCCTTGATGGTTTTTGTCGTGACGCCAGTACCGTTAATGGTGGTACAACCATTAGTAGTAATAATGAGGTAGACAGTGGTGAAATGCAACTCACAACTTTTACTGTGGATGACTTTGGTTGCAGCAGTACAAAAATGCAGACTCTTGATGATACAGAGTTGATTCTGCAAATCCACTGTTTCTAGGCTTTTCAGGTTTTAGTTTGGAGCAGTGGGTTATTTTCAATATCAGTGCAATTTTGGGTGAGGTTGCCGGAGGCTTTGGTATCCTTCACCTGAATATCCCAAAGGTCCTGGATGCCTGATTTGCGGCTTTTATCCTTTGTATGTATAAGTCTGTTTTTTTGTCCCTTGCTGGACTAAAACTTTTCTGAAGTGCTAGATCTGCACCTTTTCACTCTCTCAGTATCAGCCTTCTAATCACTGATCTCCACTCCACTAATCTGTCTCTGTCCCCACTGTCTAACTAGGCCTGACCTAGGTATATATAAGACCTAAGCTATATCCCCATCTATTGGTGGGATGTATAAATTACACCTAATCTGCCTGTTAACATGGATTTTGCAGATACATAAATACAAAATCATACATTACAACCTAATACTGTTGACGAGGTAAAAAGTGCTTTTAAGCAGTGCCAAAACACACGTAGTGGGACGCTGCATTTATTTTTCTGTTCTTCTGATATTTCAGAAGACTAGAAAAGCAAAAAGAAAATAGATCATGTATTTTAAGCATACATTATGCTCAATTATGCACATTTGACATCTGTTTCAGCCATTTCCGCTTGAGATCCATAATTTTAGACAGAAAAAAATGCCTGCATCAGACCTTGTAGTTTAAAGATATTTTACTGCAAGAATTGCATTGTTACACCCATGATATTGAATGCATAGTTCAAAGACATTTTCCAAAAAACATTGCATTGTTATATCCGTGTTAGTGAACGCATTACTGCATCAGACTGTAGTTAAAACAGATTTAACTGCAAAATAATACCAGTGTACAGTGTGCTTGTAGAAGCTGTGGGACATTTCACTGCACCTCTTTAATTTACTGAAAAACGTTTGAAATTTTGCTTCTACAAAAATGTGACTTTTCATTTATAGGCTTCATAATATGATGTCTGGAAAATGGAAAAGTGCAAAACAAAAGACCCAGGCCTCGTTGTCCGAGATTCAGAATGTGGGTAGTACCAGCTGTAGCAGCACCAGTCATCTGGCCAGTAGTAGTAGTAGGCCACAGTTCCCCTTTGCTTCTGATAGGCGCCACATTATTATTAAGGACAAAGAGGATGAGATTATTGACTGGATCGCTCACTCCTCTTCTTCGTCATAGCCGGATGATGTTGTCACCTTTGAGTTTGACACGGGGCCTTGGAGCCAAGGTTCACAGCAGTCACGCTGCTCATCCTCCTTACAACCCCAGAAAAACCTTTCAGTTGCATCCTGTTTTCACTGCCCCCTCCTAGTGGGGCACCTTCTTTTTTTCCTAAGAGGCAGCCAAACCCCACAAGCTATGGAAGATACTCAAGAAAGTCTTCCTGTTGATGACATGTGTGAGAAGCTTCAGCATTTGTACTGCCGTGAAGAGGTGGTCCAGACATAGGAGGGGATCCCTCCTGTGTTGGTGGTGGTGGTGGGGGCTCTGGTAGCAAGGGGCACTCGCAAAAAATATAGAGCAGGACATGCAGAAGGGGGCCAAGGAGCCAAGGAACAATTAAATATTTCAATTTGATAAAAGTGGCATGGAGGGTGAGGACTATGTGTTAGGATTGTGTGATGGACAGAACTTGAGAGCTGTATCGAGGTGCTGTTGACGAGACATCAGAAGAGATGGAATAATAAAAGGCATTAAAGATTGTAGGCAACATACACTCACCTAAAGAATTATTAGGAACACCATACTAATACGGTGTTGGACCCCCTTTTGCCTTCAGAACTGCCTTAATTCTACGTGGCATTGATTCAACAAGGTGCTGATAGCATTCTTTAGAAATGTTGATAGGATAGCATCTTGCAGTTGATGGAGATTTGAAGGATTCAGATCCAGGGCACGAAGCTCCCGTTCCACCACATCCCAAAGATGCTCTATTGGGTTGAGATCTGGTGACTGTGGGGGCCATTTTAGTACAGTGAACTCATTGTCATGTTCAAGAAACCAATTTGAAATGATTCGAGCTTTGTGACATGGTGCATTATCCTGCTGGAAGTAGCCATCAGTGGATGGATACATGTTCTCATTCTGTTTACGCCAAATTCGGACTTTACCATTTAAATGTCTCAACAGAAATCGAGACTCATCAGACCAGGCAAAATTTTTCCAGTCTTCAACAGTCCAATTTTGGTGAGCTCATGCAAATTGTAGCCTCTTTTTCTTATTTGTAGTGGAGATGAGTGGTACCCTGTGGGGTCTTCTGCTGTTGTAGCCCATCCGCCTCAAGGTTGTGCGTGTTGTGGCTTCACAAATGCATTGCTGCATACCTCGTTTGTAACGAGTGGTTATTTCAGTCAACGTTGCTCTTCTATCAGCTTGAATCAGTCGGCCCATTCTCCTCTGACCTCTAGCATCCACAAGGCATTTTTGCCCACAGGACTGCTGCATACTGGATGTTTTTCCCTTTTCACACCATTCTTTGTAAACCCTTGAAATGGTTGTGCGTGAAAATCCCAGTATTTGAGCAGATTGTGAAATACTCAGACCGGCCCGTCTGGCACCAACAACCATGCCACGCTCAAAATTGCTTAAAACACCTTTCTTTCCCATTCTGACATTCAGTTTGGAGTTCAGGAGATTGTCTTGACCAGGACCACCCCCCTAAATGCATTGAAGCAACTGCCATGTGATTGGTTGACTAGATAATTGCATTAATGAGAAATAGAACAGGCGTTCCTAATAATTCTTTAGGTGAGTGTATGTCCAAAACATCTAAAAGAACTGGCAGAGACCTGCTTCTATTGTGGTCAGCTTGGGAACTGGTGATGCTGCTGATACTGCGGGTGCAGGTTCTAAACATGCCCGACCTAGACCAAGCTCGGCTGCGTCTAGTTTTGTGCGAGCCACGCCTATATGGCAGATTTTTTTCCCAAGGTCCGCACACACAACCACAGCTGTGTGCAAGATCTGCAGGATTAAAATAAGCTGTGGCCATTCAAACACAAAGATAGGTACTAGGGCTCCATTGGAGCACATTAGGTGGATGTGGGAAATCCTGTGGGAAAATAAAATAGTGCCATATCGTGTGGGGAAATAGAACTGGCCATGATTACGAATCGTAACAAGTCTGTCCTCCTTCTACTAGTCTTCTTTGTGGCAGCTAGACCAGATCTCCAAGCAGAAAACTGTCCTTGTCATCAGCATCAGCTGCTTATTCTCCTGTTTAGACTCCTATTCCTTTTGCTCTGCTCCATCATGAGACATCCATAATGGAATGTGTCGCCATGAGAAAACTATTTGTGACCAGCAATTGCTGCGGAACCACTTAATTGTGGTAAATATGGCACAGTTCTGCTTCTTCTCCAAAATTTAATTCTTCTCTGAAATGTAATTCTTCTGTATGCCATCAACTGCCATTTTTGACATATTTCATTAGTTATACTTTTGGTCAGGTGTCCGTAGTGGCCCAGTCCCGCGCCGTCACCAAAATGTAATTCTTCTGTAAACCAAATTCTTCTCTACGCCATCTGCTGCAGTTTTTGATATATCTCGTAACTGAGTCTTTTGGACAGATGTCCATAGTTGTACCGTTTCACACGTTCACCAAAATGTAATTCTTCTATAATATTTAATACATTGCAACCCATCACTTTAGGCCAGTTTTCTGTAGAGGCGCAGTTCTTTGCCTTCACCAAAATGTAATTGTTCTCTAATTTTTCAAAATTGATTTCTTCTGTACACCATCAGTTGGAATTTTGCCAGGCAGACGTCCGTAAATATTGTCATTATGGAAACGGTTCTGCACCTTGACTAAAATGTAATTCTGTGTAATATTCGTACTCCTGTCAAGGTGTCCGTTTAAAAAAAAAAAGATAAAAATTGTCTTGTTTTCTAAATGACTGTGCCCTTATCCCACACATACCCTGTTTCCTGACCCTCATGGACTTCCTCATGGACTTCTAGGGAGGCATCCTGGAACAGTGGCGGTAAATGGCCCATTTGATCTCTCTGTACTGTCTCCAGTGTCATCTCAGAGAGGGTTTTCAGCACAACAGGTGGCATTGTGACACCTAAACTGACAAATTTGTCTTCCACCAGAGTACAGAATATAATTTTTGTCAAAATGAACGAGACATGGATCAGTGAGGATTTTCACACGCCTCTGGCTTAGTCCAATGAATAGATCTGCCGTTGCTGACAGTGCCCCATTATGCCACTGTCACTGTCTGGATATACAAAATGACCAGCTGGCTGGGTCCTGGTGGCAAATCCAGTGCATGGATCCCACTCCAACTACGTGATGAATCCAAGAAAAATTATTGATCCAGCACCAGGATAAAAGCAAGTCATTTTATTAAAAAATCACTTGTCTCACATCACTTCATGCAGGCACACAATAGATCTGTAAAATCGTTAGGGGTGGTGAATGGAACAGGGTGTTGCATACACGGGAAGCGTATTGGATCTTCCATTACAACACCCTCTTCCCTTATAGATTACATTTGAAAAGAGAGGTCATGTTATACTATGACAAATGCTCATCACATGAATGCAGGGTATTTCAAGAACTATATGGGTAAGGGCTTATGCACGCAAACGTATTTTCTTTTCGTGTCCGTTCCATTTTTATTTTTTAGGACCATATGCGGATCCCTAATTTCAATGGGTCTGCAAAAAGAACGGAAGTTACTGTGGGCATTCCGTTTCTGTATGTCTGTATGTCCGTTACGCAAAAAAATAGAACATGTCCTATTATTGTCCGCATTACGGAGAAGGATAGGACTGTTCTATTAGGGGCCGGCCGTTCCGCAAAATGCGGAATGCTCATGGACTTTATCCATATTTTTTGCGGATCTGTGTTTTGCGTACCACAAAATACATACGGTCCTGTGCATGAGCCCTAAGTGATATGTGAGGTGCACTTTATGTGCAGTGTGACCAGCGGCTTACATGTAAAACTGTGGAACAGTGTCTTGTGTTTTTAGAATTTAAATGCCCATGATATACGAAGAACTGGAAGGTGGTGTCCAGTTTTTTATGTGGGCCCCAGTGTGAATAGTGGCTTGCATGTAAAACTGCGTATGTATCTTTTGAAAGTGTAATACATAAATGTCCATGATATATACAGTAAAGACTATGCAAAACAAAATATGGTCTTCAGTGACAAAGCTTGATTATTATGTGGTAGTGGAATATTTGTTTTATGTTATTTTGTTTTTAACCAGTAACATGTGTATTTAATTAATTAATTATGCAGATTAAGAACAGGTGGTAGATCTGCCACACTATAAAAGTGTGGTTAGTTTTGTGCATTGTATAACATGAGTAAAATCAACAGTTTGAAATGCGTTGGTTGTACCTGTCAGTGCAGTACAGGAATTTTTTTATGTGATTTTTCAAGGAGTTACTTTTATTCTGGTGCTGGATCAATATTTTATTGCACTGCCGCTGTCTGCCTGCCTACCATCATGTTCCATACTGTATAGCTGCTACCACTGCAACTGCTGCTCCCTGCTGCTAATCACACTTCTGCCACTTGCATTACCCTTACTGCCACTACCATTATAGCTACACAGCCGTCACTACTATTACTACTACTACTACTACCCCTAAACACCCACACACACATTACTGTTGTAGGGTACTTTCACACTAGCGGCACGGACCTCCGGCAGGCTGTTCCGGCGGGTGAACAGCCTGTCGGATCTGTCCTGCCGCTAGTGAGCGCGTGCCCCCAGACTACCTCTCCGGCCCCATTGACTATAATGGGGGCGGGGCGGAGTTCCGGCGGCAGAACGGCAGAGCACGCCAAGAGGCCCCCGGAATAAATAATAAAAGTACAGTCGTGGCCAAAAGTTTTGAGAATGACACAAATATTAGTTTTCACAAAGTTTGCTGCTAAACTGCTTTTAGATCTTTGTTTCAGTTGTTTCTGTGATGTAGTGAAATATAATTACACGCACTTCATACGTTTCAAAGGCTTTTATCGACAATTACATGACATTTATGCAAAGAGTCAGTATTTGCAGTGTTGGCCCTTCTTTTTCAGGACCTCTGCAATTCGACTGGGCATGCTCTCAATCAACTTCTGGGCCAATTCCTGACTGATAGCAACCCATTCTTTCATAATCACTTCTTGGAGTTTGTCAGAATTAGTGGGTTTTTGTTTGTCCACCCGCCTCTTGAGGATTTACCACAAGTTCTCAATGGGATTAAGATCTGGGGAGTTTCCAGGCCATGGACCCAAAATGTCAATATTTTGGTCCCAGAGCCACTTAGGTATCACTTTTGCCTTATGGCACGGTGCTCCATCGTGCTGGAAAATGCATTGTTCTTCACCAAACTGTTGTTGGATTGTTGGAAGAAGTTGCTGTTGGAGGGTGTTTTGGTACCATTCTTTATTCATGGCTGTGTTTCTGGGCAAAATTTGAAGTGAGCCCACTCCTTTGGATGAGAAGCAACCCCACACATGAATGGTCTCAGGATGCTTTACTGTTGGCATGACACAGGACTGATGGTAGCGCTCACCTTTTCTTCTCCGGACAAGCCTTTTTTCAGATGACCCAAACAATCGGAAAGAGGCTTCATCGGAGAATATGACTTTACCCCAGTCCTCAGCAGTCCATTCACCATACTTTCTGCAGAAGATCAATTTGCTTTTTTTGGAGAGAAGTGGCTTCTTTGCTGCCCTTCTTGACACCAGGCCATCTTCCAAAAGTCTTCGCCTCACTGTGCGTCTAGATGCGCTCACACCTGCCTGCTGCCATTCCTGAGTAAGCTCTGCACTGGTGGCACTCCGATCCCGCAGCTGAATCCTCTTTAGGAGACGATCCTGGCACTTGCTGGACTTTCTTGGACGCCCTGAAGCCTTCTTAACAAGAATTGAACCTCTTTCCTTGAAGTTCTTGATGATCCTATAAATTGTTGATTGAGGTGCAATCTTAGTAGCCACAATATCCTTGCCTGTGAAGCCATTTTTATGTAACGCAATGATGGCTGCCTGCGTTTCTTTGCAGGTCACCATGGTTAACAATGGAAGAACAATGATTTCAAGCATCACCCTCCTTTTAACATGTCAAGTCTGCCATTTTAACCTAATCAGCCTGACATAATGATCTCCAGCCTTGTGCTCGTCAACATTCTCACCTGAGTTAACAAGACGATTACTGAAATGATCTCAGCAGGTCCTTTAATGACAGCAATGAAATGCAGTGGAAAGTTTTTTTGGGGATTAAGTTAATTTTCATGGCAAAGAAGGACTATGCAATTCATCTGATCACTCTTCATAAAATTCTGGAGCATATGCAAATTGCTATTATAAAAACTTAAGCAGCAACTTTCCCAATTTCCAATATTTATGTAATTCTCAAAACTTTTGGCCACGACTGTACAACATGTCGTACTCTTATTACGGCGACCTGTCAGCGTGCGCTGCCGTGCTGCTGCCGTAACTCCGCCCTGCCCCCATTATAGTCAATGGGGCCGAAACGGTAGTCCGGGAGCACATGTTCACTAGCGGAACCCGCCGGAACAGCCTGCCGGAGGTCCGTGCCGCTAGTGTGAAACTAGCCTTATCTATTCCATGCTGTGCTACTACTGCTGCTGCTACTATTGTGGACCCATGCCACTAGTACCCTAGTTTTTCCACATCCACACTGTACTGCTGCTGCTCCCAATTAAAAGGGATCACTTTTCCAGGCTTGTTTAGAACAAACCACTGTTTCTTCTGACAACACTTGTGCATGTATAAATATGGGCAGACATCCTGCCCCTGTTAACACATAGTTATTGGATGCTTGTGCAATATTAACATGTGTGTGTATAAACAGCGGCAGGGATCTGCCCCCGTTGAGACATGTTTTTTCCCCCCATGACAAAGTGTGTGTTTAAACATCATCTGCTCCTGATAACAGAAATTTTTTGGAAGCTTTCTAATATGAAAAAACAACACATATGATGGCGCAGTGTATTTTTAACCCCTTCAGGACCCTGCCATATTTCACCTTAAGGACCAGGCCATTGTTTGCAAATCTGATGTGTGTCACTTTATGTGATGATAACTTTAAAACGCTTTTACTTATCCAAGCCATTCTGAGATTGTTTTCTTGTCACATATTGTTCTTCATGACAGTGGTAAAATTGAGTAAAAAAATTCATTTTTATTTATAAAAAAATACCAAATTTACCAAACATTTAGAAAAATTAGCAAATTTCCAAATTTCAATTTCTCTACTTTTATAATAGATAGTAATACCTCCAAAAATAGTTATTACTTTACATTCCTGATATGTCTACTTCATGTTTGGATCATTTTGTGAATGCCATTTTATTTTTGGGGGACTTTAGAAGGCTTAGAAGTTTAGAAGCAAATCTTGAAATTTTTCAGAGAATTTCCAAAACCCACTTTTTAAGGACCAGTTCAGGTCTAACGTCACTTTGTAAGGCTTACATAATAGAAACCACCCAAAAATTACCTCAATTTAGAAACTACACCCCTCAAGGTATTCAAAACAGATTTTGCAAACTTTGTTAACCCTTTAGGTGTTCCACAAGAATTAATAGAAAATGGAGATTAAATTTCTGAATCACTTTTTTGGCAGATTTTCCATTTTAATCCATTTTTTCCAGTTACAAAGCAAAGGTTAACAGCCAAATAAAACTCAATATTTATGGCCCTGATTCTGTAGTTTACAGAAACACCCCTTATGTGGTCATAAACTGCTGTACGGGCACACGGCATTGCGCAGAAGGAAAGGAACGCCATATGGTTTTTGGAAAGCAGATTTCATTGGGATAATTTTAAGCTTCCATGTCACATTTGAAGACTCCTGATGCACCCCTAGAGTAGAAACTCCAAAAAAGTGACCCCATTTTTTAAACTACGGGATAAGGTGGCAGTTTTGTTGGTACTATTTTAGGGTACATATGATTTTTGGTTGATCTATGTTACACTTTTTGTGAGGCAAAGTAACAAAAATAGCTGTTTTGGCACTGTTTTTATTTTTTGTTATTTACAATGTTCATCTGATAGATTAGATCATGTGGTATTTTTATAGAGCAGGTTGTTAAGGACGCGACAATACCAAATATTACATAATAAACCATAAAATAAAAAAATATAGATTTTTTAGTGTCTCCACATTCTGAAAGCCGTATTTTTTATTTTTTTTGGGTGACTGTCTTGTGTAGGGGCTCATTTTTTACAGTATGATATGACGGTTTGATTGGTACTATTTTAGAGTGCATATGACTTTTTGATCGCTTGCTATTACACTTTTTATGATGTAAGGTGACAAAAAATTGCTTTTTTGACATCGTCTTTATATATTTTTTTTACGGTGTTCACCTGAGGGATTATGTCATGTGATATTTTTATAGAGCAGGTTCTTACGGACGTGGCAATACCTAATATGTCTACTTTTTTTTATTTATGTAAATTTTACACAATGATATCATTTTTTAAACAAAAAATGATGTTTTAGTGTCTCCATAGTCTGAGAGCCATAGTTTTTTTTTTTTTTGGGCGATTGTGTTAGGTAGGGGCTCATTTTTTGCAGGATGAGGTGACGGTTATATTGGTACTATTTTGAGGGTCATATGCCTTTTTGATCACTTGGTGTTGCACTTTTAGTGATGTAAGGGGACAAAAAAAATATTTTTTTTAGCAGTTTTTATTAGAATTTTTTTGACGTTGTTCATCTGAGGGGTTAGGTCATGTGATATTTTTATAGAGCCGGTCGATACGGACACGGCAATACCTAATATGTATACTTTTTTTATTTATTTAAGTTTTACACAATAATATCATTTTTGAAACAAAAAAAAACATGTTTTAGTGTCTCCATATTCTGAGAGCCATAGTTTTTTTTATGTTTTTGGCGATTGTCTTAGGTAGGGTGTAATTTTTTGCGGGATGAGGTGACGGTTAGATTAGTACTTTTTTGGGGTGCATATGACTTTTTGATCACTTGGTGTTGCACTTTTAGTGATGTAAGGGGACAAAAAAATTATTTTTTTAAGCAGTTTTTATTTAAATTTTTTGACGTTGTTCATCTGAGGGGTTAGGTCATGTGATATTCTTATAGAGCTAGTCGTTACAGACGTGGCAATACCTAATATGTATACTTTTTTTATTTATTTAAGTTTTACACAATAATATCATTTCTGGAAAAAAAAAATATGTTTTAGTGTCTTCATATTCTGAGAGCCATAGTTTTCTTTTTTTTTGGGTGATTGTCTTAGGTAGGGGCTCATTTTTTGCAGGATGAGGTGACGGTTGGTTTAGTACTATTTTGTATACGCCTTTTTGATTGCTTGGTGTTGCACTTTTAGTGATGTAAGGTGTCAAATTTTTTTTTTTTTAGCACAGTTTTTATTTTATTTTTTGACGATGTTCATCTGAGGGGTTAGGTCACGTGATATTTTTATAGAGCCGGTCCGTATCGGACGCGGTGATACCTAATATGTCTACTTTTCTTTTTTCCCCCTATTTTTTACAAAAAAAAATTTACTTTATTTTGGGAAACTTCACACCTGCATTTAGTGCAGATCCGTCTTGTATCTGCACAGACGGATCCGCACCGATAATGCAAACGCTTGTATCCGTTCAGAACGGATCCGTTTGCATTATTCTTTGAAAAAAAAGTCTAAGTCAAAACGGATCCGTCCTGACTTACATTGAAAATCAATGGGGGACGGATCCGTTTTCAATTGCACCATATGGTGTCAGTGAAAACGGATCCGTCCCCATTGACTTACATTGTAAGTCAGGACGGATCCGTTTGGCTCGGCATCGTCAGGCGGACACCAAAACGTCCGCCTCCAGAGCGGAATGGAGGCGCAATGGAGCCAAACTGATGCATTCTGAACGGATCCTTATCCATTCAGAATGCATTGGGGCTGAACTGATCCGTTTTGGGCCGCTTGTGAGAGCCCTGAAACGGATTTCACAGGCGGACCCAGAAACGCCAGTGTGAAAGTAGCCTAAGGCATCGGGCTGCCTTCCATGCCATCGGGTCCCTATCACAGCAGCGCGGGGACCTGATGGCAGCTCCGATCCCTGCATGGTTCAGATAAAGGAAAAGGTGTCCCACGGCGCAAAAACCACCCAAGAGTTGGAGTGATAAGGTTGATCATTTATTTGAGCAAGTGGCCAACTTGCTCAAATAAATGATCAACCTTATCACTCCAACTCTTGGGTGGTTTTTGCGCCGTGGGACACCTTTTCCTTTATCTGAACCACTGGCTTTCTGCGGGATTCCAGGCATCCCTGAACAGAAGTATCCATCCCGGGCTGCACACCATCCGTTGTGAGGAGTTTATGGCAATTTGATACACGTCCACATTAGAGTTGTGCCTAAAGTAGCACAACTCCATCAGGTGAGCCTCCCCAGTGGAGATACCTTTTATTTATAATCTCTACGTTATTACCCTATGGTGCGCCATTCTTTTTTGTTCCATAGTTGAACGACGCCTGTTTCTGACACCGATCCCTGCATGGACAGCGCACGTGCCGCGGTCAGCGCGGACTGCGGCACATCAAGGGTTAATGCGCTGGCATCGGTGTTTTCAACGATGCCGGCGCATGCAGCAGGGGTCTGTCTATCAGTGACTGCCGGACCCCTGCCGCGAATCGGGCGGGCGCAGGAGCTGCACCCGCCCGATCACCTTAAGTCACGGACATCTGAAAATGAATTTCAAGAAATTCGCTCATCTCAAATGAATACCTAATAAATGTAGATTTTTATAAAGGCACATTTTTACGTAACGTATGAAATAAAGTGGATGTAAAATTGCTTATTTATTTATTTATTTTTGCTAGCTTTTTTATTTCTAATTCTTTTATATATTTTTTTAATATCCCGTTACAAAAATTACAAAATTCTTTTATGCTTATAATGTATTAGCATACTTCTGTATGTGACTACATTATGCACTGTGTCTGTCTCTATGGTAGAGGCTCTGTTTAGGGCAACCTTTCTAGGTCACCAGGGCTGACTGCAGACTGCTTATCCAGCCACTGATCAGAATACTGATCATGGCATGGTCATAGACTGTGTAAATCAAAGGGTTAACAGTTGGGACTGGAGCTACCTCCGATTCTTGCTTTAGAGCAAAAGGATCCTTTAAGAACTGGAGCTGTTAGTTACAGTTCGTAAGACAATTTTAGAGGTTTCCATGCCTTTAAATCAGAGTACAAGCCTTGAGATCTGCAGAGAGAACCACATATTTGATATGCTTCACAATGCATGCTCCTGCGAGTACTTGTAAATCCCATCACAACCTTCTAATCTTTCTCTACATCTTTTCCACAGCTAGAATGCAAAAGAAGCTGGCATTAATGGTCTGACAGCATAAAACCTGTCTGAAACACAGAGCATTATAACAATCTATAGCTATAAAATAAGAAATCTGATGGTTATAGGCAAATAGAACCCTGCACATTGGTCAATAGCGGCAGCTGCAAAGGTTTGTCTATGCACAAAATATATACCATTAAGGATGTGGCATCCATAATTCATTTATGATAGTGGAAGTGGAAAAAAGCAAACTCTTCAACAATGAGAGAATGTGTAATTTGTCATACAGTAAATTATTGTCAATGGCTCTGATGCAATGCCTGTTGTACAATGTTTGCTATTTCTGTAAACACCATTAGGAGCAAAGCCAGAAAAATAGTTGCTAGAACAAAAGCAGAGAAGAAAATAATGTTTTTATATCTGTGAATGGAGAGACAATGAAAACAGATCACAAGTCAAAAGTGGATGTAAAAACAGCAAAAATGCAACTAGCATAAAGGACAGACGCATATGCATAGTTTTCAATATATACTTTGCTTTCATTAAAGGAGTTGTTCAGGTTCAGAGCTGAACCGGACATATCCCCATCTTCCCCCACTCAGCGCCTCTGACATGAGCATCAGAGCATTTCATGCTCCGATGCTCTCCCTTGCCCTGCGCTATATCTCACAGGGCAAGGGCTGTTTGTTTATATTTTTTACACTGCTAGGTGGAGGCTTCCGCCTAGCAGTGTTCAGGCTTTAGCGCTGCCCTAGCCATTTTACAAGCTAGGGCAGCGCTCAAGCCCGCCCATTAGTGCCGGTGACGTCACCGGGCCCACTGCTAGGGGAAGCCACCGCATAGTTTACGCATGGAGAGCCCGGTACATCAGCGGAACTCCAGAAAAAGCCCTTGCCCTGCGCAATTCAGCGCAGGGCAAGGGAGGGCATCGGAGCAGTGTATCTATTAACAAATTGCTCTGGACATATTGTATTGGAGACTAGTACGAGGGAAATGTGACCAACCAATCAGGTTAAAGCTCTCATTTTTCAGAGATATTTTGACAAAAGCAGTAATGTGACTGGTCTCCACAATCATTTACTCCACATGTCCCTTGCACTACTAAAATTACTCTCCCCTATTGTCTTTAAAGACCCTTCACCTCTCCTGACATTCCCCATGTAATAACAATTTTGGAGCATCTATTCTTATGACTCTATAATACACCATTCTTTTATTATTCCTGCTAGAAGTTATAAATGAATTGATAGCAGTTTGCAAAAAAAAGATCCAGATGGGTGTTACCAGTTTGGGGTGTGTCTCTGCACAGCAGGAAAGCAGCACTGAATTGATAGTGTAAAATTGTGCAGGGGCACACCCACAGCTGGTAACACTCATCTGGACCTTCCTTGCAAACTGCAACAATTCATTCATAACATCTTGCAGGAATAATAAAGAATTGGCATTTCACAGAGTCATAAGAATAGGTGCTCCAGAATTGTGATTGCATAGTGAATGCAAGTAGTTACTATAACAGACATGTCAGGAGAGGTGACAGCTCCTCTTATGTAACTGAATATGGTTCTGTTCACATCTGGATTGAAGACTCTGTCAAAATCCCTGAAAAAAATAGCGCAACAAGCAGCACAATTGTTTCCAGTAAAATGCCAGTTGCTATGATGGAAATCCAACAGACCCCAATGTAACGGATCCTGCGCTGCTGACCTGACCTTAGAGGACAGTCCCTATGATGTTGCACACATTCATCCTTCCTAGAGATATCTCTATAGCAAATTTTTATTTTCATATCACACATAATATCTGCAAACGCTGTGCTGTTTTTATATGGTGTTTTCCTGGCACATATCTTCTATCATTATAGTCAATGACGGAGAAAGGGTACAAAAGCACCAGGGAGGCATGTCGCAGTTTGAAAGAAAACTCAGCATATGGTATGCCTGTTTGTTTTTTGCAGTTAATTGAAGTAAATGGATCTGTGCAAAAATGTTAGGCATGTTGAAAAAATGCTGCGCAGTAAGAATACTTTCTGTAAATCAAATCAGTATTTGGCGTGACCACTCTTTGCCAAATCAAAATTCTTCTAGGAACATTTGCACACAGTTTTTGAAGAAACTCGACAGGGAGGTTGTTCCAAACATCTTGGAGAACTAATCACAGATTTTCTGTGGACGTAGGCTTACTCAAATCCTTCTGTCTCTTCATGTAATCCGAAACATACTTGATGTCAGGGCTCTGTGGGGTCCATATCATCACTTCTAGGACTCCTTGTTCTTCTTTACACTGAAGATTGTTCTTCATGACATTTGCTGCATGTTTGGGGTCATTGTCCTGCTGCAGAATAAATTTGGAGCCAGACTTCTCCCTTATGGTACTGCATGATGAATAAGTATCTGCCTGTAATTCTCAGCACTGAGGACAACATTAATCCTGACCAAATCAGCAAATCCAGCAACAAACTTTGAAGAAATCTCCATGCTTTCCTGCTGCCTGCAGACACTTTTTAATATACCGCTCTCCAGCCCTTCGGCAAACAAACTGCCTTCTGTTGCAGTCAAATATTTCAAATTTTGACTCATCAGTTCGGAGCACCTGCCGCCATTTTTCTGCACCCCAGTTCCTATGTTTCCATGCATGGCTGAGTCGCTTGGCATTGTTTTCAAATCAACAGTATAGCTTTTTGGGCACAATTCTTCCATTAAGACCACTTCTGGCCAGACTTCTCCAAATGGTAATTGGGTGTATCTGGATCCCACTGGTTTCTGCCAGTTCTGAGCTGATGACACTGCTGGACATTTTTTGATTTCAAAGGGCAGTAAACATTATGTGGTTTTCATCTGCTGTACTAAGTTTTCAGCAAATTGAGTTGTGGACTTGGTCAGGATTAACAGTGTCCTCAAAGCTGAGAAATCCAAGCAGATACTTATCCCTGATAGAATACCATCAGAGAGGTGTCAGAATAAAAAAAAAACAAGCAGTCGAGGACGTGATGTTATGGCTCCCACAGAGCCCTGATCTCAACATCATAGAGTCTTCTGGGATTAAATGAAGAGACAGAAGGATCTGAGCAAGCTTACATCCACAGAAGATCTGTGGTTAGTTCTCCAAGATGTTTGGAAAAACCTCCCTGCTAAGCTACTTCAAATATGGTCTGCAAATATATCTAGAAGAATTGATGCTGCTTTGAAGGCAAAGGGTGGTCCAGACCGGATATTGATTTATATTTTTATTTTGTTCATTTACTTTACACTTTGTTAATTGATAAAAATTAACCATTGACACTTCTAATTTTGAAACCATATTTACTCTGCAGCATTTCCACACCAGCCTAAAAATATTGGTACAGTACTGGATATACACTCACCTAAAAAATTATTAGGAACACCTGTTCTATTTCTTATTTATGCGATTATCTAGTCAACCAATCACATGGCAGTTGCTTCAATGCTTTTAGGGTTGTGGTCCTGGTCAAGACAATCTCCTGAACTCCAAACTAAATGTCAGAATGGGAAAGAAAGGTGATTTAAGCAATTTTGAGCGTGGCATGGTTGTTGGTGCCAGACGGGCCGGTCTGAGTATTTCACAATCTGCTCAGTTACTGGGATTTTCACGCACAACCATTTCTAGGGTTTACAAAGAATGGTGTGAAAAGGGAAAAACATCCAGTATGCGGCAGTCCTGTGGGCGAAAATGCCTTGTTGATGCTAGAGGTCAGAGGAGAATGGGCCGACTGATTCAAGCTGATAGAAAAGCAACGTTGACTGAAATAACCACTCGTTACAACCGAGGTATGCAGCAAAGCATTTGTGAAGCCACAACACGCACAACCTTGAGGTGGATGGGCTACAACAGCAGAAGACCCCACCGGGTACCACTCATCTCCACTACAAATAGGAAAAAGAGGCTACAATTTGCACGAGCTCACCAAAATTGGACTGTTGAAGACTGGAAAAATGGTTTCTTGAACATGTCAATGAGTTCACTGTAGTAAAATGGCCCCCACAGTCACCAGATCTCAACCCAATAGAGCATCTTTGGGATGTGGTGGAACGGGAGCTTCGTATATATATATATATATATATATATATATATACACTCACCTAAAGAATTATTAGGAACACCATACTTATACGGTGTTGGACCCCCTTTTGCCTTCAGAACTGCCTTAATTCTACGTGGCATTGATTCAACAAGGTGCTGATAGCATTCTTTAGAAATGTTGGCCCATATTGATAGGATAGCATCTTGCAGTTGATGGAGATTTGAGGGATGCATATTCAGGGCACGAAGCTCCCGTTCCACCACATCCCAAAGATGCTCTATTGGGTTGAGATCTGGTGACTGTGGGGGCCATTTTCGTACAGTGAACTCATTGTCATGTTCAAGAAACCAATTTGAAATGATTCGAGCTTTGTGACATGGTGCATTATCCTGCTGGAAGTAGCCATCAGAGGATGGATACATGTTCTCATTCTGTTTACGCCAAATTCGGACTTTACCATTTGAATGTCTCAACAGAAATCGAGACTCATCAGACCAGGCAACATTTTTCCAGTCTTCAACAGTCCAATTTTGGTGAGCTCGTGCAAATTGTAGCCTCTTTTTCCTATTTGTAGTGGAGATGAGTGGTACCCGGTGGGGTCTTCTGCTGTTGTAGCCCATCCGCCTCAAGGTTGTGCGTGTTGTGGCTTCACAAATTTTTACACCATTCTTTGTAAACCCTAGAAATGGTTGTGCGTGAAAATCCCAGTAACTGAGCAGATTGTGAAATACTCTGACCGGCCCGTCTGGCACCAACAACCATGCCACGCTCAAAATGGCTTAAATCACCTTTCTTTCCCATTCTGACATTCAGTTTGGAGTTCAGGAGATTGTCTTGACCAGGACCACACCCCTAAATGCATTGAAGCAACTGCCATGTGATTGGCTGACTAGATAATTGCATTAATGAGAAATAGAACAGGTGTTCCTAATAATTCTTTAGGTGAGTGTATATATATAGCGTAGCTATGGGGGTTACAGCGGTCACAAATGCGACTGGGCCCCTAAGCCAAGGGAGCCCACAAGGCCCCCCTTGCCAGTGGAGCACCGCCGGTTATGCATCGCCATCCTGAGGACAGCGATACAGTTAGATACTGTGGCCAGACACGGGAGCAATGTCTCCGTGCGCTGCCGTTACCTCTGATAGACTTCAGACCTAGTGCCTGCAGCCTATCAGAAGCCAGCACAGGTGGCATGGTCACATTTTCCCATAATGCCTCCTGAGTCGGGCAACCTATGGCTCAGGAAACAGACCAGAAGAGGCTTGCACTGCATAGCTGACAATGCAGGTAGGTATTTGAGTTTATTGTTTTTTCATTTTGCACCATGCTGTTGGGCTACCATCGGGGTATGAGCTTTGGGGCGTGGGGCACTATGGGGGCACTAAATAGGGGATTTTGTACTGGCACACATAAGGGGACATATTCTTGTACTGGCATACATTATGGGGGGCACTATGGGGACATTGGCTCTACTGGGGGCACTGAAAGGGGCATTTTTTGTACTGGCACATATTTTAAGGGGGCATTTTTTGCATTAGCACGCATTGTAAAGGGGTATTTTTTTCACTGGTGCACACTATCTGTGTGGTACTAGTATTTTCAGGGGGACTGTTTCTGCAGTATAGTATTGGGGAACACAGCGGGCACATGATGGCGTGTTGAGAAGGTGGAAGACTGATGGAGATACAAGAGATACAAGAGATGTCTGAAAGAAATCATCATGGCGGTCTGGTCTAAATGGAGAAGATGAGGAAAGAGAACATCTACATCAGAGGAGACGTCACTGGATGTAAGAGGTATGTGGTGCTGTATTAATCTGTATGTTTTGTAGTGCTGTATGTAAGGTTTTCCAAGTATGTCTTTAAGGCCAGACACACACGAGTGAGCTGAATGCATGTATCAGTGAGAGGTTCCGTTCTGGCCTCCGCTCCTCTGACAGAATACCACAACCTTATAATGATTTATAATGCTGTGTAACTGTTAGAGTCCTGAAATATATTCTATTACACTGACAGCATTATGTCAGTGTAATTCAGTGGATTTCAGGACTCTCAAGGTCAAACAGCTTTATAAATCAGTATAATGCTGTTCGATCCTGTCAGAGAAGCAGAGGCCAGAACATCCCGTCTCACTGACAGTTTATCACATTCAACTCACTTGTGTGTGTCTGGCTTAATGGAAGGGCCTGAGGGAAAGGGTTGGATTGAGAATTTGGCATGGGGGTGCTGTGTCAATTTTTGCATCAGGCTCCAGAAAGGCTAGGTGCACCCCTGCCCCTTGCCACAAAGCAGTGAGTGAAGGGGGGCCCAAGCTGAACTCTTGCACCAGAGCCCATGAGCCTTTAGTTTTATATATATATACACGCTTACCATTTCTGCACACAGCAATAGTACTCTGCTTTGTACACCTTATACATTAAAAACACCCCTTTTGTGCATCCCACAAAGAAATAGTTGTCCATCTTTGTGCTCCCAGACAGTAAGAATTCTCTCTTTTTTGTTCTTGACTAATGAATAATATCCTGTTTGTGCCCCATAATAATAGCGCCCTCCTTTGTGCCCCCATACAGTAATAATACACCATTTAGACCCTCTATAGTAAAAATCACCCTTTGAACCCCTCAAAGTAACAATACTCCCTTTGTGCCCCAAAGTCATAGCACTCCCAAATAACAATTTTCTCTATGTGCACTCCATTCAATGATAGTGGCCATCTTTATAACCCCAAATATAATAAAGCATGCCACTTGCCTAATCCTGTTGCTAGACTGAGTGGAGCAGCTCAAACCCCATGTAGTGAGTTCAGCACATTTCATGCGATGATATCACTGCATCGGGCCTATGACAGTCCAGGATATTGTGGCCTAAAACAGTGAATGTCAGGACACAGAGCTGCGGTGCCCAGATGCCCAGTGCTGAAGAGTGCAGCTACATGGGCCGTAGGCACAATAGACAGAAGCTGACCCCTTTGACTTCTATGGGAGAATGGTCCAGGCATATTCTCTGACCTGTGCAGATGTCAGCTGGTAAGTTGTGATATCACCTATTGCGAATGGTGTACTGTGTTATCGATATAAAGAGGTATTACTTGTCATTGTAATTCTGCCGGCATGATAATGAAATGTGATTTCTGATGACACATTCCCTTGAACTATCTGTGTACTGTACTATAAAAATAACACTCCAGAATTTTAAATTGTATCCACATGTAAATGTAGCATTAGAGTTTTAAGGGCAGGGGTCTGGGCCCCTTATAATGGAAAAGCATTGTATCACTGTTATTATTGTAAGAGGATTTTCTTAGCAATAACTTTGTGTAAATCATCAGGTCTAGTTCCCAGTCCTCATTTGCTAATAGACTAGAAAGATACATAACACAGTAAAGAAGGTCAAGTGGCACAGTACAAATCACATACCCTCAACCAACAGCATATATAAGCACCATATTCTGTGGTGTAAATTTTATATATTTTTCTTCCACGTTAATAATTAGAGATGAGCGAATTTCTTAAAAGTTTGATTCGGCTGATTCGCCGAATTTCACAAAAATATTCTTTTTTTGTAAGTAGCGGATGCAATGACAGGGAGCTGCGATAGCGCCGCCCCCGTCATTTTACCCATCAGATGCCGCCTTCATACATGATGGCGGCATCTGAGTCTAAAATGAACAATAAAAAAAAAATGAAATCAAACTTACCGCCTCCATTTGCTCGCGAGGGGTCAGCCGCCGCCATCTTGCTTAAAGATCTCGGCCGAAATCCTGTGCAGCGCGAGATTACATCATCACGTGATGATGTAATCTCGCTCCACACAGAATTTCGCCTGAGATCTTTAAGCAAGATGGAGGCTGGCGGCCACTTGCGAGCAAAAGGAGGAGGTAATTTTTTAGTTTTTTATACTATTTCAGGTTAAATCGATTCGCTGGCACGCAGCACGAGGAAATTCGGCTTCTAGGCGAATCGAATTTATCCTGAAATTTGGATCGTATTCCACTTCGTGGGATTCGATTCGCTCATCTCTATTAATAGCTATGTAAAAAATAACAGACTGGACAATCAAATCTTGAGGAACCATCACGTCTGCACCTAAAGCAATAAACAGGAGTCCTACTTACAGAATGTTATGTGCACAGGGAGACAATAAGACTACTGTGTGATCATTTCTTACCATTCCAGTCCAGCTCTGTTGATATCTTCCCACCAACATTCTGTAGGTTCTCCAAATTCATGAGGGGTTGGCATGCAACCGTAATTCCATCTTCTATCTGATCCATCTTTTTTGCTAAATGTGCTTCTTATGGCAACCACTACCTGTCCATGAGGGCACTGGAAATTGTAACCTTGCCTAAAGAGGTTAACCCACTGATCTTCATCTGTGTAGTCATGTTGAGAGTAGTAATCATATTGTGCCCAGGCTGCAACCAGCAACTGTAGCAGTACACCAAGCAGTAACAGCGTCATGTTGTCTATGAGCCTGACACAGACTATGGGTCTCACTTTATGATGTTGCTGTTTTTTATCCAAAAGAACATCTGGTTTCCAGATGTTGGTGCCTGGAGCCAAGTGCAGTGTGTCATAGTTTAGCAGAAGAAAAAAAATGGAAAAAAATGTAACTGGGAGTTAGGTTTTTAAGGTGGAAACCTATTATAGTCATACATTAAGATGTACTGTAGAAGCAAACTGTTTGATCATTTGCACACATCTGATTTTCATTGAATGGATTCAGTACCATATGAAGGAGATATTTATTTTACAAGAATAAAGATATGTCTTTATCATATCCAACTGATAATGTTGCATGCCTTCTCATAATATATCTGTAATGTTTTTGGTATTCAGAGAAAGATCGCACAAATGGTTCCCTGAGGACTAATTCTTTGAATTGTGTTACCAGCAGAAGCAAGCTGTCTATACTGTACATTTACAATAGCTGCTTGCTTAGCTGTTCCTCCCCATACATGCAAGTTAGGTTCCTTTCACACTAGCGTTCGGGTGTCCGCTCGTGCGCACCGTTTGAAGGGGCTCACGAGCGGCCCCGAACGCATCCGTCTGGCCCCAATGCATTCTCAGTGGAGGCGGATCCACTGAGAATGCATCCGCCTGCCAGCGTTCAGCCTCCGCTCCGCTCAGTGAGCGGACACCTGAACGCTGCTTGCAGCGTTCGGGTGTCCGCCTGGCCGTGCGGAGGCGAGCGGATCCGTCCACACTTACAATGTAAGTCAATGGGGACGGATCCGCTTGAAGATGACACAATATGGCTCAATCTTCAAGCGGATCCGTTCCCCATTGACTTTGAATGTAAAGTCTGAACGGATCCGCTCAGGCTACTTTCACACTTAGAAAATTTTTATAAGTTTTAATGCAGACGCATCCGTTCTGAACGGATGCGAACGTCTGCATTATCGGAGCGGATCCGTCTGATGAAACATCAGACGGATCCGCTCCGAACGCTAGTGTGAAAGTAGCCTTATCATGCCCTGCACTCCAGAATTCTCCCTTAAAAAGTCAATTTGATCGTTTTTGGGATGATTTGCATGAAAATGTACCATTTCTTTGTACCATTTTTAGGCCAAGTTCACATCAGTTTTCTGTTCTCCTGATCCATCAGGAAAAACTACAGATCCGTTATGATCAGTTTGTATCTGTTTGGTCACTTCCATCAGAAATCCGCTATTTTTGACTGGAGAACTTTTTCTCCTGTCTAGGCTCTTTCACACCTGCGTTATTGTCTTCCGGCATAGAGTTCCGTCGTCGGGGCTCTATGCCGGAAGAATCCTGATCAGGATTATCCTAATGCATTCTGAATGGAGAGTAATCCGTTCAGGATGCATCAGGATGTCTTCAGTTCCGGAACGGAACGTTTGTTGGCCGGAGAAAATACCGCAGCATGCTGCGCTTTTTGCTCCGGCCAAAAATCCGGAACACTTGCCGCAAGGCCGGATCCGGAATTAATGCCCATTGGAAGGCATTGATCCGGATCCGGCCTTAAGCTAAACGTCGTTTCGGCGCATTGCCGGAGCCGACATTTAGCTTTTTCAGAGTGGTTACCATGGCTGCCGGGACGCTAAAGTCCTGACAGACATGGTAAGTGTAGCGGGGAGCGGGGGAGCAGTGTACTTACCGTCCGTGCGGCTCTCCGGGCGCTCCAGAGTGACGTCAGGGCGCCCCAAGCGCATGGATCACGTGATCGCATGGATCACGTCATCCATGCGCATGGGGCGCTCTGACGTCATTCTGGAGCGCCCCGGGAGCCGCACGGACTGTAAGTATACCGCTCCCCCGCTCCCCGCTCCTACTATGGCAACCAGGACTTTAATAGCGTCCTGGGTGCCATAGTAACACTGAAAGCATTTGGAAGACGGTTCCGTCTTCAAATGCTTTCAGTACACTTGCGTTTTTCCGGATCCGGAGTGTAATTCCGGCAAGTGGAGTACACGCCGGATCCGGACAACGCAAGTGTGAAAGAGGCCTAAATAATGGATCTCTGGTGGAACTGACACAAACTGATCATAACTGATGCTCAAAAAACAGATGGTCAGTTATTTTTATTGCAAACTGATGCCTGAATTCCCCGCATTCGGAACTGCTAGATGCAGACAGATTGTCCACTGTCCCCATTAAGTATAATGGGGTCTGGCAGAGATCTGGCAGAAGATGCAGAGAATCTGCTGGACACAAACTGAGGCTTGTGGCGGTTTGTGTCCGGCCAATTCCTAGCATTATCTGCCGATACAGCCTTCTGGAATTCACTCTAGAGTTGTGAAACTAGCGTTCACATCTCCAGTAAATGTTTCAGGCTGTTGTCGCCTGAGCTGTGATCGGTAGAGCATGAACACGCCTCCTGAGCTGTGATAGGTAGAGCTGAGACACGCCTCCTGAGCTGTAGCAGAAAGGACACTCCCCTTGAGCTGTCAGCTCGATATAAATCTAGCAGAACAATGAATGGGGAGATCTCTGGATCCATGTGAGGTACAGGGCTGGTTCTAGCTTTGTTAGAAAGAGGCTGACATGTACCATAGGATGCCTTTTTCATTTTTTTACATTGGTCATGGACAAACCCTTTAAGATTAGGATGTATTTCAAAGAGTGATTTATTGTTCTCAAACTTGTATAATCCTGATGAATCCAGTCATATGTATCTTTGGGGATATGAAGAGTTTTATTTCCCTCCCATTGATTTATAGAAGAGTTGGAAAAGCCTTATTTCACAAAAGACTCCTCATCTTAAAAAATAGTTAAAGGGATTGTCTAGGTGGATAATTACAAAGAGGACCACAATCGGTTAAAAAGTGTTACCGACCAATCTCCCTTTACTGCAGTTCCAGTGCTGCTCCGGTCCCCACTGTTGTTTGGTCCCTGGCCAAACTCAACACACAGGAAATGCCTACTCAGCCAATCACTGGATGAGGCAGGTCACCCCTTTACTTCACAACTGGTAACTTCAGAAAAAACTGTTGCCTGTCTGTGATATTTTATTTTATTTTTTATTTTTTTTCTACACTCTCCTTGCCCTCCTAGCATTGGTGGCTGAGCGATTTTTCCCCATGTTCTTGCTTTCTTGTATTAGTGTAATGTAATTATTGCCTATTTTGAAAAAAAATACTGTACAAAAACAATGAAAAACATTAAAATGCTAATTTATTGAGTTGGGAATATATCAAAGCTCTGACATTTGCTCCTGGAATTTCCTGAAAAGAAACATCTCTCTTACACACAACCATGTTCATACTTTTGTCTTGTACTGTTTTCAAAGTTTTATCCATGCACAACCCAAAGGGACTAAAGATCAAAAGACATAGCAGTTCCATATATCTGGTTGATGTAAACTGCAGTAACTCCTGCCAACTCAGCAATCTGTATTCAATCCCATATTACAGCCTATTACTCTGTTTCTTATATTTGCCCTGAAGTCATTTCCCTGTACTAGCGTGTAATGCAGTGAAAATTGTTAGTATATTGCTATGCATTACATTCAGACTCGGCTAGACTTTTAAACATCACATCAGAAAGACTGTGTATCATAAGAAAATCTTAATTTATTCCTGTACTCTGTCACTAGAAATTACAGTACTTACGTACTACAATTTCACATAGGCACACACACTATCTAAAGCAAATTTGTAGAGATATCTCAAGGGATGTACATTATAAGAAATGATCTACCAATAAATAGAAGTTATAATGAAGGTCACATCAGTGTTCTTAAAGGGAACCTGTCACCAGTTTTATGGTGTCCTAACTAAGAGCAACATAAATAAGTGACTGATTCTCTTAGCACAATGCTGGGTCACTTTCTTTAATTGACCCAGTCAATCTGCCAACATCTTGCATTGAAAAGCTCCAGCTGATAATGATGAGTCCTGAATATTCATGAGCTCCTGACTCTCCCCTCCTACCTGCTGCTGATTGACAGTTATTTTCCATATGAATCAGCAGCAGGTTGGCAGGGGAGTGGCTATAGCTCTGAATTAAATATACGCTGGACTCAATTACATCACGCTGGACTCGAATCAGCTCATTAGCATGCGGCATCTTTGTGTGTGTATTATGAGGTAACCATCTGCCACACCAGTAAGTGAATACATCTAAGGTACTTTTTAGTAGTTAATGATTGTATGTAATTAGTTAGATTATAATCAAATATCCACATGACAGGTTCCCTTTAACGTAATCCTATGGTCTTAGTGGAAAGTGTAGTTAAAAGATCGACTGTTTAAGACAAATAAAAGGGCCCTTTATGCTTACTATGGTCCACAAATAGGTTGATTGGTCGGTCTAAAACTTGGGTTTTCTAGGACTTAAAAAATTGATGATCTAGAGTTCATCAGTTTCTGATCAGTGGGAGTCTGACTGCTGACGCATCACTGATGAGCTATTTGAAGGGGTCATGTTTATTGCAGCGGACTCTATTTAAATCCAATTGAATCTAATGCACTGAAAGAGTTGAAGGACCTGTGATGACATCACAGGCGTGTGAGTTAAGAAGGACCAGCGATGAAGTGCAGGAGAGGACGGTGCTCAGCAGTGAAGAGGAGAAGTCCTGGGGAAGCTGTGGTGAGGTGTGTGTCAGAGGTAAGTGAAGGGATAGATTATCAGTGTGAGAGGCAGAGTAATGCTGGGAGTTATGTTTATTTAACTACGACTGTATGTTAGGGCTGAAGGGAGGGATGTTATTTACATGGGACTGTATGTTGGAGTGGGGTGGAGTGATGTTATTTACATGGGACTGTATGTTGAAGGCAGCTGTGGGAGGGAGTGATATTCTTTACATGGGACTGAATGTTGAGGGGGTAATGTTATTTACATAGGAATGCATGTTGGAGGTGGCTGGGAAGGGGGTGATATTATTTACATGGGACTATATGTTGAAGGCGGCTAGGGGAGGAAGTGATGTTATTTACATGGGACTAAATGTTAAGGGGGTCATAGTTACATGAAATTGCATTTTGGAGGTGGTTGTGGAGGGAAGGGGGTGATGTTATTTACATAGGACTGTATGTTGAAGGTGCGATGCACGGCAGCGACAAGGGGTCCCTTTTAAGATGAGATAAGTGTTTGGTGACGCCAGTTGCAATGAAGCAACAATGGGACAGAGTCGCTTTAAGAAATGGTGTTGGTACCCAGGTGTAGGAATGGCTGAGTGGTATAGGGTGGCCTATAATATCCCTTAATATTTTGTGCACGTGTCACGGTGCTCCTACCTGGATACGCTGGAACCCCAGGTGTTGTCGTCCGAAGCAGACAAATAGAGTGTAGTTGAATTAGAGGATGGAGAAATAAATTGAGTCCAGACCTTGTGATGAAGTTCAATAACAGCTTTACTTGAATAAACGTTTCTCCAACAGTTTTAGGCTTTGTTTTGGTTCCCAGCAGGCGTTAGCATTAACTCTGGCTCTACTGTGCTACATCTGTTGCTCTCTGGCTCTGCTGTGCTAACAAGGTAGCTGTATAACTTTGCTTCTTTCTTTATGCTGCAACTTCTCTCTGTAGTCTGTCTCTAGATTAATACCAGGGAATCTATACCTCCTGGTTTCAGAGGCTTCAGGCTTTGGCCTCTGTGTCCAGCAGAGCTGAAGGTGCTCTAGCTGGCTTAGGCAGGACATGTCCAGCAGGGACGTGGACCTGCTTCCTTCTCCAAGCAGGGAGTACTCTCCACTGACTTCTAACTAATCTCCTCCTTAAAGGGAGAGAAGAGAATGGAAAAAAGGTTACATCCTCTGCAAATGTAGCTCTGCCATGCTTGCTGCCACCTTCTGGTGAACCAGGTAGATTACATGAACAATAACAGTTGCATAGAAATAGCAATGCACATTGTAGTGGACTGAAATAAATGCATAAGATGACACTGTGTTAGCCCATAGAAGACAGTAGCGGGGTGCGGAGTGGTAATGGCACTCTGGGTCAGCTGGGGAGGGGGTTACATTGGCAGCTGGGGAGGGGGTGATTTTATTTACATGTGACTGTATTTTGGAGGGGGCAGGAGAGATAGTGTGATGTTATTTACATGGGACTCTATGGCAGAAGGAGGGAAATAATGTTATTTACATGGGACTGTATGGTGGAGGGGCTAAGGAATTATAATTTCTGAGGGCACTAAAGGGAGGAATCTAATTATAAGGGGCACTGCAGGGGGCATTATAAATACTCCTCTATAGGAATGACTTATAGATCCACCATATTTCTACTAAGAGCACTATGGGGGGCCTTATTACTACTGAGGGGTCTATAGAGAGCTTTATAACCACTCAGGAAACAATAGAGGGGGGCCTTATTTCTACTGGGGCCGCTGTGAGGGCATTATTAACACTGGAGGGCTCTTCTACAAATGGAGGCACTCTTGAGGAGCATTATCACCGTTGGGGGCACTGTAGGGGCAGTATTACTAATAGGGGAATTTTAGAAGGGAATTACTATTGGTGGGACTTTGAGGAGCACTATTACTATGGGGGGACTATCTGTATGGCACAAATTTTTCTTCAGGATAGTATTTGGGGGTATTTGGGAGCACATGGAGCAGCAGGATAACACCTGGGACTCCAGGTTGGGGGATGATCATAGAAAAGTGAGGAAGCTAAGATGTCTGTGTGTCAAACTGTGCAGATACAAGGCTCTGCTGAAAGAAGTTGTCTGGACCGAATGGAGAAAAAAAGATCTACATCAGAGGAGTCGTCAACTTGGAGGCACTGGATGTGAAAGGTATGTGCTGCTACATAGCAAGTACAGTAAAATGCGGGGAGAGGGTCAACTTAGATAATTGGGCCATATGCATTGGGGTTTGGGCCCCGGATCCTTTGAGACCCTAGCAATGCTCCTGCACAGCACAGTGCATAGTATTGTGGCTGTGCTTGTTATTGCAGCTGAATCCCATTTACTTGAATTGCAGGATCGCAGACTATAAGGAATCCACGTGGGGTTATAGTCATCCTATGTGGATAACGTTACAGTTTTGTCAGGAATTTTCCCATCAAAGGAGTCAGTCTCATCTCTGGGCAAATCTGATCAGCTGTTAGAAGAGACTAGTGCTCCTTGAGCACCACAACCTCTTCCTAGGCCATGTGACATCACTATACATTGGTCACATAGCCTAGTTGCAGGTCAGGCCCATTGAAGTGAATGGGGCTGAACTGCAATAACAAGCACAACCACTATAAGATGTGCGGAGCTATACTTGGAGAGCTGAGGATAGTTCATTATTATAGTAATGAAAATAGAATGGGCACTCATATATCCAGTTCACAAGGTAGGCAAAGCGACTCAAGCAATATAGCAATAATATATCAATTTATTAATTTGTTATGACAGTATAAGAGCGGATGGATAGCAATAATATTACCACCATACGCAATGGATATTGAAACCTAACCAGAGCTGTGTCCCCAATTCGAAATGGGTAAAACTCACATAAAATATAGTAAAATAGCATATATTCATCCACTGTTATAGCTAATAGAAACTGGAGATCCGGTCCAGCAATTAAGGTAGGACAAATTGGATAAAAGAACTAATATATTTCTGTTATCCAGAACAGTGGCGCAACGGATATGTCTCCAGAAAATAAATAAATAAATAAAATAAAAAGGGTGAATATCAATATTGGTAGTGATAGTGCATAATATAAAACATTAACATATAGTGAAATTCCTGTAAGATAAAAATATTAAATAAATGAATGAATATATATATGGTGCACAAATATTTAGTGAATATATATAAAAAAAAATCTCTGGAGAATCAGCAATAATAAATGAGTTGTTGCATCAAGTAGCATTTAAATCATGAGTGATTAAATCTTCAAACCTATATGTTTCTACTTTGAGTCGCTTGCTTTCCATGTGATTCCAGATATCCATCAGTAGATCAAGTAGATCAAATTGATATATTATTGCTATATTGCTTGAGTCGCTTTGCCTACCTTGTGAACTGGATATATGAGTGCCCATTCTATTTTCATTACTATTGTTTTTTGGTGATTGGGTACAACATCTGTTTGGTGCACCTTGCCATCTTTAATCGGAGGTGAGCCGTCCTTCACCCCTTGTTTCACTATATCTCCGAGAGTCTCGATAAGGGGCATATTCGTCCCTCAAAATCACCTGTTGCCGCTGTTTTTTTTTTTTTTTGTTAAAAAAAAAGATGGCTCTCTGAGACCTTGCCTAGATTTTAGGGAGCTGAACCGTATCACAATTCGCGATCCCTATCCCCTTCCTCTGATCCCGGACCTCTTCAACCAAATTGTTGGGGCCAAGGTTTTTTCCAAATTGGATTTGAGAGGCGCGTACAACCTGGTCAGGGTCAGAGAGGGGGATGAATGGAAAACGGCCTTTAATACCCCTAACGGGCATTTCGAGAATCTCGTTATGCCTTTCGGCCTGATGAATGCTCCGGCCGTCTTTCAGCATTTTGTTAACAGTATTTTCTACCATTTAATGGGGAAATTTGTATTGGTGTATCTTGATGATATTTTGATTTTTTCCCCTGATGTTCAGACCCATCAGGATCATCTTTTTCAGGTTCTGCAGATTCTGCTGGAAAATAAATTGTACGCCAAGCTGGAGAAATGTCTTTTTATGGTATCGGAGATTCAATTTCTGGGTTTTCTCCTCTCTGCTTCTGGTTTTCGCATGGATTCGGAGAAGGTCCGTGCTGTACTTGAGTGGGAGCTTCCTGAGAATCAGAAGGCATTGATGCGCTTTCTGGGTTTTGCGAACTATTACAGAAAGTTCATTTTGAATTATTCCTCTGTTGTCAAACCCCTCACTGACATGACAAAAAAGGGGGCGGATTTTTCCTCTTGGTCGGAGGAGGCGCTTGCAGCTTTTTCTAAGATTAAAGAGAGTTTTGCGTCTGCTCCCGTCTTGGTGCATCCCGATGTTTCCTTACCTTTTATTGTTGAGGTGGATGCTTCCGAGGTGGGTATAGAGTCTGCCATGTCATTGGCGGTACGCCTTGACAGGCGTCTAAGAGAAAGAAACGAGTCCTCTCTGTCCAGCCATTGTCAGTCTAGGGGCAGTGGTGCGGACTCATTCAGTGTGCAGGGGCCTCATCCTGTCTCGGTCCCCTCTGAGGAGGAGCCCATGCAGCTAGGTCGACTTGCCCCTGATAAAAGAGGATTTAGTCCTCAGAGTATGGTGTGTTTTTGTTGTGGGGGCATAGGTCATTTGGCAAATGTTTGTCCGTCTAGGAGATTCTTGAACTGTACTAAGAGCGATAATAAGAGAAAAAACTCAAAAGGTAAATCATCAAACTCTGCTTCATCTGCTACTTTGGGCAAAGTTGATGTAGGAATTGATGCTTTTCCTCTGACCTGCAGTTCCCGTTTTCTCCTGTCTGCCAGGGTGGCGCTAGAGAGCAAAGTCATTTCTTGTGAGATTTTTGTCGATAGTGGAGCGGCCGTCAATCTTATTGACACTCAATTTGTAGCCATGCATGGTTTTCAGGTTTGCACATTAGAAAAGGATATACCTGTTTTTGCTATTGACTCTGCTCCACTCTCACAGAGATCTCTGAAGGGCATTGTTCACAATATCCGGTTAGCTGTAGGTGACACTCATGTGGAGGATATATCTTGTTTTGTCCTTAACGGATTGCCTTCTCCTCTAGTTTTGGGGTTACCCTGGCTCACTAGACATAACCCCACTATTGATTGGCAAGGAAGGCAAATAAATGAGTGGAGTGACTTTTGTAGAGAGAATTGTCTCACAGCGACTTTTGCAGAGGTGTCTACTAAAACTGTGCCATCATTTCTCTCTGATTTCTCGGACGTGTTTTCCGAGAGCGGTGTTCAGGAGCTACCTCCTCACCGGGAGTTTGACTGTCCCATTAACCTCATTCCTGGCGCCAAGCTGCCAAAAGCACGCCTCTACAATCTCTCACAACCGGAAAGAATCGCAATGCGAACCTATATCTCAGAGAGTCTCGATAAGGGGCATATTCGTCCCTCAAAATCACCTGTTGCCGCTGTTTTTTTTTTTTTTTGTTAAAAAAAAAGATGGCTCTCTGAGACCTTGCCTAGATTTTAGGGAGCTGAACCGTATCACGATTCGCGATCCCTATCCCCTTCCTCTGATCCCGGACCTCTTCAACCAAATTGTTGGGGCCAAGGTTTTTTCCAAATTGGATTTGAGAGGCGCGTACAACCTGGTCAGGGTCAGAGAGGGGGATGAATGGAAAACGGCCTTTAATTAGAGATGGCCCGAACTATCCGACGGCGAACAGTTCCCGGCGAACATAGCTTGTTCGCGTTCGCCTCTGCCGGGCGAACACATGCGATGTTCGGTCCGCCCCCTATACATCATCATTGAGCAAACTTTGACCCTGTACCTCACAGTCAGCAGACACATTCCAGCCAATCAGCAGCATACCCTCCCTCCCAGACCCTCCCACCTCCTGCACAGCATCCATTTTAGATTCATTCTGAAGCTGCAGTCTTAGTGAGAGGAGGGAGACTGTAACTGCTGCTGATTTAATTGGGAAATCGATAGCTAGGCTAGTGAATTCAGTGTCCACTCCAGTCCTGAAAGACTCATCTGATCTCTGCTGTAAGGACAGCGTCCTGACAGCACCCCAAAAAGCCCTTTTTAGGGCTGCAACATTAGTCTGCTTTTTTTTTTTCCTTTATATACATATTGCAGTTGCCTGGCCTGCCTGTGTGTGAGGAGCTGCAGGCCCACAGACTGTAGTGTGCCCACTGCCAGTGCTCACCCCTGTCATTCCGTGTGGCACAGGACTTTGCTTAAAAAAAGGCACTTAATTTTTACACTTTAATCTAAGGTTAGTTGCCTGCCAGTGTGTGTCAGGCTGACTTCCACTGACTGTAGTGTGCCCACTGCCAGTGCCCACCACTCATACCGGCTGGCACAGGACTTTGCATAAAAAAGGCATTTAATTTTTACACTTTAGTGTAATTTCAGCTGCTTGCCTGCTGCTAGTGTGTGTCAGGCCGACTTCAACTGACTGTAGTGTGCCCACTGCCAGTGCCCACCCCTGTCATACCGAGTGGCACAGGACTTTGCTTAAAAAATAGGCACTTAATTTTTACACTTTAATCTAAGGTTAGTTGCCTGCCAGTGTGTGTCAGGCTGACTTCCACTGACTGTAGTGTGCCCACTGCCAGTGCCCACCACTCATACCGGCTGGCACAGGACTTTGCTTAAAAAAGGCATTTAATTTTTACACTTTAATGTAATTTCAGCTGCTTGCCTGCTGCTAGTGTGTGTCAGGCCGACTTCAACTGACTGTAGTGTGCCCACTGCCAGTGCCCACCCCTGTCATACCGAGTGGCACAGGACTTTGCTTAAAAAATAGGCACTTAATTTTTACACTTTAATCTAAGGTTAGTTGCCTGCCAGTGTGTGTCAGGCTGACTTCCACTGACTGTAGTGTGCCCACTGCCAGTGCCCACCACTCATACCGGCTGGCACAGGACTTTGCATAAAAAAGGCATTTAATTTTTACACTTTAGTGTAATTTCAGCTGCTTGCCTGCTGCTAGTGTGTGTCAGGCCGACTTCAACTGACTGTAGTGTGCCCACTGCCAGTGCCAACCACTGATACCGGGTGGCACAGTAGCTTGCCGATAAATAAGGCATTTAATTTTTAGACAGTAGTCTAAATTCAGTTGCTTGCCTGCTGCCAGTCAGTGTGTCAGGCCCTCTTCCACTGACTGTAGTGTGCCCACTGCCAGTGCCAACCACTCATACCGGGTGGCACAGTAGCTTGCCGATAAATAAGGCATTTAATTTTTACACTTTAGTGTAATTTCAGTTGCTTGCCTGCTGCCAGTGTGTGTCAGGCCCGCTTCTACTGACTGTAGTGTGCCCACTGCCAGTGCCAACCACTGATACCGGGTGGCACAGTAGCTTGCCGATAAATAAGGCATTTAATTTTTAGACAGTAGTCTAAATTCAGTTGCTTGCCTGCTGCCAGTGTGTGTCAGGCCCGCTTCCACTGACTGTAGTGTGCCCACTGCCAGTGCCAACCACTGATACCGGGTGGCACAGTAGCTTGTCGATAAATAAGGCATTTAATTTTTACACTTTAGTGTAATTTCAGTTGCTTGCCTGCTGCCAGTGTGTGTCAGGCCCGCTTCCACTGACTGTAGTGTGCCCACTGCCAGTGCCAACCACTGATACCGGGTGGCACAGTAGCTTGCCGATAAATAAGGCATTTAATTTTTAGACAGTAGTCTAAATTCAGTTGCTTGCCTGCTGCCAGTCAGTGTGTCAGGCCCTCTTCCACTGACTGTAGTGTGCCCACTGCCAGTGCCAACCACTCATACCGGGTGGCACAGTAGCTTGCCGATAAATAAGGCATTTAATTTTTACACTTTAGTGTAATTTCAGTTGCTTGCCTGCTGCCAGTGTGTGTCAGGCCCTCTTCCACTGACTGTAGTGTGCCCACTGCCAGTGCCAACCACTGATACGCGCAGTGCCCCAATTTGGGAGTAAGAGGACCGACCAAGCTGCTTTTTCCATCTCCCGGTTCCTGAAATCAATTCAGTTTAGTGTATGAGAGTTTGGTCTGTCACTGTGAAGGCAGTCGAAGGTACCCGGCCTAAATTTTTTTTCATAAAAGGCAATTCCTGATATGGGACGTAACAGGGATTAAACTGATGAGAATAATACTACAGAAAATACCACTCATATCGGTGGAGGGAGCCAGCGTTTTTTTAACCATCTCCCCGTTCAAAAAATCTATTTAATAAATGGCCCCCAGATTGGGGATGTTAGAGGGATTAAACTGATGAGAATAGTACTACAGAAAATACCACTCATATCGGGTGTGACAGTAAATTGCACGGCGCAGACGCAGTCACCGTGGATAAAAACAAAGGGGAGGGAGCCAGCGTTTTTTTAACCATCTCCCCGTTCGAAAAATCAATTCAATTGACCTTTCGGGGACCCTTGGTGTTGTACGTGGCTGGGTGGAGGAAGAAACCTTCAATGACATCACCGGGACGTGGCTAGCTTGGTATCCAACCTTGTGCAAATGGGGAGTTTGCGGTTGTGCAAATGAACTGTTTGCGGTGCATTAAAAGGGGAGTTTGGTCTGTCAATGTCTGTGATGCGGGCGTAACCCTTACACTACCTGATCGATACAACATCATACCTGATCGTATACACACACTGGATGTTTTAAAGCACGTTATTCCAAACAATTTAGGAATGTTAGTTGATTTATGCCCTTTATGGATTAAAACCCGACTCTGCGTCCACTACGTAATTTTCCATGGGAGTTTTGCCATAGATCCCCCTCCGGCATGCCACAGTCCAGGTGTTAGACCCCTTGAAACAACTTTCTCATCACTATTGTGGCCAGAAAGAGTCCCTGTGGGTTTTAAAATTCGCCTGTCTATTGAAGTCTATGGCGGTTCGCCCGGTTCGCCAGTTCGCGAACATTTGCGGAAGTTCGCGTTCGCTGTTCGCGAACTGAAAATTTTATGTTCGCGACATCACTACCTTTAATACCCCTAACGGGCATTTCGAGAATCTCGTTATGCCTTTCGGCCTGATGAATGCTCCGGCCGTCTTTCAGCATTTTGTTAACAGTATTTTCTACCATTTAATGGGGAAATTTGTATTGGTGTATCTTGATGATATTTTGATTTTTTCCCCTGATGTTCAGACCCATCAGGATCATCTTTTTCAGGTTCTGCAGATTCTGCGGGAAAATAAATTGTGCGCCAAGCTGGAGAAATGTCTTTTTATGGTATCGGAGATTCAATTTCTGGGTTTTCTCCTCTCTGCTTCTGGTTTTCGCATGGATCCGGAGAAGGTCCGTGCTGTACTTGAGTGGGAGCTTCCTGAGAATCAGAAGGCATTGATGCGCTTTCTGGGTTTTGCGAACTATTACAGAAAGTTCATTTTGAATTATTCTTCTGTTGTCAAACCCCTCACTGACATGACAAAAAAGGGGGCGGATTTTTCCTCTTGGTCGGAGGAGGCGCTTGCAGCTTTTTCTAAGATTAAAGAGAGTTTTGCGTCTGCTCCCGTCTTGGTGCATCCCGATGTTTCCTTACCTTTTATTGTTGAGGTGGATGCTTCCGAGGTGGGTGTGGGTGCGGTTTTGTCCCAGGGCCCTTCTCCTGCCAAATGGCGACCCTGTGCCTTTTTCTCTAAAAAACTCTCCCCGGCAGAGAAAAACTATGATGTGGGAGATAGGGAGTTGTTGGCCATCAAGTTGGCTTTCGAGGAATGGCGCCATTGGTTGGAGGGGGCCAGGCACCCTATCACCGTTTTTACCGACCATAAGAATCTGGCGTACTTGGAGTCGGCCAGGCGTATGAATCCGAGACAGGCCAGATGGTCTCTGTTCTTCTCCAGATTCAATTTTGTCGTTACATTCCGCCCTGGGATCAAAAATGTGAAGGCTGATGCTCTCTCTCGCTGTTTTCCGGGAATAGGAAACTCTGAGGACCCGGGTCCCATTTTGGCGGAGGGGGTAGTTGTTTCTGCTCTATATTCTGATTTGGAGGCCGAGGTCCAGGCTGCCCAGACTGAGGCACCTGCCCGTTGTCCTTCTGGGAAGTTGTTTGTGCCTCCTGAGCTACGTCACAAACTCTTCAAGGAGCATCATGATACTGTTCTTGCTGGTCACCCCGGGAGTAGAGGCACGGTAGATCTGCTTGCTCGGAGATTTTGGTGGCCGGCTCTTCGTAAGTCGGTGGAGGGTTTTGTGGCTGCTTGTGAGAGGTGCGCTCGCGCTAAGGTCCCTCGTTCACGGCCTTCAGGTTCCCTTCTCCCGTTACCCATACCTTCCCGTCCTTGGACACACCTGTCCATGGACTTTATCACGGATCTTCCTCGTTCCTCAGGGAAGTCGGTGATCCTGGTGGTGGTGGACCTTTTTAGCAAGATGGCTCATTTCGTACCTTTCCCTGGTTTACCCAATGCTAAAACGTTGGCGCAAGCTTTTGTCGACCATATTGTTAAATTGCATGGCATTCCCTCTGATATTGTTTCCGATAGAGGCACGCAGTTTGTGTCCACATTCTGGAAGGCTTTCTGTTCTCGCCTGGGGGTTCGGCTGTCCTTCTCTTCTGCTTTTCACCCGCAGTCGAATGGTCAGACTGAGCGCCTCAATCAGAATCTGGAGACATATTTGCGCTGTTTTGTGGCAGAGAACCAGGAGGATTGGTGTTCCATTCTCCCTCTTGCTGAGTTTGCTCTGAACAACCGTCGTCAGGAATCTTCTGATAAGTCACCATTCTTTGGTGCATATGGGTTCCATCCGCAGTTTGGGACATTCTCGGGAGGGGCTCTTTCTGGTTTACCTGAGGAGGAGAGATTTTCCTCGTCTTTGTCTACCATTTGGCAAAAGATTCAGAGTAATCTTAGAAAGATGAGTGAGAAGTATAAGCGTGTGGCTGATAAGAGACGTGTGCCTGGTCCGGACCTGAATGTGGGTGATCTGGTGTGGTTGTCTACAAGAAATATTAAACTGAAGGTTCCCTCCTGGAAATTGGGTCCCAAGTTTATTGGGCCTTATAAAATCTTGTCAGTCATCAATCCTGTTGCCTTCCGTCTTGATCTTCCATGGGTTTGGAAGATACATAATGTATTTCACAGATCTCTCTTAAAACCCCATGTCCAGCCCACGGTACCCTCCTCTTTGCCTCCTCCTCCGATTTTGGTTGATGGCAATCTGGAGTTTGAGGTTTCCAGAATTGTGGACTCTCGCATTGTCCGCGGTTCTCTTCAGTACCTCGTTCATTGGAAGGGTTATGGTCCTGAGGAGAGGATGTGGGTTCCGGTGTCGGACAATAAAGCCACTCGCCTCATCAGGGCATTTCATAGGGCTCATCCTGAGAAGGTGGGTCCTGGGTGTCCGGAGTCCACCCGTAGAGGGGGGGGGGGGGGTACTGTCACTTCCAGAGCTTTGAGACGTTCTCACAGCTCTGTTTCTCCACCTGTCACAGTCATTATTTCTGGCTGTGACCTTCCGTCCTTGCTCGTTCGACGCTCCTCGCTGAAGTTCTGTTACTTTGTGTTATTTGTGGTTCTGTATGGGTTAACTCCCCTGTGTGCCTATTAGGAGTTAATCCTCTGCCTGCTCCATGGGTGTGGCTTCTCTGCTGCACCCATGGAACCTGTATATAAGGCTGAGGTTTCCTCAGTTCTGTGTCAGCTCTCCTGGTGTGTGTTGTCTGTCCTGTTCCTGGTTTGTACTCTCTCTCCCATGCTGCTGACCCATGGGATGTCTGTCTGTCTGTGCTCTGTGAGTTTCCCTACTTGTTCATTTGCGTCCTTTTTCCCTGTCCTCTTTTCTGTTATCTGTTCTGCCAGTTATGTTTCAGTTACTTTGTGTTTATTCTGATGTCTGTGTTCAGCAAGCCTTTGCAGCAGAGTGGCATGACAAGGCCATGCAGTTTACTACTGGTGGAGCAAGTCCTTCTCTGCTCATTGCCACTCCTGCTCCCTTGCGTGAACTCCTGCTTGTATCATTAGTTGCTCTGTTTTGTATTTGCCTGTATGTTATGTATGCCTATGTGCCGTCGGTACCTTCTGGTACCTGTTGTCCATTCCCTCCTGCTGTCACTGTCTAGTTCACACTCCAGAGTGGACCCTGGCAACTTCCTGCGGCAAAGCCTAACCCTACCATCTAGGGCTCTAGTGAATACCAGGAGTTGCTTAGTCACGCCCCTCTGGAGTATTACTAGACAGTGGCGCAGTGGGGGTTTTCTCCCACTGTGCTGTCGGTACATAGAGCTCATGTTTTGTCTGTGCTGCCTTCCATGTTTTTGTTTGTGCAATAAACTCTTATGTGTCTGTACCTGATTTCCGTTTATTGCTTGACGACGCGGTGGTCTCTCCTGGGACCTTCAACTCGCGACAGAATGAACAAGTAAACTTTCACAGAGTTTTTTTTGTTCTGTTTTCTGCTTATCTGTGGTGTGTGTGCTTTCTGTATTTCCCTCTGTATGCTGCCCTTAGGTATCGGATTTGGTTGCCTTGGTGTACTGGCTGTGGTGTTCTCCGTGTATGCTGGTTGCCAGGGGTGACGTCCGGTTTAACCTTTTTTGCTTGCAGTTCTGCCTACGGCCGTGTTTTCCGTTATCGGCGCAGGTATCTGCTCCTGGGCCTCCGGAAGGGGGTGTCAGCATGTCTGACCGATCAGTTCTTGGCAGACATGCCATTCTCCGGAGGGAGAGTGGAGGGGGAGGTGTTGGCACACTGCAGTTCACCATGACTTTTGTGGCCGTGTAGGCTGGCTGCATTCCTCTTGGCGTACTGGCTGCGTTTACCGTGTAGGCTGGTTGCTAGGGGCTGCGTGCTGGCTGTGGTCGTCTTATGTGTTCTGCTTGTGTACCTCTGTACCCCTTTGATTCCGAATTTCTTTGTATTCCAGTCTGGTTCCTGTTCCTGGTCCCAAGCCTCCGGAAGGGGGTGTCAGCATGTTTTACCAATCAGTTCTTGGCAGACAGGTCATTCTCCGGAGGGAGAGTGGAGGGGGAGGTAACTTCTTGGTGCGGTTCACTTGACGTGTATGCCGTGTTGGCTGGCTATCTTCCCCTGGCGTACTGGCTGCGGACCCTCCGTGTAGGCTGGTTTTCAGGGGTTGGGCTGGTTGCGGTCGTCATGTGTGTTCCTGCTCTTGTACCTCGTTCCCCCTTTGATATCTGTCCCCTTGCCTGGTTCTGTTTGGGTTGTTGCCCTACTTCTTCCCCTGTCTGTTTGGGAGGAGGGGGGGGCTTTGAGGGGTGGGAGTGTCACAGTCATTACCTCTGGCTGTGACCTTCCGTCCTTGCTCGTTCGGCGCTCCTCGCTGAAGTTCTGTTACTTTGTGTTATTTGTGGTTCTGTATGGGTTAACTCCCCTGTGTGCCTATTAGGAGTTAATCCTCTGCCTGCTCCATGGGTGTGGCTTCTCTGCTGCACCCATGGAACCTGTATATAAGGCTGAGGTTTCCTCAGTTCTGTGTCAGCTCTCCTGGTGTGTGTTGTCTGTCGTGTTCCTGGTTTGTACTCTCTCTCCCATGCTGCTGACCCATGGGATCTGTGTCTGTCTGTCTGTGCTCTGTGAGTTTCCCTACTTGTTCATTTGCGTCCTTTTTCCTGTCCTCTTTTCTGTTATCTGTTCTGCCAGTTATGTTTCAGTTACTTTGTGTTTATTCTGATGTCTATGTTCAGCAAGCCTTTGCAGCAGAGTGGCATGACAAGGCCATGCAGTTTACTACTGGTGGAGCAAGTCCTTCTCTGCTCATTGCCACTCCTGCTCCCTTGCGTGAACTCCTGCTTGTATCATTAGTTGCTCTGTTTTGTATTTGCCTGTATGTTATGTATGCCTATGTGCTGTCGGTACCTTCTGGTACCTGTTGTCCATTCGCTCCTGCTGTCACTGTCTAGTTCACGCTCCAGAGTGGACCCTGGCAACTTCCTGCGGCAAAGCCTAACCCTACCATCTAGGGCTCTAGTGAATACCAGGAGTTGCTTAGTCACGCCCCTCTGGAGTATTACTAGACAGTGGCGCAGTGGGGGTTTTCTCCCACTGTGCTGACGGTACATAGAGCTCATGTTTTGTCTGTGCTGCCTTCCATGTTTTTGTTTGTGCAATAAACTCTTATGTGTCTGTACCTGATTTCCGTTTATTGCTTGATGACGCGGTGGTCTCTCCTGGGACCTTCAACTCGTGACACCACCCCTGTGATGATGTCACTACTAGAGCTTGGAGGAGTTCTCACTGCTCTGTTTCTCCGCCCCTGGGATGAAGTCTTTACTTTCTGTTTCCTTCCTCCCAGCTGTTCCTCCTGTGTTTGATTTCTCTGCCTTTAAATCACCCCTCCTCCTTTGTAGGGTGTGGATTATATTTCTCATTTAAGTTGTAGCTCTTGCTTGAGTATCTTCACTTGTATGCTATCATTTCACTGGACCTGTGTTCTGCTATATCCAACCCCATTCCATCTAGACCATTCTTCTGTGTATTCTGCCTGAACATTTTAGGGGATGAGCCCCACAGTTTAAGCCTGCTGCCTATCAAGAAAATCAAGACACACATTATATATGCAAAAATAAAAAATAAAATTAAAATAAAGAGAAAAAAGTATATAAAAAACATATGCATGCACCTTCCAGTAGATATAATACCCCATAAATTATACGAATTCTATAAATTATATATTTTATATATTTTATATTTTTAGACGTAACACTGAAGTTCCCTACTATTTAATATGTTCTTAACAAAGGTCTCATTTTTCTTCTTTCTTCTTCTTTTTTTTATATTTAATTCTTTTTTTATATTTAATTTTATAAATAAAAATATGTTTTTATTAAGATATGATATTGGATGCAATTATGTATATAGGATCCAAACGCAACCAGCTATAACAAGAATTGAATATGTGTACTACTTCTGGTGGACTTAAGAGCACTTAATATAAAAAAACGCATGTGTATGCAAAAGTCGCAGATATACCGCAACATATGACAAATGTATCTGTGAAATCCAGATTCTTGGGGTCCATTTCGGGTTTAATAAGGAGCCCTTTGGATGAAAAAATGGATAAATAGCCGGTCAGTCAGTCAGATCCAAATTAGCCACTGAGGAAGAAGGCAGCTAGCCTTCGAAACGCGTCTGGTGAGGAGCAATTGGACCTGATGAAATACCGGCTTTAATTCTTATTATACATTGGACTGAGAAAGCGCTTTCTAAAGGACAACTCTATTGCGGTTTCCAGGAGCAACTGAACTGCGGGTTTCTTTGGACACATTACAGTGATTGACGGGTGAGATCCTCACCACCAGTACCGATCCAGACAGGTGGAACACCCATTCCAATCAGAGAAACCTGACGCAGCTTTGCAGTGTGATACAACGAAGCACTCCCGTTCAGTCGGGTGGACATATCATTGCTAGTAGACAAACTTAGCAGACTTTGATTGCGCTACCTAAAGGCAAGTTCACCCCGGATCTGTACCACGTGGGACGCCACGGTGAGAGCAGGACTGTACGTGAGTAATCTGGTGCTGCTGCACACGAATCGGCGCATTACTGTGGATACATTTGTATTGCTGCTCAAGTATCTTGCCGCGTCTGCCGCGGTTGACTCTGTTGAAATCGATTATACCCCTGGGAAATTGCGCGGACCAAGCCGATTCCCAGGCCTTATGCTCCAATACTAAAAGACTGTTTTCTAGGAACATAACCATCAGTGGGATGCAACAACTCATTTATTATTCCTGATTCTCCAGAGATTTTTTTTTATATATATTCACTAAATATTTGTGCACCATATATATATTCATTCATTTATTTAATATTTTTATCTTACAGGAATTTCACTATATGCACTATATGTTAATGTTTTATATTATGCACTATCACTACCAATATTGATATTCACCCTTTTTATTTTATTTATTTATTTATTTTCTGGAGACATATCCGTTGCGCCACTGTTCTGGATAACAGAAATATATTAGTTCTTTTATCCAATTTGTCCTACCTTAATTGCTGGACCGGATCTCCAGTTTCTATTAGCTATAACAGTGGATGAATATATGCTATTTTACTATATTTTATGTGAGTTTTAACCATTTCGAATTGGGGACACAGCTCTGGTTAGGTTTCAATATCCATTGCGTATGGTGGTAATATTATTGCTATCCATCCGCTCTTATACTGTCATAACAAATTAATAAATTGATATATTATTGCTATATTGCTTGAGTCGCTTTGCCTACCTTGTGAACTGGATATATGAGTGCCCATTCTATTTTCATTACTATTGTTTTTTGGTGATTGGGTACAACATCTGTTTGGTGCACCTTGCCATCTTTAATCGGAGGTGAGCCGTCCTTCACCCCTTGTTTCACTAGTTCATTATTATCCATTACTAGATAGCCTCTTTAAAGTTACTTGATGATTTAATCGGTAAATGTTAACTAATAAAGGCTGTTGCCAATTATTTTCCACCCAAAATGTTGTGTGTCTATTATTTTAAATTAATTAAGTGGTACGACTTATTATCTCATGGGACTGAGCTGCACAAAGCCACATGAGCGATGAACGTGGAAGAGGAAGAGGCCACAGGACTCGCCAAAGAGTTGTTACCCCTTTCAACACCTGACTAGTGAGGATGCCAAGAGTCAGCCCCACCGATCAGATACTGATGACTTATTTAGAGAGGTGGTCCTCTAAATAACAATATGCATAAGATATAAGGGAATTGAAAATCCGTAATAGTATGATGTGGTTCAGGAGTGAATTTCTCAAAGAGGTGACCTTTAGGGGAGGTGTCACTCTGTATTGTAATTGTGTTTTATGCAACATTATTAAAGGGGTTTTCAAGGCTTCTAATATTGATGACCTATCATCATAGTAAAAGCCTGGAAAACCCCTTTAAATGCAGTCTGTGTAAGCTGCTTATGGAACTGCTATCTTATGGCACATAAAGGTTACCTAACCACAAGAACAGCTGATGAATGTAACGATGTAACAGTGCGGATAAAAACATTCATTGGAAAATTAAACAGAGAAAAATGTGGTCTAATCTCACCACAGTGGCAGCAATGAATCATCTTCTTCTTTATTGTCATTCTCCTGTATGTAATAACTCGCCACGTCTACACCCTTATACTTCACCTTTTTCATCATTTTAATGCTCGGCCAACAGCTTCCTCTCCTGACTCCCCCAAACATATATATGTATGGTTTTATGAAAGAACCAACAAAAGTATTCCAAATATATTATTTAAAGGGGTTATCCGGGTTCAGAGCTGAACCCGGACATACCTCCATTTTCACCCCGGCAGCCCCCCTGACTTGAGCATCGGAGCAGTTCATGCTCCGATGCTCTCCTTTGCAAAGGCATTTTTAGGAGTTCCAGTGACGTACCAGGGATCTCCATAGGGATGCCAGGAAGTCCGGTGACGTCACCGGTACTGATGGGCAGGCTTTAGCGCTGCCCTAGCCAGTAAAACGGCTGTGTTGTGATAAACAAAAGAGTCCTTGCCCTGAGCGATCTAGCGCAGGGCAAGGGAGCGCATCGGAGCATGAGATGCTCCGATGATAGCCTCAGGGATGCTGCCGGGGTGAGAATAACCTTTAACCTTTCTGCAGATTTCATCCTTTGCAATCTGTGAAAGTGTGAAATTCTGTGACATATACACATCCAATTACACATCAAAATCCACATGTAAATTTGTGTATTGTGTAAAATGATGCCAGATATTAAAGGGGTTGTCCAGGATAGGCCATCACTAGCTGATCGTTATAGCTCTGCTCCCTGCTCAAAAGGAGCAGCATTGTAGTAATGAGCTCCCTCCATTACAAGGGGGACGGTACTGTGTTCTTCTGGCATCGACTTCTGGCAATTTACACTCAAACAGCTGATTGGTGGGGTTTCGGGGTGTTGGACGGCTAGTGATGGCTTATACTGAGGACAGGCATCACTTAGTAAAGTCTGGACAACTCATTTAATCCAGCCACTAAAGAGTTTTTGGTTCTTTGTACTATACACAAGAATTATGTAGAAGGCTTTTTTTTTTATAAGGGGTTATTCAATGATTCATGTAAAAAAAAAGAAAATTATACATCATATAGTACATGACAATCACTTTCTAATGAAGCTAGAACCAGCCCTGTACCTCACATGGATCCAGAGATCTCCCAATTGCTCTGCTAGATTTTCTTCAGGCTGGCAGCTCATGGGGCGCGTCATTTCTGCTGCAGCTTTCTCCTTGTAAGGGCTCATTCAGACGACCGTATCAGTTTTTGTTGTCTGCAAATTGCAGATCCACAAAACACGAATACCGGCAATGTGCGTCAGCCCTATGACACAAATGCCTATTCTTGTCCGCAATTGTTCAATCTGCAATCTGTTGTGTGAGGCCATGGAACGGAAGTACGGATGCGGACAGCACACCGAATCTTTTGCGGCCCCATTGAAATGAATGGGTCCGGATCCATTACGCAAAGTTGCGGAACTGATGCGGACTCAAATATACGGTCATATGAATGGACACAGCTTCTAACAGTAGATAGGGCTGGTGGCAGTTGAAGCATGTGTGACCATTTCAGAAATGTTACTCAAAGGGACAGAGAAATAAGAACAAACAGCAGGTGGGGCTATACAGATAGATTTTATTGAATAACTCAGAGGCTACTAAAAATGTTTTATTATATGCAATTACACAATTGTTAATCCCTTTAACTAAATGTCCAACCACATGTCCTTTTATACAACTGCACAGGACATTGATGTACAAATTTTGCAAAAGAGCAATTTTAATTAATTCACATATTTTGGCAGCATAATAAAATTGTTGTATGAAGGATGAAATACATAGTTAACTATAAAGTTTAGTTCTCCAGATCAACCTGGCCGACCAGTGGAGGAGGTCGTACGTACCTGGTTCCCGTCACTGAGATCGATGTCTAATGCTCCTGGGTGGGCTCTTCCTCTCCCTGAGACGGTAAATAAACAATCACAGGCCGCAGCGGTGACCTGCTCCCATTGCATCATGACAACTGCCACACTGGATGTTTATTTCAGCATGGCAGGGAGAGGAATAGCCAGCCCAGGAGTATTAGACGCCAAACCGAATGGCCGGGACCAGGTCTATCTCACTCTTTTGATAACCCTTTACGTTTTTTCCTGCTAAGTACCCACTAAAGTATTACATGGTTGCCAAAAGGGTCAGAGTGAGACCTGCCGAGGTCTGAGGTATTTTGGAGCAAATCCTAAACCCCTTCTATTAGCCTATAGGCCCTAGCAAGGATATGGAAGGAGGCTGTTCAAAGTTGACAAAACAAGTATAGGAACTGTCGGTGACAACAAACAACAGCAATGACAGGAGGCTGACCATTGATAATCCTCTGGTACGGCACTGGTACAGTCCATATGGTTCTATATAGAAATGACACAAACATTTCACTTCGTTTTTCTGAAGTAGTCTCCTGAAGTTTCCCTCATGCCGGTTACTACATGAATATGAAGTGGATGCCAAGTTTACTGTTTACATAATTCATATAATAATCCCTGCTACTTTGACAACAATCTATACTTACCATGCTAACCCTGCAGTCTCATGGATAAGTATTGCAAACGCATTACCATGAAGTATTTAAAAGTAATCTATCTACAGATTTGTACCTAAGAAACTTTCTGACCTGTTGCACTTGATTGCTGTCAGTTCTCTTCTGTACTGCAAACCTCTTTCCTGTACTATCTTTATGCAAACTCTTTTCTTGATCCTTTACAATCTGTCTTTCGCCTCCTCTACTGTACAGAAACTGCCCTTAGGCTACTTTCACACTTGCGGCAGTGTGATCCGGCAGGCAGTTCCGTCGTCGAAACTGCCCGCCGGATCTGCCGATCTGCCGCTGACTGAAAGCATTTGTGAGACGGATCCAGGTGCGGATCCGTCTCACAAATGCATTGCAAGGACGGATCCGTCTCTCCGCTTGTCATGCGGACCGACGGATCCGTCTAGTACATTTTTTCACATTTTTACCAATCTGCGCATGCGCATGCCGGAACGACGGATCCGGCATTCCGGTATTCTGAATGCCGGATCCGGCGCTAATTCATTCCTATGGGAAAAAATGCCGGATCCGGCGTTCAGGCAAGTCTTCAGTTTTTTTCGCCGGAGAGAAAACCGTAGCATGCTGCGGTTTTCTCTTTTGCCTGATCAGTCAAAACGACTGAACTGAAGACGTCCGGATGCAAACTGAACGGATTAGGGCTCTTTCACACCTGCGTTCTTTTCTTCCGGCATAGAGTTCCGTCGTCGGGGCTCTATGCCGGAAGAATCCTGATCAGGATTATCCTAATGCATTCTGAATGGAGAGAAATCCGTTCAGGATGCATCAGGATGTCTTCAGTTCCGGAACGGAACGTTTTTTGGCCGGAGAAAATACCGCAGCAAAAATCCTGAAGACTTGCCGCAAGGCCGGATCCGGAATTAATGCCCATTGAAAGGCATTGATCCGGATCCGGCCTTAAGCTAAACGTCGTTTCGGCGCATTGCCGGACCCGACATTTAGCTTTTTCAGAGTGGTTACCATGGCTGCCGGGACGCTAAAGTCCTGGCAGCCATGGTAAAGTGTAGTGGGGAGCGGGGGAGCGGGGGAGCGGGGGAGCAGTATACTTACCGTCCGTGCGGCTCCCGGGGCGCTCCAGAGTGACGTCAGGGCATCCCAAGCGCATGGATCACGTGATCACATGGATCACGTCATCCATGCGCATGGGGCGCTCTGACGTCATTCTGGAGCGCCCCGGGGAGCCGCACGGACTGTAAGTATACCGCTCCCCCGCTCCCCACTACTACTATGGCAACCAGGACTTTAATAGCGTCCTGGGTGCCATAGTAACACTGAAAGCATTTTGAAGACGGCTCCGTCTTCAAATGCTTTCAGTACACTTGCGTTTTTCCGGATCCGGCGGGCACCTCCGGCAACGGAAGTGCACGCCGGATCCCAACAACGCAAGTGTGAAAGAGGCCTTACTCTCCATTCAGAATGCATGGGGATATGCCTGATCAGTTATTTTCCGGTATAGAGCCCCTGTGATGGAACTCTATGCCGGAAAAGAAAAACGCAAGTGTGAAAGTAGCCTTACTAAAATGTCTAACAATCTCCTGACAGCAAAAAAGAATGGCAACTATTCTCTACTGATTCTTTTGAATCTCTCTGCAGCATTTGATATGGTAGACCACAAACTCCTCCTCTCCATGCTCCACTCAATTAGTGTTAAGAACAGTACTCGCTCCTGGTTCTCTTCCTATCTCTCTGGCAGCTCCTTTAGTGTATCATTCACTGGCACTACTTCTTTTCCTCATCCTCTTGATGTTGGGGTTCCTCAGGATTCAGTTCTAGGTTCTCTTCTCTCTTTACACAGCCCCTATCAGACAGACTATCAGTAGATTTGGTTTACATGATAGGGTTATTTGTTACTTACTCAGGGCCTTCCATAACTTCCCCTTTTTCCACCTCCAAGTACCATCCCAATAAAACACCACACACTTTGCTTGGATTAAATCGGCCACAGCAGCCGTTTTATTAATAAAATAAATACATCCATAAATAACAATAACATTAAATAACATTAACCCCTGACGAGGGAGATCGTAGAAGCCCCAAAATGTTACCATCCACAAGAAGCCAACCTGGCAACTCCATCTTGCCTCCAGCCGTAAGCACCAGCTCGGAGACACCAAGTGATGGATGCCTTCTCCAATTAACCAAGTACCTGAAACTATGAGAGTCCAGCCCCACCATTGAGGCCCTCCCATTTCCACTACCGTCATATACCACCAGCTTCTATGATCTCCCACCGCCACGACTGCCGCGACATATAACACTGTCCCGTACATTCCACCACCCCAAAACCTTAGGGCGGGAGGGAGAGAGTTTGCTTTCCACAAAATGGCACCGGCTGCCTGCCGGTCACCTCTATTTAACCCCTAACTCCTCCCATCTCATTACCCTAACCACACCTCTACCCACCAGTTTAACTCACTCCAACCCAGGCCCTTCCTACCAAAACCCATCATGACGGCCTCCCCTTACCTGGCGTCCTAGTCCGGCCTCTCTTGATAGGGTTATTGGTTACTTACTCAGGGCCTTCCATAACTTCCCCTTTTTCCACCTCCAAGTACCATCCCAATAAAACACCACACACTTTGCTTGGATTAAATCGGCCACAGCAGCCGTTTTATTAATAAAATAAATACATCCATAAATAACAATAACATTAAATTAACATTAACCCCTGACGAGGGAGATCGTAGAAGCCCCAAAATGTTACCATCCACAAGAAGCCAACCTGGCAACTCCATCTTGCCTCCAGCCGTAAGCACCAGCTCGGAGACACCAAGTGATGGATGCCTTCTCCAATTAACCAAGTACCTGAAACTATGAGAGTCCAGCCCCACCATTGAGGCCCTCCCATTTCCACTACCGTCATATACCACCAGCTTCTATGATCTCCCACCGCCAACAACGCGCAGCTTGAACCCTACTACCACCCTCAAGCCTGCGCGTTCCTCCACAAACACAAGGCCCGTTCAATTCCATTCTGCAAACCAAGCGCCCACAGATCAATGCCCACCGCATTCAGGTGAACACCATCCGACCTCCAAAAACCACCGCTCCCCGCCTCCAGATCCGCATGCCGAACCGCCACTGCTCCATTCCGTGCCATAAACCTTCCAATAGCCCTATTTACCTTAACCCTGGCCTTGTTGATCCGCTCCACCGAACGCGCCTCCCTCCATGTCTTCCGAGCCACAATGTCGGACCAGACAATCACCATACCCGGAAACAAAGACCACAACCTCAAAATGTCAAACTTCACATCCTTGATAAGTTCCCGACAGGGTCTAACCCCCAAGTCATTACCCCCGACATGCAACACTAAAATGTCTGGGGCTCGATCCAACCTCACAAAATGGTGCACCTCCCTCATCACACTTCCCCACAACATACCCCTACTACCCAGCCACTGCAGCACCGCCTCGTTCCTGCTGAAACCCAGCTGACGCCCCTCCGGACGCACATCAGCCCGCAGCGCACCCCAGAAAACAAATTAATGCCCCATAATCCACACCAACACCGCACCTGCAATACAAACAAAGAAAATTAATGCCATCACTCAGCTTACCAACTTCCCAAACGAACATAGGATTTAAAACGCGAAGATTCCCATCTCCCAATTTTTTTTAATCACCTCCTCGTCCAAACCTAACCTCGCCGCCTCCGTAGCAGCCCCAATCCTGAAGGAATGACCCGTAAAAAACTTAGAGTCCATTCCCAACTCCCCCAAACATTTTTTAAACACTGCCACGAACTGAAAACGCGACAGAAACGATCCGTCCTCATGCCTCAACATGGGCCCCATATTCCCAAAACTTACACCCTCCCGGTACTCCCTCAAGCAACGCACCGGGCACAACCCACAACCTGGAACCCCAAACAGTGACACGCTACACCCCTTACCTTCCCTATCCGTCTTAGACACCCGTATCCGCACTACCACTCTGTCACCATACAAATCCACATCCCCCCAACACAAACTCCCTGCCCTATTAATACTAGGACACACCAACTCACCCAACCGAAAAACCCCAAAAAACGCTAGCGAAAAGGCCAATCTAAACAACCTTACCTCACTCATTGACCGACAAATCACGCCCACCTGCTCCCCTATCTTCAATAATAGAGCAAATGAAACCGGCCGCCTCTGATCAGCAATTCGCTTCCCCCTCCTACAACCCTTCAACACCTGCCTCACCAAAAAGGTTTTTGTAACATCAGGTAGGCCTCTAAGCTTAAAACCAAAAGCCAAACCTGCCATAACTCGATTCACCTGCGCAACCGACCTCCCTAGTTCAGCTAAATGCCCCAAGAACAAAACCAACGGAACCTCACCATCTTCGACCCCCACCCCTAGCTCAGTACACCACCCCTCCCACTCACTCCAGGCCTTACCGTATGCCGCCCATGTACCAGCGCTCAAAGACTCCCTCAACAGCCCCGCTTCTGTACCTCCAAGAGCTCCCACAGGGACTGCGGACACACCAACCCGACCGCCTCCGCCTCCGGGGCGAGTTGCCGAAAACGCTCCCACTCAAAACGAGAAAGAGAGTCAGCCACACCGTTATCAACCCCTGGCACATGCACAGCCACAACCCAAGCATTAATTTCCAAGCAACACAACACTAAATGCTGCAATAACTTAACCACCGAGGGAGAAGAAGCCGTCAACCCATTAATAGCCTGCACCACTCCAAGGTTGTCGCAATGGAAATGAACCTTCCTATCACGAAACCTATCCCTCCAGAGCACCACTGCCAAAACAATTGGAAACAATTCAAGCAAAGCCACATTGCGGACCCAACCCCTCAACACCCAAGATTCTGGCCACTGACCCGCACACCACTGTCCATTACAGAAAACCCCGAAACCAACCCCCCTGCTGCATCCGAATACAAATCAAAGTCAAAGCTATCCACCACCTCCCCCAACACCAATGTCCTGCCATTGAAATCCTTCAAAAACTTGCCCCAAACCACCAAATCCCCTTTTAACTCCCGCCCCAATCGAATAAAATGATGTGGGGCAACCACCCCCCCGGGAGCAGCCGCCAATCTCCTGCAAAATATCCGCCCCATTGGCATAATCCGACATGCAAAATTCAACTTGCCCAATAAAGACTGCAAATCTCGCAGTCGAATCTTGGGCGCCCTCAGTGCACTACCTACCACCCCCCTCAGGTCCTGAACCTTCTCCTCAGGCAACCGACACGCCATCTTAACTGTGTCAATAACAATACCCAAAAAAACTCAACTCCGTCGTGGGTCCAACCGTCTTCTCTGCCGCCAACGGCACCCCAAACAAGTCAAAAACATACTGCAACGTGAACAACAACAATGAACAAACTCGTGACTCCGCCGGACCCAAGCATAAAAAATCATCAAGATAATGTATCAGCGACACACACCCCGACACATCCTTAACTACCCATTCCAAGAAAGAACTGAATGTTTCAAAGAATGCACAAGACACCGAGCACCCCATTGGCAAACACCTGTCCACAAAATACCCCCCGTCCCAGAAACAACCTAACAAGTGTAAACTATCTGGATTAACAGGCAACAAACGGAATGCCGCCTCAATGTCCGTTTTTGCCAACAAGGCCCCAGGCCCCAACCTACGTACCCAACCTACCGCCGCATCAAACGAGGTATAGACCACCGAACAAAGTTCGGGATCAATACCGTCATTGACCGACGCCCCCTTTGGGAAAGACAAGTGATGAATAAGCCGAAACTTGTTCGGCTCCTTCTTAGGCACCACCCCCAAAGGGGAAACCCTCAAATCCTCCCACGGCAAGTCACCAAACGGCCCATCCATCCTCCCCAACGCTACCTCCTTAGCCAGCTTCTCCGATACAACCTCCTTGTGCTCTAAGGCTGACCGCAAATTCTTCCTGACCCCACACCCCTGTTCCGCCGGGCGAGACGGAATACTAAAACCCTCCGCAAACCCCTTCCGCAAAAATTCTGCTGCCCCCTTGTCCGGGTATCTATCTAGGTACCCCGCCATCACGGCCACCCGCACCGGCGTCCGGCCCTTTTGCACCAGCCTCACTTCCCTTCTGCCTTGCCCCCCTAAAACAACGGCTGGCCCCGTGTCCACCACCGCAGGAAGAACACTCGTGCTTAAACTTGCACTTAGGCCCAAACTTGCAACTCCCCTCATTGAAGAGAAAGCACAATCCTTTGGCCGCTGCTGTTGCAAATCCCGACTGACTTGACCCCCCTTGCTCCCCCCGAAAGGGCTGCCCAGCCCATACCGGCGCCATTACCTTCATCCATAACCCTATGTCCTTATGGTCCCACCGCATACTCTGGCGGACCGCTTTTCTCTGACGAAACTGCTCGTCGTATCTCAACCACCCAGAACCCCCATAAACCCTATACGCCTCCCCAATCGCATCCAAGTAACAAAAAAGTGCAGAACAACTGTCCGGCGCCCTTTCCCCAATCACGCTAGCCAAAATGGCGAAGGCCTGCAGCCAGTTAGCAAACGTGCGCGGTATCAGTCTATAACGCCGCTTCTCCTCCTCCTCCCTTTTTGACCCGTCCCGCTTTGCTAAATCCAGATTGAAACACTCCAGGGGAAGCAGCGAAAATATATCCACGTACTCCCCTTGGCAAATCCGATCCCTGACCTCCTGTTTTAAGTGCGCACCTAGTGGGCCTTCAAAGCACATATAAACCTCCCCCTTAGCAGCATCATCCACCCGCGGCCTATCGTCGTCACCCCCTGCCTGCGTCTGCACCGACACGGAAGCTGCCACTGCAATACCTGGGCCCCTTGTCTCCACTCCCCCAACAGGCCCAACACCCCAAGCCTGCATCGGCCCCCCGCCTGACACACCACTCCCAGAATCCACACCAGCTAACCCACACAATAATCTCCCCAAACCCGCCATCATATCTTTCTGTCCCCCTCCTAAACCACCCAGCCCAGAACCCTGCGCCAGCGCAAGAAAAGCTCCCAATGCCGCCTCACCTGGCTGCCGGGGCGCTGTGAACCCCGCAGCTGGAATTCCTGACTCCTGACGTAGTGACCCCGCCATCACTGGAACGACCACTCCAGACGCCACTCTCCCGCTCGGACCGGGCATCCCAGCATCCTCCACGCTGGATGCGCTGTGCGGCGAAAACGACTCCTCCTCCTCATCTTCAGCGCGGGCAGGACCAGCGGAATGCTGTCCGTCATGCTGCTGAGGCCTGTGCACTCCACCTCGCTCCTGGTGCACAGCCTCGCGACCCCTGCTGCTGCTGCTGCCTCTCCCACGTCGAGCAGCCCTCCCCCCCCCCGCCTGGAGAGGGGAGCCTGCAGTACCAGCTCCTGCTTCCCTGTCGTACGCTGCCGGAGACGGAGCACTTGCCGCCCCGCCCCTCGCTGGGCCCCGCCGAACAACTGGATTCCTCCCGCGCCGGGAGGACCTGGAGGGAGTCTGCACATTGGCCCCCCGGCGCGGAGGGTCCCGCAAGGGGCTCCTAACACGGCGCCGGACCCTGGGGGTATCCTCTGGGCTCAGGCGCGCCGGCGGCCGGACCCGCCGCGACCGTGTGGTGCCCGGCGGCGGGCTTGCTGACCCCGCCGCCGCCCCCCTGCAACAGGCTGGCTACCTGTCCTTGTAGCCACTCCAGACCTCTGACCTCCGCTGCTGCTCTCAGCTGCTGCAACATCTCCTCCACCTGCGACATGGTAAGCTGCTCCCTAGTTTGCTTTCCACAAAATGGCACCGGCTGCCTGCCGGTCACCTCTATTTAACCCCTAACTCCTCCCATCTCATTACCCTAACCACACCTCTACCCACCAGTTTAACTCACTCCAACCCAGGCCCTTCCTACCAAAACCCATCATGACGGCCTCCCCTTACCTGGCGTCCTAGTCCGGCCTCTCTGTACCATCTCTATGCTGACGACACCCAACTATACATCTCATCCCTTGACATCACACTTGCTTTACTACAAAATATCAGTGATTGTCTGTCAACTTTCTCTAACAGTATGTCCTCTCTCTATCTGAAACTGAACGTCTCAAGAACTGAACTTCTTGTCTTTACCCAATCTACTTAACCACCTAAATGTGACATTTCAATTTCAGTCTGTAGTACTATCATAACTCATTGGCAGCACGCCCGCTGTCTTGGGTTTATGTTTGACTCAGAGCTTTCCTTTGTTCCGCAAATTTAATCACTTTCATGCTCTTGTCGTCTTCTGCACTTTAAGAACATCTCCAGAATCTACCCTTTTTTCATTTTGCAAAAGGCCAAAACTCTTGTTGTTGCTTTGATTCATTCTCATCTTGACTACTGCAACTCATTACTAATAAACGTCTTCCCTCACTAAGCTGTTTTAAATGCAGTAGCCAGGCTCATCTTTCTATCCACCCACTAAACCAATGCCTCCAGTCTAAAGTCACATCACTGGTTGCCCACCCACCAATTCAAACTTCTCACCCACAAAGCTCTCCACAGTGCTGCACCTCCATACATATCCTCCCTCATGTCTGTCTACCACCCCACTCATGCTCTCCATTCTGCCAATGATCTAAGACTAACATCCTCCATAATTCGAACCTCTCACTCCCGTCTTCAAGACTTTTCTTGAGCTGCACCTTTGGTCTGGAAAAGACTTCCCCGGACAATCAGGGTAATTAACTTCTTTAGCTTCAAACGTGCCTTAAAAACACATATTATCAGGCAGGCTTATCATGTTCAGTAAACTAACCCCACTCCCCTCTCAGAAACCCTTATTCTGAACTAAACCCCCACACCCAATGCACTAGCTCATGCAGCTCAGCCTGCACAACTCTATTTAGTACACAGGTGGCTGGACCACGTTGTAAAACAATCCACTTTATTTTTTGTATCACCCTCATTCCCTCAAAGATTATAATCTCTTGTGAGCAGGGCCCTTACTCCTAGTGTTTTAGTTGTATATTACCCTGTAATTTTGTGATGTCTTAAAGGGATTATCCCATGACTAATGTAAAATATGAAAATCATATAGTACATGCAGGGCCGGCGTCATAACCCGGCATCCCCGGGCAAGTGCCGGGGCCCAATGCTCCTGGGGGGGCCCACTGAGCTGCTATGAGCGCTTCCATCAATACAGATGGGAGCTCTCACTGCTGTCATTTCACATACGCAGTACCCCTCTGGTGGGCCCTCTGAGCTGCAGAGACTCAGGACACGCCCCCTCTATACAGGACACGCCCCCTCTACACAGGACACACGCTGCCTGAGGAGACTGGAGAGAGACCGCACGGCTGGAGCTGGAGCAGAGAAGTGTGGAGACAGTCTGTGAGTGAGTCTGCACTGTGACTGTCTCTTCTCTGTGGGACAGAAGGAAAGGGGGGGACACTGCTGCTTCATTCTATTTAGTTGTGTTACTGTTTTATTAAGCTGATTGTCTCCATGACACCTCCCCCCCCCCCATATCCTGTCCTATATCACCCTCATGTAGCCCCTGCTGTCTCCTTTCCTCCCTCATGTATCCAGGGCTCCTGTCCCACCCTCCTATCTCCTATTGCTGCCCTGCACAGACCTCCTGCCACTACTTGTATGAATCCCCCTCAGAGCCCCTTCAACCTACTTGCTGTGTCCACCCCTCCTGTCCATCCAGGGCCCCGGGCCCCTGTCTCACTCCTCTGCCTCTCATTATGGTGGCATCTGAACCGCATTCACCATAAGGACCTTCTAACATCACAGGGTCATGTGACTGTGCCCCCCACCCCGTACTGTGCCCCTTTATACCCTGCATTGTGCCCTCTTACCACACTCTGTGCAGTGCCCATAGTCATTCCCTGTACTGTGCCCTCTTATACCCTTTTATCCGGTCACTGTATGGTGGTTTTATCCTTGTATGGCGGTGTTATCACTATATGGCGGTGTTATCACTATATGGCGGTGTTATCACTATATGGCGGTGGTATCCAATAACTGGATGGCCATAACTGTATCCCTTTCTGCCCACACCACTTTTTTTAGACCTTGCATGAGCGGGAAAAGATACAGATTGCGGTGTTAAGGACCTTTGCGCCACATCTGTGTCAGAAATACGCCTAATATAGACGTATTTCTATATAATAAATGACCCCCTAATCGTATGATTATTCGGGGGGTGGGGCTAATATCTTTATATTATATAGATTCTAGTGTACTATACTGTGCCCTGTATTTTCCAGTAGAAAATGATCCTTGGGAAGCACAGTCCTCACCCCTGACCACCAGGACCAGGTAGCGCTCTGTCAGTACATGGCGGCCTCCCCTCTCCTCCATGCTGCTCCGCTGTGTACTGGGGCTTATTCTGACACTAGGGCTGGGTTCACATCACATTTTTGCCATCCATTTAATGCATACTGAAAATGTATGCGTTAACAGATGCCTCAGACTGATGCCGTACAGTGGCGTCCGTTCACCATACAGTTCCATGGTAAAAAAACATATACGTTAACGTATGCATTTTTTACTTGACTCTGCAGGATACAAAAACGTGGAGTGCTGCACATGTGTATACATCAAACCGATAGGAAAAACGTAATGTGAACACACATTGGGGGGGAGGGGGGCGTACTAAATTTCGCTGTGGGGCCCAGTCAGTTCTAGCTCCATCACTGCACATCTCCTTCTCTCCTCCAGGCCTGGCTCACTGCTGCAGCGGGCCGGAGGAGAGAAGGAGCGCAGGGAGCTGCGGTTAGTGAATGACAGGACCACCAGCTCCCCTGCAATGATAGGTATGTGAGGGGGCCACTGGGGGGTCATTCATCACACTGTGAGGGTCCCTTACACAGTATAATGACTCCCAGTGCCCCCCATTTAGTATAATGATCCCCATTGACCCTCCATTTAGCATAATGACCACCAGATCCCCCATTAAATATAATAACCCCTCGTGCCCCCTCCATACAGTATAACCCCCAGTGTGGGGGCGACTGGGGGTCATTATTCTGAATGGAGGGTCACTGTGGGGTCATTATACTGTGAGGGCCCTTTACATAGTATAATGACCCCCGGTGTCCCCCATTTAGTATAATGATCACCAATGACCCTCCATTCAGTATAATGACCCCCAGAGCCCCCTCCATACAGTATTCCCCCCGTGTGGGGGCTACTGGGGGTCATTCAGGGCCGGCTCCAGGTTCATGTGGGGAGCTGGGAGCTGCGGTTAGTGAATGACAGGACCACCAGCTCCCCTGCAATGATAGGTATGTGAGGGGGCCACTGGGGGGTCATTCATCACACTGTGAGGGTCCCTTACACTGTATAATGACTCCCAGTGCCCCCCATTTAGCATAATGACCACCAGAGCCCCCATTAAATATAATAACCCCTCGTGCCCCCTCCATACAGTATAACCCCCAGTGTGGGGGCGACTGGGGGTCATTATTCTGAATGGAGGGCCACTGTGGGGTCATTATACTGTGAGGGCCCTTTACATAGTATAATGACCCCCAGTGTCCCCCATTTAGTAATGATCACCAATGACCCTCCATTCAGTATAAATACCCCCAGAGCCCCCTCCATACAGTATTCCCCCAGTGTGGGGGCTACTGGGGGTCATTATTCTAAATGGGGGCGACTGGGGGTTATTATTCTGAATGCAGGGCCACAGGTGGTCATTATACAGTGGGGGGGAATTGGGGGTTCATTATACTGTGTGAAGGGCCACTAGTAGTCATTATACTGTATAGGGGCCACTGGGGGTCATTATACCGTGTAGGAGCCACAGGGGGACATGTCAATGTAAAAAAATGCCTCATGGGGGCCCACTGGGATTTATCGCCCAAGGGCCCACATGAACCTGGAGCCGGCCCTGAGTACATGACTCAAAGCTAGAACCAGCCCTGTACCTCACATGGATCCAGAGATCTCCACATTCATTGCTCTGCTAGATTTATATCAGGCTGACAGCTAAGGGGGCGTGTCTTTTCTGCTGCAGCTAAGGGGGCGTGTCTTTTCTGCTACAGCTAAGGGGGCGTGTCCATGCTCTCTCTATCACAACTCAGGAGGCAGTTGAAGGATAAAACTGAGCATGTGCGCCCTTCTCAGTGAGCAGGACAAAGAAACAAGAAAAAAAAAACAGCAGGTGGTGCTATACAGACATATTTTATTGAATAACTCAGTGGCTACGCAAATTTTTTTATTACATGCAATTACAAATACGATGGCGCTATATAAATAAATATTATTAGTATTAAGATTATTATTACTGTGCCTGTGCCAGATACTGAAGCGCACGGCAAAGCACTAGACTTTATGGGACGTTAGGGCCAGGTGTGATCAAGTTTACATTGCCTAGCCGTTTAAATCAAAGTGCAGAGGGTGTGGCAGTTGCAGAGAGAGCTGGGCTTCTAAGAGTAACGCCAATGCCCCCGTTGCTCCTAGAGGCTCATTTGCATTTATAAAAATATCTTTATTCTCAGCCATGCAGGCACATATGAACATGGAATCAACACAGATGCCTTCAGCTGCCAAGCGCACATGTAACAGGTCAGCCAGTGTCATAGGTACAAATCTGATGACAGATGCCCTTCAATCTTTTTTTTTATATCATCATTTTTATTATGAATTTTCATATAAAACATAGCATAGAATAACTTTGCGATGTGGTTTATAGTGGACGCAGCCACTGACAAATGATATTGTACAATATGCCCAGACTTCAATTAACATCCATGACATTATGTTATATTACATGAAGGGTATGGAATTTGCATATAGAAAAGTTGCATATATATTAACCACCACGTAACCTATAATATCTTTGTGGATAATTACAAGTCACAGTTGTTGTCCCATCCAAATTCAGGTAACAGTAAGGTAGCTATGATAACTTTAACGACCCAACCGGTCTTTATAGGCCTTAGGCTACTTTCACACTAGCGTTCGGGGCTCCGCTTGTGAGTTTCGTTTGAAGGCTCTCACAAGCGGCCCCGAACGGATCCGTCCAGCCCTAATGCATTCTGAGTGGATGCGGATCCGCTCAGAATGTATCAGTCTGGCAGCGTTCAGCCTCCGCTCCGCTCAGCAGGCGGACACCTGAACGCAGCTTGCAGCGTTCGGGTGTCCGCTTGGCCGTGCGGAGGCAAACGTGCAGCGTACTCAAGTTAGGTGTAGAAATGTCCCTGGGTGTTGTAGTGCAATAGACACTAACCTGAGACGGCTGACTCTCTGCAAGGGCAGGTGATGATGAGAAATGTTCGTGACGCCAGTGCCAATTAAACGGTGGCACGCCGTTTGCTGATAGCAGGAATAATTGAGGAACCACGTGATGTTAAAGCAGAACTCAAACTTTAGTAGTCATCATATAGGGACATTAACGGAAACGCAGTTCCTTTGCAGACAGTTGATTTTCAATACAGTTGATGCAGGCAATATATGTATAGCAAGGTGACTTCAGAGTGTTAAACACAGGACTTGCAGTACAGGCAGCTTGCACTCTTTTCCTGACTGATCCTGGAACATAGAAAATCTTCTCCAAGGCCCAATACCCTAGCTCTGGCGTATATCCTTGGTTTTATCTTTATCAAGTACCTCCTCTGTTGTCTTGAGTACCTCTTGCTTTTCTTGACATGCCTCTGTCTCTCTCTCAGCTTCCTCAGGCTCTTTAACTGAGGTGTTCCTGCTTCTGCATAGGTGAACTCAGGAGGGGAACCTTCTCTTTGAATCTGGAACCCGGTTACAGGGACTGCAATACCCTCTCCTGGTCTGCAGGCTTCCGGCCTGGACTTGACTCTGACATAGTCTAAACTCCAACTGCTGTAGACTGACTTTAGACTAGACTGACTTTAGACTGACTCTCCTTTCCCTGACTGGGCCTTATATAACCTAGGACTCCCTAGCTCCCTCTAGTGACTAAGAGCTGGAATGACACCCCTAGCAGGCCTGTACATGCAAGTTTCAGAGTAACAGGGAAATACATAGCATTACAGTTTATAAAGATGACTTATACCAACTTCCCCATAAATAAGGGGGGATGACAGCACACAAGTGACCCTTCTGTAGTGACGGGCATTACAGTCCCCGTACACTACATACCCCACTGCTTTAAGCTGAGTACGACCTCGTACTCCATCAGGGCTCGCCCAACTGGAATCTCTACCTGAAACAGAAAAAGAGACATGCAGGCATACATATATGTAATTCATCTGCATCTACATTCATATCAGGTCCAATTGGCAAAAGTGAAGTGTGGTGACAAGGGGCGTCGTTCTCTTCTTCTCAGGATAGTGAATGGAACTGGGGCGCTGACCAGGATAGTCCATGACAATGAATAAGTCCATAATAGAACAGCAAAATAGATAAAACAGTATAAAAGTTCTTGGAGGCTCAAAGAACAAACATGAGTCCGTACCCAGGTTATTTTCCTATTAAATCACAGAGGCTCTCGTGCGGTGGAGTCCATCTCTGGGCACATTTCCTTTAAAAAGAGTAAGAATCTCAGAGGCTCAGGTTCTTTTGAGTCTGTCTCCGGGCACGGTTCCTTAGTATCAAGTTGCACAATATAAAACAAGTGCTGTAATACCCCTGATCAACCTGAAAAGGGGGGTAAGGGTAAAAGGTGCAACAAAGGAACAGGCACAACTTGGCGTGGGATAGCAAAAGCAGGCAGGAGATCCTGGAAACAAACTTGGCTTTGTTGACCTTGTGATTTCAGTGGTTAACACCTACCACTGAGCCGTGGATGAACTGGCAGCAGCAACAAAGAACCAGAAAACATAGGACTCCTGTCCTGGAAGGGTTAAGCTTTCAACATCATCATTTCTAACAAAATAAATCAAAGGCCTAGCAGGCTGATTCACAGTGGCATGTCATAATTACCCGGCTCTGCTGGCAAGTACGGCCTGTAGTAGTCCTCTACAGGAGGATGTGCCCACATAACGGTGTCAGGGGGCAGCTGCAAGGTAAAGGGGCCCCTAATAGGTATTGGCCCCATGGGCCTAGGGGTAAACCCTCGGGTGGACCGTACCGGTCCCGGCATACTGATTGTGGGTGGTGCTGCATTGGGTACCGCCGCCGCAAGCGGTCCGGTGGGCTCTGTGCAGCAGTTCACAGCAATAGCGGGTCCTCTTTGGGGCCGCAACGGAGCGGTGGTGACAGAAGGTGGTCTACGGGTGGTGACAGGCACCCTTACCTCGTCCTTCTTTGGCGGCGTCCGGATCCTGGCGGTCGCGATCTTGCGCAGCTCCCGCAACTTCTCTTCCAGCCGGACAATCTGGTGACCGATGCTCTCCGTGTCGGAGTCGCTGTCATCTGCTGGCGCCGCCGGCGCAGGTACAGTCAACGATGGCTCGGACTCGGCCTCTGCAGGTTCTGGTGGCGCATCGGGTCTCCGACCCTTCCGGATGTTCTCCAAGGTAACCCGAAGTCCTTTTAAGTTCTCCAGGTCCTGTATGGTCTTCTCCCGACGAGGCAGCTCGGGGGAAGGATAAGGGCTCACCCATTTTTCCAACACGGTTGGCTGCCAGAAGACATTAGGCCCAATGAAGGAGCTCCGCTCCTGGAAGGCGTGATGGGCCGGCTCTGGAGAGCGTTCAGGTTCCCGCTCGCAGCCAGAGTAGTCTTCTTCTGCCTCCCAGTCCTCAGGTTCTCGCTTGGGACGGGTCACGGCAGTTGCATAAGGGCCTCTCAGGCTCTCGGCAGGGGTGAACTCCACTTCCTCTCCCTCGCGGAGGCTGTGCTGATAGGAAGGGAGGTAGTCTCTCTTGACAGATCTTCTGTTAACATAGAAGTCTCTGCCAGTTAGATAATCTTGGATGAACCCGTAGCCACGGGTTTTGTCAAAGGACACCACCAACCCCTTTCTCCTTTCCAGGCGGGGTTGGGTGTCGGTGTGTCGTTCATGGATAGTCTTGGTCAATTCCTCATAATAGATTTTAGTCTTTGTATTCCGCTTTATAGCGGCCTCCCGGATCTCTGCCATTAGTGAAGACCACTTGAAAGAGGGCTGAAAGAAGTCTCTCCAGGAGCCATAGCAGGGCTCTGGTTCTTTCTCCCGTGGCGGGCAGGCGGGTTTCTCCGGTCCCGGAGAGTAGGCCAGTGGAGCCTCCTCTGGCTCTACACCAATATCAGTCATCTTTGGTATTTCAGGCGCGGACGTTGCAGCAAAGCGGTGCTCACTCTCCAACATGCTCGATCCTTCCCTGGAGAGCGATAGGGTGGCGCCAATAAGATCAGCCAGCTCCTCCCATTGCACTGGGAGGCCGCCCCCCATGTATTCCAGTATATGGAAGGCGGAGTTCATGCTGGCCGACATGCAAATGTCCAGATAAGCAGTGGCGCCTGACCTTGAACTCCTTCCCGCAACTTCCTCAAAAAGGCACCAATGTTTCCCGCCTTTTCGGGATGAAGATGACGCAGCAGCTATTTCAGTAGCCTCAGCGGCCATCTTTGGTAGAAGCGCCGTCTATTCACTGACAGCAAGCAGGATGATGAAAAGTCCACAAAACCACACTCCGATGTGGCGACTTCCTTCCTCTTGATAGCGCAACACTGCACAGCGCTTTTTGGAGGTTCGAGGCACACTTTGGGTATGTTTTTCAGTCCACAAAGTCCACTCCAACAAAACAGGCAATTCGTCACTTTGGTCACAGGGCAACTGTATAAGGCACAAAGTTCACGCTTCTTGCACTAGAAAGTGTGCGTATCCTGTTCGTGACGCCAAAAGAGAGGTGCAGCGTACTCAAGTTAGGTGTAGAAATGTTCCTGGGTGTTGTAGTGCAATAGACACTAACCTGAGACGGCTGACTCTCTGCAAGGGCAGGTGATGATGAGAAATGTTCGTGACGCCAGTGCCAATTAAACGGTGGCACGCCGTTTGCTGATAGCAGGAATAATTGAGGAACCACGTGATGTTAAAGCAGAACTCAAACTTTAGTAGTCATTATATAGGGACATTAACGGAAACGCAGTTCCTTTGCAGACAGTTGATTTTCAATACAGTTGATGCAGGCAATATATGTATAGCAAGGTGACTTCAGAGTGTTAAACACAGGACTTGCAGTACAGGCAGCTTGCACTCTATTCCTGACTGATCCTGGAACATAGAAAATCTTCTCCAAGGCCCAATACCCTAGCTCTGGCGTATATCCTTGGTTTTATCTTTATCAAGTACCTCCTCTGTTGTCTTGAGTACCTCTTGCTTTTCTTGACATGCCTCTGTCTCTCTCTCAGCTTCCTCAGGCTCTTTAACTGAGGTGTTCCTGCTTCTGCATAGGTGAACTCAGGAGGGGAACCTTCTCTTTGAATCTGGAACCCGGTTACAGGGACTGCAATACCCTCTCCTGGTCTGCAGGCTTCCAGCCTGGACTTGACTCTGACATAGTCTAAACTCCAACTGCTGTAGACTGACTTTAGACTAGACTGACTTTAGACTGACTCTCCTTTCCCTGACTGGGCCTTATATAACCTAGGACTCCCTAGCTCCCTCTAGTGACTAAGAGCTGGAATGACACCCCTAGCAGGCCTGTACATGCAAGTTTCACAGTAACAGGGAAATACATAGCATTACAGTTTATAAAGATGACTTATACCAAGTTCCCCATAAATAAGGGGGGACGACAGCACACAAGTGACCCTTCTGTAGTGACGGGCATTACAGTCCCCGTACACTACAAACGGATCCGTCCAGACTTACAATGTAAGTCAATGGGGACGGATCCGTTTGAAGATGACACAGTATGGCTCAATCTTCAAACGGATCCGTCCCCCATTGACTTTCAATGTAAAGTCAAAACGGATCCGTTTGCATTATCATGAACAAAAAAAAAAAAAAAACATTTTTTTTTTTGTTCATGGTTATGCAAACGGATCCGTTCTGAACGGATGCAAGCGTTTGCATTATAGGAGCGGATCCGTCTGTGCAGACACCAGACGGATCCGCTCCTAACGCAAGTGTGAAAGTAGCCTTAACTAGAGGATAAATTCTAGTATTTTAACATAAGACTACAGGTAATTAATCCTAATAAGGAGATCCGTATCTAAGTATGGCTTAGCATCAGGAGAGACCTAGATGAGGAAACATTAAGAGGTATTCCCGGCTTTTCCCCTAACAGGAGGCCAAGCATGTGAATGTCAAATTAGGGGGAGAACCTCGGGTGAACCATCCATGGGTTCCATGTGTATCTATATTTCACTGGCGAAAGTATTGAGGGTGGAATCATCTTTTCATAACGACAAGTTGTGTTTAATTCAGTTATTACTTCTAATATGTCTGGGGGAGACATCTCCTTCCAGTGACGAGTTATGATCAACTTAGCGCTGAGTAATGCGTGTCCTATTATGGGTCTATGTGAAGGGTGAAAATGTTGGATACCCAAGAACAATAGAGCAAGTTCTGGGGTAGGGGAGATCCTATTTTTGGACAATTCTCCCAATAGCACAAATACCTGATTCCAGAACTTAGCGATATTTGGGCATGACCACAAGACATGAAGCAGTGAACCCACCTTGCCACATCCCCTCCAGCATAGGGGAGAGGTAGAAGGATATATAATATGGAGTCTTTGGGGCGTAAAATACCAATGCAGTAGTGTCTTAACTCCGGCCTCATAATGTGTGACACATTTAAAGTTGGAGGTTAAAAAACCAATGGCAAATGACCAAATATCATCAGAGAATGTGCTGCCTAGTTCTTGTTCCCATTTCTCAACCGGTTTGGTTTTGACAAACTGAGTTTTATCACCCAAAAAATCATAGATACGTCCAGTTGCTCCTTTTTTCAACAAGCCCTGGGAGCAGAACAGTTGGAGGATTCCTAGGTGTGTGGGAGGAGGTGTTTTAACTATGGTCGTTAACCCCTTAGTGACCAAGCCTGTTTGGGCCTTTATGACCAAGCGTTTTTCTTCCTTTTTTTATGGTCTCGTTCCAAGAGCTATAACTTTTTTATTTTTTCATCTATATAGCTTTATGAGGGCTTGTTTTTTACGGGACAAGTTGTAGTTTTTAATGGCGCCATTTTGGGGTACACATAACTTTCTGATTAACTTTTATTAACTCTTTCTGGGAGGGAGATGGGGAAAAATAGCAATACTACCACTGCGTTTTTACATTATACATTTTTTGGCATTTTTCGGTACAAATAACATAATATCTTTATTCTCTGGGTCAGTACGATTACAGTGATACTAAATACTTATAATTTTGTTTACGTTTTACTACTTTTTTTTTGCAATAAAACACCTTTTATTAACCAAAAAAATGATTTTGCATTGCCACTTCACAAGACCCATAACTTTTTTTATTTTTTTATATGGAATTGTGTGAGGGCTTTATTTTTGAAAGACGACTTGTATTTTTCATTGGTATGATTTTGGAGTAAATGCCGCTTTTTGATCGCTTGTTATTACGGTTTTTTTCGGTGGAAACTAAGAATAAATTCGAAATTCTGTCTTTTTTTATTTTTTATTTTTTACGGCGTTCACCATAGGGGATAATTTATGTAATATTTCTGTAGTCCCGGTCGTTACAGACGCGGCAATACCAAACATATGGGGGATATTTTCTTTTTGCAATTTTTTTCATTTAAAAGCGTATTTTCAAAGGAAAAAAATGCATATTTTTTTATTTTATTGAATTTTTTTTATTTAATAAATGTGTATTTTTTTTCTATTTTTTTTACTACTTAATAGTCCCACAAGGGGACTATAATATACAGTATTTTGATTGCTTTTAAAATGTAATGCATTATCTCTATAATGCATTGCATTTCAATAGCAATGCTATTCAAACATTGACCAGCAGGCTGCGCCAGAGAGGCACAGCCTGCTGGAAATAACTGAAGACAGGCTCGGGGCCCTGATCAGAAGCAAGGTAAGCTTCCTAGCACATCAGCACCCCGCGATCGCATTTTCGGGGTGCTGATGGGAGACAGAGGGAGTCCGCTCCCTCTGTCACCACTTTACATGCAGCGGGCGCCATTGCGCCCGGCATGTAAAGGGTTAAACAGCCCGGTCGGGGCTGTTAGAGCAGGGACCCGGCTCTCATGTGAGAGCCAGGTCCGCGCTCCCCGCTGCACGGGGGAGCCGTGCAGCGCTTAAACTGGGCCGCCGTAAAAACGCGGCGGCCCAGCCTAAGGCCCCTTAGTGACTGCCGTAAAAACACGTATGGGTGGTCACTAAGGGGTTAATAAATGTTTAATCCTAAAATAATTAAATATCTCTCCGGGTGGGAGTTGAAACAATTGCTGAATAGTGTTAAATGGGAGAATCTCATCCGCATTGATAAGCTGAGAGATCCTCTCAATCCCCTTCTCTCGCCATCTGCGCAAATTGATATTTTGAATTAATGATTCCAGAGAATAGGTGTCTGAATGATAGAGTAAGGCTTCTCTAGAGTCTGTGGATGTGCTGTGTATTTGTAGCCAAAGCCTCCCTGTGTGTTTCACAGTCAGAAGGGAGAGGTCAGGAATCTTCCCATTCCATATGATGCCAATTAATAAGTCTCTCAGGGAGCTCTCATTAATTGAGTGGGATTCAATTTGATGCCAAGCTTTGGTACAATCTTTTTGCCACCACTCTCTAGCTAATGACAGTCCAATTGCTTTATGGTAGTCGCTAATACAAGGAAGACCTATCCCTCCTGCCTTTTTTCGTAGGAAGAGTTGTTTCTGGGCAATTCTGGGTCTAGACGCTTTCCATATGTATTTTGAGAGAATTGACTGTGCCTTCTTAAAAAATATAATAGGGACCGAGATGGGGAGAGCTCTGAAGACATAGATCAATTTAGGCAATGTCATCATCTGAAATGCTGCCACTCTTCCCATCCATGAGATCTCTTTCATGGAATATTGGGAAAAGTCAGATGACATGGTCGAGAGGAGGGGCTCATAGTTTAGTTTATATAAAAGGGAGCAAGGGTGTGTTAACTTAATTCCCAAGTATGGAAGTTCCGAATCTTGCTAGTCCAGGGAATAGTGGGATTTTAATATCATGATATCTTTTTGAGGAATATTGAGGGGTAGAGCTTGAGATTTGGAATTATTTATTTTATAATAAGAAAGTGTGCCAAATCGCGTTATTATGTCAAATGCGGAACGTAATGATTGAGGAGGGTTAGAGAGGGTAAGTATAATGTCATCCGCATAGAGAGATATTCTGTGGTCTCGACCACCAACATCAACCCCTTGGATGAGGAGGGAATTCCTAATATGCTGAGCTAGAGGTTCCAAGGCTAAAATGAACAATAGGGGTGATAATGGGCACCCTTGGCGAGACCCGTTGGTTATCTGGAAAGGATCTGACAACACCCCGTTCACCCATATTCTAGCCATGGGGGAAGTATATAAGCTGTGGAAGGCATTTAGAATGTTACCCCTGAAACCCATCTTATGAAGGACCGAGAATGCGAACGACCAGTGTAAGCGGTCGAACGCCTTCTCAGCATCTAGGGTCACCGCTAACATAGATATATTGCTCTGCTCAGCATAGTCAAACAGATCCACTAGTCTGCTTGTATTATCTGATGCTATACGGCCTTTAACAAATCCTGTTTGGTCTATAATTAGGGAGGGGAGTATGGGTGAAAGCCTGCTAGCTATTAGTTTGGCGAATATTTTTATGTCCGAGTTGAGAAGTGAAATTGGTCTGAAATTTTGGGGTACATCTGGTGTTTTTCCAGGTTTGGGCAGTGTGACTATCAGGGCTGTTAGCATCTCGGGTGGGAACGGGGATCCTTCAAGGGCACAATTAAAAATGTCCAGAATATAAGGGGATAATATGTGGATGAAATGTTTGTAGTATTCATTGGACAAACCGTCCGGGCCTGGGGATTTACCTGGGGGGAGTAATTAGCTTTTGGAGTTCTGTAGACGTGAGTGGGGCATTTAATGACTGGATCTGTTCTGAGGTGAGGGTAGGCAACTCGGATTTAGCCAGGAAGTCCTCCACTAAAGTGGGGTAATTGTCAGGCAAGACAATTGTATCTTTTAGATTATAAAGGGTATGATAGTAGTTGCGAAACTGTTCCGCTATATCTCTAGGGTCTAGTAGTTTTGCTTTAGATAATGGGTGAATGAGAAATGGGATTTTCGTTTTGGATTGTTGCTTTTTAATTTGGTTGGCCAATAATTTACCAGCTCTATTTCCTTGAGCATAATATCTTGATTTAAGTCTAAGCAGGGATTTGGAATAATTATGAGATAGCAGACTTCTCAATTTATTCCTCTCTGTTCTTAATAAAATGGAAGTTTGAGACGTAGGAGATACCTTATTGCATTTTTCAAGGTCAGCAATGGTCTCAATTAGCTGAGAAATTTATTTTTCCCTGATTTTCTTTATTTTGTGTTTCAATCTAATTAAAGAGCCTCTAATGAACGCTTTGTGGGTCTGCCACAGAATGTGTTTATCCGCAACAGAACCGTCATTAAAAGTAAAAAACTCTCGCAGTTCATTAGACAATTCCCTAACTGAATCTGTATTGGAGAATAGGGAGATGTCGTTTCGCCAAATGGGGGCACGTGGATATTGATATAGGTCCTCTAGGGTCAGTGTTAATCGGGCATGATCAGACCATTGAATGAGTCCAATTTCTGTAGATGTTGTGTGTAACAAGGTAGCTTGATCTACTATAAACATATCTATGCGTGAGTATGAGAGGTGAGGCGGTGAGAAGAAGGTATAGTCTCTCTCCATACTATGTTGGGCTCTCCATATGTCTATGAGGCCCTCTGAGTGTATCAGAGAGGCCAATTCGCCCCTTGAGTGGCGGGTTGGGCATGTAGAGTCCAACGACCGATCCATCACCGTGTTAAAGTCTCCACAAAGAATGACCTTCCCTTGTTTCAGGGAGTTTATCTGTTTCAATAATTTGCGTAAAAAAGTGATTCGGTGGTCATTAGGCGCATATATGTTGACTATTGTGTAAATAATGTTGTTGATGGAACATACCAGGATGATGTATCGGCCGTTGGAGTCCACTTTTGATGAAATGGTGGTAAAGGCAACTGAATTCTTGGCAGCAATGAACACCCCTCTTGATTTCTTGCTAAAATGAGAATGCAATATATGATGAAAGGAACGATGATGAATACGTTTGGCGTCTTCTTGCAATAAATGAGTCTCCTGTATGCATATAAGGTCCGCTCCAGCTTTGGTTGCCTCCCGCCAAACACATGATCTTTTCTGGGGGCAGTTAAGCCCTTTAACGTTTAACGATAAAATTTTAAGACCCATGTGATTGAGGGGAGGGACCAATTCTTATACGGATAGACTGACAGATAAAGATTAACTAATCAACCTTAAAACAATGAATTACTGTCCGACAGTAAGCAGGTCTTTCAATCCGCCCTAGAAAATAATTAGCAATTAGTAAATAAAGGTTAATAGGTAGAGTGGGGGAGGAACAACAGGGAAAGAAAGGGTAGTATGACAATCCCAGACGATTGGAATCCGTGCAGTATTGGTGGCGTAAGTCCACTAATGAGACTGAGAGGAGCCTCAACTATACGGGATATCAAATATACAATGTAATGCAGTATGCACCTATTATGACAAGGGTTAAACAATTGGCCCCATACAAATAGCGCAAAAAATAGTGCAAAAAATATCACCACATTCCTTTAACCTCCTTAGGTCTGCGGCAAGAAACAAAAGAGATATATCCGTAATCAGGACAAGAACTAGTCTTGATGAGGAAATTAAGCGTCCTGAATTTCGGATGAAGATGGACGATCATTCTGTCTGCGATTCCCTTGCTTTCTTATTTGGAGCTGAATGTCCCAGGATAAAAGTAGATCTTGGCCCTCCGTGACGGTCTTCACCATGTGTGTCTTGCCATTCCTTCTGATCAGCAATTTTTGTGGATAGCCCCATTTATATTGGATGTCGTTATCCCTGAGAGCATGAGTGATCGGCTGTAGCTCTCTTCTTTGACGTAGTGTCGCCATAGAGAGGTCGGCGAATAGCCTGACTGATTGGAAAGGAGCAGGTAGTTGCTCACATTTTCTGTCTGCCAGCATTAGAGCCTCTTTGGTGTGGAAAAATGAATGCGAGCCAGAGTGTCTCTAGGGACATCAGCATTGAGATGAGATGGTTTTGGGATTCTATGAGCCCTGTCAATGATCATGTCAGGGATAGGGATTCCTGGTAGCAGGGCTTTGATGAGGCTTTCTAGGTATGGCTGCAAATCACGGGGTGTCACATCCTCTGAGATACCCCGGAATTTCACGTTGTTCCTCCTGGAACGATCCTCCATGTCTGCAATCTTGCTCTTAATGGTTTCAAGCTCGTCTGCCATATCATTGTGGGCATCTATTATATTATTTTGTGAAACCGCAAAATCTGCTATCTCGTTTTCCACGTGGATGATCTTATTCTCAGATTCTTTAATTTTGGCCACCAAAGGGTTAATCAACCCTGCCATATCTGTGCGTAAGGATTGATGCAACGCCAGCAGCATATTTTTCACTGAATCCTCACATAGTGGCTTATTTGAGGTCTGGTAAGCGATTATGGGGACCGCTGTAGAGGCCTCCAGTGTCTGCACCCATGTCGTTTTACTGACCTCAGGAGAGTGAGATGTCTCCAGTCGCGGCCTCTGTTTCTGGGGACTGGAAGATGGTGAGGCTTCAGTGAGGTTAGTGATGGCGCCATTTTGTGTAGCCTTATTTGCCGGAGTTCCCAGGTCGTTTGGGGTCGGCGGCAGCGAGGGAAACTCCGCTTCATTCAGGGAGAAGATGTCGGGCTCCAAAGGAGGCGATGGGGAGCGGGAACTGCATTTCGGTGAGACGCTGCTGTGGGGAGATAAGGTGAGGGCTCCGGCGCCGGAGCCAGCGCCATCTTTAGCCGGACCTCTTTCAAAGAAGCCGTCCAGATTTGCGCTCTGCAGCTTAGAAAGCTGCCTTTTAGATTTCCCCATTTCGTCCTGGAGGGTATCCAGCTTCACACCAGGCAGGTATATAGCAGAGGAAGCGATATTAGCCCTGGGCAGCTCTTCTATAGTCGCTGTGGTGCAGGAGCTGCAAAATCAAGCGGCCATTCCTCTCAGCGGCCAAGCCACGCCCCACCGCCCTTCAATCTTTTAATGCAAATGCTGGACACTACTTAGGGGAACTTTGATGAGGAAAGTACATTAGGTGCTAAAAAGAAGAGGAAAGCTTAAAACTCCAGTAAAGAGAACTTCCTGCAGACCTGCTGCTAACTGCTTTGTATGTACTGTTAGTTAAGTAATGCCATTGCCTATGAACACGTAGCAGGTTTTCATTTCTGTGTGACCAGAATTGTGCACCTTTTAATGTTAGTAACAGTCCCTTCTCCAGGATTTACCATGGACGGATGAGGCACACTCAGCAAATGAAAAGGTAAAATTTAGAGGTAGCAGTTATACCAGGCCTGATGCCTAACAGGACTAATGACAGGGGGCAATTAGAAGACATCAGTATTAAAAATGTCTGGTGGGGTCCAGGAGCTTCATGTTACACCTCTGAATGTTAGGCCAGTTTCAGACAGCTATTGTAGGGTCCAGACCTACCATGATTCCACTAAGTAGAGGTTACATCACTCAATGGTTCTGTGGTGACCTATATTTGGTTCAGTAGATTTGTGGACAGTCTGGGTTGTAGAGCTGAAATACAATATTAAAATGTGACCATATTACTTGTGTGTGAAACCAATGTATTGTAAATCATAAATCATCTGAATTATATTAGAATCAAATTACTTAACCGACAAAACAAATCTGAATGTAAAACACCACATTTTACGGCCTGTGCCATGTACAAATAGAGATAAACTGATTTTTGGAAGAGTAATTTGTTGTTTTGCATAAATGATTAAACAATCTGGGAATAAATACAAGATTATAAAAAAATCAACTAAAAGCATTTTTAAACATAAAAATGTCTAAACATGACTATCTCTTCATGTTCAGGATTGTTAGCGTGAGCATTTCACATTATTCATGTAAAATATTCATTCATATACCTTTAATGTAGTCTTTTTATCTAAACTGGTCCAAAATGATCTTCTGATTGACTTTATAATATGTTCTTAAATATACTTAGAGTGGGGGGCGTGGCCAGCTATGCAGGAGTGAGGAGGTGTGTGCAGCACCGGAGTTAATCCACCGCCAGCGACACTCTAACAATGGGCAAAGTCCCTAAAAAGACCAGGACACGCTCTGTGGCCCCCCTGACATCCTCACAGGGGGACATACCCAGGCTTTTTGCTAGACAGCCTGCAACATCGGGCCCTGACATGTCCGAGCGCTTTCAAGATGGCGCCGCCGGCCCTGATGTAACTCCGCTCACAGCGGTAACAGCGGAGCCTAGATCTGGGCAGCACTCACCGGATCGACGAAGAGCCCGGTCCGCATCTGTGCCGTCTTTAGGCAGCAGCCCTGACCAGACCCAGGTGCCTCATGCCCAGGAAGAAGAGGGCCCTGGACCGCACGCTGATCCCTCACCTTCGGCCCAGAGAGGAACCCCCAACCTGTCTGCAGCCTCATTGTGCCCAGGGGTGGGATCTCCCACTGGGTCCCCCTGGTCGGGCGCTCCAGTCAGCTATTTGGGACATTCCCTGTCACAGGGAGACACTTCTCACCGGGGGCAACCCGGAATGGTGGGTGAAACGACCCCAAGCTCACCACAGGCTGTGGCCTCTTCCCCGCGCACGCTGCGGGAGCCTCCCTCACCTCGCTCTCCTGTACCGTCCCTAGCGAATTCCCCGCACTGGTCCACAGGCTCATCATGGGACGGATCCCATCCACGCCATGATGGCACTGCTTCACCAGGCACACAGACCCTGGCCGCCATTGCCCCAGAGACCTGTGTCTCACGCTCTTCTGTCCGACGAGGACTCTCGGCCACCTACCATGGCGGACTTGCGCAACCTGATGTGCTCGCTTCCCACCAAGGCAGACCTCTCTAGCTTTGCAGCTAACATTTTACAAGAATGTAAAAGAGAATTCACACAAGTGCACGCTGAGATGGCCTTGATTGATACAAAGGTGGACACTGTTCAACAGGAACATGATTCCTTGTCTGCAGATGTGCAAGTATTGAAGGACAAACTACAATCCCATGATGCGCAACTACACGCCTTGCAATATCATCTGGATGACGTCGAAAATAGGAGCCGCCGCAACAATATTCGGATCAGAGGCCTCCCTGAGTCAATAACACAGGCGGTACTTCTACCTACCAGTGTGAAAATTTTTAATGACCTCCTGGGACGTTCGCCAAGCTCCAACATCGAAATCGACCGAGCCCATAGGGCATTGAGACCCCCCAATCCTGACCCCTCAAAGCCAAGGGACGTCATCTGCAGAGTCCACTTTTATGCCATCAAGGATCAGATTCTGCTCAAAGCCCGACAGATGTCGTCTCTGTCTTATGACGGCGTCCCCTTTATCTTGCTACAGGACTTATCCCGCTATACCCTAGCCCAGCGTGCTGCTTTGCGCCCACTCTTGCACCTCCTCAAAGAGCGCAGTATCTCTTACCGCTGGGGCTTTCCTTTTGCTCTACTTGGGGGTCCTAAAGATCAAGTCGTCATCCTGCGGGACCCTACAGATCTTCCCCACTTTCTGCAGCAGCTGGACTTGCCGCCGGTTGATCTGGGACCCTGGCCATCTCTTCTCCCACCTGCCTCTGAGTCGACGGGACGACAGCGTCCATCGCCTGCTGAAAGAGTGTCCAGATCTTCTGCTCCGACCTCAAGAGGACGACGCCAGAAAGGACCAGGCTACTCAAGTCGCAGATCCCCACCTCGCCTTACCACCTGAGGGGCTCCCTGCTTAACCTGCCTGGGACTACTAAAGCTTTAACTTGCTGAATGTTGCTTATTGGTTCTTAGTTGTTCGCCCATCCTCTTTATCTGTCTTTATGCTCTAAATCTGCTGGTGCTTATATGTTTCTATTTACATCCACCGGTGTTGTGGAGGGTCAGCTCTTGTTTGGCTGACACTTTCTCACGCAAATAAGTAGAGACTTTCCCTTAGGGTGTCTGCCCCAAGCGACAGCCTCTTTGGACCTTTGGGTCACCTAAAACCATTCTACCTTCCCTTTTCAGGGTTTTCCTCCTATCTGTTTACTTCTAACAGTTTTTTCTTTTAGTTTTTTTGTCGGTCGTTTCCCCGTTCCTCCCTTGTGTTTCCCCCCCCCCTCCCCCCACAGCAATGGGGTCACTGAAGATCGCATCATTCAACGCGAAGGGTCTCAACACTCCCGAAAAAAGGACCCAGGTACTTCACCACTTTCATCGCCAAAAGGTACATGTTGTCTGTTTCCAAGAAACGCACTTTAAGGAGGGTAGCGCCCCGAACATACGACATCGACACTACACCACCTGGCACTTTGCAAATAATGCGGTAAATAAGACCAAAGGAGTCGCCATAGCGATCCACAAGTCTTTACCCCATCAAGTGCTGGGATGTACTGCCGACCCAGATGCGAGATATCTGGCCCTCGCATTACTTATTGGAGGCCAAGAATTAACCTTCCTTAACGTGTATGCCCCCAATCAAAATCAAGCTCCCTTCATTGTAAACCTTATTAATAACGTCATACTGTTGCTCCGGGGGACTGTTATCTTATGTGGTGACCTTAATCTGACGCTTGACCCGACACTTGACAATTCGACTGGACATGCCTCCTTCACATATTCCACCATTAAAAAGGTCAAACGGGCACTGCTCCAATTGCAATTGCGAGACACCTGGCGGATCCAGCACCCAGCTGATAAGGATTACACCTTTTACTCTGCCCCCCATGGCTCATATAGTCGCATTGACCATATCCTTATCCAGCAATCGGCCCTATCCTGGCTTGACTCCACACAAATAGGAAATATCCTTTGGTCTGACCACGCTCCCATATACTGTTCCCTGAATTTGCCCTTCCTCTCTAGGCAGGAGTGGACATGGCGATTAAACGAAAGTCTCCTTCTTGACGCGGGGTGCGCTGCTTACCTCGCTAGCAGTATAACAAACTTCTTGTCAGATCACAAGGAGGATACTGCCCCAATACCGATCCGGTGGGAGGCCTTGAAGTGTGTTCTTCGAGGCGTGCTCATTAAGCATGGCTCCCGTCTCAAGAAGGAGAAAGCCCACTCACTTAAGCTTGCTCTACAAAAAGTCACTTCCCTGGAACTTGCCCACAAACAAGCACTTACCCTGCAAACCCTGCACGATCTCCAGAATGGACGTATGGAAGCTAAACGCCTCCTAGATGTATCCTACAAACGTATGGTACAAATTTGCAGGAGTAAATTCTACGAATACGGGAACAAAAGTGGCTGTATGCTGGCAAGGGCTCTAAGGGGAAGGCGGGCAGCCTCCCATATTCCCGCTATCAAAAACGCCCAGGATCGTATGGTTCACACAACCACTGATATCGCGGCTACTTTCCACTCCTTCAATCTCTCCACTATTATGCTCCAGGTCTTCAATGGAGTGTCTCCTGGGCTCCCCTTCCCGGTGCAGACCACGGAGGTGCATATTACGGTTATCCCGAAACCGGGAAAGGACCCGCACCTGTGTGCCAGCTATCTCCCTTTTAAACGTTGATCTCAAGATCTTCGCCAAATTAATGGCGAATAGATTGAACACTTATCTGCCTTTCCTGGTTTGCGCTGACCAGGTTGGGTTTGTGCCGGGAGGGGAGGCCCGGGACAACACTCTTAAAACCTTAGACATCATCCACTATGCCAAATCTAAAAAGGTCCCCCTTATGATGCTTTCCCTAGACGCAGAAAAGGCCTTTGACCGGATATCTTGGCGCGCCATCCATAAGGCTCTCTCACATATAGGCTTGGGCCCGATATTCCTGTCAAAGATCCTGACACTGTACCAACATCCCACCGCTAGAGTCAAAGTAAATGGTGCCCTCTCCCCCCACTTTCCAATCTATAATGGGACACGGCAAGGCTGCCCATTGTCCCCCTTACTATATGTTCTAGTCATGGAACACCTGCTGGCCTCCATACGTGCCAATCCAGACATAACGGGAATAACGATCGGATCACAAGAGTATGAATGCGCGGCATTTGCTGACGATCTCCTTCTCTACATAACCAACCCACGTATCTCTCTGCCATCCTTACTTCGGGAGATATCTCAATTTGGTGCTTGGTCCAACTTCAAAATTAACATGTCCAAGTCAGAAGCCCTAGATGTCACTTTGCCAAGCGACCTGACCCCCGTTCTTAAGGCTTCTTTTCCCTTTGCTTGGCCACCTAGAGGCATAACATATTTGGGGATTAAAGTGACAGCAGATCTCTCTCGACTTCATAAATTGAACTTTGCGCCCCTTCTCCTACAGTTCCAAAAGGACTTAGACGGATGGCGTAAACAAGACTTTTCTTGGTTTGGTAGGATTAGTTTATTAAAGATGACCCTCTTGCCAAAACTACTGTACCTTTTACAAACTATCCCCCTTCGCATCCCGTCCACTTTTTGGTCCCAACTCCGTAGATGCTTCACGCAGTTTGTATGGGCCCCTGGCCGACCGCGGATAAAATGGGAGATAATGACTCGCACCAAGGAAACAGGAGGGGTGGGTCTCTCAGATTGTCGACTATATTATCACTCTGCAGCCTATGCCTGACTGTTGGACTTGACGCGTACTGATACTTCCAAGTCGTTGGTGCAAATTACAAAGGACACTTCACTGTGCTCAGTATCAACCCTCCCATGGTTAGTGGGCTCTCCACGCCAAAAGTCATCGCAATTGCCCTTCTCTGCTTATCATACCCTTGCAACCTTAGTCGCTCAACCTGACTGATTGACCCTAAAGGCCCCCTGGTGCCAATCACTGATCATCCTAGATTCCCTCCAGGGCACTCATCTAGACACTTTCTTCAAGGCACAAGAATCCGACCGATCAGGTTCTACCAGGTTCTCTCTGGTCCCACACTGAAACCCTTGTCCCAGATTCTAGAGACTCCACTAACCCGTAATTCCTTTAAATATCTGCAGCTCCAACACTTTTATACCTCCCTAAGCAGAACCCACACTCTGGCCAGGAGACTCACTGAGTTTGAGCGGATGTGTGTCTCCTCCTCAGCAATCCCACACTCCATATCCTCGGTATATAAGCTGCTGATACACCAGCGATCCTCATGCCTTCCTCCATATTGTCAGGCCTGGGAGCGGGATCTGGGGAATCAATATACCCCAGCCCAGTGGAACAGATGCTTCCTTCTATCACACAAATCGACGGTTTCGGCCAAAGCTCAGGAAACGAGCAATAAAATTTTATCCAGATGGTACAGAGTACCAGCGCTACTCCACAAATGGTTCCCGACAGTATCGGACTGTTGTTGGAGATGTCTTAAAGAGGAAGGCACGATGATCCATGTGTGGTGGAACTGCAGTGGCTTACGACCCTTCTGGAACTTCGTTCATAGAATAATCAAAGAAGTCACAGGAGTCCCCATCCAAAATTCACCAGAAGCCCTCTTACTGTTCGACAGTGTCCTGAATGTCCCGGCATATAAGAAATCCCTCCTAAAATACATGGTTCAGGCAGCAAAGGCGGTGATTCCCAGGCATTGGAAATCCCCCTCTCCCCCCTCGCCTGAGGAGTGGTTTGATGAAATTGCTCTGTATCAGAGGCTGGAAGACCTCATTAGTATTACGCCCGCAGACACCGCACGATATGTGAAGATATGGGGCCCCTGGGAAGCCTTTCGCTCTACAGCCGCATTTCGAGATGCGCAGGTTTAGCCGCTTCAGCAGAAAGTGTACCCTTCCCCCTTCTTTTCCTTCCCCCTGTTCCCTTGTCCAATGTCTTGTCTGTTTATATGTTATTATAATTTACATGTCTGTTTAGATATGCCTAATTTATATTCTTCCATGATTTGCACTGTGTGATGTTGGGTGTGTACACCCACTACAGTTCTGTAGACATCATATTTGAACTGTTAACATTGTTTGAATTTGCACCTGTCTCTATTTTGGTTGTACCGAAAAATTTCAATAAAACCTAAATGAAGAAAATATACTTAGAGTGTTCCTTCACAGAGACTGCAAAGTAGTGACAGACATGCTGATTTCAGTAGTTTGTCACTTATCTGTGGTTGTAAAGTGCTTTCTGAGATCTTATTGTATAATGCTAGTAGCATTAGCTAATGAAAAGTCACGTGCTGCCTGAGAAGAATCTAACTTATTGATGAGCTACTGCTCTCCCTGCCCAGCCACTGCAGGCTTTCCAAAGAAGAAAACTGTATTCTGGTGGATTGGGGCATTAGGAGCCAAAGAATAAGCAGGACTCTTCTCTGGCAGTCTCTGGTTTATACTGCTCCCATTGAATTTATCGAGCTCTTAAACTACCCCTAGTGGTAGCTATAGACATCCAGAATCTTATAAATTAAAGCATAGTTTGGGGCTGCTTTGCTCCCCGAGTGCCTGTGATTCAGAAATCTTTAGACTTAGGGCTGGAACAACGGGTTCTATTGGTACCACAGGGGGATATTATACATATACTGGCACTACAGGGGTATTATATTCTGGCTGGTACTAAAGAAGCATTATATACTGGAACTACAAGGGAAGCATTATCTACTGGCACTACAGGGGGGCATTATATATATATATATAGAGTGACACTACAGAGGGGGCATTATATATACTGGCACTACAGGGGGGGAATTATACAGTATATAGTGGCACTAGAGGGGAGGCATTATATATATACTGGCACTACAGGGCCATATATACTATATATATATATATATATATATATACACTCACCTAAAGAGTTATTAGGAACACCTGTTCTATTTCTCATTAATGCAATTATCTAGTCAACCAATCACATGGCAGTTGCTTCAATGCATTTAGGGGTGTGGTCCTGGTCAATCTCCTGAACTCCAAACTGAATGTCAGAATGGGAAAGATAGTTGATTTAAGCAATTTTGAGCGTGGCATGGTTGTTGGTGCCAGACGGGCCGGTCTGAGTATTTCACAATCTGCTCAGTTACTGGGATTTTCACGCACAACCATTTCTAGGGTTTACAAAGAATGGTGTGAAAAGGGAAAAACATCCAGTATGCGGCAGTCCTGTGGGCGAAAATGCCTTGTTGATGCTAGAGGTCAGAGGAGAATGGGCCGACTGATTCAAGCTGATAGAAGAGCAACGTTGACTTAAATAACCACTCGTTACAACCGAGGTATGCAGCAAAGCATTTGTGAAGCCACAACACGCACAACCTTGAGGCGGATGGGCTACAACAGCAGAAGACCCCACCGGGTACCACTCATCTCCACTACAAATAGGAAAAAGAGGCTACAATTTGCATGAGCTCACCAAAATTGGACTGTTGAAGACTGGAAAAATGTTGCCTGGTCTGATGAGTCTCGATTTCTGTTGAGACATTCAAATGGTAGAGTCCGAATTTGGCGTAAACAGAATGAGAACATGTATCCATCATGGCTTGTTACCACTGTGCAGGCTGGTGGTGGTGGTGTAATGGTGTGGGGAATGTTTTCTGGGCACACTTTAGACCCCTTAGTGCCAATTGGGCATCGTTTAAATGCCACGGGCTACCTGAGCATTGTTTCTGACCATGTCCATCGCTTCATGACCACCATGTACCCATCCTCTGATGGCTACTTCCAGCAGGATAATGCACCATGTCACAAAGCTCGAATCATTTCAAATTGGTTTCTTGAATATGACAATGAGTTCACTGTACTAAAATGGCCCCCACAGTCACAAGATCTCAACCCAATAGAGCATCTTTGGATGTGGTGGAACGGGAGCTTCGTGCCCTGGATGTGCATCCCTTAAATCTCCATCAACTGCAAGATGCTATCCTATCAATATGGGCCAACATTTCTAAAGAATGCTATCAGCACCTTGTTGAATCAATGCCACGTAGAATTAAGGCAGTTCTGAAGGCAAAAGGGGGTCCAACACCGTATTAGTATGGTGGTCCTATTAATTCTTTAGGTGAGTGTATATATATATATTGGAACAACATAGGACATAAAATTTCAGGGAGCACAGGGAGAACACTATGGTGGCATTATTACTACTAGGAGTGCTGTGGGGGCATTATTATTATTGGACACAATATGGAGAAAATTGCTGCTAATGTGGGCACTCTTGGGGTGTATTATCACTATTGGGGGCACTAATACTAATGAGGACAGCCTGGGAGCACCATTACTATGGGGGAATATCTGTGTGGTACTGTTATTTCTGACACTATAGTGTTTTTGGCATAGGGGAGCACAGGAGCACAGTGTTGGGAGTAGCAGCATGTGGCTTGTATAAATTTGGGGGCTGATCTGGGGTCTATATACATTTAGGGTCGGATTTGCAAAATCTGTAACAATCCTTCATCTACCATGTGCCATATAATAATACTGGTATCTTCTTATTTGGCTTAGGGGATTTCTACACCCCCGACCAAATGCATCTGCACGTGATGGTCCAGACCAAATTTGTTACTTGCAAGTAACTGGATCTACCCTTGAGGCCTCTTGCACACGACCGTGTGCCCCCGTGGCCAAATTGTGGCCTGCTCCGCAATACATGGGGGAACCAGCCGTGTGCATTCTGCATCACGGATGCGGACCCATTCACTTGAATGGATCCGCAAATCCGGACATGCGGAACAGAAGCACAGAACGGAACCCTACAGAAGCGCTACGAGTGCTTTCATGGGGTTCCGTTCCGCAAAAAGATAGAACTTGTCCTATCTTTTTGCAGGATGGACAGATCGCGGACCCCATTCAAGTGAATGGGGTCACGATCCGCATGCGGCATCCCCATGGTTGATCCGCAGCACAGGCCCGGCCAGCACATGTTTGTGTGCAAGAGGCCTGACTGCATCTTTTAAAGTGTGTTTTAATCTTACTTAGAAAGTAAGGTCGCTTTAAATTGATTTGGAGAGAAGCAATTTGCCTGCTCAGCCTAGAAATACCTCGTCTCTTGCTTTCACTTTTTCACATTTTGTTATCTTGCGATCTTTTGCAAAAAAAAAAAAGTTTTTCCCATCAACCTGCAATTAATACCCCATAGAAAATCAAGAAAAAAATAATTTAAAATTTTTTCGAATATTTGCCCCACCTTGCCCCAAAAAGTGTAATAATGAATGGTCAAAAAATTATATGTACCGACAAATGGTACCAATAAAAACGTCAACTCTTCCTGCAAAAAACTAGACCCTGCACAAGATGATCGGCAGAAAATTTTAAACTGAAACAAACAAACAAACAAATAAAGTAGACATATTTGATATCATTGCGTCCGTAACAACCTGCTCTATAAAAATAGCACATGATCTAACCTGTCAGATGAATGTTGAAAAAAATAAAACTGTGCCAAAACAGCCATTTTTTGGTTACCTTGCCTCACAAAAAACATAATATAGAGCAATTAAAAATCAGATGTACCCCAAAATAGTACTAATAAAACTGGCACCTTATCCCGGAGTTTCCAAAATGGGGTCACTTTTTGGGAGTTTCTACTGTAAGGGTGCATCAGGGGGGCTTCAAATGGGACATGGCATCTAAAAACCAGTCCAGCAAAATCTGCCTTCCAAAAACCATATGGCGCTTCTTTTCTTCTGCTCCCTGCCCTGTGCCCTTACATCAGTTTACGACCACATGTGGGGTGTTCTGTAAACTGCAGAACCAGGGTAATAAATATTGAGTTTTGTTTGGCTGTTAATCCTCGTTGTGTTAAAGAAAAAAAGTGAAATTGAGAAATTTCATCTCCATTTTCCTTTAATTCTTGTGGAATACCTAAAGGGTTAACAAAGTTTGTAAAATCAGTTTTAAGTAGCTTGAGGGGTGTAGTTTCTACAATGGGGTCATTTATGGGAGGTTTCCACTATGTAAGCCCCACAAACTGACTTCAGACCTGAACTGGTCCTTAAAAAGTGCGTTTTGGAAATTTTCTTAAAAATTTTAAGAATTGCTTCTAAAATTCTAAACCTTGTAACGTCCTAAAAAAAAAATATGACATTTACAAAATTATGCCATCATAAAGTAGACATATGGGGAATGTTAAGTAATAAATATTTTATGAGGTATCACTTTCTGTTTTTGGTAAATTTTGGGATTTTTTCAGAAATAAAGGTGAAATATATTGACTTAAATTTATGACTATCATGAAATATAATGTGTCACGAGAAAACAGTCTCAGAATGGCTTGGATAAGTAAAAGTGTTCCAAAGATATTACCATATAAAATGACACATGTCAGATTTGCAAAAAATGGCCTGGGCAGGAGGGCGAAAACTGGCCCGGGGTAGAAGGGGTTAAAAAAGAAAAACTAAAACTTCACATCAACATAAGTATTTAGACTCTTTGCTATAACACTTGAAATTTAGCTTTTGGGGACTCACATTTCTCTTGGTTATCTTTGAGATGTTTCTAAACCTTGATAGGAGTCCACCTGTGGTAAATTCTGTTGGTTGAGCATTATTTGGAAAAACACATCCCTCCCTATATATGGTCTTACAGCTTGCAATTAATATCAGAGCTAAAATGGAGCCAAACAGCTGTCTATAGAGATCACAGACAGGATTGTTTGGAGGCACAGATCTGAAGAAGGGTATAAGAAACTTTCTGCTCCGCTGAAAAGTTTGCAAGAGCACAGTGGCCTCCATAAGAGAAGAGCCTTGATAAGAGAGGTGGCCAAGAGCCCAGTGGTCACTCTGGCTGAGCTTCATTGTGGAAGATGGCATAGAGAAGTATTCAGTTTTACAAAAGAGTTAATCTTTGGTGAAAGCATGGAAGTTTGTCGGTATGGACAATTGGCCAAAAGTCTCAGTGATGTTTTTTTGTTTTTTTTGCGACAGATAGCATATGGAAGTATTCAATTTTACAGAACAATTACATTTTGTTGATGGCACCTAGCCAAAAATCTCAATGATGGAATTTGTCAAAAACGGCAGCTGACATAGAACTCAATTTTACAGAAGAATTACATTTTGTCAAGGAATTGTGCCACATTTCTGTGTTTGGGATCATTGTCTTGCTGAAATATCCACCCTTGTTTCATCTTCATCATCTTGGTAGATGGCAACAGATTTTTATCAAGAATGTCTCAGTATATTTGTCCATTCATCCTTCTTTTAAATATGTGGTTTGTGAGTGCCGTATGCTGAAACACAGCCCCACATCATGATGTTCCCACCTCGAAACTTCACTGTTGGTATATTGTTTTTGGGGTGATATGCAGTGCCTTTTTGCCTCCAAAGAGTTCAGTTTTGGTTTCATCTGACCAGAGTATATTCTCCCAGTATTTCACAGGCTTGTCTAAATGTTGTTGAGCAAACTTCAAATGCGCTTGAATATACTTTTTGTTCAGCAATAGAGTCTTGCATGGTGAGCAATGCATGCATACAGGGCATGGAGGTTGAGTGCATTACTTATTGTTTTCATTGAAACAACTGTACCTGCTGATTCCAGGTCTTTCTGTAGATCTCCACAGGTGGTCTTTGGCTCTTGGACAACTCTTCTGGTAATTCTTTTCACTCCTCTGTCTGAAATCTTTCAGGGAGCACCTGGTCGTGGCTGGTTTATGATGAAATGATGTTCTTTCCACTTCCAGATTATGTCCCCAAAACTGTTCACTGAAACCTTCAGTAGTTCTTCTGTAACCAATGCCATCAGTATGCTTTGCAACAATAAGATTGTGAAGGTCTTGAGAGAGCTCACTGGTTTTACTCATCATGAAATGTTTCTTGTGTAGCACCTTGGTAATGAGACACCTTTTTATAGGCCATCAGTTGAACCACCTGATATTATTTTTCATAAAGTGGTTGTATTGCTTTCTAATTACTGATAGATTTCAGCCAGGGCCGGTGCAAGGATTTTTGCCAACACAAGCGAAGCTACATTTTGCCCCCTCCCACAGCTCACCTGGCCCTGGTCCCGTCTGTAGCAGCTGGCTTCTCTTCTGTGTGATCCTGGTATCTTCTCTCTGCATCAAACAACCGTATTTTTCGCCCTCTAAGACGCACCGGCCCATAAGACGGTCTACTGGCCCATAAGGTTTTAGAGGAGGATAATAATAATTTTTTTTTTCCATTGCACCTCAGGTCAGACCAGCAATCAGACCCCCAATGTTAATCAGACCTCAGATCAGACCCCCAATGCCTCAGATCTTCCCCCCATGTCAGCCATCAGTCCCCCATGTCAGCCATCATGCCCCCATGTCAGCCATCATGCCCCCATGTCAGCCATCATGCCCCCATGTCAGCCATCATGCCCCCATGTCAGCCATCATGCTCCCATGTCAGCCATCATGCTCCCATGTCAGCCATCATGCTCCCATGTCAGCCATCATGCCCCCATGTCAAGCATCATGCCCCCATGTCAGCCATCATGCCTTCATGTCAGCCATCATGCCCCCATTTCAGCCATCATGCCCCCATGTCAACTGGTTCTCGGCTGTCAGCTGTGAAGGCTGGGCACAGTGAGGTCACATGGTACGCAGCCCTGCACAGCAGACAGCCGAGCGGAGGACCAGGAAGCGGTGAGTACAGATCCTTCACCGATTCCTGGTCCTCCGATACTAATGAAGCGCTTCCAAAATGGAAGCGCTTCATTAGTATTCGCCCCATAGGACCCAGGGGTGAAAAATGCAGGGTATTAAAAAAAAAAAAAAAAAAGTTTCTGTGTCCCCCGCTTCCTCCCAGTATCATGTGAGCCTCTCTCTTCGTCCTCCCTCATGCTTTTTCCTCTCCAAAATTAACTGTAAAATGGTGTTGGGTGCCATTCTTACGTGATTCATGCAAAGCGAATCACAAAAGCTATGGATTCGTTTGGTGGATTAAATTTTGTGAAGGTCGTAACAATTCAAGTTTGTTTAGAATGGACACGCTCATCCTTATTATATCTGTGTCTAATAAGGGCATCCAATACGCATTTTTTGCAGGTCAGATGCAGACCCATTCACTTCAATGGGGCCTAATAGATGTGGACAAGGATAGGACTGTTCTATTAGGGGCCGGCTTCTCGGTTCTGCAAAATGCGGAATGCACACGGCCAGCATCCGTGTTTTGCAGATCCACAATTTGCGGACTGCAAAACAGGCAACGGTTGTGTGCATGAACCCTAAGAGTGATCAAATGGTAAGAGCCCATAGATCAGTTAATAGTGGTCTGGTTAGAGCAGACATGCAGAAAAATGATCTCACAGGGTTCCCTAGCATTTTGGAAAACTGCTTAATATGGGTGCTGTTTTCAGGGTTTTCTGTGACAGAGAACTGATTATTTCAGCTCCCTATCAAAATACAAAATGGGCATTTATTAAACAGAAATACACCTAAACTATGCGTATTTCTGGCGCAGATTGCAGCGCAAGCGACCTTTGTGGCCCAATCTGCGACTTCTCCCCGCTCACGCCAGATCTAAAAAAGTGGGCGTGGCGCAGGCGGGGGATGGCCTGGCAAGCCCGGCTCATTTACCATTTTCGACACCTGGTTTAGGAGTAGAAAATGATCTAAATTTAAGACAGTTAGGAAGCTATCTTACATTTAGAAGCGGTGTTGGATCCGCCGAAGTTATGTAAGAGGCCGTCGTCTCTACATAACTTCGGCGGATCCGCCACCAGTGCAGGGCCTTATTGCGTCAGGTCTTACTAAATGACCCCCAAAGTTTTGCTTGTCATTTTGACAGCCTGGTCCTGCTGATGGCACTGCATGCATGAGTGTGCACCAGTGGCATGCCTCTAATAGAGGCGAACTACGCAGCTGCTATGGGGCCTTAGGATAGGTCATCAATATTAGACCGGCGGGGTCAGACACCCGGCACCCCCAACGATCAGCTGTTTGAGGAGACGGCGTGCGCTGTGTGCACGTGCTGTATCCCTTCTCTCTTCCTGCTCTGCTGCTGTAGGTCTATGAGACAGCAGCAGTGAACAGCTCGCGCCGTCTCCTCAAACAGCTGATCGGCGGGGGTGTCGGACTGTGATTTTTGCACATTTTTACAAGATGTTCGCCCCCTCTTTTGATTTTTCACAGGGGCAAATTCTGTCTAAAACCGGCCCTGTCCATAATAACAGCCTGGACATGCTGGGAGTTTTAGTTCTCTCCCCTCCATGTATTGCCCACTAATTTTCACCTGTTTTATACTGCTGGTAGCAGTTCCAGCAAACTGTTCCAGCAGAGAACAACCTGCCAGATGTTATCGGAGTGCCCACAGGCCCCATCGTACTCTGCCGACACAGCTTGTTAGAACTACTGCCGAAAGTGTGAGACAGGCCTAACCTGGTCAAGGTGAGACTTTTAGTTCTCTTATCACTATGATGATGTTCCGTAGCAGCTGAGGTGTATATTAGGCTTTGTTCACATCTGCGCTAGTGATGTTCGCTGTTCGGCTCTGTTATAGGAGCACAACAACGAAAATCACAGTAGTGCAGGATCTGCCGTATCTGGACATGGTCGCCCAATTCAGATTCTTGTTATGGGGCCCAGTGAATTTAATGTACGCCCCTGGTGTGCAGTGTAGCGTCAGACTGAAGTCCGTTGAGCCCACTACAGGAAATTATTCTGAACGCCTACCCTGTATGTATATAGGATCTTAGGGGCCCTGGTTTATTGGGGGCCCATTATTGTCAGAGCTTGTGCCCTACTGAGGCTCCTCTGGCACTGAGGCTCCAGCAGACACAAGGACTGGCTCAGCAACACATTAATATACATGGTGTCATGAAGGAGTTAAACTTTTTTTTTTTTTTTTACAGTACATGAAGCATTTTTCCATGTTTTAGCACAGCATATTTTAAAGTGGCTGTAATTCAATAAAGTAATCCAGGCAATAGTTAAGGTGGAGCCTTTTGGATAGCGTACACTGAAATTTAAGGTAGTCAGTGAAGAATGTCCAGCTAATCAGAAGACCCCACAGTGAGTTCAGGCCCCAGATACAGACTTCACATTGATCTCAGGTCAAGTACTCAGGCCCAAGAGCAGTCTCAGACCCAGACTCAGACTACAGCAATAAGCAGCTGTAATACAAAGGACTCAAAGCACCATCACATGTAGCAATTTGTTAAAACACCAAATTGAACAGGAGCATATTGAGTCCTGATCAAAATATGTCCAAGAATAATGTTCGTCTGATTTGTCCGAGTAGCAAGATCCAGAGAATGGGGGGTAAATGACAGAAGGCTTTGTCTCCATATGTTTTATGGTGGATCTCAGGTATAGACTGTTTATTCATGCCTGGTGATCTGAGAGGGCAGCAAGGAGTACTGAGATGTCAATAGTTCTATCATGTAGCTGGGGCCTAAATTGTTTATGACTTTAAAGATCAGCGTGTTAATTTTAAAAGTTATTCTCCATTTTATGAGCATGCAGTGCTCAGCACGATACTGCTAGAGATGTTCCCTTATAGTACGTGATCGCTGAAGACAGTGATTAGCCACTGTGGTCATAGGACCAACCAGCTTTTGGTCCAACTGGGGACCGGATGTGGTCGGTAACAGCAGCACAGGAGCAGTTAGACTGGAGAGAGGTAAGTGGTTTAATTTTTATTGGGCACAGGTTAAGAGCATCGGTTTGGTCGGCTCCTAGACTGGACAACCCCTTTAATGTTGGGCTTTATTCACAATGATAGTTGTTTTTTCTTATGCTATCCTTGATATCAAATTAATATCTTGCTGTCTGTGATAGTATTCACCTGAAAACAGGCCCAACTCCCGAGAGACAATTTTTGGTACATATATGGATTGAGAGTAGCTGTATTAAGGGACATGTTGCCCTCTTGTGCCAGCAGTAATGTCACGGTGGTGTCATGGTCTGGTATTGTGGACCATGACACTTTTGCCGTGCATGCTTGTTGCTGGTGGCAACATGTTGTTTTTACACATTTTGACACTTCCCCTTTAAGTTGTGTGTCCCTTCCACTCCTGGTGTGCAAGGGGTTAAGGTGTGTTTGCTAGGTGTGGTGGGTGTGACCTCAGGCCATCCTTATATGTACCTCAGGTGAAACCTGAGGTCAGTTTGCTTGTCAGTCTGTGTAGGAGCTCTGCTCCCTGGCTGTATGTTTTAGTGTGTCTGAGCCACCCTTAATTGTTATATTGTTTCCCTTGCTCTGTCTGTGTGTCCCCTCCGGCGTGTTTCTGTTTTCCCTCTCCCACCTGGTGTATGTTGTTATGGTGTGGGCCTTGTTTGGAGGTTATTGTGTTGTGGTGTGTTTCCTCCGAAAGGGGGTTGCTTTCCCGGAGGGGTTTAGGCAAACATCTAGACAGTGCGTTTCCGGTCCATCTCGTAGGCAGCAGATAAGTTCTGGTAACCTAGGTTGTCTGTTGCCTTTTGTTACTTACCTGTCGTTCGGCTGTGAACCCTGTCTAGTTGGTGGCCAGCTGCTGGGCTACTGGAGACACCATGCATCCGTTGTGTAGGATGAATGGGTGGTCTCTGCCCTGTCTTCAGGCTTAGGATGTGACCTGCTCCCTGTTCCTTGCTATCCGGCGTAGCAGCGACTGATATTGTATGGTGGGGGGTTTCCGCCACTCCCCGACATGACATTATAACAAATAAAGGCTCCGCAGTCTTGTCTCCTTCGAAAGAGGGTGCAGCATGTATTGCCTGTCGTTTTCGGCATACATGCGCGTTCTCCGGAGGGAGAGCATCATGGGGTTCACCGTTAATGGCGCGGTTGGTGGTTCTTCCCCCGCCACCTTGCTAACCGTTGTCCACGTTGGTGTGTCCCCTCATTCCGTTCTCAGTAGTTCCTTGCTCTTGGGCTGGTTGCTGGCAGCATTCCTTTGGTGTACTGGCTGTGTGCTGGTTGGGAATGCTTGCTGATTGCTGCCCAGAGTGTGAACTGTGTCTGAGATAGACGCTGTGTTCAGTATCCTTTCTCCTTACAGCTTGTTGGCTGGCTGCCAGAGACCTAGTTGGTGGTCCTGGCATGCTGGCGGCAGTTTTGAGGGATGTGCTGACACAGTATTTGCACCTTTTTTTTATGGGGCAGGGCTTTGAGGGAAGGGAGTGTCACAGCGGTGTCATGGTCTGGTATTGTGAACCCTGACACTTTTGCCGTGCATGCTTGTTGCTGGTGGCAACATGTTGTTTTTACACATTTTGACACTTCCCCTTTAAGTTGTGTGTCCCTTCTACTCCTGGTGTGCACGGGGTTAAGGTGTGTTTGCTAGGTGTGGTGGGTGTGACCTCAGGCCTCCTTATATGTTGGGGTGGTGGAACCTGAGGTCAGTTTGATTTTGCTTGTCAGTCTGTGTAGGAGCTCTGCTCCCTGGCTGTATGTTTTAGTCTGTGTGAGCCACCCTTATTTGTTATATTGTTTCCCTTGCTCTGTCTGTGTGTCCCCTCCGGCGTGTTTCTGTTTTCCCTCTTCCACCTGACGTATGTTGTTATGGTGTGGACCTTGTTTGGAGGTTATTGTGTTGTGGTGTGTTTCCTCTGAAAGGGGGTTGCTTTTACCAGAGGGGTTTAAGCAAACATCTAGACAGTGCGTTTCCGGTCCATCTCGTAGGCGGCAGGTAAGTTCTGGTAACCTAGGTTGTCTGTTGCCTTTTGTTACTTACCTGTCGTTCGGCTGTGAACCCTGTCTAGTTGGTGGCCAGCTGCTGGGCTTCTGGAGACACCATGCATCCGTTGTATAGGATGAATGGGTGGTCTCTGCCCTGTCTTCAGGCTTAGGGCATAGCAGGGATACCTAGGGTTCTAGGTTGGTGAGCATGAGCCCCCTTACCTTCTGAGGCAGCTCATGCATTAGGAGTTTAGGGAGATCTTCAGGGTCGCATTAGGATGTGACCTGCTCCCTGTTCCCTGCTATCCGGCGTAGCAGTGACTGATATTGTACGGTGGGGGGTTTCCCCCACTCCCCGCCGTGACAAGTAATATAGAGACCATTCAAGTTTAAATTTCTCTTAAGCCGTTTCTTAAAGAAAAATATTGTACAGTTTTCAAACCAGCAACTGGATCTGAATTCTTTTGTAATTTTTTTTGGCTCACTGAGTTTGATCCTTCAATTGCCTCCTGAGATGAGATAGGGAGAGAGCTCCAGCAGAATGGACCCTGAGCTCCAGCAGAATGGACACACACCCTGAGCTCCAGCAGAATGGACAATCCTCCTGAGCTGCAGCAGAAAATGCTCTCCCCTTGAGCTCTCAGCTTGATATAAATCTAACAGAGAAATGATTGTGGAGATCTCTGGATCCACGCGAGGTACAGGACTGGTTCTAGCTTTGTTAGAAGAGATTATCATGTACTCTATGATGTCTGATTCTCATTTTTTACATTAATCATGGGTTAACCCCTTTAATTGCAGACATTTTGTTTTCTAAAAAGTGAAGCAGGATAATAACCACTTATGGATGCCATTGCAGCTTCTGCAGGGAGTATCCAGGGCCTTGAGAGCAAATTAGCCATGTGGCCACGTGGAAGTAAATGACCAAGCTGATATTTTTTTCAGGAGACTAAGAAAACTTGGTGACAACCCCTGTTGGAGTTGTAATGGCAGACATATTGGTTGTCAATGTCATCCAACTTTAGTCAAAATTGGTGTAAATAATAAATACAGGTAGATTAGTACTTCTTCTCAAACGCAAACCACTACCAATAATCTGATTGGAACCTATCAGCTATCATTAAACGGGGTGACCGAGAGAAAGTCAGTGACCTGATTGGACTAGGGTACCTTGAGGAAATTAATCTATGGGCCCAACCCCCTTATCATCAATAAAGTCTAATAGATTTTGATTCGAAGAAATATATCCTAGTGGCAATGTATTGTCTCCAAAGGCAGCTCCAAGTGTCTGTATTTTTTGAGCCCACTATAGTATCGGTATTAGAGCCTGGGCCTACCTCACACTGTTGCTCCTCAGAGTCTTGCAGTGAAAGGAAGGTGCACCCTTTCTTCCCTCGAGGTTTATCCTGGTTCTGTGCGTCCTGCCTAAAGGTAGTTGGGGTGCCCGTGATGTTAAGTGCCTGTATGGACAGGGCAAGGCAGGGTGTGTGGAGTGCAATGGCCAGCGTATGGTGTAGGAGCCAGGGAACCAGGCCAGAGATAGAAGAATAAACGTCTCCCTTTACTGTGGTGCAAAATGGGAGTTGTGGTACATCCAACTATAGCAGACACAGTTCAACTGTAGAAAGTTGTATAGTGGGCACTCAGTATCTGCAGCTACACACAGGGTACAACACGTTTATTACATAACATTATATAGCATTCAATAAAAATCACATAAGAATTAATCGTAGTTTTAAAAGTTATTTGCAGTTTTTGTTAAAAGGAATTATAGTTATAAGAATGACAACCTAATAAAATTCATATCCTGTATTATTATTTTTTTTGAATCAAGTCATTTTTATTGAATCAATAAATACAGAGTGTTACAAAAATCAATACGTTGTTTTTTCTTGCTTTATCCACCATGTGGAGTCAGAGCACAACAGTAACCGTACAAATATCAACACACAGTTATCCTCCAGTATCTGTACATAACGTATATCATATCCTGTATTATTAATTCATTAAATCAAATAAAACCATCCAAAAGTTCCTTAAAAAACTCCTTCACACTAGTTATTATTGTGTGATCAATATAATGTGTTTCTTCTGGTCCCGATATTTCAAGCACTTATTGTGCTGTGCCCATGCTGTTCACAAGTTGGAAAGTCACAAATATAGATGATCAGGGTGGTATTGATTATTCAGGGGTTAGTTTAATGCAGTATATAAGTCGTACTTACTGCCTGTAGTCCAGTCTTTTTCAATTTCTGGCTGTAATGGTGTCCCACTACAAGTCAGACCACTCACCCCTCTTCTTCTGTCCAGTAACGTGTATAAGTCTGTGGCCTGTCCTGGTTACGGATACCGCATCTGCTTAGTGGAGTTCTTCCGGTTTCTGTTCAGTGTCCCACGTGTTGATGGTATCTCACGTGATCGGAGCTTGAGGGAGTTCCACGTGATCTGTGTTCTGTTCCGGAGGCGGTACCAACCTCTATATGGACAAATGCTTTCATAGATATTTCATAGAATTTTCGCAATAGTGCCGGTAGTTAAGGTGCTGTACAGTATTTTCTTAATGTGGGGATCTCATCCGCTATCGCTATACGTGTTTCGGGGTTACATACCCCTTCATCAGTAGCTGGTTTATGAGATCCATCTTACTTCCTTATATACTCATATAGGTTCCACCCTTTATTCTAATTGAAGTTCTTTATAAAATCTGGTTCGGAACTTATAAGATTTGGAGTTTGTTTCATTAATCGTATACGGACATATTTGTACAATATATTCTTATAATATATTCATATAATATATTCGTACGATTTTTTTGCTTGATATTCTCATCTCACTATAAAATTACATATTTGATGTCCTCATCCACAATCTATTCGTGAGATTGTAGATATCCCCTACCACATATATGATTACTATCCTATATTCACAAGATTATGGGTATTTTCTGCCATAGTTCTAATTGTGATATTAATATACTTAAAATACATAAAATCACTTGTAAAATAATAAATTAATTTCTAATATTAATATTTCTAATATTCTGTTGCATGGTATATCTTCATTTATCGGCTGTATGCTTTCTGAAGGAGTGAAGGTGAGGGGCACCTCATCAAGAGAAAATCGGATGTCTGTAGTATAACAAAACACCGATATCCCATCAACGAGGGGCACCACACCTATTATAGGAATCCAAATATCTCGAAGTCCGCATTTAGACCTTCAGGTTGCAAGGTGTTGAAATCATATATACGCCTTGCTTCCTGTCGCGACATATTCGAGATATGGTCCCCTCCTCTCCAATGCACATCAATCTTTTCAAATGCCATGAATTTCAACAAAGAAGGATCCTGATTATGATACATTTTAAAATGTTTAGACAGTGAGTGTTTCTCATATCCTGACCTGATTTTCGTCATGTGTTCTCCTATTCTGGTTTTCAATAATCTTTTCGTACGTCCTATATATTGTTTCCTGCAAGGGCATTCAATTAAATATAGGATGTTAGATGTATTGCAGGATAAAAATGTATCGATTTCATATGGAAATGTGCTCGTAGTGGAGGAGGCCTTACTCGTTTTTTTAGGAAATTTCGTATTCTTGCAATTATTGCACTTGTTACATCTATAAAATCCCTTTAAATTAAATATATTATGATTAGTATATATTATGATTAGTATTTTTCTTCCTATTTTTTATTGTTGGTGCTACCTTTAAAGCTAGGTTTGGAGCCTTCGTATATACCATTCGTGGACCATTAATTAGATATGGTCCTATCATTTTATCTTTCACGACATGATGCCAGTGGTTTTTTATGATGGTTTCAATTTTCTTATATTGTGCGCTATAGGGTAGAATAATCCTCATTAGATCGTCTGTTTTCTTATCTATTTCTTTATCTATCCCCAAGCTCTCTTTTTCTTCGAAGAATACTCCTCTATTCATATTATATACTTCTTTCAGGGATTTATCGACCTGTTTGATGGGGTATTTCTTAGTGAGAAATTGTTCTTTCATATCAGCCGCCTCCCTGATGTAGTCTTCTTCCTTTGTGCAATTTCGCCTTAGCCTTCTAAACTGCCCCTTAGGAATGTTCAGCAGCCACCTTGGTAGATGACAGCTAGTATATAGAATATAGCTGTTTCTAGCTACCTCTTTCTGATATGTGTGGCATATTAGTCTTTCATTCTCCACTTTAATAGTCAAGTCTAGAAATTTTATCTGTTTTTTACTCGTACTCAACTTAAATCTTATGTTATTTTCATTCATATTTATTTCATTAAAGAACAGTGATAATTCTTCCTCTGTTCCCTGCCATATAAAAATCACGTCATCTATAAATCTTCGCCAGAGCACCAGGTTCTCCCCCATCTTTGGCGCTATATGTTGATCTTCCCAATGCGCCATAAATAAATTAGCGTAACTGGGGGCGAACCTGGTGCCCATGGCGGTTCCCCTTATCTGGAGATAAAATTCAGAATCATATGAGAAATAATTATGGGTAACGATATGTTCGACTCCTTCCATTATAAAACTTACTTGCTCCGATGCATATTCCCCGTATACTGTTTGTTGTTGCATTAGCGCTCCTAATCCTTGGTCATGCCTTATTATTGTGTACAAGGAAGTAACATCAAGAGTACCAAGGATCCACTTAGGGTTGTATTTTACACTCTCGATGATTTGTACAATTTGAGTAGTATCTCTGGTGTATGAGGGTGTTTTTCTAACTGCTGGTTGTAATAACCTATCTAGGTATTGGGACAGGTTAGAGGTGTACGATCCTATACCTGAGATGATAGGTCTTCCTGGGGGGTCGAGTGGGTCTTTATGTATTTTTGGTATAGTGTAAAAGACGGGCATGCGTTGCGGGGTTCCCATAATGAACTTAGATTCCTGTTCACTAAGGAATCCCTTTTTGTGGCCCTGCTCTACATACGATCCCAAACATTCATTATATTCCTTTATTGGGTCTTTTTTCAATTTCTTATATGTCTCATTATCTTCCAATTGTTTCCTACATTCACTGTCATATTTACATGTATCTAAAATAACTATAGCTCCTCCCTTATCTGCAGGGCGTATAGTTATATTGTCATTCTGTTGTAATAACTTAATTGCCTGAATTTCATGTGGTTTTAAGTTATTATATCTCCTAGAGTCTCTTTTAATTTTCCTTATGTCTGATTCTACATTTTTCTTAAAGGTGATTAAGTCCTGTCCCATTTCATGTCTTGGGTACATTTTACTTTTTAATTTTAGATCCGTGTGTATATATATTCCTTGTTTTTCCTCTCTTGGTAGTATGGGATTCCTTAGGAAATACTTTTTTAGGCAAAGTTTACGTACAAATTTTTCAATACCAATATAAGTGTCAAATTTACTTAGTTGTGTTGTGGGTGTAAATTTTAGACCCTTATTTAATAGTGCATATTGTGCTCGTGATAAAGTGATTGAACTTAAATTAATTACTGAGTTTTCTTCCTCAGTTAGTGTCTCCTGGGGTTCCCCCTTTCTCTTCTTTCCCTTCCCTCTTCGTGTCGTCTTTTTTCAGTATTCTGGCTGTGATAGTGTTTGTGCTGATTCCCTATATATACTTCCTTGTTGGAGTGGGGTGTATATTGGTTCTTCCCTTGATGTGTTCTCTGAGGGTGATATTCCTGATTCATTTTCTGCGTCTCCTCCCTGTGTCTCAAATTGTAATTGTGCCCCATGACTGGTGTTGTGTAGTGTTGGTTCTACGGTGATTGTCGGGAGGATCTCGTTCGTATCCTGTGGTGTGGGGGTGTACGGTCTAAAAAATGGGGGTTACTTAGTGCCTCATATCTATTTGTGGTTTGGATATTGTATTGTGCTGGTCTTTCTTCATTTTGCTCTTTTTCTTTCTCTTTTTCCCTTTGACTTGTAGGTTTATTGGTCTGTGTTCTATCCTCCTTTATATATTGTCTGTCCACTGGTTTATCATTCTTCATTAAATTTTGTATTTTTCTACTGTTTTTTTAGATAATTTCTTGTTCAACTGTCCCTAATTGTTTACATATTCTTTCATGCCAATTTTTAAAATGCTCATTTTTAGGGAATTTGTCCAGGGTTTCTCTTAATGCTTCAATTTTTCCTGAGACTTCCTCCAATATTGACATCCTTCTTTTTACAATTAGTTGTACAAGTGCTACCGATTGTGATTTCAGTAGATCATCCCATTCCTTATCAAAAGTCTCCTTACACAGATCTTGTGCGGGGGTCCTAGATAACCTGAGTCCTCTTGGTATAATTCCCTGTTCAAGGTGGTGATTCAAAGATTTAATTTCCCACCTTTGTTTAAGTTGTTTTATTAATAGGAACTCAAGTTCTCTAAAGATCTCCGTCATAGGTCTGTCCATCGTTTCCTCTGTTATATTAGTATCATCAAATAAATAGTTGTCTAATCTTGATTTTTGACCCTCTATGAAGCTCCAGATATCCATGCTTATCTGGAGGGGGGGGGGGGGGGGAGCACAGCTATTGGGTGAAAACAGTTGCAAGGAAATTGTAGATATAGTAGCTCACCCCTCCTGATAACATGAACAGGTGCTCACACTAAGGTGTGGTTCACCCCAACCACAATAAAGTATATAGAAGAAGGTTGTATAGTGGGCACTCAGTATCTGCAGCTACACACAGGGTACAACACGTTTATTACATAATATTATATAGCATTCAATAAAAATCACATAAGAATTAATCGTAGTTTTAAAAGTTATTTGCAGTTTTTGTTAAAAGGAATTATAGTTATAAGAATGACAACCTAATAAAATTCATATCTTGTATTATTAATTCATTCAATCAAATAAAACCATCCAAAAGTTCCTTAAAAAACTCCTTCACACTAGTTATTATTGTGTGATCAATATAATGTGTTTCTTCTGGTCCCGATATTTCAAGCACTTATTGTGCTGTGTCCATGCTGTTCACAAGTTGAAAAGTCACAAATATAGATGATCAGGGTGGTATTGATTATTCAGGGGTTAGTTTAATGCAGTATATAAGTCGTACTTACTGCCTGTAGTCCAGTCTTTTTCTATTTCTGGCTGTAATGGCGTCCCACTACAAGTCAGACCACTCACCCCTCTTCTTCTGTCCAGTAACGTGTATAAGTCTGTGGCCTGTCCTGGTTACGGATACCGCATCTGCTTAGTGGAGTTCTTCCGGTTTCTGTTCAGCGTCCCACATGTTGATGGTATCTCACGTGATCGGAGCTTGAGGGAGTTCCACGTGATCTGTGTTCTTGTTACGGAACCATGAACCAAACGTACAACAAGGGATAAGTGAAAATAAGAAGGCTTTATTGAAAATAAAGCTGTAAAGCAAAAGTCCAAACGGATGGCAAAACCGAAGCAGAGTCTTGCGAAGCCAGAGGTCAGGAACCAGAAGGGTAGTCAGACGAAGCCAGGATCAGGAACCAGCAGGGTAGTCGGACGAAACCAGGATCAGGAACCAGCAGGGTAGTCGGACGAAACCAGGATCAGGAACCAGAAGCAGCAGCAGTCTAGAAGCATGTGAACACAGGAGGACCAAGCAAGGAACTGAAGCCACAGACCTCCTATATATATGAGCTAGGCATCCAGCTCCTCCCAGTGGGAAGGAGGAGCCGCAGGGTGGGAGGCTACAAGAAACCCAGAAACCAAGATGGCAGCCAGCACATGTCAAACGAAGGAGAACAGCAAGAAGGTAAGACCATGACAGTACCTCCCCCTCAAGGGCCCCTCCTCCGCAGAGTAAAGAACGGTTTCTGAGGGAAGCGTGCGTGGAAGGCTCGGAGCAAGGCAGGAGCATGGACATCTGCGGAGGGAACCCAGGAACGCTCCTCTGGACCATAACCACGCCAATGGACCAAAAACTGCACCCGACCGCGGACCAGGCGTGAGTCCAGGATATTGCTCACCTCATACTCCTCACGATTACCCACTTGGACCGGACGAGGCCGAGGAACCGAGGAAGTGAAACGATTACACACCAGTGGCTTCAACAGGGAGACATGAAACACGTTGGAGATCCGCATGCCAGGAGGAAGCGCAAGGGCATAGGCTACCGGGTTTACCCTGCGAAGCACTCGGAAGGGACCAACAAAGCGAGGCGCCAGCTTGGGAGTGGGCACTCGAAGGTTGAGGTTGCGGGTGGACAACCATACACGGTCTCCGACCTGGTAGGAAGGAGCAGGCGCTCGTCTGCGATCAGCCTGGAGTCTCTGGCGCTGCGCAGAGACCTCAAGGGACTTCTGGATCAGTACCCAAGAAGCACGTAGGACGGAAAGGTGATCCTCCACAGCCGGAATATCCTGGGGAGAGAATACCTCCGGTAACACGGCAGGTTGGAACCCATAATTGGCCATGAAGGGAGACGTCCCAGAGGAAGAGTTCACCGCCGTGTTCCTGGCAAACTCAGCCCAAGGCAGGAGGTCAACCCAATTGTCTTGGTGATCGGAGACATAGCAACGAAGGAATTGCTCCAAGGCCTGATTGGATCGTTCTGCGGCCCCATTGGACTGAGGGTGGTAGGCCGAGGAGAAGGAGAGATGAATCCCCAACTGGGAGCAAAAGGCGCGCCAGAACCTGGACACAAACTGACTCCCCCGATCCGACACAATCTCCTTGGGCAAACCGTGCAACCGGAAGACCTCCCTGGCAAAAATCGTGGCCAACTCTTGTGCAGAGGGTAACTTCTTGAGAGGAACACAGTGGCACATTTTGGAAAACCGATCCACAATCATGAGAATGACCGTATGGCCTCGGGATGCAGGGAGGTCCACAATGAAATCCATCCCCAGGTGTGACCATGGGCGCTCCCCGGTGGCTATGGGTTGCAGAAGGCCCAACGGAAGGTGCCGAGGGGACTTACTCTGGGCACAAACGGAGCATGCCGCTACATATGCGGCGATGTCGGAACGTAGGGAAGGCCACCAGAACAGACGTGAAACAGCCCAGGACAGCTGATTCTTTCCAGGATGCCCCGCGGTCTTGGAGTTATGGTAGGTTCGCAACAACCGAGTGCGCAACTCCTCAGGCACAAAACATCTGCCGTTGGGTCTCCCAGAGGGAGCACCAGATTGAGCCGCCAAAATCTGCTCACCCAGGGGAGAGGTCAGGCTGGTGCGAATGGCGGCCAAGATCTGATTCGGAGGTATGACCGAAGTCGGAATCGACTCCTCCCTGGACAGCTCGGAGTACTGCCGTGATAAGGCATCCACCCTGATGTTCTTGGAACCGGGTAGGTAGGAGACCACGTAATTAAAACGTGACAAGAACAGAGCCCATCTGGCCTGACGTGGTGTCAATCTCTTGGCCTCAGAAAGGTAGGTCAGATTCTTGTGGTCCGTCAGGATGAGGACCGGAACCACCGAACCCTCGAGCAAGTGCCTCCATTCTTTAAGGGCCTGCACGATGGCCAATAACTCCCTGTCACCAATCTGATAGTTGCACTCCGCGGAAGACAGTTTCCGGGAGTAAAACCCACAAGGAAGCAGAGGACCCTCTGGTGTTCTACGCTGAGACAGAAGGGCGCCTACTCCCGTCTCAGACGCGTCCACCTCGAGGACAAAGGGCAACCCAGGGTTGGGATGCGACAGAATCGGAGCCGACACAAAGGCGGACTTTAGAGCCTCAAAAGCTCGGATGGCCTCGAGCGGCCAGACCTGGGAATTACTGCCCTTCCTGGTCAGATCCGTGAGAGGCTTGGCTAGCATGGAAAAGTCCCTGATGAACTTCCGATAATAATTGGCGAAGCCCAAAAAGCGCTGCAGGGAACGAAGACCACTGGGCTGGGGCCACTGTAAGACAGCCGAAACCTTCTCAGGATCCATGGAGAACCCCTCAGCGGAAATGATGTAACCTAAGAAGGTTACCTGGGATCGGTGAAATTCGCATTTCTCAAGCTTACCGAACAGCTTGTTCTCTCGTAACCGTTGCAACACTCGTCTGACATCCAGAATGTGGGCCTCCATGGATTCAGAATATACCAAGATGTCATCCAAATAGACCACCACACACTGCTGCAACAGGTCACGGAAAACATCGTTGATGAATTCCTGAAAGACTGCGGGCGCATTGCACAACCCAAAGGGCATAACCAAGGATTCATAATGACCGGTCCTGGTGTTAAACACGGTCTTCCACTCATCGCCCGCCTTGATCCTTACCAGGTTATATGCCGCCCTCAGGTCGAGTTTGGTAAAGACCATGGCCCCTTTAAGGCGATCGAACAGCTCGGAAATCAAGGGTATCGGGTAAGCGTTCTTGATCGTGATGCGATTGAGACCCCTGTAATCGATGCAAGGCCTCAACTCACCGCCCTTCTTTTTCACAAAGAAAAATCCAGCCCCTGCCGGGGACGAGGATTTGCGAATGTGTCCGCGTGAAAGCGCCTCCCTCACGTACTCCTCCATGGCCTCATTCTCCGCTACCGACAGTGGATAGACTTTGCCATGAGGAGGAACGGCACCAGATTGTAACTCTATGGCACAATCGTATGGGCGGTGCGGAGGTAGGGCAACCGCGCGCACCTTATCGAATACATCCCGGTACTCCTCGTATTCAGGAGGCAACAGAGAGTCCGAGGAAGTACACAGCAACTTGACAGACCCATGGATGCAACTAGCCCCACACTGCGGTGACCACGAGAGGATCTCGGCCGATCTCCAATCGAAAGTCGGATTATGCTTCCGGAGCCAGGGGTACCCCAAGACCACCGAGTAGTGTGGAGACGAAATAACCTGGAGGCAGACCGACTCTCTGTGAACGGCACCAATGGCTATCCCCACTGGAAGGGTCTCATGAGTCACGTGTGGCGGCAGAAGGGGTCTGCCGTCTATCGCCTCAAGAGCCAGTGGGGAACCTCAAGCCTGCAGAGGAATGGAATTGGCGGCAGCGAACACATTATCAATGAACAAACCACCAGCACCAGAGTCCACCAACGTCTGGGTCGTCACCGAGCCCCCGACCCAGGAGAGGACAACAGTGATCAGTGGTTTGTCAACACGGGAAACCGGGGACGAGGAGACTCCACCCAAAATCTGCCCCCGACAGGATCTCAGGTGCGAGCGTTTCCCGGATGGTTCGGACATGCCAACCGAAAATGCCCACCGAGACCACAGTACATGCATCGGCCCTCGCGTCTCCGGAGTACCCTCTCCCCCTCGGACAGGCGAGCAAACCCCAGCTGCATGGGTTCACCCCCAGACAAGTCATCCCCAGGAGGCGTGGGAGGAGAGGGAGGCACGGGTGGGACAGCAAACGTAGGCGCCAATCTGTTAGAAAACCTCCGCAGGCTCTCCTTAAAGGAAGGTCTCTCCCTGAGTCTGGTGTCAATCAAAATCAGGAAAGAAATAAGAGACTCGAGCTCCACTGGTAGGTCCTTAGCTGCAACCTCATCCTTCAAGGCATCCGAGAGACCATGAGAGAAAGCAGCGACCAGAGCCTCATTATTCCAGCCCACCTCTGCTGCCAGGGTACGAAACTCAATGGCGTATTCAGCTACGGATCGTGAACCCTGTCTGATGGACATAAGGAGCTTCGCAGCAGAGGCAGCACGAGCCGGCACATCGAATACCTTCTGAAGAGAAGCAACAAAACCGGAAAACTCGGCAACCACCGGATTGTTGTTCTCCCATAAAGGGCTGGCCCAGGCCAAGGCCTTGTCCGAGAGCAGCGAGATCAAGAAGCCCACCCTTGATCTCTCAGTGGGAAAGGCATGTGGCAGCAACTCGAAATAAATGCCCACCTGGTTAAGGAAACCTCGGCACTGAGTTGGCTCTCCCCCAAAGCGCTGTGGAAGAGGGGCAGAACCGGTCATACCCCGAAACACCGCAGGTGCAACAACAGGTGTCGGGGTAGACTCTGGCGCAACAACCAGAGCGGCAGTAGGAGCGGGCCCAGGAGCGACAACCGACCCATCGGCAACGGGAGCGAAATGAGCCGTGCGTTCAAGCAGGGTTTGCAACGCCACAGCGAACCGACCCAACAGGTGATCCTGCTGATCAAGTCTGGCAACCAGCGTGGGTAGCGAGGATGGCCCTGTACCGTCAGAATTCATGGCTTGGTCCTAATGTCACGGAACCATGAACCAGACGTACAACAAGGGATAAGTGAAAATAAGAAGGCTTTATTGAAAATAAAGCTGTAAAGCAAAAGTCCAAACGGATGGCGAAACCGAAGCAGAGTCTTGCGAAGCCAGAGGTCAGGAACCAGAAGGGTAGTCAGACGAAGCCAGGATCAGGAACCAGCAGGGTAGTCAGACGAAGCCAGGATCAGGAACCAGCAGGGTAGTCGGACGAAACCAGGATCAGGAACCAGCAGGGTAGTCGGACGAAACCAGGATCAGGAACCAGAAGCAGCAGCAGTCTAGAAGCATGTGAACACAGGAGGACCAAGCAAGGAACTGAAGCCACAGACCTCCTATATATATGAGCTAGGCATCCAGCTCCTCCCAGTGGGAAGGAGGAGCCGCAGGGTGGGAGGCTACAAGAAACCCAGAAACCAAGATGGCCGCCAGCACATGTCAAACGAAGGAGAACAGCAAGAAGGTAAGACCATGACAGTTCTGTTCCGGAGGCGGTACCAACCTCTATACGGACAAATGCTTTCACAGATATTTCATAGAATTTTCGCAATAGTGCCGGTAGTTAAGGTGCTGTACAGTATTTTCTTAATGTGGGGATCTCATCCGCTATCGCTATACGCGTTTCGGGGTTACATACCCCTTCATCAGTAGCTGGTTTATGAGATCCATCTTACTTCCTTATATACTCATATAGGTTCCACCCTTTATTCTAATTGAAGTTCTTTATAAAATCTGGTTCGGAACTTATAAGATTTGGAGTTTGTTTCATTATTCGTATACGGACATATTTGTACAATATATTCTTATAATATATTCATATAATATATTCGTACGATTTTTTTGCTTGATATTCTCATCTCACTATAAAATTACATATTTGATATCCTCATCCACAATCTATTCGCGAGATTGTAGATATTCCCTACCACATATATGATTACTATCCTATATTCACAAGATTATGGGTATTTTCTGCCATAGTTCTAATTATGATATTAATATACTTAAAATACATAAAATCACTTGTAAAATAATAAATTAATTTCTAATATTAAAAAGTTTATTCTGTTGCATGGTATATCTTCATTTATCGGCTGTATAGTATCGGTATTAGAGCCTGGGCCTACCTCACACTGTTGCTCCTCAGAGTCTTGCAGTGAAAGGAAGGTGCACCCTTTCTTCCCTCGAGGTTTATCCTGGTTCTGTGCGTCCTGCCTAAAGGTAGTTGGGGTGCCCGTGATGTTAGCAGACACAGTTCAACTGTACACAGTGCAATTCTCTCCCAGATAGTGATGTATGGATTTAAACAAGGATGGGAGTTATGGCCCTCTTTTCTCTCTCTTGCTAAAATATATCTCAGTAGAACTATGACAGGAAACAGTACCTTGGCAATAATGGCTGAAGTGTTTACTGCGGGATACATGATTTTGAAGGCGTGTCTGGCCAGGACATGTCCAAATGTGAAGGGTATCTTAACGGGATCCCTCACAGCAGCAAAGAAAGACTGTAGTAGCAGGTTACCTTGCTGACTCTTATGGTTGACCATGCATATTCCAAGTTCTCCTTTATCTTTTTTTCCTTCTCTTTCTCTCTTTCAATAGATCTTGCAGAGATCTGTTAGTCTCTGAAGCTTTCAGAGCTTAAGTAGAGGGAGCATAGGTCACTGCTTCCTTCCTCTGTAAACTCCCCCTAGAACAACCTTAAGCTAGGAGTGGAGCCTGGTCACTGCCTAGCTTCCTACAAGGACTGAGATAAGATTATTTACCCTAGCTGTGCATCCATACATAGCTATACTGGTTTCAATATATAACATAACATAGCATTACAATATATGACATAACAGTATATAACAAACCATTTGCAGATACCCCCTGCTCTGGGATACTGCATGTTCTGGATAATATAGACAGGGGTTGTCGGGACAACTCATTTGAAAAACAAAACCGCTCTAAGGATTTACTGGTAGGTGAAAATCTCTAATTAGTTTTTTACAAACCTTTTTGTATTATTTTTTTTACTATATGTTTCTTTCACTATTTTTGTCCTTCACATCAGTAAATAGAATCTTGTGCAAGGTGATATGGTTGAGTTGATTAAGGTCACGGGCTTGCAAAACTGGTTTAAAAGAACATAGTGGCTTTTCAAAACAATAAATCTTGTTGCTTACAGCCTTCTGTATTCCTTGTATAGCATTTGTGATTTCAGCCATTTAATGCTGAGTAACATACTGTGTGTATATATATATATATAGATCCAGAAATATATATATATATTTATATATTTAATTGCACACATAAATTAGTTGAAATAAATGGTGATGAGGAACATCTTCTGACATATTTCAGTATTTTAACATTAACCAAGTACTTAGATCTGTTTAATTGCCTCACTGATACTTTACACTGGCAAAAATATGTGAGCAAATATGTGGTATTGTCTCCATTGACATATAATAGAATAGATATTGGAGATATATTGGAGAGATAAACTGCTTCTGCAAAAATATGAGCCAATTAACTTTAAATTGGGGGCATCCTGTTTTGTGAGTCCATGGCCTATAAGCCAAACACAAGCTTGAGACTATTTGGTGTAGTGCCAAGAAGGCTGGACTTCTGTATAGCGCACCCACATCAGTTGTTTGAGCAGTGGAAAAGCATGGGATCATAGCCACAAATATTAAACCCCAGGAATGAAGCATTAACCCTTCCACTTCCCTCCAACAAGGATCCTAAAATGTATCAAGTTCCTATGCATTTGACTGACCACCAAGGATCCTTACATTTACCCTTTCACTGCCCTAGACCACCAGGTATACTGACAATAACCCATTCACTGCCATAGACCACCAACTATACAAACATTGGCCCACCAGGGATTCTTACATGACACCCTTTCTTACATTACACCAGTAGTTCAGGTCATAGTCCACATTATGCGATTAAAGAATTCATTAACTGTAATAGCAATCATGTTATGTGTTGAGGAAGGGTGGCAGGTATACATAAATATATATGCATGCCTACTGGGCATGCATATATATATGTATATGTTAGCCCCTCAGAGGACGATGTGCGCAGATGTGCCCAGCACCTGCGCCCATCTGCCTCTGGTATTCCCCAGGGGCTCATTCATGCCCCTGTGGGAATTCATATAATGTGATATATGCATGTGCCCCCTTAATAGATATGTATGTATATGTTAGCCCCTCAGAGGGCGATGTGCGCAGATGTGCCCAGCACCTGCGCCCATCTGCCTCTGATATTCCCCAGGGGCTCATTCATGCCCCTGTGGGAATTCATATATGTATATATATATATATATATATATATATATCTATAATGCCCCCTGTATATCATATATATATATATATCCCCATACCATATAAATCCCCCCCCCCTACATGGACACAGATGCATCAATGTAAATGTGCCCCAAGCATTTACATTGATGTAATCTGGGTGAAGGCGCCAGAATGACCGAACAAGGTCCGGTCATTCTGGTGACCTCAAAAGGATTCAAATTCAATAGAATTTGAATCCTTTTGTTCTAATTATCTGCAGCCCTGCTGAAGATAATTAAGCATAATAGAGGGAGAGGAGATACCTCCGCTCACTCTATTATGCGCATTCTGGCATCGCAATTACCATTGCGATGTCCAGAATGCTAAGAGCTACAGACGGGAGATCAAAGGATCTCCCGCCTGTCAGCAAGTGCACGCGGCCCTGCGTTGCGCGTGCAGGGACGCGCGGGCAGGCGCGGTGACGTCATCTCACCGCGCCGGCCCACGTGTCCTGCACTGTGGTGCGCGCTCGCGCGCCGCTGTGTGGGCGGTACGGCAGTGCGGGCGGCCGGACATATAAGTCCGGCAGGCCTGCACTAGTGAAGAGAGAGCCGGCCGCCCACCCACCCTGAAGGAAGGAGACCCCCTTGGACTGACGAGCACCCCTAGACGAACGAGCGACCCCTGGACAACGAGCATTAACCCTAAGTATCGCTATATACCCCCCCCTGCACTATCTATATACCCTCCGGACCCCCCCCTGCACTATCTATATACCCTCTATATACCCTCCGGACCCCCCTGCACTATCTATATACCCTCCGGTCCCCCCTGCACTATATATATATATCCCCGGACCCCCCCTGTACTATCTCACTCCCCTGGTAACCCTCACTATATACCCTCCTGCTATCCCCTGGTATATATCCCCTGGACACTATAACCCTACCCCACATACCCCTGGTAACCCTCTGTATCCCTACCCCTTTACCCCTATTACCCCTGATCCTGGTAACCCTTTACACCCCTTGTTGCCCTGATTCCTGATACTCTAATCCCCTCCCGTGGTATATTTGTGCTTGGTGGTCGGCTTGTAAGACCACCGTCTACCTTCGTCTGCCCCGTAGGGATAGTATACAGTACTAGGTGGGTGGGCTGTTAATATTGAATGTGTGTATCGTATAGTTAGTTTATGGGTGGAATTGGGAACGTGTAGTGTAGTTGAGTACTGTATAATTAGTGCTGTAATGTTAGTGTATTGCGTAGTGTATTGTTAATAAATACTGTTATATTTGTATCTGTGTAACGTGTAATTATTGGCGATAGTTAGTTAGTAAGGTGCATGCAGCTAGCATAGTGATTAGTGTAAAGCATAGCAAAGGTATTGTTATTATTATATAAAGGTATAAATAGGCGGAGTTATCAATAGACGGTTCCTCCTATTTATGAATATTAATTATCGATATTTGCATAAATATTGGTGATTAATATTCCCCCCTTTACATTATGTATGTTATTCGATGCACACAATGTGATCTGCTATACATAGGAAGCACCACAAGGAGGTTACAATAAGAATGACATTGAATGACATTGAGAATCCTAATCAACAAAACATTTCTAATGTGGAAAAACACCTTATCTTATGTCACTTGGGGAATGTTAGTTCCTTCTCAGTATATGGCATAGAAAAAATATGCAGAAGCCATCACAGAGATGATAGATATGAAACGCCTCCTTCACAATTAGGAGGCTTTCTACATTTTTCAGCTATGTGAAGCCTGTTATGACTCATGCAATGCGTGATGTGAATTAGTCACTGGGGGTCACTGTGGATGGCAATAGGGACACTGTGGATGGCAATGGGGGCACTGTGGATGGCAATGGGGGCACTGTGGATGGCAATGGGGGCACTGTGGATGGCACTAGGGGCACTGGATGGCAATAGGGACACTGTGGCTGGCAATGGGGGCACTGTGGATGGCACCCTGGGGGCACTGTGGATGGCAATGCAGACACTGTGGATGGCCATGAGGGCACTGTTGATGGCAATACTACAGTATATGGTGAGAAGTACAGTATATGACTAGGGTCAGAGTATACAGTTTAAAAGGGCACTGTACAGGATTTAAAAAGAGGCATAGGATAGGGGTATAGTATAGGGTATGATAAGGGGGCAAAGTACAGTGTATGACTAGGGGCAGAGTATAGGGTATAAGAGGGCACTGTACAGGGTTTTCTTGTAGTATATATTGAAGGTAGCGGCATCTTTTAGACTGAGCAACGCCCATCTGCCTGGGGCTTCTGAGCAGAGTATAAATGTAGCTGGTTCCTACACTGCCCTGAATATTGTAGTCTTAGGTAAGTCCAAGATAGGCAGTTCTGTTAGTGTTAGGTACCCATCTGCGGAAGCCACCTTGACGCCTGGTAGATGGGCCCGAGACACGTTTGATCAAAAATGTGTGCAAAGAGTTTCTATTTTTTCATTTGTAGTATCGTATAATACCACTTTAACCACCTCCGGACCGCCTAACGCAGGATCGCGTTCCGGAGGTGGCAGCGCTGCGCACAGTCACGCATATACGCGTCATCTCGCGAGACGCGAGACTTCCTGTGAACGCGCGCACACAGGCGCGCGCGCTCACAGGAACGGAAGGTAAGAGAGTTGATCTCCAGCCTGCCAGCGGCGATCGTTCGCTGGCAGGCTGGAGATGTGTTTTTTTTTAACCCCTAACAGGTATATTAGACGCTGTTTTGATAACAGCGTCTAATATACCTGCTACCTGGTCCTCTGGTGGTCCCCTTTGTTTAGATCGACCACCAGAGGACACAGGTAGCTCAGTAAAGTAGCACCAAGCACCACTACACTACACTACACCCCCCCCCCCCCGTCACTTATTAACCCCTTATTAGCCCCTGATCACCCCTAATCACCCCTGATCACCCCTGATCACCCCATATAGACTCCCTGATCACCCCCCTGTCATTGATTACCCCCCTGTCATTGATCAACCCCCTGTAAAGCTCCATTCAGACGTCCGCATGATTTTTACGGATCCACTGATAGATGGATCGGATCCGCAAAACGCATCCGGACGTCTGAATGAAGCCTTACAGGGGCGTAATCAATGACTGTGGTGATCACCCCATATAGACTCCCTGATCACCCCCCTGTCATTGATTACCCCCCTGTCATTGATTACCCCCCTGTAAAGCTCCATTCAGATGTCCGCATGATTTTTACGGATGCACTGATACATGGATCGGATCCGCAAAACGCATCCGGTCGTCTGAATGAAGCCTTACAGGGGCATGATCAATGACTGTGGTGATCACCCCCCTGTCATTGATTACCCCCCTGTAAAGCTCCATTCAGATGTCCGCATGATTTTTACGGATGCACTGATAGATGGATCGGATCCGCAAAACGCATCCGGACGTCTGAATGAAGCCTTACAGGGGCATGATCAATGACTGTGGTGATCACCCCATATAGACTCCCTGATCACCCCCCTGTCATTGATTACCCCCCTGTCATTGATTACCCCCCTGTAAAGCTCCATTCAGATGTCCGCATGATTTTTACGGATGCACTGATAGATGGATCGGATCCGCAAAACGCATCCGGACGTCTGAATGAAGCCTTACAGGGGCATGATCAATGACTGTGGTGATCACCCCATATAGACTCCCTGATCACCCCCTGTAAAGCTCCATTCAGATGTCCGCATGATTTTTACGGATGCACTGATACATGGATCGGATCCGCAAAACGCATCCGGTCGTCTGAATGAAGCCTTACAGGGGCATGATCAATGACTGTGGTGATCACCCCCCTGTCATTGATTACCCCCCTGTAAAGCTCCATTCAGATGTTCGCATGATTTTTACGGATGCACTGATAGATGGATCGGATCCGCAAAACGCATCCGGACGTCTGAATGAAGCCTTACAGGGGCATGATCAATGACTGTGGTGATCACCCCATATAGACTCCCTGATCACCCCCCTGTCATTGATTACCCCCCTGTCATTGATTACCCCCCTGTAAAGCTCCATTCAGATGTCCGCATGATTTTTACGGATGCACTGATAGATGGATCGGATCCGCAAAACGCATCCGGACGTCTGAATGAAGCCTTACAGGGGCATGATCAATGACTGTGGTGATCACCCCATATAGACTCCCTGATCACCCCCCTGTCATTGATTACCCCCCTGTCATTGATTACCCCCCTGTAAAGCTCCATTCAGATGTCCGCATGATTTTTACGGATGCACTGATAGATGGATCGGATCCGCAAAACGCATCCGGACGTCTGAATGAAGCCTTACAGGGGCGTGATCAATGACTGTGGTGATCACCCCATATAGACTCCCTGATTACCCCCCTGTCATTGATTACCCCCCTGTAAAGCTCCATTCAGATGTCCGCATGATTTTTACGGATGCACTGATAGATGGATCGGATCCGCAAAACGCATCCGGACGTCTGAATGAAGCCTTACACGGGCATGATCAATGACTGTGGTTATTACCCCATATAGACTCCCTGATCACCCCCCTGTCATTGATCACCCCCCTGTCATTGATCACCCCCCTGTCATTGATCACCCCCCTGTCATTGATCACCCCCCTGTCATTGATCACCCCTCTGTAAGGCTCCATTCAGACATTTTTTTGGCCCAAGTTAGCAGAATTTTTTTTTTTTTCTTACAAAGTCTCATATTCCACTAACTTGTGTCAAAAAATAAAATCTCACATGAACTCACCATACCCCTCACGGAATCCAAATGCGTAAAAATTTTTAGACATTTATATTCCAGACTTCTTCTCACGCTTTAGGGCCCCTAGAATGCCAGGGCAGTATAAATACCCCACATGTGACCCCATTTCGGAAAGAAGACACCCCCAGGTATTCCGTGAGGGGCATATTGAGTCCATGAAAGATTGAAATTTTTGTCCCAAGTTAGCGGAACGGGAGACTTTGTGAGAAAAAAATTAAAAATATCAATTTCCGCTAACTTGTGCCAAAAAAAAAAAATTTCTATGAACTCGCCATGCCCCTCATTGAATACCTTGGGGTGTCTTCTTTCCAAAATGGGGTCACATGTGGGGTATTTATACTGCCCTGGCATTCTAGGGGCCCCAAAGCGTGAGAAGAAGTCTGGTATCCAAATGTCTAAAAATGCCCTCCTAAAAGGAATTTGGGCACCTTTGCGCATCTAGGCTGCAAAAAAGTGTCACACATCTGGTATCGCCGTACTCAGGAGAAGTTGGGGAATGTGTTTTGGGGTGTCATTTTACATATACCCATGCTGGGTGAGAGAAATATCTTGGTCAAATGCCAACTTTGTATAAAAAAATGGGAAAAGTTGTCTTTTGCCAAGATATTTCTCTCACCCAGCATGGGTATATGTAAAATGACACCCCAGAAACACATTCCCCAACTTCTCCTGAATACGGCGATACCACATGTGTGACACTTTTTTGCAGCCTAGGTGGGCAAAGGGGCCCATATTCCAAAGAGCACCTTTATGATTTCACAGGTCATTTACCTACTTACCACACATTAGGGCCCCTGGAAAATGCCAGGGCAGTATAACTACCCCACAAGTGACCCCATTTTGGAAAGAAGACACCCCAAGGTATTCCGTGAGGGGCATGGCGAGTTCCTAGAATTTTTTATTTTTTGTCACAAGTTAGTGGAAAATGCTTTTTTTTTTTTTTTTTTTTTTTTTTTTTTTCATACAAAGTCTCATATTCCACTAACTTGTGACAAAAAATAAAAACTTCCATGAACTCACTATGCCCATCAGCGAATACCTTGGGGTCTCTTCTTTCCAAAATGGGGTCACTTGTGGGGTAGTTATACTGCCCTGGCATTCTAGGGGCCCAAATGTGTGGTAAGGAGTTTGAAATCAAATTCTGTAAAAAATGACCTGTGAAATCCGAAAGGTGCTCTTTTGAATATGGGCCCCTTTGCCCACCTCGGCTGCAAAAAAGTGTCACACATCTGGTATCTCCGTAATCGGGAGAAGTTGGGGAATGTGTTTTGGGGTGTCATTTTACATATACCCATGCTGGGTGAGAGAAATATCTTGGCAAAAGACAACTTTTCCCATTTTTTTATACAAAGTTGGCATTTGACCAAGATATTTATCTCACCCAGCATGGGTATATGTAAAAAGACACCCCAAAACACATTCCTCAACTTATCCTGAATACAGAGATACCAGATGTGTGACACTTTTTTGCAGCCTAGGTGGGCAAACGGGCCCACATTCCAAAGAGCACCTTTCGGATTTCACAGGTCATTTACCTACTTACCACACATTTGGGCCCCTAGAATGCCAGGGCAGTATAACTACCCCACAAGTGACCCCATTTTGGAAAGAAGAGACCCCAAGGTATTCGCTGATGGGCATAGTGAGTTCATGGAAGTTTTTATTTTTTGTCACAAGTTTGTGGAATATGAGACTTTGTATGAAAAAAAAAAAAAAAAAAAAATCATCATTTTCCACTAACTTGTGACAAAAAATAAAAAATTCTAGGAACTCGCCATGCCCCTCACGGAATACCTTGGGGTGTCTTCTTTCCAAAATGGGGTCACTTGTGGGGTAGTTATACTGCCCTGGTATTCTAGGGGCCCAAATGTGTGGTAAGGAGTTTGAAATCAAATTCAGGAAAAAATGAGGAGTGAAATCCGAAAGGTGCTCTTTGGAATATGGGCCCCTTTGCCCACCTAGGCTGCAAAAAAGTGTCACACATCTGGTATCCCCGTACTCAGGAGAAGTTGAGGAATGTGTTTTGGGGTGTCTTTTTACATATACCCATGCTGGGTGAGATAAATATCTTGGTCAAATGACAACTTTGTATAAAAAAATGGGAAAAGTTGTCTTTTGCCAAGATATTTCTCTCACCCAGCATGGGTATATATAAAATGACACCCCAAAACACATTCCCCACCTTCTCCTGAGTACGGAGATACCAGATGTGTGACACTTTTTTGCAGCCTAGGTGGGCAAAGGGGCCCATATTCCAAAGAGCACCTTTCGGATTTCACAGGTCATTTTTTACAGAATTTGATTTCAAACTCCTTACCACACATTTGGGCCCCTAGAATGCCAGGGCAGTAGAACTACCCCACAAGTGACCCCATTTTGGAAAGAAGAGACCCCAAGGTATTCGCTGATGGGCATAGTGAGTTCATAGAACTTTTTATTTTTTGTCACAAGTTAGTGGAATATGAGACTTTGTAAGAAAAAAAAAAAAAAAAAAAAAAATCATCTTTTTCCGCTAACTTGTGACAAAAAATAAAAAGTTCTATGAACTCACTATGCCCATCAGCGAATACCTTAGGGTGTCTACTTTCAGAAATGGGGTCATTTGTGGGGTGTTTGTACTGTCTGGGCATTATAGAACCTCAGGAAACATGACAGGTGCTCAGAAAGTCAGAGCTGCTTCAAAAAGCGGAAATTCACATTTTTGTACCATAGTTTGTAAACGCTATAACTTTTACCCAAACCATTTTTTTTTTTACCCAAACATTTTTTTTTTATCAAAGACATGTAGAACTATAAATTTAGAGCAAAATTTCTATATGGATGTCGTTTTTTTTGCAAAATTTTACAACTGAAAGTGAAAAATGTCATTTTTTTGCAAAAAAATCGTTAAATTTCGATTAATAACAAAAAAAGTAAAAATGTCAGCAGCAATGAAATACCACCAAATGAAAGCTCTATTAGTGAGAAGAAAAGGAGGTAAAATTCATTTGGGTGGTAAGTTGCATGACCGAGCAATAAACGGTGAAAGTAGTGTAGGTCAGAAGTGTAAAAAGTGGCCTGGTCTTTCAGGGTGTTTAAGCACTGGGGGCTGAGGTGGTTAATTTAGTATGATCCCCATTTCTCAATTCTATTGTTTGCATGTGAAATGTAAGGTAGCTGGCAGGGACGCTCTCCTGGGGCTGCACTGCTGGTGTCCTGTTGGCAGGTAACTGGCCAGCTTCTGTGATGAGATCCCTTCCTGGCTGGTAGGCACACACGCATGTTAAAGCACAGCCAGCATCTCTGCCCTACTGTCTTGTAGCCAGTAGGCGCACTCCATTGCGGGTTGTGCTGCCTGCGTCCTGTTACTAAGTAACTGGTCAGGCTGCTGGAGCGCCGGCCAATCAGGTGTGATGTCGGGACATCACAGGTCATGAGAGTTGCACGTTCCAACGTGATCTACTGGGCACTCTATTTAAACAGGCAACTGCTGGCCACAGTTGCCTATGATTAAGGTGTCTTTTGACCTCCTGGCTTGGTATGTTTCTGATTTCTGATTTGGCTTTAGATTTGACTCCTGGTTTAGAACTTGGCTTGTACGACTCTGTAGTCTTTATTTTGGTTTGGTTCTAGTTCAGTTTGTCTGACCCATATAGTCGGTTATCTGTTTTGTGTATCTGTCAATACGTTTATTATTTTTTCCTTGTATTTTGCCCTGTAGGCCCCTGCCCCTAGTTAGGAAGGGACTGTCTGGGGAACTGCAAATGCACATGAGATAACTGGTATAAAATAACAAATATAATTCATTTATGATAAATGCAAAGTTTGCTGAAAGGTTAGTTACACTTTAGGCACAAGAATATCTATAATTGTATGTGTGTGTGTGTGTGTGTATGTTTCTATACTACAGTGTTTGTTTGCATTAGGTCCTACCATGTGATCCTGAGAGCAAACTGTACAAATACTGGCAAATCTGATCCCATATGGCACCTGTAACAGTCATATCTTTCACCACTCTTATGCTGATGTAGCAACGAGCAATGTAGCAAAACGTTATAAATAATCACATCACATGCCAGCTTACCAAACCAGTTCCCCCAGGTATTCCGATAGCTTACAAAGGAAGTTTCAGATATCAGCTATTCACTCAGGTCAGCAGTTAGTACAATAGCAGTCTCTTACTAATTAAGACACCATATTTCTTATCCATGTGGACAACCATATTTCTTATCCGTGTACCTTCCACACTCATTTCTATGGAGCCATGCACATGTCAATGTTTTTTACAGATCCGCATGGCCGTTCAACAAATTATAGAACATGTCGTATTCTAGTCCATTTTGCAGACAAGAAAAGCCCTTTCTATGTATGAGAGTGAGAAAGAAACAGAATGCACATGGATGGTATCCGTACTTTATGGATCCATTGTTTTCTGACCGAAATACTGACGCGGTCATGTGCATGTGGCCTAAGGGCTTATGCACACAACACTGAAACACATTCACACAAAAAATGGTCAAACGAACCTAATTAAAATCAATAGGGCCATTTAGACAGGAGTGTACCCACCCAACGAGCGTTAAAATGAAAAAATTAAATACTCATCTGATCCACTTGCACATGAGGGAATACTTGCTCTATCTGGAAGCAGAACGACCTGACACTCCCAGCGTTGTGACGTCACATCGGCACTATAATTACTGAGGGCACTACTAGGGTAAATTATAAATACTGAGGGAACCATTACTTAGGCCTCATGCACACGACCGTATTTTTTCACGGTTCGCAAAACAGGGTTCCGTTGGTCCGTGATCCGTGACCGTTTTTTCGTCCGTGGGTCTTCCTTGATTTTTGGAGGATCCTTTTTGGAGGATCGTTTTGGTGTCCGCCTGGCCGTGCGGAGCCAAACGGAGCCGTCCTGAATTACAATGCAAGTCAATGGGGACGGATCCGTTTGACGTTGACACAATATGGTGCAATTTCAAACGGATCCTTCCCCCATTGACTTTCAATGTAAAGTCAGGAGTTAATATACCATAGGATCTGAGTTTTCTCCAATCCGATGGTATATTTTAACTTGAAGCGTCCCCATCACCATGGGAACGTCTCTATGTTAGAATATACCATCGGATTTGAGTTACATCGTGAAACTCAGATCCGACAGTATATTCTAACACAGAGGCGTTCCCATGGTGATGGGGACGCTTCAAGTTAGAATATACTGAGAACTGTGTACATGACTGCCCCCTGCTGCCTGCCAGCACCCGATCTCTTACAGGGAAATGTGATCCGCACAATTAACCCCTCAGGTGCTGCACCTGAAGGGGTTAATTGTGCATATCATAGCCCCCTATAAGAGATCAGGGGCTGCCAGGCAGCAGGGGGCAGACCCCCTCCCTCCCCAGTTTTAATTTCATTGGTGGCCAGTGCAGCACCTGAAGGGGTTAATTGTGCATATCACAGCCCCCTGTAAGAGATCGGGTGCTGGCAGGCAGCAGGGGGCAGTCATGTACACAGTTCTCAGTATATTCTAACTTGAAGCGTCCCCATCACCATGGGAACGCCTCTGTGTTAGAATATACTGTCGGATCTGAGTTTCACGATGTAACTCAAATCCGATGGTATATTCTAACATAGAGGCGTTCCCATGGTGATGGGGACACTTCAAGTTAAAATATACCATCGGATTGGAGAAAACTCAGATCCTATGGTATATTAACTCTTGACTTTACATTGAAAGTCAATGGGGGACGGATCCGTTTGAAATTGCACCATATTGTGTCAAACGTCAAACGGATCCGTCCCCATTGACTTGCATTGTAATTCAGGACGGATCCGTTTGGCTCCGCACGGCCAGGCGGACACCAAAACGTTTTTTTTTTCATGTCCGTGGATCCTCCAAAAATCAAGGAAGACCCACAGACGAAAAAACTGTCACGGATCACGGACCAACGGAACCCCGTTTTGCGGACCGTGAAAAAATACGGTCGTGTGCATGAGCTCTAAAAAAGCTTTCATACAGACGGATCTTCGGATCCGTCTGTATGAAAGTAACCTACGGCCACGGATCGAGGACGCGGATGCCAATCTTGTGTGCATCCCTGTTCTTTCACGGACCCATTGACTTGAATGGGTCCGTGAACCGTTGTCCGTCAAAAAAATAGGACAGGAACGGACAGGAAACACGGATCACGGATGCGGCTGCAAAATGGTGCATTTTCCGATTTTTCCACGGACCCATTGAAAGTCAATGGGTCCGTGAAAAAAAATGGAAAACGGCACAACGGCCACGGATGCACACAACGGTCGTGTGCATGAGGCCTTATACTGGGGGCACAAAGGGGACCATTATTTATACTGACTGGGATCCAACCTTTATACTGGGGGTCACAAAGGGCCATTCTTTATACTGGGGTCACTATGGGGACCATTATTTATACTGGGAGGCATTATAGGGGCCATTGAATGTCCAAGGGGAACTATGGGGGGCCATTATGTACACTGAGGGCACTGCAGGGGTTGGGATTAAAAAAAAAAGACAATGAAATACATCAGTTTTTAATGGCCGTAAAAACCGATGCAAATGACCATTAAAAACAGATGAACGGACAGAAAATGGATGCAAACTGGCCATCACTGCCGTGTGAATGAGTCCTAATACAAAACCACATACCCACTTCCTACTATTTATATTTTTATATCAGCACATACAGTTCCAATGAAAACTTATCACCCCCCTGAATCCATAGTTTGAAAATTGAAATTATTATTACTTTCACCTCATTCTAGCTTTACTTCAGGTCATCATCTTGATGAAAAATACCATATTTTTCACCCTATAAGACACACCTGCCCTTAAGATGCACCTAGGTCTGATGCACCTAGCGTCTGATGCTTCCACAGCAAATGAAAGAACCGCTTTTGCTTTAGTTGTACAGGGACATTGAGGCCATTTACAGACAGCTAAGATAAAATGCTTCGGAAATAAACCACAAAGGCATACAACGATATATAGCGACTCTGCATGCAGCAAATATCCAGCCATAGCCTTCATCCGTTTTTTCTCATGAGCACAAATACAATTCTTAAAGACATGATAATGTTATTTTTTAGCTGCTATGTCTATAAGATGAATCACATAAAGATGGTATTGACTGCACCTGACACTGAGCTGATTGATTTCAATTAGAAGATTGATTGCAGTGATTCTCCAAAGACACTGCCATAGCAGATTAAACCGCTACGTGTCCTGCATTCTTAAAGTCAGAAATATTACAGATCACGTAGCAAGCATTTTATCTAACGTGTCTTTGTTACTCCATTTTCCTAACAGAGCCGATGCACAATTACATTTTTATAGACCTGCATTTTCTCCAGCTGCAGTCAGGGGGAGCGAGAGACTCATCCAACATGATGGTGTTCACAGAACTGTTGGGGAGGGGAGGACTCTTCACTGACAGTCTCACTATATTTGCATCCGGCAAATATGGGCCATATAATGAATCAGAACTTTAGTTTTTTTATCTTGACATTTTTTTTTATTTGGCCTTAGGGTGGGTTCACACTAGCGTCAGGGATTCCGTTATGGCTTTCCGTTATAACAGGGTTATAACGGAACATAACGGAATCCATAGGATGGAATGCAAAACGGAAGCCTTTAAGAGGCATTCCGTTTGCTTTCGGACCTAATAGAAGTCTATGGGAAAACATAACGGATCCGTCTGGGTCCCGTTATGCAAGACGGAAAACAAAGTCCTGTCGACAGGACTTTGTTTTCCGTCTTGCATAATCGGACCCAGACGGATCCGTTATGTTTTCCCATAGACTTCCATTAGGACGGAGCAAAACGGAATGCCTCTTAAAGGCTTCCGTTTTGCATTCCGTCATAATGCAAGTCTATGGGCAGCAAAACGGTTCCGCCCTTCCGTCTTATGGATTCCGTTATGTTCTGTTATAACCCTGTTATAATGGAAAGCCATAACGGAATCCCTAACGCTAGTGTGAACACACCCTTACTTAAATATTAGAGTCAGGATTCCCTGCAGCCAAGACAGTGAATTGAACCTCACCGTGGCGTGTTACTCCTAAAGGCTCTTTTGAACATCATACAGGTTCCTCTCAATAAATTTGAATATCATCCAAAAGTTAATTTATTTGAGTAATTCCATTCCAAAAATGAAACTCATATATTCTATAGATTCATTACACACAGAGTGATCTATTTCATGAGTTTATTTCTTGTAATCTTGATGATTATGGCTTGCAGCTAATAAAAACCCAAAAGTCAGTATCTCAGAAAATTTAAGTATTATATAAGACCAATTAAAAATATATATTTTTAATACAGAAGTGTTGGCCTACTGAAAAATATGTACAGTATATGCCCTCAGTACCTGGCCAGGGCTCCTTTTGCATGAATTACTGCATTGATGCATGGCGGCGATCAGCCAGTAACACTGCTGAGGTGTTATGGAAGCCCAGGGTGCTTTGATAGTGGCCTTCAGCTCATCTGCATTGTTTGGTCTGGTGTCTCTCATCTTCTTCTTGACAATATGGGGTTTAGGTCAGGTGAGTTTGCAGGCCAATCAAGCACAGGTATACCGTGGTCATTAAACCAGGTATTGGTACTTTTGGCAGTGTGGGCATGTGTCGAGTCCTGCTGTAAAATGAAATCATCATCTCCATAAGGGCTCATGCACACGACCGCACGTTCCGCAAAAAAACGGATCCGCAAAAAAAATACGGATTACATCCGTGTGCATTCCGTATTTTGCGGAACGGAGCAGCTGGCCCCTAATAGGACAGTACTATCCTTGTCCGTAATGCGGACAATAATAGGACATGTTCTATGTTTTTGCGGAACGGAAATACGGACATACGGAAACGGAATGCACACAGAGTAACTTCCGTTTTTTGCGGACCAATTAAAATGAATGGTTCCGCATACAGTCCGCAAATAAAACGGAACGGACACGGAAAGAAAATACGTTCGTGTGCATGAGCCCTAAAGCTTATCAGCAGAGGGAAGCTTGAAGTGTTCTAACATTTCCTGGTAGACGGCTGCGCTGACACAGTGGACCGACACCAGCAGATGATATGGGTTCCCAAACCACCACTGCCTGTGGAAATTCCACACTGGACCTCAAGCAACTTTGATTGTGTGCCTCTCCGCTCTTCCTCCTGACTCTAGGACTTTGATTTACAAATAGTAACATAGTAGCATAGTTTATCTTTAAGTAGAGATGAGCGAAAAATTTGCTTCGATCCGAATTTATTCACGGGGAATTACGTTAAAAAACGGCTATTTCCGGGTTGCAGAGAGCCTTTATAGTGGTGTAGAACACTGTGCCTTGCAGTAACACGCATAGGGAGTCTGCTGTGGTAGTGAAATAATACTGTGAGTCAGTATGACACGCAGATGACAGGCGACGCTCTTAGAATCACTGCATACAGTGTGGCACAATGACCGAGTCTGGAGGTGACAGCAGCATGAGGAAGCCACAGAGTGGCACAATGACAGAATCTGGAGGTGGCAGCAGCATGAGTAGGCCACAGAGTGGCATAATGAGCGAGTCTGGAGGTGGCAGCAGCATGAGGAAGCCACAGAATGGCACAATCACAGAGTGTGGAGGTGGCAGCATCATGAGGAAGCCACAGAATGGCAAAATGACAGAGTGTCGATCGACCAAGATACTTCTGGGGGAACCTGCCTGGCATGAACAGGCCTCTAGTAACTACAGACAATGAGAAGACAAAGCGCCAAGATAGCTTTAAGCCCGGAAGAGTCGCGAAGTTCATCAAGATACGTAACTAAAGCATATAAGAGCAGCGCTGACCGCTGAATACAATTTGTTTTTCGACCGAAATACTTCAATAAACATTGCATATAACCGCAGCGCTGACCACTGAATTAATTTTGTTTTTTGACCGACATACTTCAATAAACGCTAAACGCTGAATAAAATTAGTTTTTCCACCGAAATACATCACAAAAGATTTTACCACATATAACTGCAGCGCTGAACGCTGAATAAATTTTGTTTTCGACCGAAATACGTCACTAAAGGTTTGCCACATATACCTGTAACAGTGAACGCTGAATATATTTTGTTTTTCTACCGAAATAAGTCACTAAAGGTTTTAGCACATACAGCGGATATAAAAAGTCTACACATCCCTGTTAAAATGTCAGGTTTCTGTGCTGTAAAAAAATGAGACAAAGATAAATCATTTCTGAACTTTTTCCACCATTAATGTGACCTATAAACTGTACAACTCAATTGAAAAATAAACTGAAATCTTTTAGGTAGAGGGAAGAAAAAATATAAAAATAAAATAATATGGTTGCATAAGTGTGCATACCCTTAAACTAATACTTTGTTGAAGCACCTTTTGATTTTATTACAGCACTCAGACTTTTTGGGTATGAGTCTATCAGCATGGCACATTTTGATTTTTGCCCACTCTTCTCTGCAAAAACACTCAAAATTTGTCAGATTGCGAGGGCATCTCTTGTGCACAGCCCTCTTCAGATCACTCCACAGATTTTCAATCGGATTTAGGTCTGGGCTCTGGCTGGGCCATTCCAAAACTTTAATCTTCTTCTGGTGAAGCCATTCCTTTGTTGATTTGGATGTATCCTTTGGGTCGTTGTCATGCTGAAAGATGACGTTCCTCTTCATGTTCAGCTTTCTAGCAGAAGCCTGAAGGTTTTGTGCTAATATTGACTGGTATTTGGAACTGTTCATAATTCCCTCTATCTTAACTAAGGCCCCAGTTCCAGCTGAAGAAAAACAGCCCCAAAGCATGATGCTGCCACCACCATGCTTCACTGTGGTTATGGTGTTCGTTTGGTGATGTGCAGTGTTGTTTTCGCGCCAAACATATCTTTTGGAATTATGGCCAAAAAGTTCAACCTTGGTTTCATCAGACCATAACACCTTTTCCCACATGCTTTTGTGAGACTTCAGATGTGTTTTTGCAAAATGTAGTCTGGCTTGGATGTTTTTCTTTGTAAGAAAAGGCTTTCGTCTTGCCACTATAACCCATAGCCCAGACATATGAAGAATACGGGAGATTGTTGGCACATGTACCACATAGCCAGTACTTGCCAGATATTCCTGCAGCTCCTTTAATGTTGCTGTAGGCCTCTTGGTAGCCTCCCAGACCAGTTTTCTTCTCGTCTTTTCATCAATTTTGGAGGGATGTCCAGCTCTTGGTAATGTCACTGTTGTGCCATATTTTCTCCACTTGATGATGACTGTCTTCACTGTGTTCCATGGTATATCTAATGCCTTGGAAATCCTTTTGTACCCTTCTCCTGACTGATACCTTTTACCAATGAAATCCCTCTGATACTTTGGCAGCTCTCAGTGGACCATGGCTTTTGCTGTGGGATGCGACTAAAAAAATTTCAGGAAAGACCAACTAGAGCAGCTGAATTTATTTTTGGGGTAAGGCCTCTTTCACACTTGCGTTGTTGGGATCCGGCGTGCACTTCCGTTGCCGGAGGTGCCCGCCGGATCCGGAAAAACGCAAGTGTACTGAAAGCATTTGAAGACGGAACCGTCTTCCAAATGCTTTCAGTGTTACTATGGCACCCAGGACGCTATTAAACTCCTGGCTGCCATAGTAGGAGCAGGGAGCGGGGGAGCGGTATACTTACAGTCCGTGCGGCTCCCTGGGCGCTCCAGAATGACGTCAGAGCGCCCCGTGCGCATGGATGACGTGATCCATGCGATCACGTGATCCATGCTCTTGGGGCGCCCTGACGTCACTCTGGAGCGCCCCGGGAGCCGTACGGACGGTAAGTATGCTGCTCCCACGCTCCCCGCTACACTTTACCATGGCTGCCAGGACTTTAGCGTCCCGGCAGCCATGGTAACCATTCAGAAAAAGCTAAATGTCGGCTCCGGCAATGCGCCGAAACGACGTTTAGCTTAAGGCCGGATCCGGATCAATGCCTTTCAATGGGCATTAATTCCGGATCCGGCCTTGCGGCAAGTGTTCCGGATTTTTGGCCGGAGCAAAAAGCGCAGCATGCTGCGGTATTTTCTCCGTCCAAAAAACGTTCCGTTCCGGAACTGAAGACATCCTGATGCATCCTGAACGGATTTCTCTCCATTCAGAATGCATTAGGATAATCCTGATAGGGTTATTGGGGAAGTCCACTCGGGTCCCACATACCCTTTCCCACCCCAAACACTCAACCAGCCCCACCCCCCTTTTTTACCCCAATAAATACACTGAGGCAGGTACTGGAATTAAATGGCCACAGCAGCCTTTTATTAACATAACATAACATTAACAATAAACACATGTCCATCATAAACCCGACAAAGGAGGTCCTGAAAGCCCTAGTTACACTCTAAAACAAGTGCACCAAAAACACCCGGGTAAGTACAACTTGCCTCCAGCCGCACCACACCAGCTCGGAGACCCCCGAGTGTTGTATCCCCTTTTAACCGCCCGATTACCGAAACCTGGGAGTCCAGCCCCACCAATTGAGGCCCTCACATCCACAAGACACCAAGTCATAGCCCAGCTTCCAGGACCTCCTACCGCCACAGACGCGCAACTTGACCCACCTACCTCAAGCTTGCGCGCCCCTCCACACCACCAATGCTCGCTCAATTCCACCCTGCAAACCCAGGGCCCACAAATCCACCCCCACCGCATTAAGGTGAACACCATCCGCTCTCCAATACGCTCCCTCCCCCGACTCCAGATCAAAATGCCTCACCACCACCGACCCATTCCGAGCCACAAACTTACCTACCGCCCTATTCACCTTAATACGAGCCCTATTGATCCGTTCCACCGAACGCGCCTCCCGCCAACACTTCCTTGGGACAATATCCGACCACACTACCACCAGCCCCGGGAACAAGGCCCACAACCCCAGAAAATCAAATTTAATGTCCCTTATCAACTCTCTTACCGGCTTCACCCCCAAATCGTTACCACCTGCGTGCACGACCAAGACATTCGGGGGACGGTCCAGCTGAACAAAACGATGCACTTCCCTCAAAACCCCGCCCCACAACATACCTCTATAGCCCATCCACCGGACGGCCGCAACCTCCCTGCCAATCCCCAACTGCCGCCCGTTAGGCCTCACGTCCGCCCGAATCGCCCCCCAGAACACAAAGGAATGGCCGATAATCCACACCAACGCCGGCGAATGACCTAAAATACAAAAGAAACAATCAACATCAGAAAGCAAGCCCTAACCACCACCTCTCAAACTACCCCAAGCCTCACGTATGACCGGAACCTATCAGATTCCCACCGCCCAATCCTCCAAATCACCTCATCACTCACACCCCTCCGTGCAGCCTCGGTGGCTGCCCCAATCCTGAAAGAGTGACCCGTGTAACACCCTGGGTCCACCCCCAGGTTCCGCAAACACCTCTTCAACACAGCCACAAACTGAAACCGGGACAAAAACGCCCCATTCTCATGCCTGAGCAAAGGGGCCCCCGTCTCCCGTAACCCCGCACCATACTCCCTCAAACAAACCACCGGGCACATAGCACAGCCCGGAACCGCAAACAAACAGACACAACGACCCCGCCCTTCCTGATCCGTCTTTGACGCCCTCAGCCGAATCACCACTCGATCTGGGAACACATCCACATCATCGTCCCGCAAACCTCCCACACAGCGAACACTCCCACTCACCAGCTCCCCCAACCGAAATGCCCCAAAAAATGCCAGCGAATAAGCAGCCTTAAACAAGCGAACCTCACTCCCTGAGCTGCAAACCAGCTCCACCTGCACCCCCAGCTTCAGCAACAAATCAAAGGACACCGGCCGACGCCGGTCCTCCGACCTCCACCCCCTCCGCCAGCCCTTTAACACCTGACGCACCACAAAAGCTTTGGTACAGTCCACCAACCCCCGTACCCGAAACCCAAACGCCAGCCCCGCCATGCACTTATTAATCCTCGCCACTGACCAACCCTCCTCCTTCTTCCATCCCAGGAACAACACTAAAGGAACCTCCCCCGCATCCACATCCATACCCAACATCCCACACCACTCCCTCCAAGCAACCCATGCCGTATCGTACGCCGCCCACGTACCAGCCGACAGGGACGCCCTAAACAGCCTGCTCACCGTACCTCCAATATCTCCCACAACAACCCCGGGCACTCCATCCCGACGACATCCGCGTCCGGCGCCAACTGCCGAAAACGATCCCACTGCGAACGAGAAAGAGCATCCGCAATACCATTAGACACACCTGGCACATGTACTGCCACTGCCCAAACATTCAATGACAAACAACTCAAAACCATATGCTGCAACAACTTCACCACCTGCGGAGATGAAGCCGACAACTGATTAATTGCCTGCACCACCCCCAAGTTGTCACAATGAAAACGCACCTTTTTATTCCTAAACTTGTCCCCCCACAACTCCAATGCCAACACAATGGGAAACAATTCTAACAACGCGACGTTCTTGACCCAACCCCTCTCCACCCACAATGAAGGCCAGCGATCCGCACACCACTGCCCGTTACAATAGACCCCAAAACCAACCCCCCCTGCCGCATCTGAAAAAAGGTCAAAATCCACACTATCCACTGCATCCCCCAAAACCAACGCCCTCCCATTGAACTCCTCCAAAAACCGGGCCCACACCACCAGATCCCCCCTCAACTCCTTCCCCAAACGAATAAAGTGATGCGGAGCAGTCACCCCCGCGGTCGCAGCCGCCAACCGCCTACAAAATATCCGCCCCATGGGCATAATCCGACATGCAAAGTTCAATTTACCTAGCAATGACTGCAAATCACGCAAACGAATCTTCACCAACCGGCTTGCCCCGGCCACTACCGCCCGTAAATCCACCAGCTTGTCCTCCGGCAGCCTACACTCCATAGCCACCGTATCTAACATGATCCCCAAAAAACTAAGCTCCGTAGTGGGCCCCACCGTCTTACCCTCCGCCAAAGGGACCCCAAAAGACGCAAACACTGACTGCAACGTAGCCAGCAACACTGCACAAACCCGAGAATCCGCCGGACCCAAACACAAAAAATCATCCAAATAATGGATGACCGACACGCTCCCTGCCACCTCCTTCACCACCCACTCCAAGAAACAACTAAACGTCTCAAAGTACGCGCAGGACAGGGAGCAACCCATCGGCAAACACCTGTCTACATAAAAACCCCCCTCCCAAAAACACCCCAACAAATGCAGGCTATCTGGATGCACCGGAAGCAGCCGAAACGCCGCTTCGATATCCGTTTTTGCCAGCAAAGTCCCCGGCCCCAACCTCCGAACCCACTCCACAGCCGCATCAAACGAGGTATAGACCACCGAACATAATTCGGGATCAATGCCCTCATTGACCGACGCCCCCTTTGGGTATGACAGGTGATGAATCAACCGAAACTTGTTCGGTTCTTTCTTCGGAACCACCCCCAAAGGTGAAACCCTAAAATTAGGCAAAGGCGGCACCAAAAATGGGCCATCCATCCTCCCCAATCCCACCTCCTTTGCCAATTTTTCCGCCACCACCCCCGGATGATCCCCCGCCGAGCGCAAATTTCGCCCCACGAACGGAGCCGGCCCCGGATCCGACGGGATCCTAAAACCCCAACTAAAACCTTCCCACAACAACTGCGCTGCAGCCCTATCCGGGTACCTATCTAGAAACGGCAACATCTCTGCCACCCGCACCGGCGTCCTGCCCTTTTCCACCATTCCCCCCCTGCTGCCGTCCCCCCTTAAAACACTGTGCCGCTCCATGTCCCCCCCCACAGTTGGTACACTCGTGCTTAAATTTGCACTTGGCACCGAATTTGCAGGTTCCCTCATTGAAGAGGAAACACAGCCCCTTTGCCACTGCTGTTGCCGCACCTGATGTTCCCGCCCCGGGACCCCCATCCCCCCGAAAGGACTGCCCCTGCCGCCCCGGCGCCGTTACCCGCATCCATAACCCAATATCCTTATGGTCCCACCTCATAGATGGGCGGACCGCTTTTCTCTGCCGAAATTGCTCATCGTACCGGAGCCATCCTACACCCCCATACACCCGGTACGCTTCCCCGATCGCATCCATGTAGCAAAATAACGCCGAGCAACACTCCGGCGCCCTTTCCCCAATCACGCTGGCCAGTATCGCAAAAGCCTGCAACCAATTTGAGAACGTGCGCGGGATCAAGCGATACCGCCGCTTCTCCTCCTCCTCCTTCTTCCCCTCCTCACGACGCGCCCTATCCAGATTAAACCGTTCCAGCGGCAACACAGAGAAAATCTCTATATACTCCCCCTTCCAAACCTTTTCCTTCACCTCTTGCTTCAAATGCGCCCCCAAGGGACCCTCAAAACAAACATAAACTTCCCCCTGCACCGCATCATCTACCTTGCGCCTCTCCTCCTCCCCACCGGCCTGCGTCTGCACCGAAACTGCCTCACTCACCCGGCCCGCCGCCACCGGAATCCCCCCGCCAACCCCGCCCGGCCCCTGAGAAGCCACCTGCCCCCCCCCACGCCGGCAACGGAGACACACCTGCCGCCCCTGACCCCCCCAAGGCGGCCACCCATCCCGCCAAACTCCCTAACAGCTGGCTAATGCCCCCAATTAACTCTCCCTGACCTCCCCCAACACCCACACCTTGAACCCCTACCACAGTCTGCAAAACATTCCCCATGGTCCTACCTGGCTGCCCGGGCGCTGTGAACCCCGCAGCCGTGGGTCCGGAATCCTGATGATCCATCCTCTGCGCAGAGACGTCGTCACATGGCACCTCCCTGGAACAGGAACCCCGCACCCCAGCCTCCAAGCTGCTGGGTGCGCCGTAAGATGGATAATCTGAGGCAAACAGCTCCTCAGCACGACCGCTCTCCATAGGGCCCGCGACATCACCCTCCAAGTCCAAAGGCCTGGGCCTGCTGTGGCCGGACACCACACGCCCAGCCTCGCTTCTGCCACTGGCGCCGCTCCCTCGTCGCGCGGGCCTCCCCACCCCCCTGGAGGGGGGGGACCCCGCAGGCCCTGGTCCGGATCCCACGTTGCTAGCAGGAGAAGGCAGGGGGAGGGAACCCCTGCCCTGCACAGGACTCCGCCGTACTGCAGGATTCCTCCCGCGCCCAGAGGATGATGCTGAGGGTCTCCTACCTCCTCCCCGGCGCGGAGGGTCCCTAGGGGGGCTCCCAATTCGGCGCCGAGTCCGTGGGGTCTCGCTCGGGCTAAGGTGCGCCGGCGGCCGTACCCGCCGCGGCCGTCTGCCCTCCGGCGGCGCGCTGGCTGTGCCCGCCGCCTCCCCACTCAGCAGGCTAGATACCTGCGCCTCCAGCCACTCTGGGCCCCGCTCCTCCGCTACCGCCCTCAGCCTTTCTAGCATGGCCTCCATCCCGAGCACCGCAGACACCTTGCTCACAGCTTGCTTCCAAATCAAGATGGCGCCGGATAGCCCTTGGCGCCACCCATATAAACCCTTAGCTCCACCCCTCCACCTCGGCCGCTACTTCCCACCATTTTAACCCCTACCTCACCTCGCCCGTCCACACTCCATTACCCCACGTCCCCTCGTTCCCCAAAACCCATCATGGCAGCCTCCCCTAAAGGCTGTCGCCCCCCAGTACAGCTGCACTTGATCAGGATTCTTCCGGCATAGAGCCCCGACGACGGAACTCTATGCCTGAAGACAAGAACGCAAGTGTGAAAGAGCCCTTAATCAGAGGCACTTTAAATGATGGCAGGTGTATGCTGACTTCTATTTAACATGATTTTTAATGTGATTGCTTAATTCTGAACACAGCTACATCCCCAGTTATAAGAGGGTGTGAACACTTATGCAACCACATTATTTTAGTTTTTTTTTGTTTTCTTCCCTCCACCTAAAAGATTTCAGTTTGTTTTTCAATTGAGTGGTACAGTTTATAGGTCACATTAAAGGTGGAAAAAGTTCTGAAATGATTTATCTTTGTCTAATTTTTTTAAAGCCCAGAAACCTGACATTTTAACAGGGGTGTGTAGACTTTATATATCCACTGTATAACTGCAGCGCTAAAGCTGAATAAAATGTGTTTTTCCACCGAAATACGTCAATAAAGATTTTACCACATATAACTGCAGCGCTGAACGCTGAATAAATTTAGTTTTTTGACCGAATTACGTCACTAAAGGTTTTGCCACATACACTCACCTAAAGAATTATTAGGAACACCTGTTCTATTTCTCATTAATGCAATTATCACATGGCAGTTGCTTCAATGCATTTAGGGGGGTGGTCCTGGTCAAGACAATCTTCTGAACTGCAAACTGAATGTCAGAATGGGAAAGAAAGGTGATTTAAGCAATTTTGAGCGTGGCATGGTTGTTGGCGCCAGACGGGCCGGTCTGAGTATTTCACAATCTGCTCAGTTACTGGGATTTTCACGCACAACTATTTCTAGGGTTTACAAAGAATGGTGTGAAAAGGGAAAAACATCCAGTATGCGGCAGTCCTGTGGGCAAAAATGCCTTGTGGATGCTAGAGGTCAGAGGAGAATGGGCCGACTGATTCAAGCTGATAGAAGAGCAACCTTGACTGAAATAACCACTCGTTACAACTGAGGTATGCAGAAAAGAATTTGTGAAGCCACAACACACACAACCTTGAGGCGGATGGGCTACAACAGCAGAAGACCCCATCGGGTACCACTCATCTCCACTACAAATAGGAAAAAGAGGCTACAATTTGCACGAGCTCACCAAAATTGGACTGTTGAAGACTGGAAAAATGTTGCCTGGTCTGATGAGTCTCGATTTCTGTTGAGACATTTAAATGGTAGAGTCCGAATTTGGCGTAAACAGAATGAGAACATGTATCCATCCTCTGATGGCTACTTCCAGCAGGATAATGCACCATGTCACAAAGCTCGAATCATTTCAAATTGGTTTCTTGAACATGACAATGAGTTCACTGTACTAAAACGGCCCCCACAATCACCAGATCTCAACCCAATAAAGCATCTTTGGGATGTGGTGGAACGGGAGCTTCGTGCCCTGGATGTGCATCCCTCAAATCTCCATCAACTGCAAGATGCTATCCTATCAATATGGGCCAGCATTTCTAAAGAATGCTATCAGCACCTTGTTGAATCAATGCCACGTAGAATTAAGGCAGTTCTGAAGGCAAAAGGGGGTCCAACACCGTATTAGTATGGTGTTCCTAATAATTCTTTAGGTGAGTGTATACCTGCAACTTCGTGAAAACTCATATCCGACAGTATATTCTAACACAGAGGCGTTCCCATAGTGATGTGGACGCTTCTAGTTAGAATATACTACGAACTGTGTACATGACTGCCCCCTGCTGCCTGGCAGCACCCGATCTCTTACAGGGGGCTGTGATCCGCACAATTAACCCCTCAGGTGCTGCACCTGAGCGGTTAATTGTGCATATCATAGCCCCCTATAAGAGATCAGGGGCTGCCAGGCAGCAGGGGGCAGACCCCCCTCCCTCCCCAGTTTTAATTTCATTGGTGGCCAGTGCGGCCCCCCCAGGCCCCCCTCCCTCCCTCTATTGTAATATCATTGGTGGCCAGTGTGCGGCCTCCCCCGCCCCCCCCCTCCCTCCCTTTATTGTATTATCATTGGTGGCCAGTGTGCGCCCCCCCCGGCCCCCCCTCCCTCCCTCTATTGTATTATCATTGGTGGCCAGTGTGCGCCCCCACCCCGCCCCCCCTCTATTGTGTTAATATCATTGGTGGCCAGTGTGCGGTTTCCCCTCCCCCCCTGATCATTGGTGGCAGCGGAGTGTTCCGATCGGAGTCCCAGTTTAATTGCTGGGGCTCCGATCGGTAACCATGGCAACCAGGACGCTACTGCAGGCCTGGTTGCCATGGTTACTTAGCAATATTACAATATTAGAAGCATCATACTTACCTGCTGCGCTGTCTGTGACCGGCCGGGAGCTCCTCCTACTGGTAAGTGACAGATCATTAAGCAATGCGCCGCACAGACCTGTCACTTACCAGTAGGAGGAGCTCCCGGCCGGACACAGACAGCGCAGCAGGGAAGTATGATGCTTCTAATATTGTAATATTGCTAAGTAACCATGGCAACCAGGCCTGCAGTAGCGTCCTGGTTGCCATGGTTACCGATCGGAGCCCCAGCGATTAAACTAGGACTCCGATCGGAACTCTCCGCTGCCACCAATGATCGGGGGGAGGGGAGGCCGCACACTGGCCACCAATGATATTAACACAATACAGGGGGGGCCGGGGGGGGCGCACACTGGCCACCAATGATAATACAATAGAGGGAGGGGAGGCCGGGGGAGGCCGCACACTGGCCACCAATGATATTACAATAGAGGGAGGGAAGGAGGGGCCGGGGGGGGGCACACTGGCCACTAATGATAATACAATAGAGGGAGGGGGGGCGGGGGCGCACTGGCCGGGTCTGCCCGCTCCTGCCTGGCAGCCCCTGATCTCTTACAGGGGGCTAAGATACGCACAATTAACCCCTCAGGTGTGGCACCTGAGGGGTTAATTGTGCGGATCACAACCCCCTGTAAGAGATCGGGTGCTGCCAGGCAGCAGGGGGCAGTCATGTATCCAGTTCGTAGTATATTCTAACTAGAAGCGTCCCCATCACCATGGGAATGCCTCTGTGTTAGAATATACTGTTGGATATGAGTTTCACGATGTAACTCAAATCCGATGGTATATTCTAACATAGAGGCGTTCCCATGGTGATGGGGACGCTTCAAGTTAAAATATACCATCGGATTGGAGAAAAATCTAATCCTATGGTATATTAACTCCTTAAAAATCAAGGAAGACCCACGGACGAAAAAACGGTCACAGATCACGGAAAAACGGAACCCGTTTTTGCGGACCGAAAAAAAAACGGTCGTGTGCAGGAGGCCTAATGCTGATTATCCCCCCATTCCAGTTATTACTTTAGTTGCCCTCCTCTGTACCCTCTCCAGCTCTGCTATGTCTGCCTTGTTCACAGGAGCCCAGAACTGTACACAGTACTCCATGTGTGGTCTGACTAGTGATTTGTAAAGTGGCAGGACTATGTTCTCATCACCGGCATCTATGCCCCTTTTGATGCAATCCATTATCTTATTGGCCTTGGCGGCAGCTGACTGACACTGGTTTCTACAGCTTAGTTTGCTATTCACTAAAATTCCTAGGTCCTTTTCCATGTCAGTGCTACCCAGTGTTTTACCATTTAGTATGTACTGGTGACTTGCATTATTCCTTGCCATGTGCATAACTTTATATTTGTGGTCACTATTTCCCAGGTGTCCACCAACCTGCACATCTGTTGTTCTGGCAGGTCTATTGGTTAATACTAAGTCCAGTATGGCCGTCCCTCTAGTCTGGTCCTGAACCAGTTGAAAAAGGTATGTCTTTGGTTATTGCCAAGAACCTGTTTCCATTATGAGATATACAGGTTTCAGTTTCCCAGTCTATATCTGGGTAGTTGAAGTCCCCCATAATAACCACCTCATTATGATTTGCCGCCTCGATTATCTCATTTAGTAGTAGATTTTCTGTGGACTGTGGTATATTAGGTGGTTTATAAGAAACTCCTATTAGTATTTTATTATTGTTTTTGCCTCCATGTATCTCTACCCACAGTGACTCCACATGTTCATGTCCCTCACTTATATCTTCTCAGACTGTAAGCTTTAGACAGGACTTTACATAAAGGCAGACCCCTCCCCCTCTCCGGTTTTGACGATCCTTTCTAAACAGACTGTAACCCTGTACATTAACTGCCCAGTCATAACTATCATCCAGACATGTCTCAGTTATTCCCACTATGTCATAGTCCTCCTTACACATCACTAATTCCAGTTCACCAGTTTAAAATGAAATGAAATGCAAAGTTTACTTTAATCTGATAACAGGACTTTGGACCACCTAGCAACGGTCCAGTCCCTTTTCTCCTAAGCCCAGGTAAGACGCGCTTCTGACGTTGTCTCTGGGTAATGTTTGGCATGATACAAGGAATGTGACAGTTGTAGCCCATGTCCAAGATACGTCTGGGTGTGGTGGCTCTTGAAGCACTGACTCCAGGCGCAGTCCACACCTTGTGAATCTCCCACAAATTCTTGAATGGAATATATATATATATATATATATATATATATATTTTATTATTATTATTATTTATTTATTTATTTTTACAATTTTCTGTATCAGTATTTCAGTATTAGTATCCTAAATATCTGGATAGGAGTAGTAGTGCTCTTATTCTCTCTATATATATACACTACTACTCATATCCAGATATTTAGGACACTAGTGCTATCTCCTATATACAGAATAAGCAGATGTTGACACAGATATAAACAGATATATAGAAAAATCGGGCGGCACTCACCAAAAATGTGAAGTAGTATTTCTTTATTCCACGGATAAAAGTATGACATTGAGCGGACCAAACACTGCAGGCAAACACTTGTGGCGACGGACGTTTTGCGCCGCAGCACTTCCTCAGGCCACTAACGAGATGCTTCACCTCTTATGCGCCGGGTCAACTAGGCGGGACTAACGAATATCCGCCGTAGGTGAGTCGGATATCTATAATCCATACAAATTACAAAACAAGCAATATAAGAAATAAATCAAAAACAAAAGCATAACAATTACAATGTTTACAAGAACACACTCATATCGTTTTTATCATTCAGGCCTAAAGGGCCCATTGCTCCTGAGCGTATAATCCAGCTAGCTTCTTTCCTTAATAATAAACAGTGTCTATCACCTCCTTGTGGGGGATTTTGGACAACTTCAATACCTGCAAAGCTCAATGCCTTGCTATGTCTATTATAAATTAACCTTACATGTTCTATGAGTCTAGGGCACCCCTTTCCTGTCTCTATGGAATTGACATGTTCCCTAAACCTGTCACACAAGCATCTAATAGTTTTACCTATGTAAAAGCGGCCGCAATGACATTGTATGAGATAGACTACAAACTTAATTTTACATGTGATTAGAGAATTTGGAGTCCAATTCCCCAACCACATGCTCATTTTTTCTCAGTGAAACGTCTCCTCACTAGCCTGTCTCTCAGAGTATAGCTTCTTCTAAAAGCGATCAATGGTTTGGTGCCCTTGATCCCCCTAAGATTACCATCTGCCTCCAGTATACTCCAGTTATCTCTTATCACACATTTAATCCTCTCTGCCATCGGGCTATATTTAAAGTAGAATACAAGGCATTTCTGATTAACCTCCTTATTATAAACCTTAGTGTTTTCTGATGCTGAAGTATACTGATACATGGAGAAGGCTTTATTCCTTGCCTCCGCTATCAAATCCAAAGGATAACCTCTAGCCAAAAGTCGTTTTTTCAACTCCGCTGACTGTCTCAGGAAACTTTCATCTGTGCCATTGATGCTTCTCAGCCTAATAAATTGGCCATATGACACAGACCTTTTAACACTGTGGGGATGGGAACTGGAGTAGGGGAGAAGCGAGTTGGTGGCGGTGGGCTCACGATAGCCCCCCGTCACCAACCCGCCCCCCCTCTCCATCACCAATACATCTAGAAACTCCAACATGGGGCCTCCAAACTGATGAGTGAATCTCATATTCATCTTGTTACCTGTATTCAGATAGTCTACAAAGTCTGTGAACTGATGTTCAGAACCGGACCAAATAATAAACACATCGTCCACAAATCTGAGGTACAGTCGAATACAGGAAACAAAAGGATTATCGACAGAGTAAATTAACTTGTCCTCAAACCTAGCCAAAAACATATTTGCATAAGTACATGCGACTGGTGTACCCATGGCTGTACCAAACTGTAGCCTGTATTACCTGTTCCCAAATCTGAAGGCATTATTTTTCAGGACCAAGTCCAGGGCTTCCTTTATAAAGTCCCTAAATACTTCACTTTTTTCAGTGCACAAAAGCACCTCGTTTATTGCCTCAATGCCTTCATCTTGGGGAATCCTGGTGTAAAGGCTTTCTACATCCAGTGATACCAGATGGAATCTCTCCTGCCACTGGAAGGATCACAGCGCCAGGAGTAGATCCCCCGTATTCTTGAGATAAGAAGGTATATATTTTAGGACAGGCCTGAGAAGCCAGTCAACATATTTGTATAGTGGTTCAGTCACTGACCCAACCCCCGAGACAATAGGTCTCCCAGGGGGGTGGGTCAGTGACTTGTGGATCTTCGGTAAGAAATTCCACAAGGGCCTGGAAGGAAACAATGGCAACAACTTTTCTGCTTTGCTTTTGGATAACATATTAAACTCTACGTATTTATGCAGCAAGCTTCTCAACCGAGACTGAATTTTAACAGTAGGATGACTTATCCTCCGAATCTCCTCCTTTCTTCACAGTTAGATTGCCGTAATCTCACGATCCGCGAGCTCGCGCATGCGCAGTTCCTTCCCTGAGGCTGATGCCAGCACAGGGAAGGAACACTATACCGGCACTGAGCATGCGCGAGCTCGCGCATCGCGATATTACGGCAATCTAACTGTGAAGAAAGGAGGAGATTCGGAGGACGCAGGCGGTGCTGGACAAAGAAGGACACTTATGGTTTATTGTGTGAAAGTCCATTTTTACTATATATTTATACACTATAAGAGTTTTCCTAGTGCACAATCAAGCAAAAATTATCTGAATATAGAAATTTTTTAAATCCAAATTGCAGCAAATAATGAAATAATATAGAAGGTGGGGTCAAATATACAGATAGGATCCAGACAAACACTTTCTGGAATAATATTGTAAATGTAACAATGCAGATCTATACCTCAGATCAAAAAGAGGGACATGTAAGGAGAGGGACAGAGGGACTTTGGTCCATAATAGGGACTATCCCTCCAAAAGAAGGACACTTGGGAGGTCTACCTTCATACTGAGGTACGGCATGTACACCTATGCCTAGGGGTCATTGTTAGTGTTGAGCGAACTTCTGTTTTAAGTTCGGCGTCTAAAGTTCGGCTTCCGGTTAGCGGAGAATCCCGATATGGATTCCGAATTCCGTTGTGGTCCGTGGTAGCGGAATCAATAATCGGCCATTATTGATTCCGCTACCACGGACCACAACGGAATTCGGAATCCATATCGGGATTCTTCGCTAACCGGAAGCCGAACTTTAGACGCCGAACTTAAAACAGAAGTTCGCTCAACACTAGTCATTGTACATCGCAGTTTTGTTGTAGTTTTTACAATGAATTGCACCAAAAAACGTTGTAAAACCCCAATGTACAATAATCCCCAAATACACCGTCACAAAGATGTCTGCAGGTCTGTGCAGGAATGCAGGGCTGGAGGCTAAATTGACACCCCCTGCTGTCGTAGCACAGTGCCGCCTGAGGCCACCGCCTCACATGGCCTAAATAGTGATGCTGATGCCGAAACTGAGTTTAGGGGAGCAGGTAATTATGGAAAGGGGGGAAGGGGATTTAAAAAAAAATGTAAAATTGAATCCTGTAAACCCCTTTAAGGGGTTAAGATATTTAATAAAGAAATAATACAAAGCCTTCTCTATGTTTTAGACGAGAAAGACCCCTTTAATTCTATTTTTTCCCATTCAATTTTTGTGTTTTATATGTAAGATTAGTGTCATTATTTTGTTTATATATAATTATAGTTGTTTGGCTAACATAATTGAAATCTGTTCTCATAAAACACACATTTTGAAAGGTGGGGGGGGGGGGGTGCTTGTTGGTGCAAAATTCATCATCTCCTCTGAATTTCTTGTCTGCAGCCACAGCATTATTATTTTCCGCCATGGCCGGTGTGCTGCTGATTTCACACGTTGTCACTGTCCCAGGATCAGCGTCTATGGAGTCACTACACAGACTGCCCACTTTCTGCTGCACTGTACACCGGCTGTAATCTGTCTCTGTCCCCACACTCGCTTTGCCTTCATTTTGGAACTGCATAGCAACAGTGTTAACCTCTGAGCCACCTTGCTTCCCTCGCCTTGATTTTACAGTGGGGCACTCCTCTCCGTAAAACACGAAGCGAGGCATAGAAGTGGTCTGGCTCTCCTTTTCTCTTAATATTTTCAAGAGAATCAGGACCTGCAGACGTCAGTGGTAAATGAGACGCCAGTGTGAAAATCTTTAGTAATGTTAGTCTTGATGCAAATCATAAATGCACATATTTGCTAATGACCAACATCACTGTGCACTCATCATTTGTAAGAAATCCTCCCAATAATTTACTCAAGAGCGGTCATCCAGAATATGAGGCGTAGCCGGCAGCTTCATTTGTCAGCTCAGCAGGAGAATCAGTTCAGATCTGTCACATCTCCGAGCAGAAGCGAGCTCCCACTGGCTCCCTGCTAACCGCAGCCATGTTCACATGGAGTGGTGTGATGACGCAGTCGCTACGTGCTTTATCAATATTCATGTGTCGTCAGTACAGCTCTGCAGTTGCACATTTGGGAGAGAGGACATCACGACTTCTGTACCTTAGAGAGAACGGTTTATGTAGGTAGATGGAGAACAGCGTGTACTCTACGTGCAGTCTAAAATGTTTGGACATTATAGTTTTAAACTGAATTGAATTTGTTTAGTATAACCCTGTATGTGGCCCATCTGGCAGCAGATTGGTACCTATGAAACTGGCTGATCCCATGTTCCTATGTGCCCGCATTATGGGAAAAATGAAGTTTTAATATATGTAGATGATCCTCTAGGAGCAATGGGGGCGAGTTTCATTGGCACAAATCTGCTGACAGATGCACTTAACTCTTACTGTTCCAGATTCATAAAGCATTTTAGCAATAAATAGACAAGACAGACAATTAGACAGACATAGATAGATACTGTAGATAGATAGATGATAGATAGATAGATAGATAGATAGATCTAGATAGGTAAATACTAGATAGATGATAGATAGGTAAATACTAGATAGATAGATAGATAGATAGATAGATAATAGATAGATAGGTAAATACTAGATAGATAGATAGATAGATAGATAGATAGATAGATAGATAGATAGATAGATAGGTAAATACTAGATAGATAGATAGATAGATAGATAGATAGATAATAGATAGATAGGTAAATACATAGATAGATAGATAGATAGATAGGTAAATACTAGATAGATAGATAGATAGATAGGTAAATACATAGATAGATAGATAGATAGATGAATACTAGATAGATAGATAATAGATAGATAGATAGATAGATAATAGATAGATAGGTAAATACATAGATAGATAGATGAATACTAGATAGATAGATAATAGATAGATAGATAGATAGATAGATAGATAGATAGGTAAATACTAGATAGATAGATAGATAGATAGATAGATAGATAAATACTAGATAGATAGATAGATAATAGATAGATAGATAGATAGATAGGTAAATACTAGATAGATAGATAGATAGATAGATAAATACTAGATAGATAGATGATAGATAGATAGATAGATAGATAGATAGATAGATAGATAGATAAATACTAGATAGATAGATGATAGATAGATAGATAGATAGATAGATAGATAGATAGGTAAATACTAGATAGATAGATAGATATTAAATATCATCTTCTCAAATGTATTTACACAGGAAAATCCTGATAGATGATGCGTATATTCACTTGCAAACCCCACCTCAAGGAATTGTCCTAAGTACCATTATAGACAGATGATTATGTATAATATTTAAGAACTCTATAATAGTAAGGTATGTTCCATAGAACCAGTGGCGACTCTAGAAACAATATATGGGGGGGGGGGGGGGGACATAAGATACCGCAGTCAAAAATGAGGGGGGCACTAATAATTTTCACCGCTTAATCATACTACTGAAAAAAACGAGATAAGTATATATAAATAAGATCACAAAATACGAGAGTATTGCGGTATGCAGGTATACCTGATGTTTCCTGATGTTACATCCCCAAGCCGCATTCTTTTCTGCCTCTGCAGGCCCTGCTAGGCTGAAATACACAGGTAGCCAAGGGCAGTGTTGCCCTCTCCCTCCCAGCCAATAGAAGCTGAGGTGGGCGGGGGAAGATTCACTTGGCTGCCGACTGCCGAGGAACCCGTAGTGAAGCGGGTAGGCAGCATGGGCAGTACTTTCAGTTTGGCAAAACTGACAGATCGCCGCTGTACTAGCTGCGGCGGCCAGCGTTTTAAAGGGGAATCAGCGGGCAGTGGCGTAGCGTGGGTTGCCAGCACCCGGGGCAAGCCAAGTATTGCACCCCCTACCTGTGGCCACGCCCCTTTTTCCGATAATGTAGTAGATGTCACTTGCAGTCCTACGTAACACCACAGATAACACAGTGATAACTTTGAGTACAGATACTGTAGTAGATGGGTGTGAGGCCCCAGAATTCAGAACACACACAGTGAGACCCGAAGTCTGGGGCCGGGCTGAGGCAGTGTGGGCCAAATTCTATATCCCCCTCCCCCCGCCCCACCGTGAAACAGATATTTGGATGGACATTGCATACATTGCTACGAAATATACAGGAGAATACAGCAGCACATACCTCTTACATCCAGTGACATCTCCTTTCATGTAGACTTTCCTCAATGTCTTCATTCGGAGATTAGACCGCCATGACACCTTCTTTCAGTCGTGTCTCGTCTCTGCAGTTTCACAGAAATAGTTTTTAGATTCCACACTTTACTATCATCCTCCCCTTCCTGGTGCCTAAACACTGTAATCCTGCTGCTACCTCCAATACTGAGCTACTTCCATTCAAATAGTCCCCCATAATAATATGCTCCCAAACTGTCCTTAATGGTAATAGTGTTCCCTACACCAGGGTTCCTCAACTCCAGTCCTCAGGGACCACCTGCTGATCATGAGCTCAGGATTTCCTTAGTATTGAGCAGATGATACAATTAGCGTCAGTGCATCAGGACTTACCACAGGTATTCATTCTGTGGGATACTCTCAAATCATGATTGGTAGGTGGGCCCTGAGGACTGGAGTTGAGGAACACTGCCTCACAGTACCTCCAATAGTATCCCTATTAATATGTGCCCAATTATAATGCCCCAGCAGTAACAAGACCCCTCTATAAAATACCCCTATAGGAGCATGCAGTAGTAATAAAGTCCCCAGTAGTTATAATACCTCCTATAGTGGTTCAAGTATTTATAAAGACCTGCTGCAGTGCCTCATGTAGTTACAATGACCCTCTGTAGTACCACTAGATAAAAGACCTAACCTCCGCCCGTAGTGCCCATATGTATAATGCCCTCTGTATTATTTTAATATATAATGGCCCCTCTGTATTATTGTAATAATTATGGCCCCCTCTGTACTATTATTGTAATAATGGCCTCCATCCTTTCTATATATGATTGCCTCCTTTGTATAATGTCCCCCACCCCCATAGTACCCCCAGTCCATGGCCCCCATCCTTTCCATATAGGATTGACTCCTTTTATAATAATATATAGTATAGTCCCTGCACCATGCTATACAATATACATTGTGGTCAGGGCGACGGCCCCTGGACGTAGGAACTAGAGCTAACCTCTGGCTGGGAAATGCCGGGAGCCCGTAGCGAGGATAGGCCTAAAAGGGGGCCTATCCTTAAGGAAGAGCTAAGAAAAGGGAAGGGAGGGAGGGGTACCTGGCCGCACGTCCCGTCCCTTGAACTTCGTGGGGTTTATATAGCCAAGGGGCGTGGCCTCTGCCCCTCCCACAACTACAGGCTGCACGGCAGCCTTACCTACTTGTGGTCAGGGCGACGGCCCCTGGACGTAGGAACTAGAGCTAACCTCTGGCTGGGAAATGCCGGGAGCCCGTAGCGAGGATAGGCCTAAAAGGGGCCAAAAAGGAGACCCAACCATACCGTCCAACACTTATTGCACCGTTACAGGGCAAGTGAACATAAAGCATCACGGATCTCTGATTGAGGATTTGGAACATGTCTGGAGAAAACACGACTACCTCCAACGTCCCATGGACCTGATAACCTGAGGAGGCATCTGGTGCCTAGATGCCGCTCCAATACCAAAGGAGTGGAGCAGACCCTGTTTATAGTAAATATATTCATACCGTTACGACACCTGTTTTGGAACGAAAAGACCCTTCACGATGGAGGTGCGGAATATACAGTCTATATCACAGTGACTTCCATCTACCTTACCTCCTTGTCATGTGTACCGCCACATCGTTCTTGGAGATGGTTAAATGCTGATGCAATTGAAAGAGTGTCTGGAACCAGGAACGATTTACTCCTATGTTGACTAACATATGACCATATTACGAGATGGTCTGAATCCTGAGAGCTGCAGATTGAAACAAACAATGGTGAATCTGTTGGAAGTGCCTAGATCAGGCATCCCAAACCGCGACCCCCCCCCCCCCCAGCCGCCGCAACCACAACCCCCACAACGCCCTGCTGCAGGCTGATACCTGCAGGCTGTCCGGGCACCGCGGGAGCTGCAGCCCCGCAACGGCCGGAGGGCCGCAGCCCGAGACCCCCGGCCCAGATGAACCCCAACCATCCACCAAGGGCCCCGATCGGGCACCAACTGTTCCTGGTGGCAAAATACTTACCTCTACATATTCCCCAGGCCACACTTCCTATTAAGGGCCAAAAAGTCAGAACATGGTGCCTGCCGTCTTATCGTAGTAGTAAACTCAGTGAAGTGTAAACCCACCAGGCCTGGGGAACCATCCACAGGAATACATGGCTATTTTGATTAACGAGCTAATGTGCCTGTAATAAGGACAGGACGTACCCCCAATACCTGCAGTTGTGACAGAAAATGCTTAAGGACGTGATAAACTATGTATGCTGCGCCTGTAATCGTGATAGGCCCTGCCGTGTCAGAAGACACGACAGACTTCGTAACTTGCGCCTTATTACTGTACCTCCTACTGGAAGATGGACCGATACCCAGGACTTAGGCCGGACACCAACACCCTCAGCCTGAGCTCGTAGTTGAAGTAAGCATGCCTGGGAGAAGATGATGCCCGCAAAGGCAGGCTTGGGATGACTGCTTATAATGAAAACATTGAAGACCCAACAACCTAGAAAATAAAAGTCAGAGAAAACAATAACATGAGTGAGACTCTAATGGCACAGGTCACACGTGCGAGCCACCACAAGAAAATTGTATTGCGAGCCACAGATGACCAAGCCATGCGAGCGGGTCTGAGGACAGAAAAGACATGAAACTTACTTGTTGTGGGACCACGCAGCCGGCCTCGACTGGCGTTGTTGTGTGTGAATTTTTAAAACGGAGAAGCCATACGTGAGAGACTCTAATGGCGGAGCCATGCGTGAGAGACTCTAATGGCAAAAAACATATGTGTAAAAACTAAAACGGAGAAGCCATGCGTGAGAGACTAATGGCGGAGACATATGTGTAACACTAAAACGAAGAAGCCATGCGTGGGAGACTAATGGCGGAGTCATGCGTGTAAGACTAAATGGAGAAGCCATGCGTGAGACTCTAATGGCGGAGTCATATGTGTAACCCTAAAAGGGAGAAGCCATGCGTGAGAGACTAATGGCGGAGTCATATGTGTAAAAACTAAAACGGAGAAGCCATGCGTGAGAGACTAATGGCGGAGACATATGTGTAACACTAAAACGAAGAAGCCATGCGTGGGAGACTAATGGCGGAGTCATACGTGTAAGACTAAATGGAGAAGCCATGCGTGAGAGACTCTAATGGCGGAGTCCTATGTGTAACCCTAAAAGGGAGAAGCCATGCGTGAGAGACTAATGACGGATTCATATGTGTAACACCAAAAGGGGAGAAGCCGTGCGTGAGAGACTAATGGCGGAGTCATATGTGCAACACTAGAATGGAGAAGCCATGCATGAGAGACTAATGGCAGAGTCATACGTGAAAGACTAAAACGGAGAAGGCATGCGTGAGACTCAAATGGCGGAGTCATATGTGACACTTAAGGGGGTAAGCCATACGTGAGATACTCAAATAGCAAAGCCATGCGTGAGAGACTCTAATGGCGGAGTCATATGTAACACTAAAAGGGAGAAGCCATACGTGAGAGACTCTAATGGCGGAGTCATATGTAACACTAAAAGGGAGAAGCCATACGTGAGAGACTCAAATGGCAAAGCCATGCGTGAGAGACTCTAATGGCGGAGTCATATGTAACACTAAAAGGGGAGAAGCCATACGTGAGAGACTCTAATGGCGGAGTCATATGTGACACTAAAAAGGGAGAAGCCATGCGTGAGAGACTCTAATGGCCAAGCCATGCGTGAGAGACTCTAATGGCGGAGTTATATGTAACACTAAAAAAGGGAGAAGCCATACGTGAGAGACTCTAATGGCAAAGCCATGCGTGAGAGACTCTAATGGCAGAGTCATATGTAACACTAAAAGGGAGAAGCCATGCGTGAGAGACTCTAATGGCTAAGCCATGCGTGAGAGACTCTAATGGCGGAGTCATATGGCGGCTTTATTTATTATTATTATTTTCTTAATTTATTTAAAACCACTATGCAGCACCAGTATGACTTGGGAACTCGCATAACCATGACCCTCTCCGACAATGACCTAGGACGCTAACCAGCCTACAACCATATTGCACCCCTAACGAACAACATGAAGAACGGTCATCGGGCCCCCGAAGCCCTGAGGCCCCCCGAAGCCAAGAGATTGACCTGGATGACCTTACAGTGATGATAAGAAATTAAACGTGAGCCCGACCTAAAGGCAAATGCATAGACATTAGTGATCCGAACCACTTGCATGAATGAAACATTAACCAACCGCGAAATTGAAACAGATGGGAGAAAAACAAGAGCCAGAGGCATTGCAGTTCGCTAAGAAAAGACCCTTGTCGTGACAAACAAATGAACAACTGTGAAACATAGTAGGAACTTACTCCTATCGGCCCACTGTCCGCTAGGGAGCTATTTGGTTAACTGGGGCGGGAGATCAATCTGCGTGAATGCGAACCAGAAGTAAAGGAGATCAGTCTGTGTAACAAACCACCGAGGAAAGAACCTTAAGCCTGAAACGAAGCAGCTATGTTTATCGGAAGAGCAGAATCCGAGCGGTGTGCTGATAGCCCTAGCAAGAATACTGAGTAATCATGATGTAGAAATGAAAGAAATGCAGCTTAATGTGGAAGCAGAGTAGAACACATGATGCAAGAACAAGTGGGTAAATGCAGCTCTGGATGTGAGAGGTGCCTAAAACATGGTATGGGTACAGCTCTGAGTATGAGCATGAGGAGCATGGTATAACGCAGCCGTATGAATGCAATCTGAAAGGGGGCAGAGTATTAATGTAATGCAACCGCGAACGCTGCTCTAGTAGTGAATGGCGTATAGGACAAAATGTAAATGCAGACACATGGATGTAGCTTGAAGGTAACAATCCTAACCACGATCATTTGACCCTGGAGCCCAACTCTCTTCGCCCCAGAGCGCTACAAGTCACGGACCGTGGAAGCAAGTCCGATCCTACCGTGAATGCAAGCACATGATCCGAATGAGAACTGTGCCACCATGAATTCGTGTCTAGGTTCCCAGACGTGTGTCGTATTTATACGACCCGCCAATTCAACTAAATGTGGTGCTTAAGAAGTATACTGAATTATTAACTGTGTCTTGACTGCACAAACATTACCCTATGGGAACTAATAGCAGATCTCTGTGGTATGTAGGTAGGCAGTGGAATACGTTTGGGCGAATGTTCACGTGAATAAGCTAAAATCCCAGACACGATATTATGTCCCATAATGATTTAAAAGAGGTTGTGTTCAGTAATGTAGAGCACCTATAACAATAATACACATCTGTGGAACACTGGGAACAGGGTAAATGGGTGACAGCTCCCATGAAACCAGCCCCGAGCCTAGGAATGTGCCCGTGCTGGTGTACCTGCGCCTCTGCACATGCGACCGCAGACCCCCGGCCGGCGGCGGGGTTACCAATACAGTGCGAGCCTTAGGAACACCAAGTAGGCATGCAAATGTCACACATTTGGCCACAATTGAAGCGAGACTGGGACAGTGAGTGGGGAACAACAGAATGTTCCCCAATGATGATCAGCAACGTGCCTGATGGAAACAGTGGGTTCATAAAAACAAAGTATTTATTGATACAACTTATATATATAAAATACAATTAGATGAATGAAATAAAATATCAAAACACATCTACTGTTAATATATGTGGGGGACTCCAGCTATGTTAGAAAGCTGGTGCTTGATAACTATCATACGTAGCAAGGATATAGACCACAAGATAGTATAGTTCCAGTAGTGTCAATATCACATCTACTGACAGTCTATGTGTGATACTCCAGCCATGCTGGAAAAGCTGGTACTGATAACTATCACTGTGGGCGGGGTTCCTATGTACGGCGCGAGCGTTACCAGGGGCGTAGCCGCAGAGTGTGCCTAGCAACCGGCACCCGCGGCCGCCCCCGGAACACACGCCTGCTCGCGACTTGCCTGCGCCGCCCGGCCTGGACCAGGAGCTTAGCAAAATCTGTACCCCCATGCGTGCATGTATATATCTATATGGACCTGAACCTATGGAGGCTCCTGCAGGCGATAGATGAGATTCAATACAGGACGCCTCTGCTGCAGGAGGGATCCCTCTAGTGGAGCGAGCGTGGCAGGGGCGTGGAAGGGGGCGGAGACGCAGAGCGTGCCTAGCAACCGGCACCCGCGGCCGCCGCCGCACCCCGAACATGTGCCCGACGAGTGCGGCCCTGCGCCGTCCGGCCTGCCCCGTGATCGCGTGCTGAGGACCCGACCTCCACCCCCCTGCAATGGGGTAAGTACATGTGATGCTACGTGTGAGCAGCCGACGCCGATGTCCGGCACCGGACTCCACCGCTTACCTGTGGCCGCATGAATTGATGAACTGCCGACCTGCCACGATACTCACCTAAACCTGGACGCGATGGTGCGGGACGTGCAGGGAACCAGGCATGTAGACGTAACCCGGATGTACCTGGCCGCATGTCCCGTCCCTTGAACTTCGTGGGGTTTATATAGCCAAGGGGCGTGGCCTCTGCCCCTCCCACAAATACAGGCTGCACGGCAGCCTTACCTACTTATAATCCCTGCACCATGCCATACAATATACATTATAATCCCTGCACCATGCTATACAATATACATTATAATCCCTCCACCATGCCATACAATACACTGTGTGCAGAATTATTAGGCAAATGAGTATTTTGACCACATCATCCTCTTTATGCATGTTGTCTTACTCCAAGCTGTATAGGCTCGAAAGCCTACTACCAATTAAGCATATTAGGTGATGTGCATCTCTGTAATGAGAAGGGGTGTGGTCTAATGACATCAACACCCTATATCAGTTGCGCATAATTATTAGGCAACTTCCTTTCCTTTGGCAAAATGGGTCAAAAGAAGGACTTGACAGGCTCAGAAAAGTCCAAAATAGTGAGATATCTTGCAGAGGGATGCAGCACTCTTAAAATTGCAAAGCTTCTGAAGCGTGATCATCGAACAATCAAGCGTTTCATTCAAAATAGTCAACAGGGTCGCAAGAAGCGTGTTGAAAAACCAAGGCGCAAAATACCTGCCCATGAACTGAGAAAAGTCAAGCGTGCAGCTGCCAAGATGCCACTTGCCACCAGTTTGGCCATATTTCAGAGCTGCAACATCACTGGAGTGCCCAAAAGCACAAGGTGTGCAATACTCAGAGACATGGCCAAGGTAAGAAAGGCTGAAAGACGACCACCACTGAATAAGAGACACAAGCTGAAACGTCAAGACTGGGCCAAGAAATATCTCAAGACTGATTTTTCTAAGGTTTTATGGACTGATGAAATGAGAGTGAGTCTTGATGGGCCAGATGGATGGGCCCGTGGCTGGATTGGTAAAGGGCAGAGAGCTCCAGTCCGACTCAGACGCCAGCAAGGTGGAGGTGGAGTACTGGTTTGGGCTGGTATCATCAAAGATGAGCTTGTGGGGCCTTTTCGGGTTGAGGATAAAGTCAAGCTCAACTCCCAGTCCCACTGCCAGTTTCTGGAAGACACCTTCTTCAAGCAGTGGTACAGGAAGAAGTCTGCATCCTTCAAGAAAAACATGATTTTCATGCAGGACAATGCTCCATCACACGCGTCCAAGTACTCCACAGCGTGGCTGGCAAGAAAGGGTATAAAAGAAGAAAATCTAATGACATGTCCTCCTTGTTCACCTGATCTGAACCCCATTGAGAACCTGTGGTCCATCATTAAATGTGAGATTTACAAGGAGGGAAAACAGTACACCTCTCTGAACAGTGTCTGGGAGGCTGTGGTTGCTGCTGCACGCAATGTTGATGGTGAACAGATCAAAACACTGACAGAATCCATGGATGGCAGGCTTTTGAGTGTCCTTGCAAAGAAAGGTGGCTATATTGGTCACTGATTTGTTTTTGTTTTGTTTCAGAAATGTATATTTGTGAATGTTGAGATGTTATATTGGTTTCACTGGTAAAAATAAATAATTGAAATGGGTATATATTTGTTTTTTGTTAAGTTGCCTAATAATTATGCACAGTAATAGTCACCTGCACACACAGATATCCCCCTAAAATAGCTAAAACTAAAAACAAACTAAAAACTACTTCCAAAAATATTCAGTTTTGATATTAATGAGTTTTTTGGGTTCATTGAGAACATGGTTGTTGTTCAATAATAAAATTAATCCTCAAAAATACAACTTGCCTAATAATTCTGCACTCCCTGTATACATTATAATCCCTGCACAATGCTATACAATGTACATTATATTTCATATACCGTGCTGTAAAAAATACAGTATAACACCTACACTGTGAGGTTATGCTATATATTGTACGGCACGGTATAATGTATATTGTACGGCATGGTGTATGGAATATAATGTATACTGTACAGCATGGTGTAGGTGTTATACTGTATATTGTACGGCATGATGTATGAAATATAATGTATATTGTATAGCATGGTACAGGGATTATAATGTATACTGTACAGCATGGTGCAGGGATTATACTGTATATTGTACGGCATGGTGTATGAAATATAATGTATATTGTATAGCATGGTGTATGAAATATAATGAATATTGTACAGAAAATGCATGGAGTTTACACCATGCCAGACAATATAACCCCAGCGCCATGCTGTACAATATACAGCATAACCTCTACACAGTGTAAAAGTTTACTGTATATCGTGTACAGTAAAGTGGCTACACCTGCCTGGAGATCAATGGTGTGGTGCTCTCTCCGTGCGACTCGCCCCGATGCCGCAAACTAGAAGTGGGTATGAGAAATAGATCAAGGTGGAGGGCACTCGATTATCTGGGGTTGAATATTTGTAGTATGTAGAGTGAAGTCAATACAGATGTAGAATAAATACAAATGTGACGGCAATAGGATTTATAAATAGGTAATTTATTATAAATAGGTAATTTATTATAGTCTTTCAAAATATATATATATGTGTAGGAATGGATGTAAAAGGTGGGTGCGTAGAAGAGTGGAAAGTATAAAAATGAAAAAAATATATTTTAAAAATCAAAAATATAAAAAATATAAAAATAAAAAAAAAGGGAAAATAAAAATTTTGAAAAAATGTGTGTCCAAGGTTCCAAATGTCTGTGGAAGGTTTCCAAATGTCTGTGGAAGGTTTAGTTTAAAGTCGAAAGTCTGTTCCTGCAACTGCTGGGACTTGTGGTACTGTTTGAAATGGTACTTTTGTTTCCTCTTATTGGCTATTTGTGCCAATATTCAGTGAGGGATCCTCCTGTTTGTGGGCAGGTGTTGTAGTGGAGAGTACACTACCTGAGGCTTGTAGTGCGCTCATCACATGGTCCATCACATGATCTTTTACCATGGTGTGATGTGCACAGCAAAGATGAAGACAGAAGAGAAGCCGGGCTGCGCGAACAAGTGGATTAAGGTGAGTTAAATTATTATTATTTTTATTGCGGATGCTTGCGATTTTCCCATAGCCCCATTCACTTCTATGGGGCCTGCGTTGCGTTGAAAACGCACAAAGAGGAGCATGCTGTGATTTTCATGCAACGCACAAGTGATGCGTGAAAATCACCGCTTATCTGCACAGCTCCATAGAAATAAATGGGTCCGGATTCAGTGTGGGTGCAATGCGTTCACCTCACGCATTGCACCCGCGCGGAAATCTCGCCCGTGTGAAAGGGGCCTAACAGTGTCATCCACAGATTTACCCCATAACAGTGTCATCCACAGATTTACCCCATAACAGTGTCATCCACAGATCCCCCATAATAGTGTCCTCCACAGACCATCACTAGTTCAAACCCCACCAAAAGCACACCTTTTGGTTCCTTCTCAAAAACCTAGGTGCGTCTTGTTGGGCGAAAAATACAGTATATAAATTCTATTATAATGTCAGGTAATGGAATTTATATATATTGAATTTATATATATTCAATTATCGCATGGGGAGGATGTCTGGATGCATCTTGTACTCACAGGTCGCTGTTGGGAATGATGTTGTCCGAATAGTATGCCACTTTTACAGACTGACAATAATACGCAAAAAAAAACAAAGAAAAAAATAAATTGATAGTAAATATTCTTTCTTGTATATTTACTTGTATATAAAGTGCAAGTGCTGCCAAAAATTACAAGGAAGAGGCACTCCGATACAACCTGTATATCACATAAAGGAGGGCCTCATTCACATTGTGGTACAATTGTTCATGTAGTGGGACTCCTACACTCATAAAGCCTATGCACTAAGTGAAAGGGCTGCCAAAAATTACAAGGAACCGGCACTCCAATACACCCTTTATTACACATAAAGGAGGGCATCATACACAGCCTTGAAAAATTATGATTGATGGCCTGCTGATGACTCTCAAAAACATTTGGAGTAAGGGCCTGCTGATCTGACCATCTAAAACATAATGGGCGAGGGCCTGCAGCCGCTTTGGTGACTCTAGATAACCTGGGGACGATTGCACATCCCAGTGACGGTAACGATCCATTTGAATGTCTGCCTCATCAACTTTCGATGTTATTTTCAGCCCAAACCATGTAGACCATGGGTAACGGGGGAATCATGGCTCGATTCCAGAGAGTGATCCTGTGAAACAGCTACGGCTACCACATCCAAGCAAGGCAGCATGTGCGCAAATTCCCTATTAGTTATAATTAGGTGACGGCCTGCAGGTGAGCTGACCCTGTAAAAGATTTTAAGTGCGGGCCTGTAGGTGAGCTGACCCTGTAAAAGATTTTAGGTGCGGGCCTGCTGATGAGCTGACCCTGTAAAAGATTGTAGGTGAAGGCCTGCTAGTGAGCTGACCCTGTAAAAAATTATATGCGAGGGCCTGCTGGTGAGCTCACCCTGTAAAAGATTTTAGGTGCGAGCCTGCTGGTGAGCTGACCCTGTAAAAGATTTTAGGTGCGAGCTTACTGGTGAGCTGACCCTCTAAAACATTATAAGCGAGGGCATTCAGGTGAGCTGACCCTGTAAAACATTATATGCGAGGGCATGCAGGTAAGCTGACCCTCTAAAAAATTAAATGTGAGGGCCTTCAGGTGAGCTGACCCTGTAAAATTTTTGAGGTGCGGGACTGCTGGTGAGCTGACCCTTTAAAAGATTTGAGGTGCGGGCCTGCTGGTGAGCTGACCCTGTAAAAGATTTTATGTGTTGGCCTGCTGGTGAGCTGACCCTCTAAAAAATTATTTGCGAGGGCCTGAAGGTGAGCTGACCCTGTAAAAGATTGTAGGTGAGGGCCTGCTGGTGAGCTGACCCTCTATAAAATTATATGCGAGGGCCTGCAGCTGAGCTGACCTTCTAAAAAATTATAGGCGAGGGCCTACTTGTGAGCTGACCCTGTAAAACATTATATGTGAAGGGCATATATGCGAGGGCATTATATGTGATGAATAAGCATGTTGAAATTTTTCCCTCCTTGTGACATTAGGCTGCGCATCAGGATGAGGGTGCTGGCGGGGTGTCATGAAATTGTCCCAGGCTTTGGAGAGTGTTGCCCTGCCTCTGTTGGAACTGCTGTGTGTTCCCTTTGTCTCCCCTCCTCGGTTGGCCAAGGAACTACGGACTCTGCCGCCAGCGTTGTCAGATGGAAATTTTTAGAGCAATTTTTCAACAAGGATCTTCTGGTATTGCACCGCTTTGCTCGTCCTCTCCACCAGAGGAATGAGAGATGAAAAGTTTTCTTTGTAGCGGGGGTTGAGAAGGGTAAACAACCAGTAATCCGTGTTGTCTAAAATGCGTATAATGCACGGGTTGCGGAAAAGGCAAGACTTTGCTGTCGGCATCAGGAGGATCACTCTCAATCTCCTCATCCTCTTCCTCCTCTTCTGCCCATCCACGCAGAACAGATGGAACTTAACTTCCTCCTCTTCATTGTCCAATTTGCGCTGAGAAGACAAACTGAGGGTGGTCTGGCTATCACCCTGTGTAATGTCTTCCCCCATTTCCACCTCTTCCACATGCAAAGCGTCGTCCTTAATTGTGAGCAGCGACTGTTTGAGTAGACACAGAAGTGGGATGGTTACGCTGATAATAGCGTGATCGCCGCTCACCATCTGTGTTGATTCCTCAAAGTTTCTTAAAACCTCACAGAGGTCAGACATCCATGCCCACTCCTCGCTTGTAAATAGTAGTGATGAGCGGCAGGGGCAATATTTGAATTTGCGATATTTCGAGAATATTTTGTAGAATATTTGTCATATATTCGCGAATTCGAGATTATATTCCTGATTGTGAAAATCTGCAATGTATTATTCGCATAATGCGAGCGAAATACCGGCGTGGGTCACTTATGCTACATTTTTAAAGCTGGTATAAGTTTCCTGAGCCTGGGAAAAGGGTTGGCACGGCTTTATATGCAGATAGAGTGCTCCAATATATTTGCGCTTGCGAATTTTCAGCAATTAATGATGTGCATATTTTTTCGCAATACGTGCAACTTGTGACATCACAGCACTATGTCTGTAGCATGTATGATGTATAAACAGCAGAACCTATTACACTGCATATCACCCTGCACTCAAACCTATCAGCTACACTATAGATCAATCTAACCTACACTGAGCACCCTCTAACTATCTGAATTATATATACAGTCCTGATCAAAAGTTTAAGACCACTTGAAAAATGGCAAAAAATCATATTTTACATGGTTGGATCTTTTTTTTTTATCAGATAATTTTTATTAAGTTTTCAAGAGTTTTTAATACAGGTACAACAATATCCCCGACCATCCCACCCTATCCCTCCCCTACCCACCCAACCTCCAAAAAGCACAGCCACTGGAAGATAGAAGGTGCAGTCCATGTCCGTTACTGGTAAATCCAATGAAAGTAGCAAAGTCCTCTTCCTGGTGCATAACATCCCTTCGTTGAAGGACTTCTGCAGCTCATCATATGTTCACATGTCATCACAGCGCACACAGCCATTCAGCCTCCTACAAACACTCTAGCATACCTACGGAAAGACATGACCCACTCATACCACAATGCTCCATATTTACGAACACACTCTAAGAGAGATTGTAATGGGAGACCCATGAAAATCAGATCGCCTCAAATTTTTTAATCGAGTTTCTCTTTAGGTAAACATACTTTTCCAACTGTACCAACGTGTGTACCCTATTCACTACCTCCTGAACTGTCGGTGCTGATTTATCAATCCAATGGAATGCAATGCATTTCCTTGCCTGATATAATATTCGCATAATAGCCTCCTTTTTTTTTTTTAACATGCCTCTCGGCACCTTCACATAACCAAGAAAACAGGTAGTTCCACTACCTCCACCCAATATCTCCTAAGCCGCGGACAGTTCCACATAAGATGGATCAAGTTTGCCCGTGAGGTGTCACAACGTGGGCACACATCATCCATCCGGTAGCCCATTCTGTACAGCGGCGCGGGCATTCTATAGACCCTGTGCAATAAATATAATTGGGACATTCTATAGGATTCGCTCATTGATAATGTCGGAAAGTCAGTAAGAATTTCCTCCCATTGTTCCTTTGTCAGATCCTCCACATCTGTCTTCCACTTCTCATATAGTTGCAGCGGATTAGATTTATTGATTTCTGTCCTAAGTGTGCTGTAATAAAGGGATATCACCCCACTTGTGGTACCCGTTTTCATAGTGTAGTCCAGAATAATACAGTTGGGCGCCGGTTGAATCCTCCCCTGTTCCTCCTGAGCCTGAATAGCATGTCTCAGCTGTAAGTATAAATAAAAATACTTATGCGGAATATTAAATTCCTGCCTCAGAAGGTCAAAGCCTTTCAGTGTCTTTTCAGAGAACAGCTGTGCCATTCTACTCAGCCCATATTGCTCCCAATGTTGCACGCCCCGGACTTTATCTAATTCAGCGTATAAGAGGTTAGGCCAAATAGGAGTATGGGAAAGGTACCCATTCATATTTACCCTCTCCTTAGTTTTCCACCATATTCTATGCATCATACCTATTAAAGGGTACTGAGTACCATGAGTGTGAAAAGACCCGTCCTCCAAAGCAGATATTAGGCTACTTTCACACTTGCGTTCAGAGCGGATCCGTCTGGTGTCTGCACAGACGGATCCGCTCCTATAATGCAGACGTTGGGATCCGTTCAGAACGGATCCGTCTGCATTATAGTTCAGAAAGAATTCTAAGTGTGAAAGTTAGTCAGACGGATCCGTCCAGACTTTACATTGAAAGTCAATAGGGGACGGATCCGTTTGAAATTGCACCATATTGTGTCAACTTCAAACGGATCCGTCCCCATTGACTTACATTGTAAGTCTGGACGGATCCGTTTGGCTCCGCACGGCCAGGCGGACACCCGAACTCTGCAAGCTGCGTTCGGATGTCCGCCTGCTGAGCGGAACGGAGGCCAAGCGGAGCCAAACTGATGCATTCTGAGCGGATCCGCATCCACTCAGAATGCATTAGGGCTGTACGGATGCGTTCGGGGCCGCTTGTGAGAGCCTTCAATTGGAACTCACAAGCGGAACCCCGAACGCAAGTGTGAAAGTAGCCTAAAACAGGTACGGTGGACCAAATATTGCACAATACGTCCAGCAGTGTACATTGTTGGATCTTAACAAGGTTCCAAGTAGAGCTTCAACATGCAACAAGAGGAAATGAGAGTGAGACAAAACATTTTTTGAGCATTCAATTAATTGAAAATAACGATTAAACTGAAACAGGCTGTTTTTCAGCTGATCCAAATTTTAGGACCACATGCCTTTAAAAAGGCCAAATCTGTGCAAAGATGTGGATTCATTGTCATTTTCTGTCAGGTAGTCACACGTTGTGATGGCAAAGGCAAAAAAACTCTCCCTTTTTGAACGTGGTCGGGTTGTTGAACTGCATAAGCAGGGTCTCTCACAGCGCGCCATCGCTGCTGAGGTGGGACGCAGTAAGACAGTCATTTGGAATTTCTTAAATGATCCTGAGGGTTATGGAACAAAAAAGTCAAATGGAAGACCCCAAAAAAAAAATTCATCAGCACTGAGCCGGATGATCCAATTGGCTGTCCGTCAAGACACTGGACGATCCTCGACCCAAATTAAAGCCCTTTCTGGTGCTGACTGCAGCCCCATAACCATCAGACGGCCTCTGAGACTGAAGGGCTTCAAAAACAAAAAACGTCTTCAAAGACCTCGTCTCCTTGAACGCCACAGAACTGCTCATTTGGACTTTGCAAGAGAGCACCAAACATGGGACATTCAAAGGTGGAAGAAAGTTTTATTCTCTGATGAGAAAAAATGTAACCTTGATGGTCCTGATTAGTGTTGAGCGAACTTCTGTTTTAAGTTCGGCGTCTAAAGTTCGGCTTCCGGTTAGCGGAGAATCCCGATATGGATTCCGAATTCCGTTGTGGTCCGTGGTAGCAGAATCAATAATCGGCCATTATTGATTCCGCTACCACGGACCACAACGGAATTCGGAATCCATATCGGGATTCTTCGCTAACCGGAAGCCGAACTTTAGACGCCGAACTTAAAACAGAAGTTCGCTCAACACTAGTCCTGATGGTTTCCAACGATACTGGCATGACGGTCTGGGGTGCTTTTTCCTTCAGTGGAACAATGGAGCTTCAGGAAGTGCAGGAGTGTCAAACGGCCGCTGGCTATGTCCAGATGTTGCAGAGAGCATTCCTCATGACTGGGTTTTTCAACAGGACAACGCTACAGTACACAATGCCCACAGGACAAGGGACTTCTTCCAGGAGAATAACATCACTCTTTTGGCCCATCCTGCGTGTTCCCCTGATCTAAATCCAATTGAGAACCTTTGGGGATGGATGGCAAGAGAAGTTTACAAAATTGGACAACAGTTCCAGACAGTAGATGGCCTTCGTGCGGCCGTCTTCACCACTTGGAGAAATGTTCCCACTCACCTCATGGAAACGCTTGCATCAAGCATGCCGAAACGAATTTTGGAAGTGATAAACAATAACGGCAGAGCTACTCATTACTGAGTTCATGTTTGGAAGTTGGATTTCTGTTTTGGGGGGGTTTAGTTTTTTTTTGGAGGTGTGGTCCTAAACTTTTGATCAGCTGAAAAACAGCCTGTTTCAGTTTATTCGTTGTTTTCATTAAATTGAGTGCTCAAAAAATGTTTTGTCTCACTCCCATTTTTTCTTGTTGCATGTTGAAGCTCTACTTGGAGATTGGATATGATTTTTTGCCATTTTTCAAGTGGTCTTAAACTTTTGATCAGGACTGTATAAGTTAACTGTCTAATGTAATACAACAAAGCACAGAGCACAGCAATGACACTGCTGTCTCTTTCATAACTGCAATAAACTTTAGAAAATAGCTGCTGGGGAGGTTCTTATATAATAAGGGGTAGGCAACTTTTCTATTGGTTGCTAGGGATGTTGCTAAGCTGTGACAAAGCCTTCCCATTGACCAACAAGCTAGAAGAAGGGAGGGATGATCACCTGATGTGTACTGTGTTAAAAACAAAACAAAAACAAACTAATATTCATCATTACGAATATATAGCACTATATTCTAAATATTTGCGAATTCTCAAAGTGCTGATATTCACGATAAGAATTTGCTTTTTCAAATATTCGCGCTCAACAGTGAATAGCGGAAGCTGACTTGAAAGGCAACGACCATGTTGCAGCTGGTATTCCACTACTGCCTTCTGCTGCTCACAAAGCCTGGCCAACATGTGGAACGTGGAGTTTCTGCGCGTGCTCACGTCGCACAGCAGCCAATGAGCTGGCAATTTCAAGCGCTGCTGCAGCATTGACAGACTGGCTGAAGCTGTCGGTGACTTGCGGAAATGTGCACACAAGTGGCGCACCTTCACCAGTAGCTCAGGCAAGTTGGGGTAAGTTTTGAAAAACCGTTGAACCACAAGGTTGAACACGTGGGCTAGGCATGGTATGTGTCTGATCTTGCCAAGCTCCAAAGCCGCCACCAAGTTACGGCCATTATCAGACACAACCATGCTTGGTTCTAAGTAGACTGGCGAGAGCCACAGCTCAGTCTGGTCTCTTATCCCCTGCCACAGCTCTGCGGCGGTGTGCTGTTTGTCCCCTAAGCAGATCAGCTTCAGCTCGGCCTGTTGCCGCTTCCCCACTGCAGTGCTACACTGCTTCCAGCTACCGACTGATGACTGACTGGTGCTGCACGCGGATAATTCAGAGGTGGAAGTGGAGGAGGAGGCGGAGAAGGAGAAGTGGCGGTTGGAGCCACTAACGTTTATTGCTGGCGGAAACCCTAATTGACTTAGGGCCCACAATCCTTGGCGTGGGTAGCACCTGTGCCATCCCAGGGTACGACTCGCTCCCGGCCTCCACAATGTTCACCTAGTGTGCCGTCAGGGAAATGTAGCGCAGGGCAAAGGCATTTTTTAGAGATCTGGTGACATACCGGGGCTCTCCATGGGGCTGCCAGGAACCCCGGTGACGTCACTGGCACTGATGGGCGGGATTTAGCGCTGCCCTAGCCAGTAAAACAGCTAGGGCAGTGCTAAAGCCTGCCCATCAGAGACGGTGACATCACCGAACACACTGCTGGGCGGAAGTTTCCACCTGGCCGTGTGTTATTGAAAACAAAAGAGCTCTTGCCCTGCGCGATGTAGCGCAGGGCAAGGGAGCGCATTGGAGCATGAGATGCTCCGATGCTAGCCTCAGGGGGGCTGCCTGGGTGAAAATAAGGGTGTGTCCGAATTCAGCTCTGAACCCGGACAACCCCTTTAATCCGTTATTTTAGTGATACTGTACATTTAGTGTGCCTCACTATTAAAGGCAGGTATGATATAGTGCTGTGTGCATCACGTTCTAGTGCACCAACATTCAGAGTTAATCCGTTAACAAAAATGTTGCTGCAGCCGGCCAGTGGCGTACCAAGGGGGGGGCGGCCCGGCCCGCCCCGGGTGCCACTCACAAGTGGGGTGCCATGACGGAGTCACCCCTCCATCCACTGCTGCACCGCGACTCCGCCAGGCGCCGGCTTCTGTGGAAGGATTATTGCGCCGGCGCGCAACATGACGTCACGACGCTGACGCCGCCTTCACGGATCTTTTAAAGAAGCGGAAGGATCCATTACCAGCGGTCGGACGGAGCCTGAGGCATCATCAAAATGTGAGTAAATAATTGTGTAATTAAGGGGTGTGTGTGTGTGTGTGTGTAATTAAGTGGGGGTTTGTAATTAAGGGGGGGTGTAATTAAGGGATGTGTGTGTGTAATTAAGGGAGGGGTTTGTAATTAAGGTGGGGAGGGAGGGGGTGTAATTAAGGGAGGAGGTGACGTGTAATTAAGGGAGGGGGTGTAATTAAGGGGAGAAGAGAGGGGGTGTAATTAAGGGGGGTGTGTAATTAAGGGAGGGGGTGTAATTAAGGTGGGGAGGGAGGGGGTGTAATTAAGGGGGGGTGTAATTTATTTCCAAGTTAATTTATTTTTCACAGTTATAGTTTTTTCAAGTTGATATAGAGCTTACAAATTTGTAATAAATATTATTGAAAACATTGAAAAAAGTTTGTGCATGTTTTCTTAACTTTCTTGCGGGGGGGGGGGGTGCCAAACAAAGGGTTCGCCCCGGGTGCCAAATGCTCTAGGTACGCCCCTGCAGCCGGCACCAGTAGCAATAGAAGAAGGGTGGGTGGTAGCAGCTGAAGCAACAGGCCCATCATTTTTCTTTTCCGCCATTGAGTTCAGTCCTAGGGGCTCTATGCAGGAAAAGAACTGATCAGTTTTATCCCCATGCATTCTGAATGGAGAGCATTCCGTTCAGGATGCATCAGGATGTCTTCAGTTCAGTCTTTTTGACTGATCAGGGTGGAGATAATACCGCAGCATGCTACGGTTTTATCTCCGGCCCAAAAAACGGAACACTTGCCAGAATGCATAGGAATGTATTAGTGCTGGATTCGTCCTTCCGGTCTGCGCATGCGCAGACTGTAAAAAAATTGAAAAAAAATTGAAACGGATCCGTTTGTCCATATAACAAACGGACAGACGGATCAGTTCTTGCAATGCATTTGTAAGACGGATCAGGATCCTGATCAGTCTTAAAATACAATCAGTTGGCATACATTTTGCCGAATCCGGCAGGCAGTTCCGGCGACAGAACTGCCTGCTGGATTCCTCTGCCGCAAGTATGAAAGTACCCTTAGTTTGCATGGTCCAGGAACTGCCTCTATGCCCTCATCTGTCCTGAACCTGCCTCTTTCTTTTGCTGCTCTTTCTGCTAGCCAAGTAATGATAGCTACCAGCACTGCTCCGTCTTTCAGCGACGATGAGCTTTGTGAGGACAGTTAGCAATTAAAGGCCAGCCCAGACTTGGAGGAGAGATCCACTGCAGACTGCTTTAGCTGTGCTACTACCAATGATGACAGTCTGGTGGATTCACATGTTGCAAGAGGTCAGTGACATGCACAAGAGACAGGTGAGCGTGACACAGATGACAAGCAAAAATATGTAGCTGATGAATTAGCCGATTGAACTTGGGAACAGGGTGAGGAGGGGGCATCATCATTAGCAGGGGCGAGGGTGGCAGCGTGCACGTGAGCCAGCAGGGTGGCAGTGTGGGTGTGAGCTAACAGGGTGAAAGTGTGCCCTTGAGTCAGCAGGGTGGAAGCAGTGGAAGATCTGGAGCCAAACGCAGAAGAAGTACCCATCTGTTACTCAGGAGACTACCTGTGAGGAACACACTAGCAGTGCACGGGTTCATAAAGGCAGCGGCAGGCAGGCATTATCCAGTGGTGGACGGAAAATGCCATACACGGCAGTATGAGAATTTTTCACCAAGTCACTGCGGGACATTAGCGTGGCGGTATGCATGACGCAGGTATTGGCTATCGCGCGCGCTTCCCAGACCACACCCGTCCCCACCAAGTCACAAAATAACGACACGCACACAAAATAACGACACGTACATATTTAAATTTCCCAATAAACAACTGTGCAACCAAACCATATGCAACGGCATATGACACCACACCCCCCAACATATGTATAACATATATTAATGACGAGGGAGGTCCTCGAAGCCCCAACTGTTTTGTTAAACCCTCCTCCGCGGGGTACTCCATCTTCCCCCCAGCCAATGAGTGCCAGCTCGGAAGCACCACTGAGATACTTAAAAACCAGCTCCGAAAATACAACCATCGGAGTCCAGCCCCAACCATGTAGCCCTCCCATCCTACAGAACCTTTTTATCACGGTCGGCGTGACTATCACATACGTGACGCAGAGGGAGGGAACAAGGAAGGCCCTGCCCAAGTGAGAGGGAAGGTGGTGACCCCTGACTCACCTAGCGGCTGGCACCTGGCTGCCCTGACGTCCCTAGACGGGTTCCTCACCCGTACGCCGATCACGTTCCTAAAGCCCTGGCTTTCCCTAAGCTGAGCCCTAGATAGTGAACAGGGCGGTGGGAACACTAGTCCGCACCACTAGCTCTAAAGGAAAACACCAAGGGAAGGACAGACAAAACAAACTCAACATATAATCCCAGGTGGGCGACAACAGGAGACAACAAGAAGCCCAACAGGGATCCGGAGGGTAGCACTCTGGAACGACAACCAGGATTCACAACTCCAGTGGGTCAGTATAGATGTCCAGGCAGGAAGCTCTATAACTGGCAACTAGAGAAGAGTGAGGGGAGAATATAAGGAGGTTGGGAGTGGCAGACAAGAAACAGCTGAGGAGGAGAAGCTACGGATCCCTGATTGAGACAAAAAGGATAGCAAGGCAAACACAGAAAACAATCACTAAGAAACAACGTGATCTTTAGATATAGAGCGCGCAGCCACCCGCTGCGACCTCCTGACCCCGGGTATAACGGAGTCAGACGTGGCTCTTGATACCCTCGTGACAGTACCCCCCCTTTCACGAGGGGCCTCCGGACACTCAGGACCAGGTCTCTCCGGATGAGAGGCATGGAAAGCCTGAATTAACCTGTTGGCGTTTACCTCTGACGCTGGAACCCACATTCTTTCCTCGGGACCGTAACCCCTCCAATGCACCAGATACTGAAGAGAGCGGCGGACCCGACGAGAATCAACAATTCTGGCTATTTGAAACTCCAGATTACCATCCACAATAACAGGAGGAGGTGGCAGCGGTGATGGTTTTAGAGGTGGAACATACTTCTTGAGTAACGATTTATGGAAGACGTTATGGATCTTAAAAGTCTGAGGTAGCTCCAGGCGAAAAGCCACAGGGTTAATGACGGCTACTATTTTATAAGGACCAATGAACCTAGGGCCCAGTTTCCAAGAGGGAACCTTCAACTTAATATTCCTAGTAGACAACCACACATAGTCATTCACCCCTAGGTCCGGACCTGGCGACCGTTTCTTATCGGCCATGCATTTATATTTACCACTCATCTTTTTCAAGTTAACTTGCACCTTCTGCCATACCGAAGAAAGAGATGAAGAAAACCTTTCCTCTTCGGGAACCCCAGAAGACCCCCCCTCTTTGAAAGTACAAAATTGGGGATGAAAACCGTATGCACCAAGGAATGGTGACTTGCCAGTGGACTCCTGATAATGATTATTTATGGCAAACTCAGCTAACGGTAAATATGATGACCACAACTCTTGGTTTTCAGACACAAAACACCTTAAATATGTTTCTAGGTTTTGGTTGGTACGCTCAGTCTGTCCATTCGACTGAGGATGGAAAGCTGAGGAAAAGAACAAGTGTACCCCCAAACGGGAACAAAAAGCTTTCCAAAACTTAGAAATAAACTGGGTTCCCCGATCCGAAACCACATCGGAAGGGACCCCGTGAAGCTTCACGATTTCACTGATAAACACCTGAGCAAGAGTTTTAGCATTAGGAAGTGCGGGTAGCGCAATAAAGTGTACCATTTTGCTAAACCTGTCTACTACTACCAAAAAAACTGTTTTAACCGCAGACAACGGTAAGTCAGTGATGAAATCCATTGACAGATGTGTCCATGGCCTATTGGGGATAAAAAGAGGCAATAAAGACCCTGCTGGACGTGTATGAGAGACTTTCGCGCGTGCACAAGTAGAGCAAGTAGACACGAAATCCATTACATCCTGACGCAACCTTGGCCACCAAAAACGACGAGATAATAGCTCCAAGGTTGCTTTACTACCCGGGTGCCCAGCAAGTGCCGAATTATGATGTTCTTTTAATAATTCAAGACGCAGGTTTAACGGTACAAACAATTTCTCTGAGGGGCAAGAGGCCGGGGCGTCCCCCTGGGCCTCTAACACCTTTCCCTCTAGAACAGAGTGTACAGCAGAGACAACCACTCCTTTTTGTAAAATAGGTACCGGATCACTAGCATTACCCCCTCCAGGGAAACTACGAGATAACGCGTCTGCCTTGGTATTTTTTGCCCCAGGACGATAGGTGATTACAAAGTTAAATCTGGTAAAGAATAGCGACCACCTAGCTTGTCTAGGGGTGAGACGCTTAGCCGATTCTAGGTACAGAAGGTAATCACCGTGACGGGGTGGATTGCTCCCTCTAAGAAGTGACGCCACTCTTCAAGCGCCAGCTTAATCGCCAACAGTTCCCTATTTCCAACATCATAGTTCTTCTCTGCAGAAGATAATTTTTTGAAAAAGAAAGCGCAAGGGCGCCATTTGCCAGGAGACGGACCCTGAGACAATACAGCCCCTACTCCCACCTCTGACGCATCTACCTCAACAATAAAAGGCTGGGAGACATCAGGTTGAATTAGAACAGGTGCCGAGGTAAACCTCTCTTTTAGAGAGGAAAAAGCATTTTTAGCGGCGTCAGACCATTTAGAAAAATCAGTCCCCTTCCTAGTCATGTCGGTAAGGGGTTTAACGATCACTGAATAATTTTTAATGAACTTCCTATAGAAATTTGCGAAACCCAAAAACCGTTGTAGGGCTTTAAGGTTCTCAGGAAGATACCAATCTAAAATTGCCTGGACCTTCCCTGGATCCATACGGAAACCTGAAGCAGATAATAGATATCCCAGGAACTGTATTTCCTGAACGGCGAAGACACATTTTTCAATTTTCGCATATAATTTATTCGTCCGTAAGACCTGCAGTACTTGCCTGACATGTACCTCATGTGTTTTCAGATCACCCGAATAAATTAAGATATCATCTAGGTATATGACTACAAACCTGCCGATGAGATGACTAAAAATATCATTAACGAAATGTTGGAAGACAGCGGGGGCATTGGTCAGACCGAAAGGCATAACTAGATTTTCATAATGCCCCTCAGGGGTGTTAAAAGCTGTCTTCCACTCATCCCCTTCCCTGATACGAATCAGATTGTAGGCCCCCCTAAGATCAAGTTTGGAGAACCACCTAGCACCCGCAATCTGATTAAAAAGGTCAGGAATGAGAGGAAGAGGGTATGGGTCTCGGATGGTTATCTGGTTTAGCTCACGGAAATCTAGGCAAGGACGCAGGCCCCCATCTTTCTTTTTAACAAAGAAAACCCCTGCAGCCACGGGTGAAGAAGAGGGTCTGATGTGTCCCTTAGCCAGACTCTCGGAGATATAATCTTTCATGGCTTGTCTCTCGGGACCCGAAAGATTATACAACCTGGACTTGGGTAATTTTGCACCGGGAATCAGGTTAACCGGGCAATCATAAGGACGATGAGGTGGTAGCTTCTGACAACCCTTTTCAGAAAAAACGTCCTCAAAGTCCGAAATAAATGTAGGTAGGGAAGCTATGGAGGCGATTAAGCAATTGTTATTTAAGCAATTCTCTCTGCAATGCTCACTCCAATATCTCCCTGGCCTGCCAATCCACCACTGGATTGTGCGCTACCAACCAGGGAAGACCCAATACCACAGGAGAGGGAAGGCCCTCCAGAACGTAACATAAAAGACACTCATTATGGTGGTCCCCTACCCGAAGGTGTAAATTATGAACAATGTGGGTGAGGTTTCTCTGAGACAGAGGAGCCGAATCTATAGCGAATACAGGAATAGGTCTCTGCAGCGTACAGAGAGACAAACCCATAGTGCGGGCAAAATGGGCATCTATCAAATTTACCCCTGCTCCACTGTCTAGAAAAAAAGAAATAGACTCCGTCTTAACACCAAAAACAATAACCGCTGGTAACACAAATTGAGATGTTCGTATGGAGGAAACGTATACCCCCCGGCTGACATCCTCCGCACAGCCTGGGGTTAGTAGTTTTCCGACGGTTTTTTGTTTTTGAGAAAGGAGGGACAGACATTAATGAAATGACCCTTCCCCCCACAGAAAAAACAAGCCCCCCCCCTACGGCGAACCTCAGGAGGACGGACCTGACGAGAAGTTCCGCCTAGCTGCATAGGCTCATCTAAGTCAGTACAGACTAATTGTTGCTTGGGAGAGGTAACCAATTGCTCAGGAATTTTCGATCTCTCCCTAAGACGCCTATCTATTCTGATAGAGAGGGACATAACAGCATCAAGGGAAAGGGGGGTCTCATACAGCGCCAGTGCATCCTTAACCCTTTCAGATAACCCAGAGCAGAACTGACTCCTGAGAGCCGGGTCGTTCCACTGAGTATCCGTAGCCCACCTACGGAACTCTGAGCAATATTCCTCTGCTGACCGATCTCCCTGTAGGAGTCTCCGTAACTTCGACTCAGCCAGGGCGACTCGGTCAGGGTCATCATATATGAGACCCAAAGCCCCAAAAAATCCCTCCACTGACCGGAGAGCCTGGGAACCAGGGGGTAACGAGAACGCCCAGGATTGTGGGTCCCCCTGAAGCAGGGAAATGACAATCCCTACCCGCTGTTCTTCATTACCTGAGGAGTAAGGGCGCAACTTAAAGTATAATTTGCAGGCCTCACGGAACGTCGCAAATTTGTCCCTTCCCCCAGAAAATCTGTCAGGAAGAACAACCTTGGGTTCTGTAACTACCTGGTTACCCATAGCAACCGCTGGGGGTTCGGTTTGCTGCTGTTGTTGGAGGACAGACGACTTCAATCCTGCCACCTCCAAAGACAGGCCTTGAAGCTGTTTTGCCAAGGCAGCAATAGGATCCATATTGGATTCTAAGTAGAGAAAGAAAAAAAAAAAAAAAAAATGTTTTATTTATTTTTTCTCAAAAAGTAAAGGCCAGTTATAATATCACGGTCGGCGTGACTATCACATACGTGACGCAGAGGGAGGGAACAAGGAAGGCCCTGCCCAAGTGAGAGGGAAGGTGGTGACCCCTGACTCACCTAGCGGCTGGCACCTGGCTGCCCTGACGTCCCTAGACGGGTTCCTCACCCGTACGCCGATCACGTGCCTAAAGCCCTGGCTTTCCCTAAGCTGAGCCCTAGATAGTGAACAGGGCGGTGGGAACACTAGTCCGCACCACTAGCTCTAAAGGAAAACACCAAGGGAAGGACAGACAAAACAAACTCAACATATTATCCCAGGTGGGCGACAACAGGAGACAACAAGAAGCCCAACAGGGATCCGGAGGGTAGCACTCTGGAACGACAACCAGGATTCACAACTCCAGTGGGTCAGTATAGATGTCCAGGCAGGAAGCTCTATAACTGGCAACTAGAGAAGAGTGAGGGGAGAATATAAGGAGGTTGGGAGTGGCAGACAAGAAACAGCTGAGGAGGAGAAGCTACGGATCCCTGATTGAGACAAAAAGGATAGCAAGGCAAACACAGAAAACAATCACTAAGAAACAACGTGATCTTTAGATATAGAGCGCGCAGCCACCCGCTGCGACCTCCTGACCCCGGGTATAACGGAGTCAGACGTGGCTCTTGATACCCTCGTGACACTTTTATTCCACCAACTCCGAGGACCTCCCGCCGCCAAGAATGCACAGGCTTGAGCCCTTACGCCTGTGCATCCCTCCAAACTCCCAAGGCAGTTTCAATGCCCCCTTGCAGGCCAAGACACTAGAGATCTATTCCAATCGCATTGAGATGCACTCCATCACTACGCCAAAAAGCCCCTGAACCTTGTTCCAAATCTGCGTGTCTTACTGCCACAGCCCAATTCTGTGACATAAACCTTCCAACCGATTTACCTTTATCCGAGCTTTATTCAAACGGTCCACCAACCGTGCCCCCCTCCACACCTGCCTGTTTGGGGCTTTCCCAGGGCCACGGCTTATATGCCCCAATTTTACCAACTCAAATGTTGGTAAGTATGATCTTTATGATCTAAAAAGGTAGACTCCATTCTAGTCTCAACCAAAAACTCCCATTTTTTCTCTTTCTGGTCTTGCCGCTCACACGGGTGACATCATCAAAGGCCCTTCAGCTGCAATTAATTGGAGCTTTTATCTTCTTTCACTGCAGCTTGGGGACCTTCAAGATGGAGTGGGCTGTGTTTCCTAGTCCTCTCCATGATCCTTCACCCTCCTTTTCTGCCTCCACTGATCAAACAGATCAGTGTCTGGCCGGGAGAGAGAGAAGTGTGCAGATGCTAACCTCTCTCACTGATCCCACAAAGTGTTGTATGAGCGCTATCATTGAGGAAGCATTAAGGGAGGCTATAGGACACAGGCAGACTATAAGACACAGGTATTTCTGCCAAAATTCTTCTTGCTAAAAAGTGTGTCTTATAGTCCAAAAAATATGGTAATTACAATATATTTAAATGAATCGACAGTACAGAAGATTTAGCAGATGATCTTTTTATAGGCCTGTAACCATGAGAGTAAAGAAGGTTTCACATTTGACATATATGGAGATTCTTTACTGTAAAATCAGTGAAGATATGGACTTCTTGACCAGACGAGGTGGTGGTGATGTCTGAATCACTGAACAAATTGAATATAAATGTATTGCAGTTTATAGTTACTAGATTTCTGAAGATGGGATATTGATCCAGGGTTTTATTCTGATGGCCATATCTGGCGTCGGGAAGGAATTATTTCCTTAATACAGGGCAGGATTTAATGCAGCCTTCATCTGGATAAAGCTGTAGGATTATACAGTAAGGCCTCTTTCACACTTGCGTTGTCCGGATCCGTCGTGTACTCCATTTGCCGGAGGTGCCTGCCGGATCCGTAACACCGCAAGTGAACTGAAAGCATTTGAAGACGGATCCGTCTTCAAAATGCGTTCAGTGTTACTATGGCAGCCAGGACGCTATTAAAGTCCTGGTTGCCGTAGTAGTAGTGGGGAGCAGTATACTTACCGTCCGTGCGGCTCCCGGGGCGCTTCAGAGTGACGTCAGAGCGCTCCATGCGCATGGATGACGTGATCCATGCGATCACGTCATCCATGCGCGTGGGGCGCCCTGACGTCACTCTGAAGCGCCCCGGGAGCCGCACGGACGGTAAGTATACTGCTCCCCACTACACTTTACCATGGCAAACAGGACTTTAGCGTCCTGGCAGCCATGGTAACATTCAGAAAAAGCTAAACGTCGGATCCGGCAATGCGCCGAAACGACGTTTAGCTTAAGGCCGGATTCGGATTAAGGCCTTTCAATGGGCATTAATTCCGGATCCGGCCTTGCGGCAAGTGTTCAGGATTTTTGGCCGGAGCAAAAAGCGCAGCATGCTGCGGTATTTTCTCCGGCCAAAAAACGTTCCGGTCCGGAACTGAAGAAATCCTGATCAGGATTCTTCCGGCATAGAGCCCCGACGACGGAACTCTATGCCGGAACAAAACAACGCAAGTGTGAAAGAGCCCTAAGTTGGACTTGGAGGGCCTGTGTCTTTTTTCTACCGTACCAACTTTGTAGTAAATGTAACTTTACAGTGTCATACTAAGAGCAACTCAATCTATACCTTCTAAATTGCACTCACTTGCTTATGAGTAACTCTGGATTTCTATATTATTAAAATCTTACATGCACAATATTATTTTTTCTTATAGTTAACACAAGGAATTGCATGGCAGATAAGTTAGAAGCTGAAGTGCGGGTATGGCCTTTAACGTGATGCATATGCCCCATGGGCAATGTTCCTTCTTCACTTTTTCCTGTTAATGGCTTCAGCTTACCTATAGTGTCTATTGGGCCCTATAAATTCTGTGGTGTTAAAATCCTCATAAAACACCCAGTATTAGGACATCAGCTCTGAATTAACATAGATTGTACAATGTACATCTTTACAGCTTAGGCTACTTTCACACTAGCGTTTTTTGCGGATCCGTCGTGGATCTGCAAAAAAGCTTCCTTTACAATAATACAACCGCATGCATCCGCATAGCCATGACGGATCCGTCTTGAACACCATTGAAAGTCAATGGGGGACGGATCAGTTTTCTATTGTGCCAGATTATGTCAGAGAAAACGGATTCCGTCCCTATTGACTTACATTGTGTGTCAGGATGGACCCGTTTGGCTCAGCTTCGTCAGGCGTACAGCAAAATGCTGCAGGCAGTGTTATGGTGTCCTCCAGAGCGGAATGGTGACTGAACGGAGGCAAACTGATGCATTCTGAACGGATCCTTATCCATTCAGAATACATTGGGGCTAAACTGATCCGTTTTGGACTGCTTGTAAGAGTCCTGAACGGATCTCACAAACGGAAAGCCAAAACGCCTGTGTGAAAGTGGCCTTAGTCTTTTATCTGGTCTACAGTTTGACCTTGAACTTCTGTAACCTTTTATGATTTAAGTTGGCCATATACATGAGATAACTGTTATCTGAACGCTTGCTATCTCTACCGATCCCTCATACACATGCATGCTCAGCTTGTTCTCGCATGGATGTTGTGTGAATGGGACAAGAGAAAAAGCCACTGCCAGCATCTCTGGCGGGCAGATTATCTCCCCAAGAACAAAAGTATCAGTCAGTATTTTAAATCTAACATGGCCAACCCTTCTCTGCCCCCAGCATCTGCTGTCAGGTTCGAGTCACAAGGCCCCATACACATTAGATGGTTAATGGATCCCACCAAAGTCAGGGGTTCAGACAACATACATGTTATGTTTATTGCCAGCTTTAGACAGCTGCAAATATGGTTGCCGTTTCAGCTCTCACAGGGATATCCAGAAACTTTTTCAGAAAACTGTAATTCAGATAATTTTTTTCTTGCTTTCATACAAAACCTTGTCTGCTGATGCTTTATCATTAGGCAGATTTCCAATTAAGGAATCTGAGAAAGCTGGCCCTGGGTGACAATCTAGTGGGAGCTGTAACGACATCAGCAATATTGATTATCTCTAAACACTATGAGACTGAAAATACATTAATACCAAACTATTATGTATACCAGCACATTTACAAATGGTGGGGAAGGGGGGGGGGGGGGGGGGCAATAAACAATTCTGGCAGTGGCAAATTCTTATAGGACTGAGTTCAAATAGTTTTAATGTCAGTTACTAAATTATGGCTATTAACACTAAAATGTATCGGGGAAAGCATATGTATAAGCAGGGGTGGACTGGGAACTTAAAGAGGCCCTGGAAAAAATATAAAGTGTCCCCGTTTTGTAGTTGGGTCCAAATTGATGGAAGGCAGGACCAGCAATACCATATTGTGGCAAATTATACCACTTCAACAGAGCCAAATACTACAATCCATCGCAAAAAATACTACCAGCAGCACAAAATACTGTACATCCTAAAAAACTTCCACTGGCTGGCCGTGAGGAGGGCCCAGGTGGCCCCCTGAATATCGTCCCATCTGGAAATTTCCCTGTAAGGTCTATGGCCAATCCGCCCCTTCATATAAGAATCCTGTCTTTCATTTTTGTACCCAGTATTCTCAATCATAACTTTCTATTCTATACTAACATGAGAGCTACAGTAGATAACGTAAGCCTGGAATGATTTATATCAAATAATATGTTCCTTACAAAACTGTTAGTTGGTCCATAAGGGCCAATATGAACTGAGCCAAAGGCCCAACACCCTTTTATCAATTTTACTACATCTATAAAGGCAACAAAACAGTAGGTAATAAACTATTTTAGGACTTGAGTTCCTGATGGGGTCATAAAGGAACATTAGCAACTAACATTGTGTATATTAAGAATCCAAGAACTCTGTTTCCTGCCACCCATGAGTGGTCTGGCATTGATCAATATGTGGAAATAGTCAGGCGTAATTAAAAACATCAGACAAAGAATGTGACTGTAATACTAAAGAGGACTAGAGAACTAAAGAAATCAGAAGAGCTGATTTGGATGGTATAACCTGCTGTGGGAACACGATACTCATACTGAACGTGTATTTGAGAACCAGCCCTTAACAAGGGAGTCTAAAAGGAGCAGAACAGAGCTCTCCATTGTTCTTGCTTTGCTAGGATGGGTGAATAAAATGGTCAAGTATTCATAGAGAATTGGTTTAATTACTTTTTATTATGTTGCTTCAAGAGACATTGAAACAAAATAGCACAAAAATGTTTAAAGTTAAGACAGCAAAGTAAATTGCTTACATCTCAGCATTGCTGGGTTGTTGTAGTCTTCTTTTTAGTTCTCTCCTGTGTAGGTGGATATCCTTTCTATTTTAGTTTTAATGTGCTATACTTTGCCTTTGTTACTTTAGTTGATGTTTATTATGTATTTGGTGTATATTGTTCAAAACCGTGAATTTATGTATTGTAGGCCAGATTCACAAGTCTGTCTTTCAGTCATATTATACTTCCATATTGCTCACATGTATTATGGCCAAAGCTTGGGTTTAAGTGACCCAAACTCACAGGATCATAGGGATCAGTTAAAGTCAGCTAAATGAACTGTAGTACATGCAAGTAAAATGAATGTATAACGTGTCCAGAACTTAAGCTGGATTTACATGGGCCGACTGAGCAGCCGATTGTTGGGAAGGAAGCATTCCTTCTCAACAGTCGGCTGCTCATTCAGTAAAGGAGACAGCTGAATTTACATGCAGCGATCTCCTTCACAGTATAAGGACGATGGATCGCTATTGCGATCCTTCGCTTTCATACAGAATCATGGTTTCTGAGCAGCAGATCGCTGTTTAGACAGCACAATCTGCTGCCTGGAAGCCAGAATCGGTGGTGCCTGCAAGAACAACAGTTTTGCTCGTTCATCAGGTGATCGGCAGCACATTCACATGGCACATTTACATGGCTAGACTGTCGGGAACGCCCAATTCTCGGGCCGTTTAAATGCACCTTTAGATGTGTGATACGATACTCCTCATGCATACTCAATGCCCCAGAACAAACAGTAACCCAACCAAGGCCTCTCAGGCAGTCAAGCACCGTTTCTTTCTTTATAGTTACCCAGAAAGAGCTGGATTCCTTGTATAAGCAATATATAATATCTTATTATGAAAAAGCACTAATTTAACAGTTTGAGGCTACCACTGAAAACTTTGTGGGGAAAACTGATCTATGAAACACATAAACATATATAAATAAACATGTTAAAGATAAGCAAATCAATTTTATCACTTTGGAATTCATCCTGAATTTTTTTTAAATTTTAATTTTAACTAGAGATGAGCAAACTTCAAATTTGTTTCAGGTCTGATTCATTAAACTTTTTGAAAAGTTAAATTGAGACCCATCATATTTATTTATACACATACCTTTGTCTTTCATAGATCAAATTTTGTCTATTGTTTTCCACTAAGTTTTCAGTAGTAGCCTCAAACTGTTGAATCAGTGCTTTATCATCATCATAAGATTTTTCCTTGGTGGTAGCCTCCAAATTGTTCAATCAGTGCTTTTTCATAATAAGATTTTTGTCTAGTGCTCATACCAGGAATCCAGCTCTTTCCGGGCAACTAACATTTAGCAGAGCTCAGAACACCATACAAAGTTTCAAGTAAAAAGTCAGCGCTACCTTATGGTCTGTAATCCAGCATCCATAGAGAAATCCAGAAACTTTCTCTTCCGAAACGAGACATTGGTGCTCAGCATCAAGACCAACATAATCGAACAGCCATAAAGTACGAAAATGCAGCATTCACCACTCTGTTAGATACAGTGCTTTATTCATTCAATTAAAAGACCAGGCTCATGGGGCAGTGCAATATACACTTAGGCCAAAGCAACAGCTGTTTCACGTCCCTACGCTTCTTCAGGCCAGTGCTTGGCTGCCTAAGAAGCCTTGGTTGAGGTACTATTTCTTCTTATGGAGGGCGCAGAGTATGCATGAGGAGTATCATAACCCAGTCAACGTTTCTCTGTGTTTCTGGGTAAATTATATGAAAAATAGCTCATCTTACATCTGCTGAAATCAGATAGGCTATGAAAGGCTAATTTTACCCCCTTTGGGACACAGCCTTTTTTCACCTTAAGGACCAGGCCATTTTTTGCAAATCTGACCAGTGTCACTTTAAGTGGTGATAACTTTAAAACGCTTTGACTTATCCAGGCCATTCTGAGATTGTTTTTTCGTCACATATTGTACTTCATGACACTGGTAAAATGAAGTAAAAAAAAAAAATGTTTATTTATAAAAAAAAATGCAAATTTACCAAAAATTTGTAAAAAATTGCAAATTTCCAAGTTAAAATTTCTCTACTTCTATAATACATAGTAATACCTCCAAAAATAGTTATTACTTTACATTCCCCATATGTCTACTTCATGTTTGGATCATTTTTGGAATGATATTTTATTTTTTGGGGATGTTACAAGGCTTAGAAGTTTAGAAGCAAATCTTGAAATTTTTCAGAAATTTTCAAAAACCCAATTTTTAGGTACCAATTCAGGTCTGAAGTCACTTTGCGAGGCTTACATAATAGAAACCACCCATTCTAGAAACTACACCCCTCAAGCTATTCAAAACTGATTTTACAAATGTCGTTAACCCTTTAGGTGTTCCACAAGAGTTAATGGAAAATGGAGATAACATTTCAGAATTTCGATTTTTTGGCAAATTTTCCATTTTAATCCATTTTTTCCAGTAACAAAGCAAGGGGTAACAGCCAAACAAAACTCAATATTTATTGCTCCGATTCTGAAGTTTGCAGAAACACCCCATATGTGGCCGTAAACTACTGTACGGGCACACAGTAGGGCGTAGAGGGAAAGGTGCGCCATATAGTTTTTGGAAGGCAGATTTTGCTGGACTGTTTTTTTGACACCATGTCCCATTTGAAGCCCCCCTGATGCACCCCTAGAGTAGAAACTCCATAAAAGTGACCCCATCTAAGAAACTACACCCCTTTAAAGTATTCAAAACTGATTTTATGAACTTTGTTAACCCTTTAGTTGTTGCACAAAAGTTATTGGCAAATGGGGATGAAATTTGAGAATTTAATTTTTTTGCCAAATTTTCAATTTTAACCCATTTTTTCCACTAACAAAGCAAGGGTTAACAGCCAAACAAGACTGTATCTTTATTGCCCTGACTCTGCCGTTTACAGAAACACCCCATATGTGGTCGTACACTCCTGTACGGCCACACGGCGGGGCGTAGAGGGAAAGGAGCGGCGTGTGTTTTTTGGAGGGCTGATTTTTATGGACCAGTTTATTTACACCGTGTCCTGTTTCAACCCCACTGATGCACCCCTGGAGTAGAAACTCCCTAAAAGTGACCCCATTTTGGAAACTACGGGATAAGGTGGGCGGTTTTGTTGGGACTATTTTTAGGGTACATATGATTTTTGGTTGCTCTATATAAAATTTTGTGAGGTAAGGTTACCAAAAATTTAAATTCTGAAATTTCATCTCCATTTGCCATTAACTGTTGAGGAACACCTAAAGGGTTAATAAAGTTTGTAAAATCAGTTTTGAATACCTTGAGGGGTGTAGTTTCTTAGATGGGGTCACTTTTAGGGAGTTTCTACTCTAGAAGTGCATCAGGGGGGCTTCAAAAGGGACATGGTGTCAATAAAAAAGACCATCAAAATCGGCCTTCCAGAAACAATGTCGGTCCTTTCCTTTTGCCTTTTAGTGATACAGCAGTTTACGACCACAAATGTGGCATTTCTGTAAACTGCAGTATCAGGGTAATAAATATTAAGTTTTGTTTGGTTGTTAACCCTTGCTTTGTTACCGGAAAAAACGGATTGAAATGGAAAAGTGCCAAAAATAGCTGTTTTGGCACCGTTTTTAATTCTTTTTTTTGACCGTGTTAATCTGGGGGGTTTGAGTGGTAAGGGTGTGCATGAGGGCTAAGAGTAATTTTTTTTGTTTGTTTTTTAGCCGATTATCTTATGTAGGGGCTCATTTTTTGCGGGATGGGAGGACGGTTTTATTCGCACTATCTAGGAGGCTATATGACTTTTTGATCGCTTGCTATTAAACTTTTTTTTTGGACCGTGTTAATCTGGGGGGTTAGGTCATGGGGTATTTTTATAGAGAAGATTCTTAAGGACGCGGCAATACCTAATAAGTCAACTTTTTTACAATTATTTAGGTTTTAGACTATATTATCATTTTTGATACAAAACATTTTTTTTGTATCTCTAAAGTCTAAGAGTAATTTTTTTTATTTATTTTTTGCCGATTATCTTATGTAGGGGCTCATTTTTTGCAGGATGAGAGGACGGTTTTATTAGCACTATTTTGGGGGCTATATGACTTTTTGATCGCTTGCTATTAAACTTTTTGTTATGTAAGGTGACAAAAAAAGTTCTTTTTTTTGTAGCTTTTTTTTTTTTGGACTGTGTTAATCTGGGGGGTTAGGTCATGGGGTATTTTTAGAGAGGAGATTCTTACGGACGCGGTGATACCTAATAAGTCTACTTTTTTACAATTATTTAGGTTTTAGACTATATTATCCTTTTTGGTACAAAAAGTTTTTTTTGTATCTCTAAAGTCTAAGGCCTCATGCACACGACCGTTTTTATTTGCGGTCCGCAGAAACTGGTTCTGTAGTTCCGTGATCCGTGTCCGTTTTTTCTTCCGTGGGTCTTCCTTGATTTTTGGAGGATCCACGGACATGAAGGAAAAAGTCGTTTTGGTGTTCGCCTGGCCGTGCGGAGCCAAACGGATCCGTCCTGACTTACAATGCAAGTCAATGGAGTCGGATCCGTTTGACGTTGACACAATATGGTGCAATTGCAAACTCATCCGTCCCCCATTGACTTTTAATGTAAAGTCAGGAGTCCCTATTATACCATCGGATCAGAGTTTTCTCCAATCCGATGGTATATTGTAACTTAAAGCGTCCTCATCACCATGGGAACGCCTCTATGTTAAAATATACCATCAGATTTGAGTTATATCGTGAAAACTCAGATCCGACAGTATATTCTAACACAGAGGCGTTCCCATGGTGATGGGGACGCTTCAAGTTAGAATATACTAAGAACTGTGTACATGACTGCCCCCTGCTGCCTGGCAGCACCCGATCTCTTACAGGGGGCTTTGATCCGCACAATTAACCCCTCCCTCCCCTGTATTTAACTCATTGCTGGCCAGCGAGGTCTACCCTCCCCCCCCCTAATTAAAATCCCCCCCACCCCCCCATCATTGGTGGCAGCGGAGAGTTCCGATCGGAGTCCCAGTTTAATCGCTGGGGCTCCGATCGGTTACCATGGAAACCAGGACGCTACTGCAGTCCTGGCTGCCATGGTTACTTAGCAATTTTAGAAGCATTATACTTACCTGCACTGTCTGTGACCGGCCGGGCGCTGCTCATACTGGTAAGTGACAGGTCTGTGCGGCGCATTGCCTATAGCACAGACCTGTCACTTACCAGTAGGAGGAGTGCCCGGCCGGTCACAGACAGCGCAGGTAAGTATAATGCTTCTAAAATTGCTAGGTAACCATGGCAGCCAGGACAGCAGTAGCGTCCTGGTTTCCATGGTAACCGATCGGAGCCCCAGCAATTAAACTGGGACTCTGATCGGAACTCTCCGCTGCCACCAATGATGGGGGGGTGGGGGGATTTTAATTAGGGGGGGAGGGTAGGCCACACTGGCCAGCAATGAGTTAAATACAGGGGAGGGAGGGGGGCCGCACTGGCCGCCAATGAGTTAAATACAGGGGAGGGAGGGACGGAGGGGGGCCCGCACTGGCCACCAATGTGTTAAATAGAGGGGGAGGGAGGGAGGGGGGCCACACTGGCCACCAATGAGTTAAATACAGGGGAGGGAGGGAGGGGGCCGCACTGGCCACCAATGAGTTAAATACAGGGGAGGGAGGGGGGCCGCACTGGCCACCAATGAGTTAAATACAGGGGAGGGAGGGGGGAACCTGAGGGGTTAATTGTGCGGATCACAGCCCCCTGTAAGAGATCGGGTGCTGCCAGGCAGCAGGGGGCAGTCATGTACACAGTTCTTAGTATATTCTAACTTGAAGCGTCCCCATCACCATGTGAACGCCTCTGTGTTAGAATATACTGTCGGATCTGAGTTTTCACGATGTGAAAACTCATATCTGAAAAAGCTCTCTGCAGACGGATCTGCGGATCCGTCTGTGCGAAAGTAGCCTACGGACACGGATCACGGACGCGGATGGCAATCTTGTTTGCCACCGTTGTCCGTCAGAAAAATAGGACAGGTCTTATTTTTTGGACGGACAGGAAACACGGATCACGGACGCGGATGAACAACGGTGCATTTTCCAAGTTTTCAACGGACCCATTGAAAGTCAATGGGTCCGCAAAAAAAATCACGGAAGACGGAACAACGGACACTGTCGTGTGCATGAGGGCTAAGAGTCATTTTTTTTTGTTTTTTAGCCGATTATCTTATGTAGGGGCTCATTTTTTGCAGGATGAGAGGACGGTTTTATTCGCACTATTTAGGGGGCTATATGACTTTTTGATCGCTTGCTATTAAACTTTTTTTTTGGACCGTGTTAATCTGGGGGGTTAGGTCATGGGGTATTTTTATAGAGGAGATTCTTACGGACGCGGCGATACCTAATAAGTTTACTTTTTTATAATTATTTAGGTTTTATACTATATTATCCTTTTTGATGCAAAAAAATATATTTTTGTATCTCTAAAGTCTAAGTGTCATATTTATTTTTTTTGCCGATTATCTTATGTAGGGGCGGGATGAGAGGACGGTTTAATTCACACTATTTAGGGGGCTATATGACTTTTTGATCGCTTGCTATTAAACTTTTTGTTATGCAAGGTGGCAAAAAAAGTTGTTATTTTTTTTTATTTATTTTTACCGTGTTACTCTGGGGGTTTAGGTCATGGGGTATTTTTATAGAGGAGATTATTACCGACGCGGAGATACCTAATTTGTATACTTTTTTAAAATTATTTTTGTGTTTACAATTTTTTTTGGTGTCTCAAGTCTGAGAACCATAGTTTTTTTATCCGATTGTCAGTGGCTAAATTGGGATATAAATTTAGTACTCCATGGAAGTGTGGTACTCCCTGAAGCAACCAATAATGCAGAGGCCCGGATGATCGGGGCACGTGTCACATTGAGTAGTGGTGTCCTTCCGTATCCCCCTCCTGTGACACACACTGCACCTTTTTTGGGTTCGTCCCTTCTTTCCAGTATGGGGGACCACACCTGGAAAGTGTTGGCCAGGGACGATCCGGGCGCCTCCAGTTCCCGAGGTACTCCGGCCTGCTCTTTCCCGGTCAGAAAAGATCAGGGCCTTGAGGACTGCCTCATAGAACTGAAGGAATGTCCCTGTGTTGCCAGCGCTCCGGGACAGCACAAAAGAGTTGTACAAGGCAACCTGTACCAAGTAGACCGCAACTTTTTTGTACCATGCCCGGGTTTTGCGCATGGCATTATATGGCTTGAGGACTTGATCAGAGAGGTCAACTCCTCCCATATACCGATTGTAGTCGACGATACAATCGGGCTTGAGGACCGTTGCCGCGGTACCTCGCACAGGGACAGGGGTGATGCCGTTACCATGAATTGTGGACAGTACAAGGACATCCCTCTTGTCCTTATATCTGACCAGCAACAGGTTTCCAGTGGTAAGGGCACAGGTCTCACCCCTGGGGATAGGTACCTGGAGGGACTGGGCAGGGAGGCCGCATTGATTTTTCCGCATGGTCCCACAAGTGGACGTGGATCTGGCGGCGAGGGACTGGAACAAGGGGATACTAGTATGAAAGTTATCCACGTAAAGGTGGCAACCCTTATCTAGCAGTTGGTTCATAAGGTCCCACACAAGTTTCCCTCTAACACCCAGAGTGGGGGGACATTCTGGGGGTTGAATACGGGAATCTCGCCCCTCGTACACACGAAACTTGCAAGTGTACCCTTAGGTACTCTCACAAAGTTTGTACAGCTTCACGCCATACCTCGCCCGCTTTGAGGGGACATACTGGCGGAAAATGAGTCTCCCCTTGAACGCAATGAGAGACTCATCAACCGCGACCTCCCTTCCAGGTACATAGGTCTATACAAATTTGGCCCCAAAGTGATCGATGACCGGCCTGATTTTGTACAGGCGGTCATAGACAGGATCACCTCGGGGGGGTCATGCTGCATTATCTGAATAATGCAGGCATTTCCGGATGGCCTCAAACCGGGAGCGTGTCATGGCCGTACTGTAAAGTGGGGTCTGGTAGAGGACGTCCCCACTCCAGTAATGCCCATATGCAGCACGAGGCCCCAAAATGTCCTCATCTCGGCTGCACTGACCGACGTCCAGCCACTAGGCCTAGCCAAAAAGGAGCCCGGGTGTTGAGCAACGAACTGTTGGGCGTACAGGTTCGTCTGCTCCACCATTAGATTTACCAGTTGGTCACTGAAAAAATGACAAAAAAAGTCATATTCAGTGAAGCCCACTGAGGAAATCTGGATTCCTGGTTGGCCTACAAAATCAGGAATCACGGGCTCAAATCGCTCTGGGGTATACCAGACAAGTTCACCGGCAGGGGGCTCCGGTGGATTTAACTGGTGGGCCGGAAAACTAGTAGGAGCCCCAGAGCTGCTCGTACTAGTGTGGGCCACAGGGTCCCTAACATGGCGGTCCCCTTGCTCCGCCTGGCGGCGTCTCCGCCGCCTTGGGTGCTCATCATCATCGCTAGATGATGAGGAGGACGCGGATGACAACAGGAAAGTGGGGTCATCCTCATCCTCACTGGGACTCTCGGACTCGGAGGCAAGCTGGGCTTATGCCTCCTCGGCCGAGAACATCCGGCGGGCCATAGGGGAGTGTGTGTCTGGGTGTGTATGTGCGTGCGTGTAAATTTTTATTTGGTGTGCATGTGTGTGGGGGCACGGGTGTTCGCGGACTTATCCCTAAAACTATCAAAAAAAAAAGACTAACTAAAAAAAGGGCAAAAAATTTGAAAATTAAAAAAAAAAATATTCAAAACCGCTGATCAACCGTCCGAAGTTGATCAGTGGTGGGGTGTTCGATGCGCTAACAGTGGCCGGATGCTAAGAGTGTCGGCCACAGTCAGCGTACGCACACAAAAAAATAAAAATCTGCCTGCGCCCCAAAAAAGTTGTGGGGGGGCAGGGGGGCAAGCGGCAGCACCCCGGGGTGTCTAGGGTCACACAGCTGTGCTGTGGACCCCAGACACCCTACTTAGGGTGATGCAATCAAACTTTTTTTTCCCACTAACTTTCCCTTTTATATCCCTGCCTAGCCCAACCTTTCCCTAGCCTTTCCCTAATTACCTGGCTGATCAGATGGGGGTGCTGGGGCACAGATCGGGTCCTGGGGCAAGGATGGGTGCTGGGGCACAGATGGGGTGCTGCTGGCTCAGATCCACACGTGCACTGCAGAGCTCCTGTCTCTTCCGCTCAGGGACTCAAAAGGAGGAGGAGAGGAGCGCTGCCAAGATTTGAATCTCCCGCCCGCCCACCTGCCAATCAGAGGCGATCCTGAGAGGTGATGTCACCATCACCTCTCAGGATCGCAGGATAGTGATTGGTGTGGTAAAATCACACCACCGATCACCATCCTGTTCCGGGTTATCGGGTCCTCAGAGACCCGAATAACCCAGAAACGCAGTAAACCGCAGGTCTGAATTGACCTGCGGTTTGCTGCGATTGCCGACATGACATACCGGTACGTCATGTGTCCTTAAAGGGATTCTGTCATTAGATTTTACCCCTATAACCTAAAGATATCCTCATGTCCGGACTAATAAGAAGAATCCTAAGCTGGCCTTATTAAACCTCACTGTGGCTCTATTTGTCCAAAAAACAGGTTTTTATAACCTGCCAATCACTTACTTAAGGTGCCCAAGAGGAGGTCCGTTAATACAGGGTGCCCGGCCGCACTTCTCGCCGTCCGGTGCCCAGCGCCGCCTTCCGTCTTCATCGCCGCCTTCCCTGTCTTCAGCGCCGCCTTCTACAGCTCAGCGCCGCCTCTGCAATCCTCCCGTCCCTTTGCCAGATCCCGCGCCTGCGCACTAGGCTCGGCCTGATGCGCCCGTGCGGACTCCTGGCAGCGGCTTCATTGAGCGAAGTGCGCATGCGCCGGCCTGATGCGCACTTCGCTCAACCCTAATATGACCTGCAGATTGGCTGAGCTTAGTGCGCAGGCGCGGGATCTGGCAAAGGGACGGGAGGATTGCAGAGGCGGCGCTGAGCTGTAGAAGGCGGCGCTGAAGACAGGGAAGGCGGCGATGAAGACGGAAGGCGGCGCTTGGCACCGGACGGCGAGGGGTGCGGCCGGGCACCCTGTATTAACGGACCTCCCCTTGGGCACCTTAAGTAAGTGATTGGCAGGTTATAAAAACCTGTTTTTTTGACAAATAGAGCCACAGTGAGGTTTAATAAGGCCAGCTTAGGATTCTTCTTATTAGTCCGGACATGAGGATATCTTTAGGTTATAGGGGTAAAATCTGATGACAGAATCCCTTTAAGTACCAGGACAACATGCCGTACCAGTACGTCAGGTGTCCTGAAGAGGTTAATATATTTCCAAGCAACCTAGAGCGGCCTCTGCACGCGTACACACATATTAGGCTCTCTCAATAATGAGAGAGTACATAGTAATATACTAGTCTTTCCTATATGCAGACACCCTCCTTTCTCCAACATACACAACCTGTGCATAGCAAGAGTGGACTAACTACCTGTGCATCTGCACAGTGGCCTGCTGGAGGGGAGGGCCATTTCTGCTCTGATTATTTTTATTTAGCTTCTGATCTCTAAACTGACTTTTAGGTCTCAACAGATACTGGACAGTAATATCTACAGTGGTCCCATTTGAATTTTAAACAATAAGTGAACTTTAAGTACATTTTGTGACTTATTTCACATTATTTCACATTTTATGTTACTGAGAATAAGAAGATTCCTCTGCTCCATTCTTTTGATTGGTGAGAGTCCCAACGACTATACTTCTGATGGTCAGTGTTACAATGAATGTCATACCTGTCCAAAATAAGTTATCAGACCAACCTGAAGCAATGGACAGCATTATTGATAAGTAAAAGCTTTGTTGCAAAAAAGGTATCATAAACTGATAAATTATTTTTGAAAAAACAAACAGGCTTGGTCTTGGAGGTCATAAAAACGAACCTACCAACTGGAGAAGTTATAGATGGACATTAAAGGACAATTGAAAAGCACCTGAGGTTATTAGCCTAAAACATGAATAAAGAATGTAAAGAGGTGTTCTGAGTGTTTAATATTCATAACCTGTTCTCAAGATAAGTCATCAATATCAGATCAGCTTTGGTCCAGCTACCATCATCCACTGCCGATCAACTGTTTGAGGAGGTCTCTTTAGAGCTTATCACTGGATAGAGACTGGTATTACAGCTCAGCCCCATTCACATGAGTGTGACTGAGCTGCACCTAGGCCATGTGACTGATGAACGTGACATTACAGGCCTAGAAAGAGAAGGCTGATTAGCGGGAATGCTGGGAGTCGGTAGGTCATCCGTTTTAAAATATAAAACAACCCCTTTAACAACTGTAGACTTCTCAAAGATGATCTACCTTTTAGACACCGTGTAAAGCATAAACAATTAATCTTCAGCGATTTAATAAAATAATACAATCTGATGAAGAACAGGGCGACATACACACTAGGTTTAATAATAATCTTTATTTATATAGCACCAACATATTCTGCAGTACTTTACAATAAGAGGGTTCATATACAAACAGTCATAAAATAGCAACAGACAAGTCAACAATTAAAACAAGAGGAATGAGGGCCCTCCTTACAAGAACTTACAATCTATTTTGTTATTATTTATTATTAAAGCGCCATTCATTTCATAGCGCTGTACATATCAGAAGAGGTATGCATACATAATACAGACAATTGCACTAATCATAAACAAGACGATTTACAAACTGGTACAGAAGGAGAGAGGGCCCTGCCCGTGAGGGCTTACAATCTACATGGTATGGGAGAAGGACACAGTAGGTGTGGGTGAAGTTGGTCATGGCGGTATGGAGGCAGCAGGGTCACTGGTTGTAGACTTGTCTGAAGAGGTGGGTTTTCAGGTTTATTTTGAAGGATTCCACTGTAGGTGAGAGTCTGATATGTTGGGGTAGCGAGTTCCAGAGTATGGGGGATGCACGGGAGAAATCTTGGAGGCGATTGTGGGAAGAGGCGATAAGAGGAGAGGAGAGAAGGAGGTCTTGTGAGCATCGGAGAGTGCGTGTAGGGGTGTATCGGGAAAGTAGCTCAGAGATGTAGAGAGGGGACAGGTTATGGACGGCCTTGTATATATTTGTTAGTACTTTTAAGTGAATTCGCTGGGCAATGGGGAGCCAGTGAAGGGATTGGCAGAGGGGAGAGGCAGAGGAGTAATAGGGTGAGAGGTGAATTATTCGGGCAGCAGAATTGAGGATAGATTGGAGGGGTGCGAGAGTGCTAGATGGAAGGCCACAGAGGAGAGTGTTGCAGTAGTCTAGGCTGGAGATGATGAGGGCATGTACAAGCATTTTCGCAGATTCAAAGTTAAGGAAAGCACGGATGCGGGAGATGTTTTTGAGTTGGAGGCGGCAGGTGGTGGAAAGTGCTTGGATGTGCGGGCTGAAGGAGAGGGCAGAATCCAAGGTCACTCCAAGGCAGCGGACTTGGTTGACCAGGGAGAGTGTGCAGCCATTGATCGTGATAGATAGGTCTGTTGGGGGAGTTGAGCAAGATGGGGGGAAAGAGGATGAATTCTGTTTTATCCATGTTAAGTTTTAGAGAGCGAGAGGAGAAGAAGGATGATATAGAAGATAGACATTGTGGGATTCTGGATAGTAAGGTGGTGATGTCTGGACCAGAGAGGTAGATTTGTGTGTCGTCAGCGTAGGAGTGATACTGAAAGCCATGGGACTCTATGAGCTGTCCCAGGCCAAAAGTGTAGATAGAGAAGAGCAGGGGTCCTAGGACAGAGCCTTACGGGACACCAACAGAGAGGGAATGAGACGAGGAGGTGGTGCGGGAGTGGGAGACGCTAAACGTCCTCTCTGTGAGGTATGATGTGATCCAGGAGAGGGCCAGGTTAGTGATGCCAAGAGATGAGAGAGTTTGCAACAGAAGGGAGTAGTCAACAGTGTCGAAGGCAGAGGCCAGGTCAAGGAGAAGGAGGACAGAGTATTGTTTCTTGGTTTTGGCTGTCAGTAGGTCATTGGTGACTTTGGTGAGGGCAGTCTCAGTCGAATGGTGGGGTCGGAAGCCAGATTGTAGGCGGTCAAAGAGGGAGCAGGAGGAAAGGTGAAAGGACAGTTCAGAATGGACATGTTGTTCAAGTAGCTTTGAGGCATACGGAAGCAGTGATATGGGGCGATAACTGGACAAAGAAGATGGGTCAAGTGAAGGCTTTTTGAGGATGGGTGTAATGGTAGCGTGTTTAAAAGCAGAGGGGAAGACACCAGAGGTTAGTGATAGGTTGAAGAGATGAGTTAGGGCTTGGATAAACACTGTGGTGAGGTTAGGGATGAGGTGGGATGGGATTGGGTCAAGTGCACAGGTGGTGAGATGTGATCTGGAGAGTAGAGTGGAGAGTTTTTCTTCTGTGATGATGGAGAAGCGGGTTTTGGGAGAAGAGGACCGAGCAGTTGTGTAGAGGGTCTGTGGGGACTGTGTAGTGAAGCTTTCTCTGATGTTGACTATCTTTTGTTTGAAATATTTGGCAAAGTCCTCAGCTGAGAAGAGAGGAGAGGGTGGGGGCGCTGGGGACGGAGAAGGGAGTTAAAAGTGCTAAAAAGTTGTTTAGGGCCAGGGAAGATATGAGAGATGAGAAGTAGGCCTGTTTTGCATCAGCGAGTGAGGATTTGAATATGAGGAGGGATTGCTTGTATGCGGTGAAATGATCTTTTGAATGGGATTCCTTCCATCGCCGCTCAGCAGCCCTGGAAGCTTGTCTGAGTTTTTTGGTCAGGTTGGTGTGCCAGGGTTGTCTGTTAATTTTTTGGGTTTTGTTGTGTGTGAGGGGGGCAACAGTGTCCAGAGTTGTACTTATTGTGGTGTTATATAGGGTGGTAGCAGCATCTGGGTCTTGGAGGGAACAGATGGTAGAGAGTGGGAGAAGAGAGTCAGAAAGCAAGCGAAAGTCAAGATGTTTAAGGTTCCTGCGGGGGTGTGCTAGTGTGTGGATCGGGGGAGCAGCAGAAGAGACCAATGAAGAGAAGGTGAGTAGGTTGTGGTCGGATAGGGGGAGAGGTGAATTAGAAAGGTTAGATAGGGAGCAGAGGCGGGTAAAGATAAGATCCAAAGTGTGACCATCTCTGTGGGTGGGAACTGAAGACCACTGTGATAGCCCGAAGGAGGAAGAGAGCGATAGGAGTTTAGAGGCGGCTGAGTGGCAGGTGTCAATAGGGATGTTGAAGTCACCCATGATGATAGTGGGGATGTCAGCAGAAAGAAAATGTAGTAGCCAGGTGTTAAAGTGGTCAAAAAAGATGGTGGCTGGGCCTGGGGGGCGGTAAATGACGGCTACTTGGAGGTTGGAGGGAGAGTAGATGCGAACAGAGTGTACTTCAAATGAGGTGAGCGTAATGGAGGGTGGCAGTGGAGTTTGGCTGTAGGAGCAGGTGTCTGATAGGAGAAGACCAACTCCTCCACCATGTTTGCAGCCGGGGCGGGGGGTGTGAGTGAATTGAAATCCACTATATGAGAGTGCAGCAGGGGAGGAGGTGTCAGAGGATGTCAGCCATGTTTCTGTGAGACCCAGAAAGGAAAGGTTTTGAGAGATGAAAAGTTCATGAATGTACGACAGTTTGTTACAGACAGAGCATGCGTTCCATAATGCTCCTGCAAGAGGAACCAAAGGAGCAGGGGTCACAGGAATGGTTATTAGGTTTAAGGGGTTGCAGACATTTGTAGAAGGAGATTTGTATTGGGACGTAGAGGTGATAGTGGGGATTTGCTGAGGGGGGCCTGGATTTGGAGAGATATCACCAGCAATAAGGAGAAGCAGAGAAAGTGTTAATAGGTGAGAATAGGAGAGGGCAGGAGGTATCTGTGTGTGTTTGGGAAGGAAGTGTTTTATGTTGCCAAGCAGGTTTGTGCAAGCTGTCAGATGAGAAGGTAAGATGGAGGGAGAGGTGAATTGTTCCTTGCTGGGTGAATGAACGTGGGGGTATTTCAGGAGGTTGTTGACAAGTGGGAACAGTAAGATGAAAAATTGAAACATTGTTTGCATTAACTATGTCTGTAATGGCTAAATAAAAACTGAAGGTTGGCAGGGGGGAGGGGCAATGGAGTGAGGATGGCAATATATATATATATATATATATATTTTTTTTTTTTACTTTCTAGCAACCGATATACTACGGGTGGGGGGGTGGGGAAATAACTATATGTATTTAACCAATATAATCATGTAAGAATAAGATGATTAGTGAAAAACTATGTAAGAATTTGAAAAACTGTAATAAAGATTTATTATAAAAAAAAAAAACTAAGTCTGTAATTACCTGTGGTCCAATTCTGGTATAATTCAGTCTGTGCACTTAAGAGTTGCACTTAAGAGATGTTGCATTTGGAAAGACCAAGGTCTGAAAAGACCTAGGACCTTAGATTTATACCACTCAGTGTTCAATCAGGTGTGACCAAGAGGGGAGGGGGTACATTTGGCCTAATCAAGGAGGACCAGATACAGGGGTGAAATAGTCAATGTAAACAAATACTTAATAAATCCAGCAGGGAAAGAGACATTAATAGTTCAGACAAGACATACCAGGATTTAGAAGGAGAGATGACAGGGATGGACAATATCAGATGGGGAAAAGCTGGGTGTAGCAGCAAGCTTCTGAGCAGATAGGAGTGACATAGGAGTGAATCTATGAGCAGATAGGAGTGACACAGAAGGTAACAAGTGCTTGATTTGTGCAGTGGTCCAGCCATCTTAACACAATAGGGGAGTAGATATAAGGGTGCATGAGCCAGTCACCAGCCTATATCTGTAGTGCTTCTGAGTGCATGGGGTGTGGATATTTGACAATGAGCAGGTTCAGAAGAATGATGATGGGAGGGGGGGGGGGGGGGGTTGAATGGAGAAGAGTAAGATTACGGTTGGGTGGTCTGCCTATATACAGGGGTAACTTCCATGGAGTATAATGAGAAGGAAAATCAGTCATAGAAAAACGAAGTCTAAAAGAGTGGGGAGAGGTCTTTTCAAAGGCGTGGTCTTCTGGGAAGGTTTTAGTGATGATATAAAAGATACTGCATTGTCTTATACTGACACTGTATTTAGGATCCTCCAAATAAGGAGGAATTCAGAGCAAATATGGTCATTTGAACTAAGTCCTAAGAAGGCATCTTTCTTACCTAATCCAGACACGTTTAAAGACAGGATTTCTTTTATCATTCCAAGTCGACTTTAATATTAGTATGTGACCACAGCTTAAAACGTTTATTCCCCCAAAGTTACTAAATTGCTGAGATTTCTACTTCATATTGAAAAAAAAAAAAAGTCTTCAATATGATATCAAGTTTCAGATCTTACCTCAGCATATTTCTGAAAAACACATTTCAAGGACATATTTTAATTAGATTTTTGCCATTAACCACTCGCTGACACTAAACAAACAATGCTTGAGCAGAAGGCAGTAACTGCATCATGACCATCATACTCATTATGCTGATTGTGGGAGTACTGTTTATTGTTGCCGTGTGATTAGGAGTGGGGCAAAGGGCTGTAATACACAGCTGAAGATCCACTTTAATGGCAAATATTGTGTCTCATACCTTGTATGGCCTAACATCCCAAAGTCTATTGAGGGTCCCCAGGGCTTTGTGGCCTAATTACCTTCTGTTAGGGCATACTTATGAATGCCTCAACAACTGTTTGGGTACTCTTAGGACTTAAGCTAATGTATTGGTAGTCATGGACGAACATCGGCCGGGACGGTTCGCGATCGATGATCAAATGTTCGCGAACCGCAAGTTCGCAGTGGGCCCGATTCACTTTAATGGCAGGTGAAACTGAAAAACCTTCAGCTCATATTTGCAGCCACCAAATACTTAGTGGAAGTGTACAAATAGTCCCACAACATGGACAGTGACATACTAGAGGGGAATCAATGACAAAAACTCCAACAAAAAATATGTATCTTAATCAGGGGACATTTTTATGCGTCTTAAAGGGAAATTCTCTGAAATGTGCCCTGTTGGAGCCTAGAAATTTTTTATTTTAGGCCACGGGAGTACGGGCCTTAAAAATTAGGCATTCACCTGACATAAAAGAAATTCCGATTATGTAGCTCGAGGTACATTATGCGGTCAATGGATAATTTTTTTTACTGTAGTCTACTGGACTACAGGCCCCAAACATTAGGCATTCACCGGACAGAAAAGATCAAGTGATTATGTGGCCGGAGGTATATTAGATGGTCAATGGATATCAATTTTACTGTAGGCCAGTACAAATACAGGTCAAATACATATGTTTAAAATAACTAAAAATATAAAATTGGATTAAAAACATGGCTAACGAAATCCCCCCTCTTGAAAAAAACCCTAATGATAATAGTTGAAATTCAATAACACATGGTCGTCACTGGTGTTGAATAAATCTGAGGCCCCAACAATTATTCATTCACCGTACAGAAAAGAACAAGTTAGTATGTGCTTGGAGGTAGATTACACGGTTAATGGATATTAATTTGACTGCAGGCCAGTACAAATACAGGTCAAATACATATGTTTAAAAGAACTAAAAATATTAAATTGTATTAAAATCATGGCTAACGAAATCCCCCCTCTTGAAAAAAACCCTAATGATAATAGTTGAAATTTGATAACACGTGGTCGTCACTGGGGTTGAATTCCTCCGAGGCCCCGACTATTATTCATTCACCGTACAGAAAAGAACAAGTATGTGGCTTGAGGTAGATTACACGGTCATTGGATATCAATTTTACAGCAGCAAAACCGCAAACAAATGCTGCACTACCCAAATGCACTATATAGAAAGTATATAATTGGTATATAACACCCCTGTTTCAATCAGTTTTTGGGGGGGCAACTGGTAAACCACACCAGTATAAATTATTTATTCCAATAGCGTTTGTCACTCTGTGTAGCTGCGGTAACGCAGCAAAACCGCAAACAAATGCTGCACTACCCAAATGCACTATATAGAAAGTATATTATTTGTATATAACACCCCTGCTTTAATCACTTTTTTGGGGGGGCAACTGGTATATCACACCAGTAGAAATTATTTGTTCCAATAGAGTTTGTCACTATCTGTAGCTGCGGTAATGCAGCAAAACCGCAAACAAATGCTGCACTACCTAAATGCACTATATAGAAAGTATATTATTGGTATATCACACCCCTGCTTTAATCACTTTTTTGGGGGGGCAACTGGTATATCACACCAGTAGAAATGATTTGTTCCAATAGCATTTGTCACTCTGTGTAGCTGCGGTAAGGCAGCAAAACCGCAAGCAAATGCTGCACTACCTAAATGCACTATATAGAAAGTATATTACTGGTATATAGCACCCCTGATTCAATCAGTTTTTGTTGGGGGGGCAACTTGTAAATCACACCAGTAGAAATTATTTGTTCCAATAGCGTTTGTCACTCTGTGTAGCTGCGGTAATGCAGCAAAACCGCAAACAAATGCTGCACTACCCAAATGCACTATATAGAGAGTATATTATTTGTATATAACACCCCTGCTTCAATCACTTTTTTGGGGGGGGCAACTGGTATATCACACCAGTAGAAATTATTTGTTCCAAAAGAGTTTGTCATTATCTGTAGCTGCGGTAACGCAGCCAAACCGCAAATAAATGCTGCACTACCTAAATGCACTATATAGAAAGTATATTATTGGTATATTACACCCCCGCTTCAATCACTTTTTGGGGGTGGGGGGGAAACTGGTATATCACACCAGTAGAAATTATTTGTTCCAATAGCATTTGTCACTCTGTGTAGCTGCGGTAATGCAGCAAAACCGCAAACAAATGCTGCACTACCTAAATGCACTATATAGAAAGTATATTATTAATTATTATTAATACTGGCACATGATGGGGGGGCTTAATACTGGCACATGATGGGGGGGCTTAATACTGGCACATAATGGGGGGGCTTAATACTGGCACATGATGGGGGGGCTTAATACTGGCACATGATGGGGGGGCTTATTATTGGCATATAATGGGGGGGATTATTACTGGCAAGTAATGGGGGGGCTTATTACTGGCACCGGCACGTAATGGGGGGGGCTTATTACTGGCACGTAATGGGGGCTTATTACTGGCGTGTAATGGGGGGCTTATTACTGGCACGTGATGGGGGGCTTATTACTGGCACGTGATGGGGGGCTCTTGTTACTGGCACGTGATGGAGGGCACTTATTACTGGCAGTGGCACGTGATTGAGGGCACTTATTACTGGCACATTATTGGTGGGCACTATAGGGGCATCTACTGAGGTCACAAAGAAGGGGTATTTTATATGGGGGGCTCTGTACAGTAGCATTTTATACTGGGACACATGGTGGGTACTATGGGGAAGGGGGGAGAGGAGTACTATGGAGTCATCTACGGGGGGCACTAAGAAGGGGTATTTTATACTTGCAAATTATGGGGGACACTGAGGGCATCTACTGGAGCACGATATATGGGGCATTTTATACTGGTACATGGGGGGCACTAGGAGGAAGGGGGAGGGGGGGTGAGTTCCACCACCTTTTCTCTGAGAAAAAAAGCCCTGGTTAATACTAAGTCTAGTATGGCCATCCCTCTAGTCGGATCCTGAACCAGTTGGAAGAGGTAATTGTTTTTGGTTATTGCCAAAAACCTGTTTCCTTTATGAGATATACAAGTTTCAGTTTCCCAGTCTATATCTGGATAGTTAAAGTCCCCCATAATAACCACCTCATTATGATTTGCCGCCTTGTCTATCTCGTTTAGTAGTAGATTTTCTGTGGACTCTGGTATATTAGGTGGTTTATAGTAAACTCCTATTAGTAATTTATTATTGTTTTTAGCTCCATGTATACCCACAGGGACTCCACATGTTCATGTCCCTCACTTATATCTTCTCGGAGTGTGGGCTTTAGACGGGACTTTACATAAAGGCATACCCCCCTCTCCGGTTTTGACGATCCTTTCTAAACAGACTGTAACCTTGTACATTAACTGCCCAGTCATAGCTATCATCCAGCCATGTTTCCGTTATTCCCACTATGTCATAGTCCTCCTCACACATCACTAATTCCAGTTCCCCAGTTTTATTAGTCAGGCTTCTGGCATTTGTATACATACATTTGAGAGGTTTGTGTGATCTGCGCTTCAATACCTTGTGTGGTTGTCAGGCCTAGATATAGGGAAAAATTTAAATAAAAACTACATCAGAAAACAGTATCTGTACCGCAGATTCCAATACCTTCTGTGTGTCAGTGGAAGAGATAGGAAGAATATTAGTGAAAATAATATTTTTGTCCCCATAATCCAAATTTATGCTGTCAACGGTGTAATCCGTGAATTGTGTGATCTGCGCTTCAATGCATTGTGTGGTTGTCAGGCCTAGATATAGGGGAAAGAAAAATTAATACAGAAAACAATTTTTCTCCCATAATCTAGCCACATTTTTGCTGTCAACGGTGTAATCCGTGAATTGTGTGATCTGAGCTTCAATACATTGTGTGGTTGTCAGGCCTAGATATAGGGAAAAAATGTAAAATACAGAAAACTATTTTTCTCCCATAATCTGTCCACATTTTTGCTGTCAACGGTGTAATCCGTGAATTGTGTGATCTGCGCTTCAATGCATTGTGTGGTTGTCAGGCCTAGATATAGGGGAAAGAAAAATTAATACAGAAAACAATTTTTCTCCCATAATCTAGCCACATTTTTGCTGTCAACAGTGTAATCAGTGAATTGTGTGATCTGCGCTTCAATACATTGTGTGGTTGTCAGGCCTAGATATAGGGAAAAATATAAATAAAAACTACATCAGAAAACAGTGTCTGTACTGCAGATTCCAATAATCTGGGCCTAAAATAGTGTCCATATTCTGTGGTGTTCTGTGACATATACAGTATGCCATCCGAAAACTGTATTTTTAGGGCAAATTCCAAAAATCTGGGCCTAATATAGTGTCCATATTCTGTGTAGTTCTGTGACATATACGGTCCTGCATCAGAAAATGGTGTCTTTAGCGGACTGTAAAAAAATCTGCGCCACATCTAGTGACAAAACCATTAATATGAAGAAGGCGAGCACTAAGGGACAGGGAAGTGGGCTGGATGCTGATGTTGCACGCAGAGGCTGTGGCCCTGGGCACAATGAAACTGTGCCTGCTGCCAGTGCACCAGAAAAAAAATATACACTGTACCCAGCTTCATGTCCAACTTAGCTGGCTGGCGCAGGACAACACTGTCAAAGTCGCACCAGTGCGAACAGTTGGTCGGTTGGATTGCTGAAAATAATGCTTCCAGTCAGTTACGCACCACCCTCTCTTCCACCAAATCCAGTATCTGTAGCCAAGAGTCTGGTCAACCTAATTCTCTCTCTGATCATCCTTCCTCCCATCATGGAGAGGCTTGCAAAACGAGTGATCCCACACTCGGATATTCCAAGGAGCTCTTTCCAGCGCCACTATTACATTTGGCCCTCGCGCCCAGCAGGCTTGAACAGGGACCTGAGATATTGTGCCCTGATTCCCAACCTCTTGAGCCTTCACAGTCTCAAGAAGATGTAGGTGGTGAATGGCAATCATTCGTTCACGAGGTGGATGATGATGAGACTTAGTTACTAATCACTGAGGTTGTGGTTAGGTCAAGTCAGGAGGATGAGCAGAGTGAGGAAGTGGAAGAGGAGGTGGTTGACGATGAGGTCACTGACCCAACATGGGAAGGTGAAAAGCCGAGCGATGACAGCAGAGGGGGAGGGATCCGCAGCACCGCAACAGGCTGGAAGAGGCAGTAGGGTTGCAAAAGGGAGAAGTTGGCCCACACCAAACAGGCCTGCAACAGTTACACCAAGCACCCCATGTGTAAATCTACCTTGCCAATGGGTAGGTGTTCCGCAGTATGGCGCTGTTTTGAGGAAAGTGCAGACGACAATAGAGTGGTAGTTTGCAATCTGTGCCGTACTAAAATGAGCCGAGGCGTGAACACTAGCAACTTCACCACCACTAGCATGATCCGCCACATGATATCCAAGCACCCTAACAAGTGGGCCGAATGCCTGGGTCCACAATCTGGGTCTGCGAGTCACACCATCTGCCTCCTCTTCCCCTGTGTTACGCACTGCTGGCCAATCCCCTGTCGAAGGCGCAGGCCCGGATGCCCCTCGACCTGCACCTGGACCTTCGCATGAATCATCAGCAACAGCATCCACTTCCCTGTCCCAGCGCAGCGTCCAAATGTCCATAACACAGTCATTTTAACGCAAGCACAAATACCCACCATAGCACTAAATGCGCAACTTTCAAAATTACTGGCCCTTGAAATGTTGCCATTTAGGCTTGTTGACACTGAGGCCTTCTGCAGCCTGATGTCGGCGGCCGTCCCTCGGTATGCAGTCCCCAGCCGCCACTATTTTTCACAGTGGGCCGTGCCCGCCTTACACCAGCATGTGTCCCAGAACATCACCCGTGCCCTGACCAACGCAGTTATTGGGAAGGTCCACTTAACCACGGACACATGGACAAGTGCTGGTGGCCTGGGACGCTACATTTCCCTGACCGCACACTAGGTGAATGTTGTGGAGGCCAGGAGTAAGTCGTACCCTGGGATGGCACAGGTGCTACCCACACCCAGGATTGTGGGCCCTACGTCCATTAGGGTCTCCGCCAGCAGCTATCTTACTGGATCCAAACCCCACTTCTCCTCCTTCGCCGCCTCCTCCAGCAGCAGTCAGCCATCAGTCACTAGCTGGAAGCAGTGTAGCACTGCTGTGGGTAAGCATCAACAGGCCTTGCTGAAGTTGATATGTTTAGGGGACAAAGGCACACCGCCACAGAGCTGTGGCAGGGTATAAGGGACCAAACCGAGCTGTGGCTCTCGCCACTCAACCTGCAACCAGGCATGGTTGTGTCTAACAATGACCGTAACTTGGTGGCAGCTTTGGAGCTCGGCAACCTGACACACATCCCATGCCTAGCCCACGTCTTAAACTTAGTGGTTCAGCGGTTTATCAAAACCTACCCCAATTTGCCAGAGCTAGTGAAGGCGCGCCGCGTGTGTCCACAGCTTCAGTCAGTCTGTCAACACTGCAGCAGCGCTTGCTGCTTCCAGCTCACCGACTGTTGTGCGACTTGAGCACACGCTGGAACTCTGCGTTCCACATGTTGGCCAGGCTTTGTGAGCAGCAGAGGGCAGTTGTGAAATACCAGCTGCAACATGGTCGTCGCCTTTCGAGTCAACTGCCACTATTCACAAGCAAGGAGTGGGCATTGATTGCAGACCTCTGTGAGGTTTTAAAAAACTTTGATGAATTCACACAGATGGTTAGTGGCGATAATGCTATTATCAGCGTAACCATCCCACTGTTGTGTCTACTCAAACGATCGCTGCTCACAATTAAGGACGACGCTCTGAATGTGGCAGACTAAGAAATGGAGGAGGACATTACACAGGGTGATAGCCAGAACACCCACAGTTCGTCTTCTCAGTGCAAATTGGACCATGAAGAGGAGGAGCTGGAGACAGTTGCCTCTGCTTTAGAGGGTAATACCCATGGAACTTTAATTCCATCTGTTTAGTGTGAATGAGCAGAAGAGGAGGATGAGGAGATGGAGAGTCATCCTGATGTTGACATCGAAGTCTTGCCTGTTGGTACTCTGGCACACATGGCTGATTTCATGTTAGGCTGCCTTTCCCGCGACCCCCGCGTTATACGCATTTTAGATAACACGGATTACTGGGTGTTCACCCTTCTCGACCCCCGCTACAAAGAGAACTTCTCATCTCTCATTCCTGTGGTGGAGAGGATGAGTAAAACTGTGCAATACCAAAAGGTACTTGTTGAGAGATTGCTCCAATATTTTCCATCTGACAACGCTGGCAGCAGATTCTGTACTTTCTTAGGCAACCGAGGAAGGGAGAAAAGGGGAACACACAGCAGTTCCAACAAAGGCAGGGCAACACTCTTCAAGGCATGGGACACTTTCATGACACCCCGCCAGCAACCTCACCCTGAAGCGCGGACTACTCATACAAGGAGGGAAAAGTTTTGGAAGATGGTGAAGGAAATCATAGCACACAGTGTCAGCGTGTATTTAGTGCTGCTGGTGGCATTATAACAGATAAGCGTATCCGCTTGTCCACTGGCAATGCTGACAGGTTGACTCAGATAAAAATGCCTGGATTGCCCCTGACTTCTCAACTCCACCAGAGGAGAGCTGAGCTCATGATGAACATAAAGGCAATTTCAATCTATCGTTTATAATGTACTCAATCTACTGTAGTGTATTCCCATGCACCTTTTCCACCACAAAAAAGAGTATATGGTTGAATCTTGTTTTCTCCTCCTCCTCCTCATCCAGATTGTATATATTCCCTCCACTCAATTTTTTTTTAATAGGGTCAGCTCAACTGCAGGACCTCAACTCAAATTTTTTTATAGGGTCAGCTCACCAGCCAGCCCTCGCCCCTAATGTTTTAGAGGGTCAGCTCAGAAGCAGGCCCTCGCCCCTAATGTTTTAGAGGGTCAGTTCAGCAGCAGGCTCTCGCCCCTGTTTTAGAGGATCAGATCAGCAGCAGGCCCTCGCCCCTAATGTTTTAGAGGGTAAACTCAGCAGCAGGCCCTCGCCCCCCTAATGTTTTAGAGGGTAAACTCAGCAGCAGGCCCTCGCCCCTAATGTTTTAGAGGGTCAGTTCAGCAGCAGGCCCTTGCATATAATATTTTAGAGCGTCAGCTCAGCAGCAGGCAGTCTACCATAATGTTTTAGAGGGTCAATTTAGCAGCAGGCTCTCGCCCCTAATGTTTCAGAGGGTCAACTCAGCAGCAGGCCCTCGCATATAATGTTTTACAAGGTTAGCTCACCAGCAGGCCCTCGCCCCTAATGTTTTAGAGGGTCAGCTCAGTAGCAGGCCCTCTTATATAATGTTTTACAGGGTCAGCTCACCAGCAGGCCCGCACCTAAAATCTTTTACTTGGTGAGCTCACCTGCATGCTCGCAACTCAAATCTTTTACAGGGTCAGCTCACCTGCAGGCCCAAACCTAAAATCTTTTACAAGGGTCAGCTCACCTGCAGGCCCGCAGCTCAATGTGAATGAGGCCCTCCTTTATGTGATATACAGGTTTTATCGGAGTGCCTCTTCCTTGTAATTTTTGGCAGCACTTGCACTTTATATACAAGTAAATATACAGGAAAGAATGTTTTCAATCCATTTTTCCTATAAAATCGATTTTTTACTTTGGATTTGTGCATAAAACCTTAATTAGATAGTGGGCCTGGTGATCACTTTAAGCCCTTTTATTTAAGCTGCATCAGCAGCAGCATGGTGATAGAAAGGAGTGGCAAGGTGACATGGTGTGGAGATGGCAGCATGAGGAGGCCACATAGTGGCACAATGACTGAGTCTAAATAAAAGACTAAGGCCACAGAATGCTTAGAAAGATGCAGATGGAAACAATCTGTGGAGCTGTATCACGGTCACCTGCAGATTAATGCAGACTAGGGCCATAGTTATAGGGGAAGCAGGGGAAGCTTCAGCTTTGGGGCCCTGATTCAGAAGGGGCCCATTCAGGAGGAGGAAGACTAAAGGATTTGGTCAGGGCCCCCTCAACAGTATTACACAATGAAATTATATACAGTGACAGTATAGACAGTGTATAAAACTGATGGAACAGCTGCCGGCCCTGGTCTGAGAGAGCGATCTTTACTAGCTACAGGAATGGGGGTGGCATAAAAGGAAGGGGTCGCTAAAAAATTACTGTGGGATGGAGCCCTATTCAAAAATTTGCTGTGGGGCCCAGTCAATTCTAGCTACGCCACTGATGCAGCCCACAAAAGCAAGTTGGGTATATCGATTACAAAACCTTAATTAAATTGTGGGCCTGGTGATCAGTTTAAGGCCTTTTAAGCAGCATCAGCAGCAACAGCATGGTGATCAAAATGAGTGGCAAGGTGACATGGTTTGGAGATGGCAGCATGAGGAGGCCACATAGTGGCTAAATGACTGAGTCTGAATAAAAGACTAAGGCCACAGATTGTTTAGAAAGATGCAGATGGAAACAATCTTTGGAGCTGTATCACGGTCACCTTCAGATTAATGCAGACCAGGGCCGTAGCTATAGGGGAAGCAGGGGAAGCTGCAGCTTTGGGGCCGTGACTCAGAAGGGGCCCATTCAGGAGGAGGAGGACTAAAGGATTTGGTCAGGGACCCCTCAACAGTATTACACAATGAAATTATATACAGTGACAGTATAGACAGTGTATAAAACTGATAGAACAGCTGCCGGCCCTGGTCTGAGAGAGTGATCTTTACTATCCACAGGAATGGGGGCTGCATAAAAGGAAGGGGTCGCTAAAAAATTACTGTGGAATGGAGCCCTATTCAAAAATTTGCTGTGGGGCCCAGTCAATTCTAGTTACGCCACTGATGCAGCCCACAAAAGCAAGTTGGGTTTATCGATTACAAAACCTTAATTAAATTGTGGGCCTGTGGACCTCAGCTCACCAGCAGGCCCGCACCTAAAATGTTTTACTGGTTCAGCTCACCTGCAGGCCCTCTCATAGAACTTTTTAGAGGGTCAGCTCAGCTGCAGGCCATAGCATAAAATGTTTTACAGGGTCAGCTCACCCGCAGGCACTAGCATATAATGTTTAACAGGGTCAGCTCACCAGCAGGCCCGAACCTAAAATCTTTTACAGGGTCAGCTCACATGCAGGCCCTCTCATAGAACTTTTTAGAGGGTCAGCTCAGCTGCAGGCCATAGCATAAAATGTTTTACAGGGTCAGCTCACCCGCAGGTACTAGCATATAATGTTTAACAGGGTCAGCTTACCAGCAGGCCCGAACCTAAAATATTTTACAGGGTCAGCTCACCTTCAGGCCCGCAACTCAAATCTTTTACAGGGTCTGCTCACCTGCAGGCCCGCAACTCATGCTGCCTTGCTTTGAAGTAGAAGCCGTAGCCTTTTATCAGGCTCCCTCTCCGGCATGGAACCCTGATTCCCCGTTACCCGTGATCACCATGGTAGGCACATAAAGGAACATCGAAAGTTGATAGGGAAGATATCCAAATGGATCGTGGACGTCACGGGGACGTGCGTTTAGGCAGAAGTTATCTAGAGTCAACAAAGCGGCAGCTGTATAACGTTTCCTCATCCAAAATACCGCAGTGACATTCCCTGTAATATTTTTATAAATCATTCCAATAACAGGGCATCTCTTAAGAGTCCTGTATTGTTATTTATCGTCACTACCTCCCCGAGTCGGGAGTGGGTAATTGCCGCGCGCCTCCTGCCTTCCTTCGATTTTTCTGCTTTAATAACTTGACCCACCCTCTCCACCCAATCAGATTTTAGCCATTGACCTCCCTTAGATGTGGTATCCCTTTCTCAAGCTCCCTCTCCGGCATGGAACCCTGATCACCATGGTAGGTGCAGAAAAGAACATTGAAAGTTGAAAGGGCAGACATCCTATTGGATCGTCGCCATCACAGGGACGTGCAATCGCCCAGACGTTATCTAGAGTCACCAATGCGTCAGCAGGCCCTCACCCCTAATGTTTCAGATGGTCAGATCAGCAGGCCCTTGCTCCAAATGTTTTTGAGGGTCACCAGCAGGCCATCAATCATAATTTTTCAAGGCTATGTATGATGCCCTCCTTTATGTGTAACAAAGGGTGTATTGGAGTGCAGGTTCCTTGTAATTTTTGGCAGCCCTTTCACTTAGTGCATATGTACCACAATGTGAATGAGGCCCTCCTTTATGTGATATACAGGTTGCATCAGAGTACCTCTTCCTTGTAATTTTATTGCAGCACTTGCACTTTATATACAATTGAATATACAGGAAAGAATGTTTCCTAACAATTTTTCCAGTAAAATAGATTTTTTGGGGGGGTTTTGTGCGTATTGTTGTCAGTCTGTAAAAGTGGCGTACAACTCGGACAACATGGTTCCCAGCAGCAACCTGGAAGTCCAAGATGCATCCAGACATCATCCCCATGGTGTTCCCGATCCATTTCGGTGGTGTTTCTGTAACTTTTTGACCGTTTCCAATGGACCAGGCACCCTCCCCTCTTCAGAGCAGGGGGTGCCTGGTTGTCTCCCGTTGACTTCCATTATATTCGGGTGCTCGGCCGAGCACACGAATATAACAATGTGTTCGGGCCGAACACCCAAACACCCGAATACTTTGGTGCTCGATCATCACTACTAATAATAAATCTCACCCAATGTCTGTCACACTTCCCTATTTCATTATCCCTGTTTCCATGTCAGTTAAGGAACAATTAATCACTACGAAAGACATACTTGCAATGCTCCCCGTAGTTTCAGGAATCATTGGATTGACCAAAATACAATAATCTGATCTCATGTTACAACTCGTAATTGCCACTGTGAGTATAGCAAACATCTATTGGTCGCTATTTAACAGCCTTCAAGTAATAGACCAGTTTGCAGCAAACAATAGATGGAAGGACAGGGCTAGTGATGTGAAATACCCCATGGGCATGTTTCATTAGCCTCTGTTTTAAGTATAGCTATCTTGACATTCAATATCTACCTCCGACTCTTATGGAAGATCAAGTTACTTGACACATTTCCCAAAATAGATAGAACAAAGCAAGTCCAAAGGAATCTCAAAGAACTGTGTTATCCAAGAGCATTCTCAACACTTTGTCAACTCTACCATTGTCAGGGAGATAAGATAAGAGGATAGGATGTTAGTAGAGGGGAGGTACTTAGTTCAATGACTTTGTATGGGCCATTGCAGAGACCACAATTGTAAGTGACAGAACCTCAAACATCTAGGTAACCACTTTATTTACAACTAAAAAGTATACCTATTCGATAAAAAATCCAGCACTGCCTTCTTCAAACCTGATAGTTTATTTCACAATACACATACAGATAAAAACTTTCTTGATGCTTTTCGGGCAACACTTGCCCTTTTTCAAAAGAAGAGTGAATCGAAGTTGACGAAGTTGAATTCGATCCGAATTTCAGGAAAAATTTGATTCGCACCAAATCCGAATTTCCTCACGCTTCGTGGTAACGAATCGCATTTTTTCCTAAAATGGCTGCTGCACGTGTAAAGACATGGAGCAAGGAACACTGGGAACGCGGGATCACCCATAATGTCATGCATGCAGCCAATCAGCAGCCAGCCAGCCCTGTGATGTCACAGCCCTATAAATAGCCTCAACCATCTTGGATTCTGCCATTTTCCAGTGTTCTTAGTGCAGGGAGAGTCGTCAGCAAGCGCTAGGGACAGTTCTAGGAAAGACTTTATTGTGCTAAAAAACGATTTACAAGTTCAGGGAAAGTTTATTCAAGGTGTAGGGAAAGGAATCATTCCACAGCATTTATGTATAACAAGGTTCAGTAGGGTAGGTTACAGCCTGGGTAATAGCAACAATCCTATTACACCTTGCTGCACTGACTGGGGATCCAAATTCCCATTATACAGCTCTGTAATTCCAGCAAACCATTCTTGTTATTGGCGTGCAAGTGCTCTTTGATACAGACATTAACAGGGTTGATTACAAGGAAATATTTCTACATCTTATTTGCCCTTGCGCGGTGCAGTGTAATGTTTTAAAGCATTTTTTGGCTGGTGTTAGTGGGAAAAAAAGGCCTTATTAGCCGTTGTGTGGTGAAGTGCGAAAATTGAAGCCCTTTTTGGCATGTATTAGTAAATTTTTATTTGCCTTTCAGCAGTGCAGTTTTATATTCTAAAGCCTTTTGTGGAGTGTATAAGTGGAAAAAAGAAAAATGTATTTGCCGTTCAGTGGTGCAGTTATATATTCTAAAGCCTTTTGTGTTGTGTATAAGTAGAAAAAAATAAGGGCCTATTTGCCGTTCAGCAGTGCAGTTATATGTTGTAAAGCCCTTTTGTCGTGTATTAGTGGCAAAATAAAAATATATTTACTATTCAGTGGTGCAGTTATATGTTCTAAAGCCTTTTGTGGAGTGTATAAGTGGAAAAAAGAAAAACATATTTGCCGTTCATCGGTGCATTTATAGAGTCTAAAGCCTTTTGTGTCATTTATAAGTGGAAAAAAATAGGGGCCTATTTGCGTTCAGCGGTGCAGTTATATGTTCTAAAGCTTTTTGTGTTGTGTATAAGTGGAAAAAAATAAGGGCCTATTTGTCGTTCAGCGGTGCAGTTATATGTTCTAAAGCCCTTTTTGTCGTGTATTAGTGCAAAAGAAAAATATATTTGCCGTTCAGCGGTGCAGTTTTATGTTCTAAAGCCTTTTGTGTCGTGTATAAGTGGAAAAAAATAAGGGCCTATTTGCCGTTCAGCGGTGCAAATATATATTCCAAAGCCTTTTGTGTCGTGTATAAGCGGAAAAAAATAAGTGCCTATTTGCCGTTCAGCGGTGCAGTTATATGTTCTAAAGCCTTTTGTGTCGTGTATAAGTGGAAAAAAATAAGGGCCTATTTGCCATTCAGCAGTGCAGTTATATGTTCTAAAGCCTTTTGTGGAGTGTATAAGTGGAAAAAAGAAAATTATATTTGCCGTTCAGCGGTGCAGTTTTATGTTCTAAAGCCTTTTGTGGAGTGTATAAGTGGAGAAAAATAAGGGCCTTTTTGCCGTTCTGCGGTGCAGTTATATGTTCTAAAGCCTTTTGTGTCGTGTATACAGCCAGGTCCATAAATATTGGGACATCAACACAATTCTAAGATTTTTGGCTCTATACACCACCACAATGGATTTGAAATGAAACAAACTAGATGTGCTTTAACTGCAGACTGTCAGCTTTAATTTGAGGGTATTTACATCCAAATCAGGTGAACGATGTAGGAATTACAACAGTTTGCATATGTGCCTCCCACTTGTGAAGGGACCAAAAGTAATGGGACAGAATAATAATCATGAATCAGACTTTCACTTTTTAATACTTGGTTGCAGATCCTCTGCAGTCAATTACAGCCTGAAGTCTGGAAGGCATAGACATCACCAGACACTGGGTTTTATCCCTGGTGATGCTCTGCCAGGCCTCTACTTACAACTGTCTTCAGTTCCTGCTTGTTCTTGGGGCATTTTCCCTTCAGTTTTGTCTTCGGCAAGTGAAATGCATGCTCAATCGGATTCAGGTCAGGTGATTGACTTGGCCATTGCATAAAATTCCACTTCTTTCCCTTAAAAAACTCTTTGGCTGCTTTTGCAGTATGCTTTGGGCTATTGTCCATCTGCACTGTGAAGCGCCGTCCAATGAGTTCTGAAGCATTTGGCTGAATATGAGCAGATAATATTGCCCGAAATACTTCAGAATTCATCCTGCTGCTTTTGTCAGCAGTTACATCATCAATAAATGCAAGAGAACCAGTTCCATTGGCAGCCATACATGCTCACGCCATGACACTACCACCACAATGCTTCACTGATGAGGTGGTATGCTTAGGATCAGGAGCAGTTCCTTTCCTTCTCCATACCCTTCTCTTCCCATCACTTTGGTACAAGTTAATCTTGGTCTCATCTGTCCATAGGATGTTGTTCCAGAACTGTGAAGGCTTTTTTAGATGTCGTTTGGCAAACTCTAATCTGGCCTTCCTGTTTTTGAGGCTCACCAGTGGTTTACATCTTGTGGTGAACCCTCTGTATTCACTCTGGTAAAGTCTTCTCTTGATTGTTGACTTTGACACACATATACCTACCTCCTATTAGTGGCAAAAAAATAATATATTTGCCATTCAGCAGTGCAGTTATATGTTCTAAAGGCCTTTTTTGTGTGTATTAGTAGCACAAAAATATATTTGCCGATGTGTGGTGAAGTGAGAAAATTCTAGACCTTTTTGGTGTGTATTAGTGGGGAAAAAAGGGCTTATTAGCCGTTGTGTGGTGAAGTGAGAAAATTACTGACTTTTTTGGGGTGTTTTATTTTCTTTTTTCTTTTATTTTTTGATCTAACAGTATGTCAGACAGAGAAGTGCCAGATCCTGCACAGGGGAGTGGCAGAGGCCTAAATGTTTCTGGCGCAGGCACAGGTCGCAGCAGAGTAAGGGGGCTTGGCAGTAGGAGTCGCAGCGAGAGGTCTGAGCTCTAGCGGTCGTGTCTTGACCAGAAACCCAACGGTTCTTGAATGGTTGACTCGGTCATCTACTTCATCCTAAGTGACATTAGACACCCCCAGCCAAGAGTCGGTGAGTTCATCAGACACAACCCTTAGTTGGCATGCACACTGGAGCAGGCCCTGTGCTCTCACCTGTCCTCAACCTGCCCCTGTCCTTTTTCTGTTCCCTCAGCCAGAGAAGTATTATATGCTGTGGACTCAGCCCCACTATACAGTGAGGATGAGCTACCAGAGGAAAGTCAGCAGCTACTGGCCAGCCAAGATGTGGAGGAGACATCCGCCGCTTCCTCTGCTAGGCAGGCAAGTAGTGATGAGGAGAGTGGCGTAGGAGCTGGTGTCGTGAGCGGTGAGGCTCCTGGCCCAGAGACTGTTGAGGAGGACATCAGTGACGTGCAGACAGTACTCAATGATGATTATGTAGCTGATCGCACTTCGGAGCCGGGTGAATTAGGGGCTTCATCCTCATCGAGAGAAGAGCGTGGCAGCTTACCTGTGAGGCAGCGGCGGAGCCAGCAAGTCGCTAGCGTGGCCGGGAGTCAGCATGGTGGCAGCAGTGGGAAGTCGGTAGCCAAACGTGCCCGGGGTAGACCACCTGCTTCACAGGAGCCTACCTGCCCGGAAAGTAGTGGTGCACGGGCTCACAGAAGCAGCGGCGGTAGCAGTCAGTCAGTGCGTAGTGTTGGGGATAAAATCACCTACTCGGCGGTGTGGCAGTTTTTTGTTAAGCTGCCGGAGAAGGTGAACATGGCTATATGTAGAATCTGTGGGCAGAAGGTGAAGCATGGCCAGGGTGCCAATGTTGAGAGGGCAAACTGAACTACTATAGAGACATCCTATGTAGTGAGTTGGCCGCTGCCTATCTGCACCATCGTCCATCCTCTCGCAGGTCTGACTGAGGGGGCCCTCTGTGCTCACGTTCCTCTGCCATGGCTGCTGTGGCAGGGTGGGGGAACAGTTCCAGCTCCATCAGCAGCAACTTGAGTCTAGAGTCGCTGATGAGCAGCTTTCTTCACCCGTCTAGGGAAGAAACTACCGTATTTATCGCCCCATAAGACGCACTTTTTCCTCCCCAAAAATGGGAGGAAAATGCCCCTGCGTCTTATGGGGCGAATGCTGTCCGTTTTACATCGCTGGATGCGATGTACGGAGCGGGGGCCGGGGGAGGGACTGGGAGGAGGAGCTGGGGGCCGGCAATAGCGGTGGGGCGGTGCGGTCACTGTACTATAGCCCCGCCCCACCGCTCCGGTATTCTAATATAAAATGCATTATTGAATTAAAAGTTATTAAACATGCCCCCCTCACTCCTAATAGTACCGTATATCCTAATTTCTTCTGTATAATGCCGGCAGGCAGGCCGGGCGGGCGGCAGCGTAACTCCCTGATGTCACGTGCCTGCACCGCCTCCTTTATGAATGAAGCAGGCGGCGCAGGCAAGTGACGTCAGTGAGTGATGCGCCGGCCGCCCGGCCCGCCTGCCGGCATTATACAGAAGCAATTAGGATATACGGTACTATTAGGAGTGAGGGGGGCATGTTTAATAACTTTTAATTCAATAATACATTTTATATTTGTATACTGGGGGGGACGGGGGCGGCGGCGGCGGAAGGGGGAAGGGGGCCACACGGCATCTGTGGATGGCACAGTTAAGGGGTGGGGGTCTGTGGATGGCACTGTTATGGGCTGGGGGGGGTCTGTGAATGGCACTGTTATGGGGTGGGGGGTCTGTGGATGGCACATATATAACACTGCCATCCACAGATCCCCCCCCCCCTGTAACAGTGCCATCCACAGATCCGCCCCCCCTGTAACAGTGCCATCCACAGATCCCCCCCTGTAACAGTGCCATCCACAGATCCCCCCCCCCTGTAACAGTGCCATCCACAGATCCCCCCCCCTGTAACAGTGCCATCCACAGATCCCCCCCCTGTAACAGTGCCATCCACAGATCCCCCCTGTAACAGTGCCAGCCACAGATCCCCCCATAAGTGTCCGTCATCCACAGATCCCCCATAAGTGTCCGTCATCCACAGATCCCCCCATAAGTGTCCGTCATCCACAGATCCCCCCATAAGTGTCCGTCATCCACAGATCCCCCATAACAGTGTCCGTCATCCACAGATCCCCCCATAACAGCGTCCGTCATCCACAGATCCCCCCATAACAGCGTCCGTCATCCACAGATCCCCCCCATAACAGTGTCCGTCATCCACAGATCCCCCATAACAGTGTCCGTCATCCACAAATCCCCCCATAACAGTGTCCGTCATCCACAGATCCCCCCCCCCCCATAACAGTGTCCGTCATCCACAGACCACCATTAGTTCCAAACCCACCAAAAGCACACCTTTTGGTTAAAAAAATTTTTTTTCTTATTTTCCTCCCCAAAAACCTAGGTGCGTCTTATGGGCCGGTGCGTCTTATAGGGCGAAAAATACGGTACTCACCAGCAGCAGCAGCTAGACCTGGAGCAGGACCTGAACCAGCAGGTGGTGGCATACTTGGACAGTACCCTGCCACCACACATTGAAGATCCGCTGGACTACTGGGCAGCCAAACTAGATTTGTGGCCGCAACTAGCAGAGTTTCCCCTGGAAAAGCTGTCCTGCCCGGCCAGTAGTGTGGCATCAGAGCAGGTGTTTAGTGCAGCGGGGGCCATAGTTACCCCAAGAAGAACTGTGGAGAGACTGGCCTTTGTCAAGATGAATCAGGCGTGGATCAGCCAGGATTTCCACCCACTAATGCCTGATGCATCAGACTAGATCATCCATGGTGCCACACCACTTTGACAAAAGAGACCAGTTTCTTCTGGCCACCTGCCTCAGCTACTATTCTGATGATGCCACACGCCTGATGCCACACATCTGATGCCAAGTGCTCCTTCTTTCACCCACCACCGGGTCACTCTGTGGTCTCCTGATGCTGCTGCCACCTCCACACTATGTCACCTTGCCACTCTGTGGTCTCCTGATGCGGCTGTCACCTCCACACTATGTCACCTTGCCACTCTGTGGTCTCATAATTCTGCTGTCACCTCCACACTATGTCACCTTGCCACTCTGTGGCCTCCTGATGCTCCCACCTCCACACTCTGTCATTGTGCCACTCTATGGTCTCCTGATGCTGCCGCCACCTCCACACTCTGTCATTGTGCCACTCTGTGGCCTCCTGATGCTGCTGCGACCTCCACACTCTGTCATTGTGCTGCTCTGTGGCCTCCTGATGCTGCCGCCACCTTCACACTCTGTCATTGTGCCACTCTATGGTCTCCTGATGCTCCCACCTCCACACTCTGTCATTGTGCCACTCTATGGTCTCCTGATGCTGCCGCCACCTCCACACTCTGTCATTGTGCCACTCTGTGGCCTCCTGATGCTGCCGCGACCTCCACACTCTGTCATTGTGCTGCTCTGTGGCCTCCTGATGCTCCTGCCACCTTCACACTCTGTCATGATGCTACTCTGTGGACTCCTGAAGCTACCACCACCTCCACACTCTGTCATTGTGCCGCTCTGTGGCCTCCTGATGCTGCCACCACCTCCACACTGTCATTGTGCCACACTGTGGCCTCCTCCTGAAGCTGCCGCCACCTCCAAATTCTGTCATTGGGCCACTATGTGGTCTTTTTATGCTGCTTTCACCTCACCACTATGTCATAGGGCCACTCTGTGGACTTCTCATGCTGTTCCCACCCTCTCCAGTTCATGAGTGGGCCACTATTTTGCCATTCGGCCTGGCTGACATCATCATTTATTTGACCCTTCTTCTGATCAGAAGAAAAGAAAAATGAGACGCACGACGGATCCTGTCTGTGTAGCAGCTGTAAGGCCTGTATAGTCCCATCAGAATTGACTTGTGATTTGGTAGCCAAAAGCAGGAGTGGGTACAAAACACAGAAGACATGCAAATATTACATTCACGTCTCATCTCTGTTTTGGATCCACTCCTGTTTTTTTTTTACATTAGCAATACTGATGGATTACTGACCAAATGCTGACTAAGTGAAGGCGGATGCTCAACAGACAGGATCAGTTTTTTTGGGGTTATTGTTCTGATGGATCAGAGGAAGGGCAAAATAATCAGTGACGTCAACACAAACTTACTGCTGACTAGTGATGAGCGGGAGGTGCCATATTCGATTTCGCGATATTTCGCGAATATTCGCATGAATATTCGTGTTATATTCGTCGAAATCGAATATTCGCAATTATTCCAATTATCGCGAAATTATTTTTTCGCATATTGCGAAAATTTATCTTGATAGTATAAGGCAACGTTCCTATGCTAATGACTTGACTATGGCTAGGCTAATATGTGTATTTTACGAAATTTCGTAATATTGCTCTAACTTCGTCTCTTAGAATATTACGAATATTCTAAAAGACGAAGTTAGAGCAATATTAGGAACATTTGCAAAAGTCGAAATTGCGATGCGAGTAATATAACACGAAATAGTCGCATGAAGATTTAAACTTAGCACTGCTATATTCCATATTCTAGCCTAATATGGAATATATTACTCGCATCGTGTTATATTACTCGCATCGCAATTTCGACTTTTGCAAATGTTCTTAATATTGCTCTAACTTCGTCTTTTAGAATATTCGTAATATTCTAAAAGACGAAGTTAGAGCAATATTACGAAATTTCGTAAAATACACATAGATTGTATTTAAGCTAATATACTGCTATAGTAATAATTTTTAATAGTGTACATATTTTACAAAACTTAAGTTCAGAAGAGGCAAAAAAAAATTACAGGAAAAAAAAGGGATTATAGCACTATATTAGCTAAATTACAATCTATATGTGTATTTTACGAAATTTCGTAATATTGCTCTAACTTCGTCTTTTAGAATATTTGTAATATTCTAAGAGACGAAGTTAGAGCAATATTACGAAAGTTCTAAAAGACGAAGTTAGAGCAATATTAAGAACATTTGAAAAAGTCGAAATTGCGATGCGACTTATATAACACGAAATATTCGCATGAAGATTTCAACTTAGCACTGCTATACTCCATATTCTAGCCTAATATGGAATATAGCAGTGCTAACTTAGCACAGCTATATTCCATATTAGGCTAGAATATGGAGTATAGCAGTGCTAAGTTGAAATCTTCATGCGAATATTTCGTGTTATATTACTCGCATATAGATTAGATTGTAATTTAGCTAATATGGAATATAGCAGTAAGTTGAAAACGCCACTGACTGGAGCAGCCAGGAAGCCAGGAATCCAAAGGACAGGTAAGAACAACTTTAGGGAAGTGGGAAAGAAAAAAATATAATAAAAAAAAAAAGAAAAAAAAAGAATATTCGATTTCGCGAATATATAGAACGATATTCTAAATATTCGCGAAATCGCGAATATGCGATATTCGCGCAAAATATTCGCATCGCGAATATTCGCGCCCAACACTACTGCTGACACCCTCTCCACTCTGTCGGGGGGCTCTACTTGTATAAACTTTTAATAGAACAGGTTCTGTAGACATCTATGTGGAATCAGCTGACGACGGTGTAAAAGGAGTGCGCTTCTTCTTGGCGCTAACATTGACCTGTAAGGCTGAGTTCATACTTTATTTGTCCAGTTTTGGCCCCGTGACTGCCCAAATAAGTGAAGTGCGCAGTGATTCTAAGAGCGAGGCCTGTCATCTGCATGTCATACTGACTCACTGTATTATTTCACTACCACAGAAGACTCCCTATGCGTGTTACTGCAAGGCACACTGTTCTACACCACTATAAAGGCTCTCTGCAGCCAGGAAATAGCCGTTTTTTTATGTGATTCGCCGCAAATAAATTCAGATCAAACCAAATTTTTTCAAAAGATTCGGCGAACTGGCCGAATCAAATTTTTTAGAAATTCGCTCATCTCTTGTCAAAAGCATAAAAAAATACATAGTACTCAGATTAAAATACATGTTTCAAGAGGAAACGATCCAACAGAAACCCCTATACATCAAGCCTGGAGTGACACTAATGAATCACTATTTAAAGGCATCCACTTATATCACAAAGCCACAAAAAAAGTGAATACACAAATTCCAGTCACATTACCTCTGGAAACCGCTACAGATCTAATAAAAAAAAAAACACAATACATCATTGATGGAATAAGAGGGGGGGGGGGGGGGACACCACTTGGCAGAAAAATCAAAAACAAAATCAACAATTTAATACATATTAGTTATCATGCAACCTTTTTGCACTCATTGCTGAACCATTCATTTCAGCAACAACAAGTGCAAATATGCAGGAGCACCCCCATGATATATAAGATTCATATGGTAAATCACATGGGGACAAACTATATTCCATTGACAAATATGATGTAAAAAATAATATATAAAAATAATATTAATCATAATATACTGTATAACAACCTGCTTCTCATTGAGACTAGTTTCCAGACTAAAAATCCAGAAAGTCTATCTCGATTAGGCCTCTTGCACACGGCCGTTTTTTTCCCCCGTTTACTGGTCGTTTTTTGCGTTCCGTATACGGAACCATTCATTTCAATGGTTCCGCAAAAAAACCGGAATGTACTCCGTATGCATTCCATTTCCGTATTTCCGTTATTCTGTTCCGTTTTAACATAGAACATGTCCTATTATTGCCCGCAAATCACGTTCCGTGGCTCCATTCAAGTCAATGGGTCCGCAAAAAAAACGGAACACATACGGAAATGCATCCGTATGTCTTCCGTTTCCGTTTCGTTTTTTGCTGAACCATCTATTGAAAATGTTATGCCCAGCCCAATTTTATCTATGTAATTACTGTATACTGTATATGCCATACGGAAAAACGGAACGGAAAAACGGAACAGAAATAGAAACACAACGGAAGCAAAAAACGGAACAACGGATCCGTGAAAAACGGACCGCAAAACACTGAAAAAGCCATACGGTCGTGTGCAATAGGCCTAATAGTTTCCTCCTATGATCACCACCGCATTGCAGTCTCTATTTAATGTAATTTAGTAATGGCAACTCCTACAGGATACCAACCTATATTAATTGCAATACGAAATTTGTGGTATATCTTGTTAGTTGTCACTCATGCAAACTCCAATATGTGGGGTGCACTACCAATACTCTCAAGACCAGAATTCGCAAACATTTGTCTGACATAAACAATGTCAAAGCCACAAATGTATCTGCGGTGTCGAGACATTTTACGGATGTCCATAAGGGAGATCTGTCATCTTTGACTTTTTGTGGAATAGAGAAAGTTTTTAAACCGCAACGCAGTGGTGATCATAGGAGGAAACTATTATCAAAAGAGACTTTCTGGATTTTTATGCTGGAAATTTCAAAGGGTCTCAATAAGAGGCAGGATGTTATATATTATACTATTACACTATATATTACTATTAATATTATTTTTATTTATTATTTTTTACATGATATTTGTGAATTGAATATAGTTTGTCCCCATGTAATTTACCATAGGAATCTTATATATCATGGGGGTGCTCCTGTATATTTGCACTTGTTGCTGCTGAAATTAATGGTTCAGCAATGAGTGCAATTAGGTTGCATGATAACTAATATGTATTCAATTGTTGATTTTGTTTTTCCTGCCAAGTGGTGTTTTTTTCCCCTCTTATTCCATCAATGAGGTATGTATTTTTATATTAGATCTGTAGCGGTTTCCACAGACGAGTGAGTTCCACACTCCGGACTCACAGCGGGAGTTTGCAGCAGCTCCCGTCCTGACCTCCCAGCACTGACAGGGTTGCATAGCTTTATATTGATTTATGATGCTATGTAAGCCTTAAAGTTCTCTTATGCATTGTATAACACTGACATAATGCTGTCAGTGTTATACAACACATTCCAGAACTGTAATGCTTACATAGTACCATAAATCAATATAATGCTATGCAACCCGTCAGTGCTGGGAGGTCAGGACGGGAGCTATCTTATACTCACGTTGCAAGTCCGATGCATGGAACTCGCTCGTCTTGAAGGGGCCTTTGTGATATATGTGGATACCGTTACAGGTGTGAATAGACTACATGGTAGCTGGTAAATAGTGATTCATTAGTGCCACTCCAGGCTTTTATTTCAGGTGATTATCCTCTACCTAACTGGTGATGTATCAGGGTTCTGTTGGATAGTTTCCTCTTGAAACATGTACTTTAGGCCTCATGCACACAATTGTTGTTTTGGTCCGCATCCAAGCTGCAGCTTTTGAGGCTTGGATGCGGACCCATTCACTTCAATGGGGCCGCAAAAGATGCGGACAGCTATAACCTATCCTATACTTGTCCGTTTTGCAGGCAAGAATAGTCAGTTATATTAATGGCTGTCCGTACCGTTCCGCAAATTGCGGAACACATACAGACGCCATCCGTGTTTTGCAGATCTGCAATTTGCGGACCGCAAAACACACAACGGTCGTGTGCATGTAGCCTTAAAGAGGACCTTTAACTAGTTTAAAAACTAAAAACTAACTATATCAGTGGGCAGATATGTGGTCCCCCTGCACTTACTAGTATGTCTGGGCGCCGCTCCGTTCGCCCGGTATAGGCTCCGGTGTGTGCAGCTTCCTCTGTTGTACTGGGCGGAGTTTTTGTATTAGGGTTGTCCCTTGCTGCAGCGCTGGCCAATCGTAGCGCACAGCTCATAGCCTGGGACTAGTAAAAGGTCTTCTTTAAGCTGAGTATTTTGTATCTTTTATGCATTTGACAAAGGGCAAGTGTTGCCCGAAATGCGTCAAGAATCTTTGCAAGTTTTTATCTGCGTGAGTATTGTGAAATAAATAATCCAGTTTGAAGAACTGCAGTGCTGAATTTTTATACAATTTTTAAAGAGTCTCAACTCACTGTGTCACGCCGGTCAAAACAAATGTAGATTTCAGCCCTGGACTATTGGAGCTGGTAAGGGGGGGAATACCGCTATTCTTTTGTAAAAAAATTAACTTAGTGTTGGGGAACTATTGGGGTGATTTATCAAACTGGTGTAAAGTAGAACTGACTTAGTTGCCTATAGCAACCCATAAGATTCCACCTTTCATTTTTCAAAGGAGCTGTCAAAAATGAAAGGTGGAATCTGATTGGTTGCTATGGGCAACTAAGCCAATTCTACTTTACAACAGCAAAATAATTTCCAAGAGTTTGTAGGATTTACTCATGACAGGCGTTTATAGCAAATCCATGGTATATGGCAGGAGTTTGACTGTTAAAAATCGCACTGATAATAAGGATGTGGGTGACTGGCCCTCATTCACAGAGAAGTGACCATATACACTATATAGACAAAAATATCAGAATACCGACACCAACAGGAGCTTGTATGACATCCAAATCTAAATCCATAGGCAGTAATATGGAGTTGGTTCCCTTAAAGGGAGTCTGTCACCACATTTCAGCATATTAGACTGATCAAATAGGGTTATATGATCCACCCAGAACTTAAAAACGGTACCTTTGTTGTAGAAAACGGACTTTTCTTTTAGCCGAAAATGAACTTATAAGGTTATGTTAATGAGCCCTCTCAAGTGCCCAGGGCGGTCTCTCAATCCTCGGAGCCCCAGGCAGCACCTCCTCAACGGCTCATAACCCCGCCCTCCGTGCGCCTCTGCCCGCCCGTTTACTCCCCTCCCCTGTCCTTTTCCACTGCGGCTGTGCGGTCCAAATCGTAGCGGGCGCATGCCTTACACCACTTGATCAAACACTTGGCATTGTACTTGGTGATGTAAGGCTTGAATGCACCTGCTCTGTCATGGAAATCCATGTCATAAAGCCCCCAGGGCACATTTTGGTGCTGATGTTAATGCCAGAGGAACTCTTCAGTTATTACAGTACCATGCTGGAATTGAATTATGTCTTTCAAATACACCGTTCTCGCACAAAGGTTTCTAAAGGCAGACTGCATGGCTAGGTGCTTAATTTTATATACGTGTAGCAATGAGAATGAATTAAACACCTGAATTTAATGATTAAAGCGGTTTTCCATTTTTTTTTTATTCTGATGACCTATCCTCCGCTTACCAAGCCCAGCACCGTACATTGTATGCTTGGTATTGCTGCTCTGCCTCTTTCATTTGAACGGGACTACCCTGCACTTTGGCCACGTGACTGATGAACGTGATGTCACTGGCCTAAGGCAAGCTGCAAGAAGGCAGCGGCACTCCTCCTCCTCAAACAGCTGATTGGCCGGGGCCTCGGGTATTGTACCCTCACTAATCAGATAGCGATCACTTACCCAGATGATAGAACAAAAAATATTTAAAGGGTTTCTGTCACCCCAATAAACCGTTTTTTTTTTTTTTCTTTACTAATAATCCCTATAGTGCGATCTCATGATACATAAGCAAATTAATCATTTTGGTTCAGTAGAATTTGCTAAAAATCGATTTTTAAAATATGCTAATTACCTTGCTACCAGCAAGTAGGGCGGCTACTTGCTGGTCGCAGCCGCATCCTCCGATCGTAATAACGCCCCCTCGGCATGCTGATTGACAGGGCCAGGGAAGGGAATCGTTCTCTGCTGGCGCTGTTAGAATTTGAAATCTCGCGCCTGCGCCGTACCTGGCTTCAATTGGCGCAGGCGCACTGAGAGGCGGCCGCTCGCTCGACCGCTCCATCCTCAATGCGCCTGCGTCGATGACGTCATCAAGTACACCCGGAAGAGAAGACGCCGGCATCGCTGGAAGGAGGCGGAGAGTCTGGTGACGTCGCTGGATGCTCGAATCAGGTAAGTATGTACATAATAAGCATGCTGCCACAAAAACCACCAACGAAATGGGAATAAATAATTTTATAAAAATGACAGTTATTAACACTATACCACCAACGATTATTAATAATAAATCTCTTCCGGGTGTACTTGATGACGTCATCGACGCAGGCGCATTGAGGATGGAGCGGTCGAGTGAGCGGCCGCCTCTCAGTGCGCCTGCGCCGATTGAAGCCAGGTACGGCGCAGGCGCGAGATTTCAAATTCTAACAGCGCCAGCAGAGAACGATTCCCTTCCCTGGCCCTGTCAATCAGCATGCCGAGGGGGCGTTATTACGATCGGAGGATGCGGCTGCTACCAGCAAGTAGCCGCCCTACTTGCTGGTAGCAAGGTAATTAGCATATTTTAAAAATCGATTTTTAGCAAATTCTACTGAACCAAAATGATTAATTTGCTTATGTATCATGAGATCGCACTATAGGGATTATTAGTAAAGAAAAAAAAAAAAAAACGGTTTAATGGGGTGACAGAAACCCTTTAAGTACTTTCAAGAAAATAACGCAGGAGGATACGTGCCTCAAAGGGCTTGGTCCAACTTGCCCTTTCAATGTAAAGTCCAACAAACAAAGGGAAAGGGAGCAAAATAGAACCAAATAGATGTAGATAAGTGATATATATATATATTTTTTTTATATTTTTTTTTTATTGTGAAACAAACAATATTTCCATATAAATACATATCCAAAACATTATTAATTTATTACTTTTGAACCCAAACTCATAAAACCCAACCCTATCCACCCTCCCGTTGCGGTGCGTCTCTCCAAGAGAGGGGGAAATCAAAGAAAAAAATTTAGAATTTCCAGTCCCCCTATATCTTAATCCATTTTTCCTCTATATTCCTTTGTTTATAAAGGATTTTTTCATATCTTTTAATCCTGTTAACCAGGGTTGAGCCATTTAGTTACATTTGTAAAATCTTGGGAAACCAAACCCGTGTAATCAAAAGTCTTGACAAAAACATTACCTTTATCAAGAGAATCTTTTTATACATGTGACAATTTACCCTGGAGAGATCCCCCAATTTCCAACAGTCCACCATAAAAGGAATCACAACTTTAAATTTTTGGGTAAAAAAGTCATTAATCGCTAACCAATATTCTTTTAGTTCTATACAAAGCCAGAACATGTGGATAAAGTCAGCTCCTGATGCATCACAATGTGGGCAATTGGATGTATTTGTCAGACGTCCCAAGGTGCCAGTAGTGGGGTGAGGAACCCACTGGCAGTAAGCAGCTGACAGCCCAGAAACGTGGTACAAGTTTAGGGATAATCCAAGAGGGGTAGTCAATGTCCAATCCGGGTCGAGGCAGGCAGCGAAGGTTCAAGGCGGAAGACAGTCCAAGGGTCAGTAACCGGGAAGGATACAAAGAAACATCAGGCAAATAGGAGGATACGCAGGGAGGCTAGGTGTTCACCATAAGGTGGAATAACTCATCAATGAGCCAGAGCTCAGGCCAGGTCTTTATAGCCAGGGAAGGTAGGAACCACCCCCTGGTCCCCAAGGCAACCAGGAGGCCTCCCTCCCCGGGAACGCACCCAGGAATGCGCACGCAGCCTGCATACTGAGCATGCGCACACGCCGCGCACCTGCACCTCGGGCACCAGGTGTTCTACCGAGCTGAAGGGGAACCCGTGCCCTGCGCCGTGCCCGCGGTCCCCGAGTAGGGGTAACACCCCCTGCTTCCTGACAGTATTCCTTAAGCCACATTTATTAAGCCATAATGGCGTAACATAAACTCTGTGTAAAAATATTAAATTGAACTAAGACGTGAGTAAAGTTGTGAGACACTAATCTTTGATTAGACATTATATTCTCCCAATTATTTAATTGTAAAGTTGAACATTCGGCTCCCCAGACCCTCTGTCCAGGAGAACATAAATTATTAAATAATGTTTTAACTAGTAATTTATAAAGTTGAGCAATTTTAACCTTGTGACCTAGACTACCAATTAGTTGATTTAAGGGTGTAGAAACATCTACCTCTAACAACAGTTTTCCTTTAATACTGTGCAGTGCCGAACGTAACTGAAAATACCTGAACCAAGATAAATTAGTTATATTCTCTCTTTGTGCTAAGTCAAAAAAAGAAAGTATTTCCCCATTCCTCACTACCTGTGCAACATAAAAAATATATATTTTTTTTCCAATAGTGATCCCGTGCCAATTCATAATTGTGCCATAAGGGGGTACAACACAAAAAAACCTTTATCCCCATCCAGCCTCTAATAGTACACCAAGACTTACTGAACAATTTCCCCACCTCTCTATAGTCCTGTTCCATATCAGATAGCTGTCCGGATTCCAATAAGGTAAACATAGTATCATAAGAAGATCTATTCACCAAAGTGGGCTTTTCTTCCATTCATAATAAAGCCATAGCTGTGCAGCTATAAAATAGCCCATGAAATATGGAAGATTCAGCCCTCCCATTTCTATTGACTTATAAAGGTAATCTACTTTAAGTCTTACCCGCTTTCTTCCCCAAATTAGATCGTTAATAATTCTCTCAGTTAGTTTAAAAAATGTGGGGAGTTCCTCCAAAAATATAGGAACTGGGGTAGAATCACCATCTTAATTAGGGATATTCTATCGGCTCTAGATAGAGGAAGTCTCAACCATGTCGTAATTTTAGATCTAGTTTTACTTATCAGAGGAATCAAATTGAGGGACAGGTAATCTTCAATCTTATCGACAAACCCAAATATTTAAAGGAATCAGACATCTTCAAAACGTTCAGGGAACCCTCATTGGAAAGCTGAAGTCTGTCTACGGGCATGAGAGTGGTTTTTGACCAATTAATATCAAGACCTAAAACTTCGCCAAAGGAGTTAACTATCTGAATAATTCTTGGAAGTGTAATATTAGTATTCTGTATAAAAAATAATACATCATCTGCATACAAGGAAATACGATCCTCCCTCCCCAATGTCCCAAACCCTTCAATCACTGGATATTGCCTTTCCATAGCTGCAAGAGGCTCGATATATACCAAATAATATTCGGGAAAGAGGACATCCTTGATGAGTACCTCTATTTAAAAAAAATATATTTGTCAGACTCCCATTAATATTTAAACTAGCCTTAGGGAAGTTAAACAAGAGCTTAACCATGTTTATAAACTTAAGTCCAAATCCCATCTTTTCCAGAACCCTCCAGAGGAATCTCCACTACACCCTATCGAAGGCCTTAGAGGCATCAAGTGACAGGATGGAGCAGGAGGCCCCCCCGGAGGATTGTATATTCACATACAGGCGATGCAGATTATAATGCTTACTCTTATTGGGAATAAATCCGTTCTGATCAGGATGTATAATTGATGTAAGGACCTTGGCAAGTCTCGTAGCCAAAGTCCTTGAAAAAAGCTTTACATCAGTGTTCAATAAAGAGATCGGCCTGTATGCCTCTACATCTAAGGGATCCTTGCCTTTTTTTAGTATTAATATTATAACGGCTTCTGTCCTTGACTCAGGAAGGATACCATCCCCCAAAGATTCAGTGAATACCTCCAGTAGACAGGGGAGAATAACCTCCCTATATTTACGATAAAATTCATATGGAAATCCATCTGAACCAGGGGAGGAGTTTCCGGAGCACGCCTTCATTGCAGCATCTATCTCCTGCAAGGAAAGTTCCTGATCAAGGAATTATCTTTGAGTGTCTGTTAGGGCTGATGAAGAGATGGAATCCAAGTATGCATCCATCATTTCATCTGAAATAATCTTATCTGATTTATAAAAGTCCACAAAATAGTTAAAAATCCATTTATAGATTCTTGATCTTCTATAATTAAACCTTCAGGCGAACGAATAGTTACTATCTCTTTTTTTTGGGTCCTGATTCAAGATCACCTTGGCCAGCAATTTCTCTGGGTGACCTGATTCAGCAAAGTATTGCTCTGCTGAGCCTTATCCAAAAGGAAATCGGAATATGCCTGACTTGTGTTCTCCATAATTCCCCTGTTTTCTTCTGTTTTATTCCTGGAAAATTCCTTGGTGGCACTGTTAGCATACAAGGTTTGTATTGTATAAGCAACAACCACTGTATGTCATTGCTATATGCCTAGTATATTGTATGGTCACTAGATGGCAGTTTGTGTAACTTCCTGTTTGTCAGTTGTTCAATAAAGTTCAGTTAGTGCTCGTGCAGTTACCGAGCAGAGGTCAGTTAAACCTGAAAGACTGTCTGCCTGTTCATTGTTTAGCCTCAGAAAGTATTTCTAACAGGCACCTACCACTAATTCTTCTAGTTCCCTTTCCTTCATGCTATAGCCCTTTCTTAGATTAGAGATGTTACTAATAAATAAGCGACTCATAAAGGTGTCCCAAACCAGTTGGAGTTTGCTGACTTGTAATTGGTACACCAAAAGCGGACAATCTCCTGTTCCATCATTTTATGGTTATTCATTATGGAAATTCAGTGGGGATTTAATCTAAATGGGGGTCTTACCCGGTAGTTATCAACCATCACGGATGCTTCCAGAGTAAATGGTACATGGTCCAATAGAGCCCTGGCCTCATATTTCATCCGCTTTATACATCTAAGATAGTTTTTATTTATCCATGCCAGGTCTATCCTATACATAGAATTTCCAGCTTTACTTACACCTTTCTCCCCTTCCCTTTGTGCCCCCATACATCAACAAAGCCTGATTCCAGGCAAAATCGTGCCAAGGGGGACCCATGTACAGGAATATGAATGTCTCCCCCCATTGAAATTCTATCAAATACTGAATTAATAACACAGTTAAAGTCCCCATTAACTATTGAGGGGCATTCAGGCCATTGATCCATAAATGTTAACAGTACAAAAGTACTGTGGCGATGTGAACTGTAAAATGCATGGGAAAGTCTCTGAAGTGTCTGTGAACCTGGAGCAGAGGCTCTATGTGTGGTCTCAGTCAGGAGGACTGAGGGGCCACAAGGCTTTGTGAAGCCTGATCTCTTCCCTGTGTGGACTGACGCTTGATGAGCGGAACCTGATAAGGCTTGGAGCCTGAGACCCTGACACTAAGCGGTACTTAGAGGTGAGTCAGGGAAACCTATGTGTTTAGGTAGAGCCCAGACGGGCAGGAGTTTTTTAATAGCGTTTATTTAACATTTTCAAAATAGTACAACAATCCCATAGGGAAAACAATACTGCAATACAGTCACACACGTAAGCAAGATCAGACAATTCCATCAATGTCATAATATACGACAGTAAGAGACATAAATGCATTAAGATACAAAACATTCTTGTTGTCACAAAAAAGGAAGGGAAATAGATGTCTGATCACACCCACTCACATCCACACGCACAAACACACACTTGGGTGCCACAGCCCCAACCAGTAATGGACCTCAAACTGTACCCTCCGCCTGTACCCATATACCCCAGATTTTGTCAAACCGATCAGGGGTTCCTCTTGCTTCATAGGTCAACTTGTACATCTGGAGATCATTGTTAATTAGTTGTACCCATTGGTTTATCGTGGGACACTTGGGAGGCTTCCAGTTCAAGAGTATATTCTTCCTACCATAGAACATTAAGAGCCGTAGGAGTATTCTACAGTATTTGGAAGGAGTTGCATCAGCAACCAGCCCCAGAACACAAACAATAGGATCACATATCCCTGGTAAACCCAGTTTAACATTAATGAAATTACACACCCCTTTCCAATAAATTTGTAAAGACGGACAGGACCAAACCATGTGGAAAAAGGATCCTCTGTCACTTCCACATCTGTCGCATCCAGGATTTGGTATCTGCCGCATCTGATATAGACGCACCGGAGTCAGATATACCCTATGCATCCATTTGACCTGAATGAGTTGATCTCGAGAGCTCACGACAGACCTCCTCCACCCCAGACGCCATTCCTCCAAGTGAGAGTCCTCTAACTCTGGGATATCCGCCGACCACTTAACAAATGATCGCCGGATAGGAGAGACCTGCATCTTAATGATTTCACCATAAAAGGAAGAAATTGGTTTATATGGTTGTTTCCTTCTAGCTACCGATTCCAGAAGACCACACTCCAAGCTTAGGGACAAGGAGTGGAACTGTTTCTCACACGCGTGTCTCAGTTGGAGGAACCGGTAAAAACTCGTCTGAGGCAACAGGAAGTCCGACCGCAAATCCCCAAAGGAGCGAAAGACCCCATCCTGGAATAACTGCGTCAAATATTTAAGCCCCTTCCTAGGCCAAAATTCAAAGTCTGGTAAGTGTAAAAGCTCAGGGAGATGCCTGTTACGCCATAGTGGGATATACGGAGACCAGATATCCCCTGCCTGGGTATCCATATGTGTATTTACAAACTTTGCCCAGGCTTCTGTGACCGTCATCATAGCTTCTGTGTATGTCCCACTCAACAAAGTTCCACCTCCCCTGTAAACCAAGTTTGTTAGAGCTTCATACGAACCAACTAACGCAGCTTCCAGCACCACCGCCGGATTATTGGAATCTGCTCTAATCCACCAGGAAGCATACATCAGGCGTGTCGTTATGTAATAAACATATAAGTCAGGAAGTTGCAAACCACCCTGCAAGTAGGATGCCTTCAACGTCTTCCTTGCTATCCTAGGGTTCCGATGACACCATAGGAATCGGGACATAACTTTATCTATGACATCAAAATGGGATTTCGGGACCCTCACTGGAGCCGCTCTATATATATATAACAGTTTCGGTAGTAACACCATTTTGAAGATGTTGATCCTGCCTATTAAAGTCAAGGGGAGATTTTCCCATGCTTCCAACTTGCGTGTGACATATTCCATAGTGGGCCTCAGGTTCAGATGGCAAAATTGCCGAGGGTCTCTATGTATGTGAATCCACAAATAGAGAAAGCTGTCTACCACTTTCAGGGGGGATACTGGAGATATCTCTATCTCTTCCTCTCTGTCCACTATACATAAACTCGATTTAGCCCAGTTCACTCGTAGCCCTGAGAACCTACCATATCCATTTACCACATCTAGCAAGGTTTCTAAGGAGGGGCCAGGGTCAGCTAAGTACACCAACAAGTCATCCGCGTATAGCGAAACTTTCTCCTGTATCCCAGCTACCGTCCACCCCTCTATCAAGGAGCTATTATTTATCAATTGAGTAAGAGGTTCCATTATCAGAGCGAACAACAACGGGGACAGGGGGCAACCCTGCCTTGTACCTCTGTATAATTTAAATGGTCGGGAAAGAGAACCATTTACTCTGATGCGCGCTGAAGGTGCCTGATACAGTAACTGGACCCATTGAATGAAGGAGTGAGGAAAGCCAAGTCGGGACATTGTCTCCCAAATAAAATGCCACTCTACCGAGTCAAAGGCTTTCCCATTATCGAGAGATGCCAGGACCCTTGACCCCGCATTATCATGCCTGACCTGCAAGTTCGTAAATAACCTCCTAAGGTTGATATCAGATGTTTTTCCGGGCATAAAACCAGATTGGTCAGGGTCAATAATGGATAAGACTACCTGACTAAGCCTCTTGGCCAAGATCTTAGCTAAGATCTTGGCATCAGTGTTTAGCAGGGAAATAGGTCTATATGATGCGCAGTGGTCCGGAGACTTCCCAGCTTTATGAATTACCACAATGGTAGCCTCTCCAAAGGATAATGGCAACCCACCGGAGTCATACGCGTAGTTAAAAAGATTCAGTAGACGTGTAGAGTACAACTCAACGTCTAATCTGTACCATTCGACTGGGAACCCATCCGGACCAGGTGATTTCCCTGCTGCCATATCACCGATTGCCGCTTTAATTTCTTCCACATCGATAGCTGCCTCCAAAAAACTACTGTCTTCTCTAGCCAATGATGTAAGGGGGATGTTCTGAAGGAAAGATCGGATCTCATCTGGGGACATCGCAATTTTGGAGCTATAAAGGTCCGCAGAAAATTGAGCAAATTGCTCACATATGTCCTCCGGTCGATATACCCTTGAGCCATCCCCGCAGGTAATGTGTGGGACCACCGTCTGAGGCGACTCAGTCCTGGCCAGGAACGCCAAAGCACTCCCATTCTTATCACCATCAGCAAATATTACACGCCTTTGATACAATAACTTCTTCTGGGTATATTCTGTTAGGTGCAAATTGAGCTTCCTCTGAGCCTCCTCCCATAATCTACGACCCTCTCCATCCGGATTTGTAATAAAAGCCTGTTCTCTCTCTACTACCTCCCCCTCTTACTTAGTCCTTGTAGCACTCATCTCCTTCCTATACGTAGCTATCGCATGAATCAGAGTACCCCTCATCACAACTTTAAAGGCTTCCCACTCTATCAACGGGTTAGCTGAGCCCTCATTGAACTCCCAATAGTCCTTCAGACCCTGCTGTACATTCCAAACAACAGGCAGGACCTCTAGCCATTTACTATTGAGTCTCCATATCCTCTCAACCGGTGCCAGAGGTTGTTTCAGAATTACTAACAAAGGAGCATGATCAGAAATACCTCGCGGGAGGTAATCAGCCACCGTCAGAGAGGGTAATAGATCTCTACTAAGAAAAACTAAATCTATCCGTGAAAGCGTAACATGTGAAGCGGAATAGCAGAAATATTGGCGCAACCCCGGATGTAAGTACCTCCAACCCTCCGTTAAATCAAATACATCAGCCCAGGAGCTTAGCGCCTCATTATGGGTATCACTAGGGCGAAGACGATCCAGTGACTGATCCAGAGTCGCGTTGTAATCCCCAAAGGCAATCAGAGGTACCGGGGGCATAGATGCTACCATTCTCATAACCTCATCTAGCATATCCCTCCGAAAAGGGGGGGGGGACATAAAGGCCCACCAAAAGATAATCAATGCCCCTGATTGCAGCATGGAGAATCACAAAACGTCCCATTATATCCGTATGCACAGAATACACCTGAAAGGGAAGGGATTTCGCTACCAGAATCGACACACCTCTGGCTCTAGAATTATATACAGCATGGTATGCTGAACCTACCCAGGGCCTCTTCAACGCTAAGAGCTTTCGCCCCTGAAGATGTGTCTCCTGCAATACCAGAATGTCAGGATTATAATTTCGTAGAAAATTAAAGACCAGAGATCGTTTAATTTTGTCGTTGAGACCCCTGACATTCCAGGAGACAAATCGACAAACTGACATTATGGCGGTCTATTGAGACAGTAATCCCAGAAGTCACTGCACCATCCAAGCCATACACTCACACATTCATACCAACTTCCAAACATTAGAGCAAGAGCTCCTGAATACTCCCGTAACATCAGGCAACCCCCCCCCACCCTGCCCAGATGACCCCAACATATCCAAGCTTAAAAACCCTCCCCCCATTTGCCTCTTTAATAGAAAAAGGGGAACAGCAACCCTTTCTTCAGCCCTACTGCTCTAGGTAAACCTAAAAAAACTGAACCTATGCAGCAGGTTGCTACAACCATCACTCGTTCAGCTCCGTTATTTAACGATGATCTGAAACGCATGGAAAGACACTCAAAACATTAGATATATGACTCTCAGCCTCTGCGATCTAACCAGTCCGAGGCCTCTTCAGGGGTAGCAAAGAACTTCACCCGCTCCCCCTCCTGGACCCTGAGCCGAGCTGGATACATCATCGCATAGACAAGTCCCTTCTCTCTTAAGCAGTTTCTCACCGCCGTGAACTGTCTACGTTGCTTCTGCACTTCAGTAGAAAAGTCCGGGTAAAAGGAGATCCGGGTATTTTCAAAAAGAATGTCTTTTAAACGGCGAGCTGCAGCCAGAATAGCATCACGGTCTCTGTAGTTTAGGACCTTAAAGATGAAGGGACGAGATGGGGCCCCAGGAGGCAGGGGGCGGGTGGGAATCCTGTGAGCACGTTCAACTGCAAAAGTCCCTGATAAATTTATAGGATTAAAGATTTGTTTTATGAGACGTTCCACAAACTCTTCCGGAGAAGGCCCCTCTGCTCTTTCAGGTAAACCCATAATACGGATGTTGTTCCGTCTGTTACGGTTCTCGGCATCCTCTACCTTTGCCATCAGGGTCTTGACTTGATTCTGTAGCGCATTAATTGCAGAGTCATCACGCTGTACTCTGTCCTCCACATCACTCACTCTTCTTTCCACTTCCGTTGTTCTCTCTCTAATTTTATCAATATCATGTCTGAGAAGAGTGAGATCAGCCTGGACATGGTCAATTTTGACCGTAAGCGCCGTTTGGCAGTTAGTGATGGCCGCCATAACCTTTGCAAGGTCCACTTCTGGGCGCTCAGAGGAGGTTGCAACTTCTCGGTCCTCTGTCTGACTCATGTTGTCCAGCATAAGTTTAGGAGGATTAGCCGGTCCTGAGGTGCCCGTTTTCCGGCCCATAAGGTGATCTCCCCTTCACCAGTAACAGGAATACTGGCCCTTTAATTAGCTCCCTCACTCAGGGGCAATAGAACAACAGTGGCGGCTCTCTCAATTATATTCTTTTCCCTGGAATCAGGATATACTAGCCCCACTCAGTTGAGGTGCATTCGCCGCCTAATATAGATGCCAGGTGTATGCAGACAGGAGAGCCAAGATCCCGGTTCAATCCTGGGGCATGAAGACGACTGCACACAGCGTCACAGGTAAGATGGCACTCACACCGCCGGACATGTGGGGGACCTCAATCAGCAGCCCAACAGGGAGAGAACTGGAGGGATCTCACCTCCCAGTAGCTCCAGGACTCACCCGACCACCACCACCGGTAAGTAAGACGATCTTGCGTCCCCACCTCTCCCGCTCTCACCGAGGGGTCCGCAGTGCTGGACAACGCTCTTTTCACAGGCCTCACTCCAAGGGATCCGGCAGACGATGACCGCAGCAGGCACAAAGCTGAAACTCCGGTTACCGGTAAACCGTGAGTTGCGGATCACTTGGGGGGTGTCTTTTCTTTGGCCACACGCACAGACAATCAGGATTCTGCAGGATAATGTCGGAGCTGAAGCAACTTGCGTCCTCACACCATGACGGTTAGGCCACGCCCCCCGGCAGGAGTTTATTTTGTATAACTGTTTATGTTTACACGGACGTGCAACAATAAAACACAGTTTTGGCCCTTAAATCCTGGTGTCTGTAAAGATATCTGTGAGTATGACCCCCTGAAAAAGAGCTACCCCTTACAGTACATACAGGGAGTGCAGAATTATTAGGCAAGTTGTATTTTTGAGGATTAATTTTATTATTGAACAACAACCATGTTCTCAATGAACCCAAAAAACTCATTAATATCAAAGCTGAATATTTTTGGAAGTAGTTTTTAGTTTGTTTTTAGTTTTAGCTATTTTAGGGGGATATCTGTGTGTGCAGGTGACTATTACTGTGCATAATTATTAGGCAACTTAACAAAAAACAAATATATACCCATTTCAATTATTTATTTTTACCAGTGAAACCAATATAACATCTTAACATTCACAAATATACATTTCTGACATTCAAAAACAAAACAAAAACAAATCAGTGACCAATATAGCCACCTTTCTTTGCAAGGACACTCAAAAGCCTGCCATCCATGGATTCTGTCAGTGTTTTGATCTGTACACCATCAACATTGTGTGCAGCAGCAACCACAGCCTCCCAGACACTGTTCAGAGAGGTATACTGTTTTCCCTCCTTGTAAATCTCACATTTGATGATGGACCACAGGTTCTCAATGGGGTTCAGATCAGGTGAACAAGGAGGCCATGTCATTAGATTTTCTTCTTTTATACCCTTTCTTGCCAGCCACGCTGTGGAGTACTTGGACGCGTGTGATGGAGCATTGTCCTGCATGAAAATCATGTTTTTCTTGAAGGATGCAGACTTCTTCCTGTACCACTGCTTGAAGAAGGTGTCTTCCAGAAACTGGCAGTAGGACTGGGAGTTGAGCTTAACTCCATCCTCAACCCGAAAAGGCCCCACAAGCTCATCTTTGATGATACCAGCCCAAACCAGTACTCCACCTCCCCCTTGCTGGCGTCTGAGTCGGACTGGAGCTCTCTGCCCTTTACCAATCCAGCCACGGGCCCATCCATCTGGCCCATCAAGACTCACTCTCATTTCATCAGTCCATAAAACCTTAGAAAAATCAGTCTTGAGATATTTCTTGGCCCAGTCTTGACGTTTCAGCTTGTGTGTCTTGTTCAGTGGTGGTCGTCTTTCAGCCTTTCTTACCTTGGCCATGTCTCTGAGTATTGCACACCTTGTGCTTTTGGGCACTCCAGTGATGTTGCAGCTCTGAAATATGGCCAAACTGGTGGCAAGTGGCATCTTGGCAGCTGCACGCTTGACTTTTCTCAGTTCATGGGCAGTTATTTTGCGCCTTGGTTTTTCCACACGCTTCTTGCGACCCTGTTGACTATTTTGAATGTAACGCTTGATTGTTCGATGATCACGCTTCAGAAGCTTTGCAATTTTAAGAGTGCTGCATCCCTCTGCAAGATATCTCACTATTTTTGACTTTTCTGAGCCTGTCAAGTCCTTCTTTTGACCCATTTTGCCAAAGGAAAGGAAGTTGCCTAATAATTATGCACACCTAATATAGGGTGTTGATGTCATTAGACTATACCCCTTCTCATTACAGAGATGCACATCACCTAATATGCTTAATTGGTAGTAGGCTTTCGAGCCTATACAGCTTGGAGTAAGACAACATGCATAAAGAGGATGATGTGGTCAAAATACTCATTTGCCTAATAATTCTGCACGCAGTGTATAAGGAAAAGGGTGGCGGAATATAAATAAAAGCCAAAATACAGTACATAGTGTTCCATCAAGTTTTCCATAAAGAAACACAAATCTTCCTTGCTTATCGATGGAGGATGCCTGACAAACAAAATCAATTTGTTTGTGAACTAACACTGTCACTCCTCTAGAATAACTAGAGAAAGTGGAGTGGTAGGTCTGTTTGGCCCATCCCCTACCGATTCGCCTGTCTCCCCAGTGAGGTGGGTCTCCACTAGGCAGACAATAGCTGGTAGGTGTCTCTGTGCCAAATCTAGAACCGCCTGTCTTTTTGACCTATCCCCTAGACCTCGAACATTCCAAGTTAAAATTTTTGTTAACATCAACCCAATCAATAAGATCCCCAAAAGAGTTGCTATTCAGCTTCCCAACCACCCATCCCCTCCTCCCAAGAGACACACCGCAATCTATCCCAGACACCTCCCCAAACCTCTTGATCCGCCACATTACTGCACCAGATCTCTTAACCATGACCAATCCCCCCCCCTCTCCCCCACCCACACCACTACCACAAAAGAAGAAAAGCAAAAAAAAAAAAACATTTGGAGGCAAGTGCCTATATATTGGTATATTGGTCCAGTCGAACGAATCTGTCACAAGACCAGGGGAGTCAAAGAGTAAAAAAAAAGTTTCCCCATTAAAATTTATCCGAAGTTTCGCTGGGTAGACAAATGAATACTTAATGTTCCTTTCTTGAAGCCGTTTTTTTTACCATAGTAAAAGTACATCTCTTTTCTTGAATCTTTTTAGAAAAATCTGAAAAAAAGGAGACTTTGCTTTCATTGTATACTATAGTAGGGGATTCCCTGATCGTTCTCAAGATCATATCCCTATCTCATGAAACCAATATTTTCACCAGGAGTACCCATGGCTGCCTTCACAGGATAGGTTTCCCCCCTGGGACTGGATGTGCTCTTTCCACCAGAAATAATTGCGGAAAAAAATATTTTCCAAAATTCTTAAGGATTAAGGTCTGTATCATTTCAGCCAGACTTTTCTGTACCTTCAGGTAGACCTATAATTCTCACGTTGCATCGCCTGGACCTGTCCTCCAGATCCAAAGATTTTTTTTAAGGGAGTTAACATCCGAACTCAGGGTGGAGATTTCAGTTTTAAATATTTTAGCATCATTCTCCAAAACCCCCACAGATTTTTCTCTTATTATAACTCTGTCCCGTATCTTGGAGATGTCTTCCCTTATCAATATAACATCGGTCTGGATTGTTCCAAGCTGCATGGCAATATCTTGAATTAGGTCTCCATTTTTTTTTAACCACCACAAAAATTTCTTTTAGTGGAAGGGATTCAGACATAAGCATGTCATTTATGACCTCTCCCGCCATCCCCTCCTCCTGAGAGCAATCATCCAACGATTCTTGCATTCTGAGTCCAGCATTTTTTTTTTATATTAGGATCAAAAAAACTTTTGAGCTGCCCCTGCTCTTGTCATTAAATTAGGAGATTTCAAAAACTGGTCAATTTTGGTTGATTCTGGAAGCTTCTGGCCCGTTTTTGAAAGGTCCGCTAATCACCTGTTTCTTTGGGGGCCATAGTGTATATTTATTTTCCTTTTTTTCTTTCTTTTCCTCCTTCCCTTTTTCTTCCTCTCCTCTTTCCCCTCTTTCTCTTTTTCCCCCTTCACCTCTCCTTTTTTTTTTTGTGTTTTTTTCCCTTCTTCTACCTCTTTTTTTCTCTTTTTTTTTCCCCTTAGACCTTTTCTCTCCTTTTCCTTTTTTTCAAAAGTCTAGTACCAGGAAAAAGTTTGTCTCTAATAGCTCATTCGACTGGGTCATATATGTCCCTAGGGAAAGCAGCACAAAAAAGCGAGAGAAAAAAACAGAAAAATACAAAAAACAAGAAGCCACTATGGGAAGGTCTCACTACTCTTCGTGCAGCAACCAGGAGTACAGAAACGGTCGATCCACAACAGCAACGGAAGAGCTACAGGAGGGGAACGGGAAGCACTACGGCAGGAGGAGGCGTAACGTCAGAAGGGGAGTCGGAGTATGATTATAAACAAGCGAGCCACGGGGGAAGCGGATAATGCACACATGGAAATATAGAAATACACCTGTATACAGGAAAAAGTCCATGGCAGGAAGAGCCAGAGGGAGCCGGGTATATCACTCGACCAGGAACAGGACAACAGCATCGCTATTCAGGGCACTTCACCCCCACAGAGGTCGGTCAGCTCAAGCCGGCATACGGCATTCGGACTCTTCAGCTGGCATACCAGACCAGGCACGGCGTGGTAAGGTGGGAGGAGAGGAGGAGGAGTGCAACGCGGCCGAACCTACGCCATCGCGTCATCCACCGATAAGTGATATATTTAATCATTGTGCGATGTCTCCTCTAAGAAGCCTTGAAAAAGCCTTATTGGACTCTCCAGAGGATAGATCATCAGAATAAAAAAGTCGGAAAAAAAAACTTTAAGAGCTGTGTCCCAATACTTTTTTTTTTTACATATAGTGATATGTTTCAACTCTCCAGCAAAGTCTAGGGAAAGACAGAAACAGGTGAGCATGAGTCTTTGCTGTGCAATTATCCATGAGATTCTTGATTTATTTTATAACATTTTTAACCTCAAATGTATGGTCTTGCCATAACATATCACCAGTATGGCATTGAATAAAGCACTTAACCAGTATTCTATTGCAAACAATTAAAAGGGTTTTCCGAGATTGTTTTACTGATGACAATCCTCTTTCCGCTGATCAGCTATTTGACAGAACACCCGGCACTCGCAGTAGCCCTGCGGCCTTCTCGCAGCTTTGCTTAGGTGATGTGACATTCATGGGACACATGGCCTAGGAGCATCTCAGCCCCATTGAAGTGAATGGGGCTGAGCTGTGATACCGAGCACAGCCGCTATACAATGTACGGTGTCGTGCTTGGTGAGCAGAGAGAAGGCCAAGGCACTACTACAAAAGCTTGGGCCTTCTCAAACAGTTGATCAGTGAGGGTCCAGGTGTTGGAACCTCACTGATCAGATACTGATGACCTGTCTGGAGGACAGTTAAAAAATCCTGGAAAACCCCATTAATGACACTGATACTTTTTCTGAATCCTATAGAGAAATCATTATTGTCACCCACAAGCTTATACTGTAAATGAATAGTCTTTAGCATTTAGATTATTTGTTTATGGTTATCTTAAAGGGGTATTCCCATCACATACAATGGGGGCATATCGCCACCTCTGGGACCCGCACCTACAAGGAGTACGGAGCAGGGAGAGCTGTGGCTGGAGGACCACGGGTTTCCCGGGGTCCATCCACCACCAAGCTCTGCTCCCCGCTGCTCCCGTACAAGTGAATGGGAGCGCACGCGCGACCCCTGCTCTTATTCATTTCTATGGGGAAGATGGAAATAGGCGAGCCAGCGCTTGGCTATTTTTGGCGGCCCCATTGAAATGAATGGAGGGCGGCTGTGCATGCACAGTGCCCATTCATTTCCCCGCTCCGTTCTTGTTGTAGGTGCGGGTCCCAGAGGTGGGACCTGCACCTATCAGACAATGGGGGCATATCCTAGCGATATGCCCCCATTGTATGTGATGGTAAAACCCCTTTAACAAGACAACCTCTCTCCATATGTACTTTATGAACATATGGACATCATAGGGGGAAGTCCTCTCCCACCCATCCTTAGCCAGAGTGGAGAGCAGCAAACCAGTGAATTTCCATCTGGTGGACCTAGCCCATCCACGTGTTCTAAGCACAGCTATTTAATTGGCTGGCATGTAATAGTACATTCCTATGTAGCAGATCCCGCAGAGAAGATGCATGTTTAACCAGAGCACCTCCTGGCAATATGAGCTGATCCAGGGGGTTCTGAAGCCAGAGACACAATAATGTCTACCACCAAGGAAGTCCAGAGGAAAAATTATTTTATAAACTATCTGTAAATTGAACAGTTTTTTTTTTGACTTGCCTATGTTCCTTTCGCAAATGTGTCTTCTCTGTTCAGTATTGTAGTTCAGTTTAGTAAGATTGTCAGTCATCAGAATGCATTTTACATGCATTAACAGATGAGAAAATTGCTTCACTTCAAAAACTCCCTGAAGGCCACTCAGCCTCTCTGGATATACAGTATATTATGTTTCTGCAATAATACAATTACTCCACACAAGACCTTGCTTAATTGGTGAGTCTGTTCACATTCTGGGTGATTCTGTGCATAGACGACTCAGTGTTCAGCTAATAGTAAATAAATATTGTTATGGGCAATGACAATAGTTACTTGTGTTTGGCAACCCACAGGGCGGTCTCCCTAACGGCGGGCATGAATCCTCTACTCCGTTGTTTGCACTGGTTGCTTTCAGAAACAGAACAACTCTAGTCGTCTGGCTGTGTCCAGGTGCTTTTAGGCTTCTCCTGGTCACTGGTGCTGTAGAGTCCATAAGCTAATGCAGCTCCTTTCTCCACTAGACTTTCTCTATATACGCAGTTTACGCTATTCTGTGCTAGGTAGCTGTAAGGATGTTCTCCAGCCTCAAGGGCCTAAAATGGGAGCTACATATTGGACTTTGCTTCTCCTGCTCCTCACACATCAGTACCTCTCTCCTTACTTCTCAGCTAACTTCCATCTACCCAGAACTGGCACACCCTAAAATATATATATATATGTGGTGCCAGAACCACCTAGGGGTGAATGGATGTAATGACATGCACATCTAAAACAGTCTGTTATAAGGAATTACAGCTATATACCGAAATATATTAATATGCATACGACAAATACCTCAAATTATACAGGGTCCCACAACCATCAGGGACTGGCACACTGCATTCCCCCCTACTTTAAGATAAGCCGTTCTCTACATTTGACTTGCTTGACACTGTGGATCTCTACGCCGACACCTCATCATGGTAGTATTAAGTTACTTCAATAGGCTCAAAAAGGCAAAAGGGCTTGCATGGCAATACACATTATTGAAATATCTCTTATATATCTCTCTTTTCTGGCTCTCATGGCGCAAGGGCGACGTGGGGCGTCGCATCTTCTGTGCTTGACGGTGTAACAAATGGGCGCAGTGATTATCCTGGGGGTAATACAGTCCATGACAAAGTCCATCCCTGATTTGGGCTATAAATATTTGTAATCCAATAGGTTGACTAAAGTGCAAAGTCTCTGACTTGTAAAACATGAGTTTTGCATGGGATAAAACACAGAAAAAGGCCTTTCTGGTACTTGACTTAAAACGTTGCATAGAACCTTTGATTGTATAGCCTCAGGAAACCTGAGAAGGGGGTAAAAAGGGATAAAAAGGTGCAAAGTGCGCAACTGGGATTTGTATAGCAGCAGGTGGAGTCTTTCTTAAAAGGCCATTAGAAGAGCAGTGGGCTCCAATGTGGCTTGGGGAACTGCCACTTATATATAAACTCCAAAGAGTCCTCACTTAACTAACCAGCTCCATACAGTCAATTTCCCTTAGGTTAGGGATATACAGAGCTGGCCAGGTTCAGATCATCTTCAGGAGCGGTGTCGTTGGTGGGCTCCAGCCCACTAGGGAAGACGACAGGTGGGGTGACTCCATAGGACACAATAGGCTCCATAGGCTCCACTGACCAATTGATGGCAGTAAGAAACTTTTGCAGAGCTGTGGGCGTTATTTCACCGACCCTGCGATTGAAGCTACGGTAGGCTCCTGCATTTCAGCGTGGGTTGATGGTAGTATGGACTCCGGCCCATGGCCATCATCTGGAGGAGGTTCAGGGCAGTGGCGCCCGGCGTCTAGGTCATGTCGAACGGCCATTCAGAGTTGGCCTTCCAAATAAGCCCGATATCTTCTGGGCCTCTGCTGTGGCAGCCTCTTCAGCCCGGCGATGCAGGTCTGGCTGTCGAAGGGGCCTCACCTCTGGCTCAACGGTTACGGGCAGCCAGAATATGTTCGGTCCTGTGAAGGAAGGACGCCAGCACCTTTAGGTGCAAAGAGGGTGGTGGAAAGGATGAGGAGTCAATACTTTTAAACAACAGAACTTTTACTTAATCAATTGCCTTGAGGTAGTTAGTGCAGTTCATTTACATGGCAAGGGTGACAACCCATATGATGCATACACAATTGGTTTAGCTGTAATCCTGGTAACAGGCTTGACAATAGGTGCATTGAGATTTTCCTTTGGCTGGTATGAGAGAGTTCCTTTCTAACTGTCCTCACTATGTCCACACTCTAGCCGCCAGATACTGGATATAATAATGACTCTTAATTGTGTTTGGCAGCCCACAGGGTGGTCTCCATAATGGCAGGCATGAATCCTCTGCTCTATTGTTTGCACTGGTTGCTTTCAGAAACGGAACAACTTTGCGTCCAGTCGTCCGGCTGTGTCCAGGTGCTTTTAGGCTTCTCCTGCTTACTGGTGCTGTGGAGTCCATAAGCTAATGCTGATCCTATCTCCACTAGACTTTCTCTATATCCGCAGTTTACACTAGTCTGTGCTAGGTAGCTGTAAGGATGTTCTCCACACTCCTTTAGCTTGTGCAGGGCCAAGGGGCTAAAATGGGAGCTACATATTGGACTTTGCTTCTCCTGCTGCTCCTCACACATCACTACCTGTCACAACCAGACAGCTGAGAAGCTCTGACAGAAGCCTTTCAGAACCTCCTCCTTGAGTTTTCTTTGTTTTGGTTTTCAGTTCCTCATCTTGTTAGTCTCTCTCAGCTGTCATCTAGTTGGACTGATTGCATCCCTTTAAATTCCTCCCCATAATGCATTAGTGTGCGGCTTATACAACTTCCTGGAGTGTGTGTGCATGCTGTTCCTATTCTCCAGTCTTCTACAAGATAAGTGCTGTACATTTATTTGTGATTTTCTGTTTGCTGGATCTCAGATGACCCTGACTCCCTCCGTGTCTAGTGTAGGGAGCCGGTGGTCGTGTCCCCTCACTATTGTAGGGTGTTTAGGTGTTATATAGTCGAGGTACGTGGATATGCGACCATTCACCTTTGGGGTGTTCGCATAGGCTGAGCAGTCAGGGAGAGTGCCAGGTCTCATGCAGGGGTCTCCCTTTTTGCTCCTTAGTTTTGGATCCAGTGAATCATAGATTCGTTTGCATTGTCTTGTTTCCTGTACACCTTCCGTGACATTATAAGCCGCCAAAACCGTCTCAAGCATGGATCCGGTTTCATTTTTGGCTGAACGCTTCCAGGGTCTTTCATTGGAGGTAGCTGATCTCCGTAAGACTTTTTCTCAGTTTCAAGTGACCGGTTCAGCTTGCGTTCATGGAGTTTGTTCTGAGCCTAAGATCTCGCTCCCGGATACGTTCTCCGGGGGTAGTGAGAATTTTGTGCGTTTTAGAGAGGCTTGCAAACTCCATTTTCGGCCTTCTTCCCAATTCCTCTGGTGATGAGGAACGGTGGGTGGGGATCATTATATCGCTGCTCAGGGGTAACGCTCAGTCCTGGGCCTTTTCGCTGCCGGAGGGGGCACGGCCCCTCTGTTCAGTGGATGAATTCTTTTTAGCCCTGGGTCAGATATATGATGATCCGGATCGTATTGCTCTGGCTGAGTCTAGACTGCGTCTGTTATGCCAGGGTAAACAATCCGCAGAGATATACTGCTCAGAATTTCGGAGATGGGCAGCTGATACTGGTTGGAATGATGCTGCACTCCGAAGTCAATTTTGCCATGGTCTTTCAGAGGGATTGAAAGATGCATTTGCCTTTCATGAGAGGCCTATCTCCTTGGACTCTGCTATGTCTCAGGCCGTTCGTATTGACAGGCGTCTTGGAGAGAGGAGAGATCTCTCCTTCCTGTCATACTCAGTCCCGGGACAGTGCAGCGGTCTCTTTCTGTGCGCAGGGGTCTCAGTCGCTGTCAGCCCCTTCTGAGCAGGAGCCCATGCAGCTGGGGTTGATTGCCTCTGACAATAGAAGATTCAGCCCGCATGGGAGGGTTTGTTTTTGTTGTGGAGGTATAAATCATTTGGCAAATGTTTGTCCCTCTAGGAGATTCAGGCAGTTTTCTGGGAGTAATAAAGAAACAAAAAGGAAAAAATCTTTTAAAAATGTTCCGTCTGTTACTATTGGCAGGGTTGAGGCGGAAATTGAAGGTTTTCCGTTTGCTTGTAGTTCCCGTTTTGTCCTGCCTGCTAGGGTGGCGCTAGAGAGCAAGAGCATTTTTTGTGAGATTTTTGTGCATAGTGGAGCAGCTGTCAATCTCATTGATAATCAATTTGCAATAACTCATGGTTTCCAAGTATGCACTTTGGGAAAGGATATTCCTGTTTTTGCTATTGATTCCACTCCACTTTCTCAGAAATCATTAAAGGGCATAGTTCACAATATCCGTTTAATTGTGAGTGATGCTCATGTTGAGGATGTGTCATGTTTCGTCCTTAGCGGTTTGCCTACTCCTCTAGTGTTGGGGCTACCCTGGCTCACTAAACATAACCCCACCATTGATTGGCAAGCGAGGCAAATAAATGGTTGGAGTGACTTTTGCAGAGAGAATTGCCTCACGACATCTGTTTCTGAGGTTTCTACTAAGACTGTACCACCTTTCCTCTCTGAATTTTCGGATGTCTTCTCTGAGAGTGGAGTTCAGGATTTGCCCCCGCACAGGGAGTACGATTGCCCTATTAATCTCATCCCAGGCGCCAAACTGCCTAAATCTCGTTTATACAATCTTTCCCAACCTGAGAGGGTCGCTATGCGTGCTTATATCTCTGAGAGTCTGAGAAAAGGACACATACGACCCTCGAAGTCACCTGTTGCCGCTGTTTTTTTCTTTGTTAAGAAAAAAGATGGTTCTTTAAGACCTTGTCTGGATTTCAGGGAGCTGAACCGTATCACTATTCGTGACCCTTATCCGCTTCCTCTGATCCCGGACCTGTTTAACCAGGTTGTTGGGGCCAAAGTCTTTTCCAAATTAGACCTAAGAGGGGCATACAACCTGGTCAGAGAAGGAGACGAATGGAAGACGGCCTTCAATACCCCTGAGGGCCATTTTGAGAATTTGGTTATGCCTTTTGGTTTGATGAATGCCCCAGCCGTTTTTCAGCATTTCGTGAACAGCATTTTTTATCATTTAATGGGAAAATTTGTATTAGTGTATTTGGATGACATTTAGATTTTTTCTCCTGATTTCAAAACTCATAAGGAACACTTACGTCAGGTCTTGCTCATCCTGCGGGAGAATAAATTATATGCGAAACTGGAAAAATGTGTGTTTGCGGTTCCAGAAATTCAATTTCTGGGGTTTCTTCTCTCCGCTTCTGGTTTTCGCATGGACCCCGTGAAGGTCCGCGCTGTGCTTGAGTGGGAGCTTCCTGAAAATCAGAAGGCGCTGATGCGTTTTTTGGGCTTTGCCAATTATTACAGGAAGTTTATTTTGAATTATTCCTCTGTTGTTAAACCACTCACTGATATGACTAGAAAGGGGGTAGATTTTTCCTCCTGGTCGGTAGAGGCGCGTAAGGCCTTTTCTAATATCAAGGAGAGTTTTGCTTCCGCTCCCATCCTGGTACAACCTGATATTTCTTTACCCTTCATAGTTGAGGTTGATGCTTCTGAGGTGGGTGTGGGTGCGGTCTTGTCACAGGGTTTCTCTCCTGCCAAATGGTGACCGTGTGCCTTTTTCTCGAAGAAACTCTCCTCCGCAGAGAGAAATTACGATGTGGGAGATAGGGAATTGTTGGCCATTAAGTTGGCTTTTGAGGAATGGCGCCATTGGCTAGAGGGAGCCAGACACCCTATTACCGTGTTTACTGACCATAAAAATCTGGCCTACTTGGAGTCAGCCAAGCGTCTGAACCCGAGACAGGCCAGATGGTATTTGTTCTTTTCAAGGTTTAATTTTGTTGTCACGTTCCGCCCTGGAGTGAAGAATGTGAAGGCAGAAGCCCTGTCACGTTGTTTTCCGGGAGGTGGGAATTTTGAAGACCCGGGTCCCATTTTGGCTGAAGGTGTGGTGGTCTCTGCTCTTTTTCCTGAATTGGAGGCAGAGGTGCAGGCAGCCCAGTCGGAGGCTCCTGATCTTTGTCCTCCTGGGAGGTTGTTTGTGCCTCTCGCTTTAAGACACAAGATTTTTAAGGAACACCACGATACGGTCCTTGCTGGGCACCCGGGGGCAAGAGCCACACTGGATCTCATTGCTCGGAGATTCTGGTGGCCTGCGCTTCGTAAGTCGGTTGAGGGTTTTGTGGCAGCCAGCGAGACTTGCGCTCGTGCCAAAGTCCCTCATTCACGGCCATCAGGTCCTCTCCTTCCCTTACCCATTCCTTCCTGTCCTTGGACACATCTGTCGATGGACTTCATAACGGACCTGCCTCGTTCCTCGGGGAAGACTGTGATTCTGGTGGTGGTGGACCGTTTTAGCAAAATGGTGCATTTCATCCCTTTTCCTGGTTTGCCCAATGCTAAGACGCTGGCGCAGGCATTTATTGATCACATTGTCAAATTGCATGGTATTCCTTCAGACATAGTCTCTGATAGGGGCACGCAGTTTGTTTCCAGATTCTGGAAGGCTTTCTGTTCCCGCTTGGGGGTTCGGTTGTCATTCTCTTCTGCTTTCCATCCACAGTCGAATGGCCAGACAGAGCGCGTCAATCAGAATCTGGAGACATATCTGCGCTGTTTTGTGGCGGAGAATCAGGAGGATTGGTGTTCTTTTTTGTCCCTTGCTGAGTTTGCTTTAAATAACCGTCGTCAGGAGTCCTCTGATAAGTCACCATTTTTTGGTGCATATGGGTTTCATCCGCAGTTTGGGATTTTCTCGGGAGAGGGGTCTTCTGGTTTACCTGATGAGGACAGATTCTCCTCGTCTTTGTCATCTATTTGGCAAAAGATTCAGGATAATCTAAAGAGCATGAGTGAGAGATATAAGCGTGTGGCAGATAAGAGACGTGTGCCTGTTCCGGACCTGAATGTTGGTGATTTGGTGTGGTTGTCTACCAAGAATATCAAATTGAAGGTTCCCTCCTGGAAATTGGGTCCTAAGTTTATTGGGCCTTACAAGATCCTGTCTGTCATCAATCCTGTTGCCTACCGTCTTGATCTTCCTCAGACTTGGAAGATCCATAATGTTTTTCATAAGTCCTTATTGAAACCTTATTTTCAACCCATTGTACCCTCGCCTTTGCCTCCTCCTCCGATTATGGTTGATGGGAATCTTGAATTTCAGGTGTCTAGGATTGTGGATTCTTGTCTTGTCTGCGGTTCTCTCCAGTACCTCGTTCATTGGGAGGGTTATGGTCCTGAGGAGAGGATGTGGGTCCCAGTAACGGACATTAAGGCCACTCGTCTCATCAGGGCTTTCCATAGGTCCCATCCTGAGAAGGTGGGCTCTGAGTGTCCGGAGTCCACTCGTAGAGGGAGGGGTACTGTCACAACCAGACAGCTGAGAAGCTCTGACAGAAGCCTTTCAGAACCTCCTCCTTGAGTTTTCTTTGTTTTGGTTTTCAGTTCCTCATCTCGTTAGTCTCTCTCAGCTGTCATCTAGTTGGACTGATTGCATCCCTTTAAATTCCTCCCCATAATGCATTAGTGTGCGGCTTATGCAACTTCCTGGAGTGTGTGTGCATGCTGTTCCTATTCCCCAGTCTTCTACAAGATAAGTGCTGTACATTTATTTGTGATTTTCTGTTTGCTGGATCTCAGATGACCCTGACTCCCTCCGTGTCTAGTGTAGGGAGCCGGTGGTCGTGTCCCCTCACTATTGTAGGGTGTTTAGGTGTTATATAGTCAAGGTACGTGGATATGCGACCATTCACCTTTGGGGTGTTCGCATAGGCTGAGCAGTCAGGGAGAGTGCCAGGTCTCATGCAGGGGTCTCCCTTTTTGCTCCTTAGTTTTGGATCCAGTGAATCATAGATTCGTTTGCATTGTCTTGTTTCCTGTACACCTTCCGTGACACTACCTCTCTCCTTACTTCTCAGCTAACTACCTTCTACCCAGAACTGACACACCCTAACATATATATATATATATATATATATATATATATACTAGCAGAAGGACCCAGCTTCGCACGGGTATATTTAATTTATTTCATTTAAATTTCATTTAAAGATATTGACGGTATCCCCCATAACAGTCACCTCTACAGCCTACAGCACCCCGCTTCTTTAACAGTGAACTCCACAGTCCCCCACCCCTTAACACTGACCCCCCACAGTGCCCTGTCACTATAAAATGGGACCTCCACAGCAGCCCATCCCATTAAAGGGCTTCTACCACCAGAAATACTGTTATGTAGCTGACTGACATTAGCAATGCGCCTGCGCCGAAGACAGAAGTGAACGGCGCAGGCACGGGATTTCATCAATGATGCGGGGGACCGTGGCATCAATCAAGAGGAGCAAGGTGGGCAGAACAGGGTACCTGGGCGGGATAAAGCGTGAGTGGACGGAGCCTCTAGGTGCTGATTTTACGCCCACATAGCACCTAGAGGCTCATTAGCATATAATAAAAGTGCTTTTTTTACAAAAACGGCTGCAGGGACAAATGTTAGAAACATATTGTTATGTAGTGCTGACATTAGCGCATCGCTAATGTCAGTCAGCTACATAACAGTATTTCTGGTGGTAGAAGCCCTTTAACTTTGACCTTCACAGCAGCCCGCCCCTTTAACAGTGAGTTTCACAGCACCCCATTCCCTTGACAGTGAACTCCTCAGGGGTCCGCACCCTTAACAGTGACCTCCACAGTACCCCGCTTCCTTAACAGTGACCTCACAGTACCCTGCTGCCTTAACAGTGACCTCCACAGTGTACGCCCCTTTAACAGTGACCTCCACAGCAGCCTGACCCCTTAACAGTAACATCCACTGTGAACGCCTCTTTAACAGTGACCTCCACAGTGCCCGCCCCTTTAACAGTGACCTCCACAGTGCCCTGCCCCTTTAATGCTAGGGCTATACGACGACATGTGTCACACTGCATTTTGTCTCAACAATTTTATAATGATAGGCTAAAAATGGATTTTTATGAGACTGTCGCGTCACAGTCGCAGCATGTCACATGTCGGAGTGCAACACCATAGACTATCATTATAAAAATTGGTGTGACATAAATGTTGCATGACACATGTAGCAGTGTAGTTGTGCCCTATGTGTCGCGCTCATTGTCGCGCGACACATGTCGTCGTGTAGCACTAGCCTAAAGCTGACCTACAGCAGTGAAGAAAAATGGCTGGATTGTTATGGAAACCTTAAGTAAAACTGTGTGTATGTGGAGACTTAGTGCCCGTGAGCTTCTATTGGCTGATAAGGGACATGTGACCGTGTGTATGGCAGTTGGGATATAAAGAGAAAGACTTGCAGGCTTATATTGGCTAATGCAGGTCATTTTTTGGGAATATCTCAGGAACAGTACGTCCTAGAGAGCTGATACCCTTCCTGGACACCTGATGCACCTGTGTTCTAAATTTGGTGAAGATCGGTCCAGTCGTTAGGTCGAGCATAAAGGACAGACAGACAGACGTCGGGACAGACAGAAACACATTGTGTACCAGCATGTTACCTCCACAGTATTCTTTCCCAGATAGTAAGTGATATGTGTACCAAGTTTAGTAGAAATTGATCAATGAGTTTTTGAGTTACAGAGCAATATGTGTGCAGCAAAAACAGTTGGAGCATACAAACTCCATGCAGCTGCTGTGTAGGGGCTTAGGACACCCACAAGATTTCTTTCCAGGTAGCAAGGGATGTATATACCAAGTTTAGTTGAAATCGATGGTTGCGTTTTTGAGTGATCGCGGAACATACATACATACATACACACACACACACACACACATATATACATCCTTCTTTATATATATAGATGTGGTGCCAGCACCACCTAGGGGTGAATGAATGTAATGTCATGCACATCTTAAACAGCCTGTTCTAAGGAATTACAGCTATATACCGAAATACATTAATAAGCATATGACAAAACCCCAAAATTATACAGGGTCCCACCACCATCACAGAGTGGGACACTGCAATTGGCAAACAGAACTAGGCAATCAGACCACTCACGGAACAGACTCAAGAACATGGCAAACAGAACTAGGACAACAGATAACATCAGCCAGCTGACAGACAATGAGCAGAATTCAAACAGCATCTAAGGAACAGACTATACAAAATCCAGACACATAAAGAACATGCAAAGATGCAACAGAATATGAAAGCAGAATCTAAAATTGCACAGCCAGGGGCAGGATGTACAACTAGGCCATAACTCATTAGTCAAACAGATGCAAACGCAAGGCCATGGAAATTAACCCTTACAAAACTCAACTGAGGAGAGATACAAAGCACATTGATACAATTTACACCCACAAGTAACTGAGCCAGGATGCACGGACCAGTGGAAACATAAACAGCCATTGAAAACAAAGGCACAAATTCAAACCTACAAGAAACCAGCGCCAGAGCACATTGTACAATAGCACAAGTGAACACATATACACAATACATAACTATCTTTTTGATGTTTTATCTTTTTGTCTGTGATTAGGGGTCTTGTGACTATTTTTACACCGAAAACTGAGTCAAGGAGCACAAGGACTGGGGAGCTGAAAAATGGTGATAAGGCCTCTGAACTGACACATCTTTCTGGCTATCCAGAGACCATAACCACAACATTTATGAGTATCTTCAGCCAACAGTGAACCATGATGGAGCAAACTTTTCTAGAAATGAATCGGGTGTTTTGGTAAGCATCAATCCTGAGAAGAACAAGCAGATCCTCTTCTATCATGTTACACCACCATTAAAGGGGTTGTCTCACTTCAGCAAATGGCATGTATCCTGTAGACAAAGTTAATACAAATCTCTTAATAATGTATTGTTATTATCCATATTGCTTCCTTTGCTGGCTTGATTCATTTTTCCATCACATCATACACTGCTCAGATACAGAGGTTATGACCGCCCTGCCATCCAGCAGTGGTGGCCGTGCTTGCACACTATAGGAAAAAGCAATGGCCTCTTTGTGGCTGGGACCGCTGGAGTGCGCTAGGCTGGAGCTCTTTCCTGTTATGTGCAAGCACGACCACCACTGGAATGCAGTGCTATAAAATAACACATGAAGAATAGATAAAATATCTAACAAAGGCTCAGAAGCCAGCTCATAGGAAATGGGGGCGTGTCAGAGCTAGCTGAGATTCTGAGCCTCGAGTCCCCCTATGTGTCTGTAAGTTTTATTCCCCCTTCTTATCTATTCTGTAAGCTCCTGAGCTAAAAAAAAAAAACATAGTGGGAAGTAAGGAAAAGGACATCACAGCAGTACAGTGCTGGAAGGGATACAACCCCCTGTTTCTGGTTGAAATGCATCTAGCTGTGCAGCTAAAACAGGGTATACTATAGCTGAAAAACCATTAGGGAAGCCCAAACATAACTATTTTTTCACAGTTATGATTGCACAGCCATTATGAAAACTTTGTTTGAAAACTCGGGTACGCTTTAACCCATTAAGCCCTGTAGATTTTACACAGCAAAACTGTACAATCTAAAGTAATGAAACAGACTGGGGCAGCTAGGCTATTTTTTGTATAATTGTGTTTAAAAAATGACATTAAAGGGGTTACCCATTCTTTTAATAAAAACTGTTTCTTTTTATAACCTGTGGAAGAAAGATCATTAGGTTAATACTTACTTGTATTAAAGAAAATAATAAATGGTTTATTAAGTTAAGTAATTAAAATGGGAAAACTGAATATCACAATCCGTGACTATCAGGCTTCCAGACTCAGGTAGAGTGTTGTAGGAGTGGGATCTTGTATTAGGACACGGCTCTCTAGGCAGGGTGTTACTTTGTACCAAGCAGCGCAACAGCTGACTTGTTAGTACACATGCGGTTTGAGACCATAACCAAATACTTAATTGTATGGGCAGGCTGATGGAGATAGCCGAGTGAGCGTCCACATATACTAGCACCTTGTGGATGCTTTATACCTGGTTGGATGTTACCAGGGTTCACTTCACTCGTTAGCTATTTCACATCGCTCAGCTAGGTAGATCCGCTTACAACGCACCTGTGCCTGGTTCACTCACATGAACCGTGTCCTTTTCCCTTGCCAGCATATATTAGCACCTATGTGCTAGCTGGATAGGGATCTTGTCCAGACTTTTAGGTTGTGGTGTGGATCTAATCCCACTCCTACATCACTCTACCTGAGTCTGGAAGCCTGATAGTCACGGATTGTGATATTCAGTTTTCCCGTTTTAGTTACTTAACTTAATAAACTATTTATTATTTTCTTTAATACGTCTTTCAGGCAGTGATCTTTATATATTTAGTGGACGTAAAACAAATTTCTATTGTTTGTGAGAATTTAATACTTACTTGTCCCTAACTCCACCGATGCTGCCGTCCCCACTGCACTCATAAAGACTGCGGGCTCTTCCACCCAGATCCTGGCCAGATGTGTGCTCTTCTTTTCCTGTTCACCTGCATTTACTACTAGGCAGCAGAACAGGAAAATAAGTGCACACAACCAGTTGGAAGCCAGGAGGAAGAGCCTGCAGCCTGTGTGGGTGCAGTCGGAACGGCAGCATAGATGGAGTAAGGGACAGTTAGAAATAAAGAACAGTTTTTATTAAAAGACCAGAGAATCCCTTTAAAGGGGTTGTCCCACAAAAATATTCTAGAGTTTTCAAACCAGCACCTGGATCTGTATACTTTTGTAATTGCATGTAATTAAAATTTTAGCATAGCCACTGAGTTATTCTTTGTCCTGCTCACTGAGATGGCCGCACATGCTCAGTTTAATCCTTCAACTGCCTCCTGAGCTGTGATAGGGAGAGCATGGACACGCCCCCTTAGATGCAGCAGAAAATATACTCCCCTTGAGCTGTCAGCTTGATATACAGTCAGGTCCATAAATATTGGGACAATCGACACAATTGTAACATTTTTGGCTCTATACACTACCACAATGGATTTGAAATGAAATGAACAAGATGTTCTTTAACTGCAGACTGTCAGCTTTAATTTGAGGGTATTTACATCCAAATCAGGTGAACGGTGTAGGAATTACAACAGTTTGCATATGTGCCTCCCACTTGTTAAGGAACCAAAGGTAATGGGACAATTGGCTTCTCCGCTGTTCCATGGCCAGGTGTGTGTTATTCCCTCATTATCCCAATTACAATGAGCAGATAAAAGGTCCAGAGTTAATTTCAAATGTGCTATTTGCAATCTGTTGCTGTCAACTCTTAAGATGAGATCCAAAGAGCTGTCACTATCAGTGAAGCAAGCCATCATTAGGCCGAAAAAAACAAAACAAACCCATTAGAGAGATAGCAAAAACCATTAGGCATGGCCAAAACAACTGTTTGGAACATTCTTAAAAAGAAGGAACGCACCGTTGAGCTCAGCAACACCAAAAGACTCGGAAGACCACAGAAAACAACTGTTTAGAACAGGGGTGGCCAACCTTACAGACACAAAGAGCCAAAAAACAACAACTTATGACTACCAGGAGCCACAAGCTATACATTTACACACGAGTCACCGTATTTTTCGCCCTACAAGATGCACCTAGGTTTTAACAAAGAAAAATAAGATAAAAAATATATATTTTTCATCCGATCTGAGTTCTGCTAAAAATATTTTTTTATTATTTTCATTAGCAAAGAAAAAAGAAAATATATATTTTTCATCAGACCTCAGATTAGACTGCTAAATCAGATCCCCAATCCTCATCTGACCTAAAATAAGATCTCCAAACCTCATCAGACCCCCAAAATAAGACCCCCAATGCTTGGATCAGACAACACAAATCAGACTCCCAGTGTCAGACCCTCAGTGCTCAGATCTCCCCCCCATGCTAAGATCTCCCCCCCCCCATGCTCAGATCTCCCCCCCATGCTCAGATCTCCCCCCCATGCTCAGATATCCCCCCATGCTCAGATTTCCCCCACCATGCTTAGATCTCCCCCATGCTCAGATCTCCCCTACATGCTCAGATCTCCCCCCATGCTCAGATCCGACCCCCATGCTCAGATCCGACCCCCATGCTCAGACCTGACCAATCCATGCTCAAACAAGACCCCCATGCTCACATCTGTTCCCCATGCTCAGATCTGACCCCCATGCTCATATCTTTCCACTCATGCTCATATCAGACCCCCATGCTCAGATCAGGGCCCCCCCATGCTCAGATTAAACCCACATTGACCAGATCAGGACCCCCCCCATGCTCAGTTCTATAATAAATAAATAAAATCTCTTCCCTCTCCTGATCAGGCACTGGGCTCCTGCTCAGGCCCCTGCTACTCTGCAGGTCTGACACGCTCTCCACTGTGACCTGATGAGCACAACGTCAGGTCATAGTGTGTGTCTCCGCGTACTACATAGAAACATAGAATGTGTCGGCAGATAAGAACCATTTGGCCCATCTAGTCTGCCCAATATATCTGAATCCTATGAATAGTCCCTGGCCCTATCTTATATGAAGGATGGCCTTATGCCTATCCCATGCATGCTTAAACCCCTTCACTGTATTTGCAGCTACCACTTCTGCAGGAAGGCTATTCCATGCATCCACTACTCTCTCAGTAAAGTAATACTTCCTTATATTACTTTTAAACCTTTGCCCCTCTAATTTAAAACTGTGTCCTCTTGTGGTAGTTTTTCTTCTTTTAAATATTTTCCCCTCCTTTACCGAGTTGATTCCCTTTATGTATTTAAAAGTTTCTATCATATCCCCTCTGTCTCTTCTTTCTTCCAAGCTATACTGTGTGCATCAGGACGTAGTGGAGAATGAGCTGGAGCTGCAAAGTAGTAACAGTGCCCAATCAGGAACAGAGATCTGAGCCTGGGGTGGGGAGTGAGTCGGCCTGACTGCTTCCTGGCTCCTCAGCTAGAGCCGCACTTGAAGAAGCAAAGAGCCGCATGTGGCTCAAGAGCCACAGGTTGGCCACCCCTGGTTTAGAACATTCTTAAAAAGAAGGAACGCACCGGTGAGCTCAGCAACACCAAAAGACCCGGAAGACCACGGAAAACAACTGTGGTGGATGACCGAAGAATTCTTTCCCTGGTGAAGAAAATACCCTTCACAACAGTTGGCCAGATCAAGAACACTCTCCAGGAGGTAGGTGTATGTGTGTCAAAGTCAACAATCAAGAGAAGACTTCACCAGAGTGAATACAGAGGGTTCACCACAAGATGTAAACGATTCGTGAGCCTCAAAAACAGGAAGGCCAGATTAGAGTTTGCCAAACGACATCTAAAAAAGCCTTCACAGTTCTGGAACAACATCCTATGGACAGATGAGACCAAGATCAACTTGTACCAGAGTGATGGGAAGAGAAGAGTATGTAGAAGGAAAGGAGCATGGTGGTGGTAGTGTCATGGCGTGGGCATGTATGGCTGCCAATGGAACTGGTTCTCTTGTATTTATTGATGATGTGACTGCTGACAAAAGCAGCAGGATGAATTCTAAAGTGTTTCGGGCAATATTATCTGCTCATATTCAGCCAAATGCTTCAGAACTCATTGGACGGCGCTTCACAGTACAGATGGACAATGACCCAAAGCATACTGCAAAAGCAACCAAAGAGTTTTTTAAGGGAAAGAAGTGGAATTTTATGCAATGGCCAAGTCAATCACCTGACCTGAATCTGATTGAGCATGCATTTCACTTGCTGAAGACAAAACTGAAGGGAAAATGCCCCAAGAACAAGCAGGAACTGAAGACAGTTGCAGTAGAGGCCTGGCAGAGCATTACCAGGGATGAAACCCAGCGTCTGGTGATGTCTATGCATTCCAGACTTCAGGATGTAATTGACTGCAAAGGATTTGTAACCAAGTATTAAAAAGAGAAAGTTTGATTTATGATTAGTATTCTGTCCCATTACTTTTGGTTCCTTAACAAGTGGGAGTCACATATGCAAACGGTTGTAATTCCTACACTGTTCAACTGATTTGGATGTAAATACCTTCAAATTAAAGCTGCCAGTCTGCAGTTAAAGCACATCTTGTACGTTTCATTTCAAATTCATTGTGGTGGTGTATAGAGCCAAAATACTTAGAATTGTGTCGATGTCCCAATATTTATGGACCTGACTGTAAATCTAGCAGAGGAATGAATGTGGAGGTCTCTGGATACATGTGAGGTACAGGCCTGGTTCTGACTTTGTTAGAAAAAGATTATAATGTGCTATATGATGTCAGATTTTTTTTTTTAACATTAGTCATGGGAACACCATGTTTATCACATCCCTGCAGTTTCTTCAACACATATGAGGTTTTCATTTTTGTTAGAGTAATAAAAGTTGCACGCTGAAAAGTCTACCGCCACTTTTCCATGTAGAAAAATGGCAGCAAATGTGTATGAGCCTATATTCCGCAATAGGTATGTGTCAGTTTAGTAAATGAGCTGTAATTACATTTTTGTACATGTGTACCCCTGTGTGCAAAGGGTAGGGGAGAGACAATAAGTGCTCAAGATTGCCGCAAAGAGCCTCTCTTTCTCTGGAGGACTTGGCACATCCGTGCATTACATGAACAGTCCATTTATTTCAATGTGCACCATGCAATGTTTTATTTGCCCATGTGGTGGTGCTGCTGGGGAACAGAACAATTAATGCCAGGTTTATCCTCAGATTAGAGTGTCCTCTGTTTAGAGGGTCTGACCACAAAAGATTTCTCATAGACTGTCGGTTGTAATGCCATTATAGTGAAACGCACAAATTATGAGTTAGGAAGAATGGACTCTTGTGTAAATGCTATGACTAGGCTTTTTTCTAGCGTATTGCCAGTTTGACCTTTGCTACCTAGGTCATTCCAGTTGCAGTGCAATGTAGTGAACAGTTAAATCCTGAGATATGTCAGCTGAATAGCAATATGTGCTATAGGAATTTTAGTCAACCCTGTTCAACCTTCTGTCGTCTACTGAACATTGATCGCTGTATCTGTGTTTGTGCTGCCTGATAAGGTATAGTATATATATGTTATCAATAAAATGACAGCTTGGATATTTGATGCTTTTACAAGTGGATTGCACCCATAAAATTGGAGAGACCTGAAAACGTGGAAACAAAGTACATATGGAGAGACCTGAAAACGTGGGAAAAAAAGTACATATGCATTTTTATGTGTTATTTTAATGTGTTTTTATTGTTTCTATGTAAAGGAAGTGATCAAGCTTCCTCAAAATTTCTAAATGCTTCGTAGAAGCAGAAGCTGTGAATATGCTTCTGAAATCACCAGCTAATCCCTCCTTTTATCACATAAAGAATATCAGAGAAGCAAATGATGAAAATGACAATACCTACCAACAGCAGTTTAATGGATGTACCGAGATTAAGGATTTTGTGCAAAAACAATGATTTGTTTAGCCACTGAAGGTGAACACTAGTGATGGCCTTGCGGTTATTCTTTTGCATTGCACCAAACTTTGACCCATGACACATTCATCAGGTGGGACAGGACAGCCAATTGAGACATTTCAGCACATGGACACACCCCCAACCCTATAACAGAACCTCATCTGGCAGCCATTTTACATTATGTGTTTTGCCAGTGTAGGAAGAGGTTGCATTTTGGAGCAGGGACAGGCTGTTAGGAACTTAGGGACACCAAACGCTAGCTAATAGGGCCTCAAAAGTCCTTTTAAGGATTGGTAACGTTGTGCTATCAATAGGTGTGATACACAGAGGGGTGTGATATACTTATAATATACTTTCTAACATAGAAAGTATATTATAGTGCCTTTGTATGCTTCCAGAAAATACTGATTGAGGGCTTCCACAAAATAGTGATTGAGGGTTTCCATATACCTGCGTCCACAAAATTATTGCTTGAGGGTCATATACCAGCTTCAACTAACAACCGATTGAGGACTGCCATATATCAGCTTCCACAAAATAATGATAGAGGTTTTCCATATACCTGCATCCACAAAATTACTGCTTGAGGGTGATATACCAGCTTCAACTCACAACCGATTGAGGACTGCCATATATCAGCTTCCACAAAATAATTATAGAGGTTTTCCATATACCTGCATCCACAAAATTACTGCTTGAGGGTGATATACCAGCTTCAACTAACAACCGATTGAGACCTGCCATATATCAGCTTCCACAAAATAGTGATAGAGGTTTTCCATATACCTGCGTCCTCAAAATTACTGCTTGAGGGTGATATACCAGCTTCAACTAACAACCGATTGAGGACTGCCATATATCAGCTTCCACAAAATAGCGATAGAGGCTTTCCATATACCTGCGTCCACAAATTTACTGCTTGAGGGTGATATACCAGCTTCAACTAACAACTTGAGGCCTGCCATATATCAGCTTCCACAAAATAGTGATAGAGGTTTTCCATATACCTGCATCCACAAAATACAGATTGCGGATTTTGATATACCTGCTTCAACTAACAACTGATTGAGGCCTGCCATATATCAGATTCCACAAAATAGTGATAGAGGTTTTCCATATACCTGCGTCCACAAAATTACTGCTTGAGGGTGATATACCAGTTTCAACTAACAACTGATGGAGGCCTGCTATATATCAGCTTCCACAAATACTGCTCTTCTCTAGGGACTTTGGCACAGGGTCATTTTGAAAATGGCAGGAAGAGGCAGGCCGTTCCTCAAGGGGTGGTAGGGGTCGGGCAGGTGCAACAGGCCGGAGCCTACGTCGGAAGTTGGAGAAGGTGCATGCGATTATGTCAAAGGAAGCACCAGATTTGGTTGAGTGGCTCACTCAGCCTTCTGCTTCTGCACCCTCCTCATCCTCTGTATCTGCACCCTCCTCACTCTCTGCTGTGTGCACCCCCAAAGACACCACCACCACCACCATAGCCTCTCCACCCGAGTAAGTGGAATTATTTTCCCATCCATTCCCGGACCTTTGCCGATGCGCAGCCATTCTTGGCATCGGATGAGGAAGAGAAGGTAGCAATGGTCGCCACCCAGCTGTCTGACGACAGTACCCAGATCAGCCCAAGGAGGATGGTCCACGCTGTTGCTACCTACTCCGAGATCTCTAATGTCAGTGATGGTGAAGGTGACGATGATGACGTGTCGATGGATGTCACGTGGGTGCCCACAAGAGAGGAAGAGGAGGGGAGTTCAGAGGGAGAGACAGAGCAGCAGATAGGGAGGAGAAGGAGGAGAAGCAGGCAGAACTCGCAGTGCACAGGAGGCAAAAGCAGACTGCAAATGTATTTGGAGTGAGCAATCCACCATGCACGGTCACATCTTGCGCTCCCAGGATGCCGGCACATGGCTCCGCAGTGTGGGATTTTTTTAACATGTCAGCTGGTGACAATTGTTGCCATCTGCAGCCTGTGCTGTCAACGCATAAGTCGTGGTAAGCCCTACACTCACCTAGGGACGACTGCCTTAAGAAGGCACCTGGCCTCCCATCACCAAGCCAGAGGGAGCAATGCCGTCAGAACCCACAAAGCCACACTCCCGGTGCTCCACGTCCTGCCTCTTTTCCTTCTCCTCTCTCCTCCCATTTATCCTCCACGCCACCTTCCACCGTGCCATCGTGTCGCGTTCATCTGGCACAAGGCAGGCTTCCGTGGCCCAAATGTTCGAGCGTAAAAAAAATGATGATGCTGGATAATCCTCTTGCCCTGTAGCTGGCCAGCTAGGACCTCTCCTAGGTTGCTAGTATAGCTTATATGTGTATACAGCTAAACCTGCTAATAGCCTTAATACAATTCCTATGTTTATGTGTTAAAGACAAAAGCAGAGTTATTTACTGTGACTTCTTGTTTTGGATGTCATATAACAGTTATATATTGTGTTCACAGAATGAGGAAAAGATCATATGCCTTTAAGATTCATTATATGAATGTAAGGTAAGCTCAATGACACAGCAGACACAACAGAAAGCATAGAGTTAAACTGTTGTTGCTGAGCAGGAGTCTTGACCAATCACAGCCAGTCTCACACTGACCAGGAGTCTTGGCCAATCACAGCGAATCTTACACTGAGTCTGTGTGGGAAATACCCTTGTTATGTTTTGGATGTCACATAACTTTTCACAGAAGCAGAAAAAAATAATAATATGCCTTTAAGATTCATTTTGTAATGAAAGGTAAGCTCAGTGACACAGCAGAAACAACAGAAAGCATAGTGTTAATCTGTTGTTATTGGGCAGCAGTCTAGACCAATCACAGCCAGTTTCTCATACAGCAAGAGTTTTCACCAATCACAGCCAGCCTCACACAAAGCCTGTCTGGGAATTCCCCCAGCTCCTGCTGCTAGAATCATTATTCACCAGAAACAGGAGCTGAAGGAACATTCACTCCACTGATAGTCCAGTTTTATGGGAACAAGAGGCCAAAAATAGGTATTTAAAACAGTTATATAATGTTTATATTGTTAGTATTGTGTTTAGAACTGTATACTGAACTAGATATATATGTGTTTATTTACAGTTCCATCAAACTCAAATAGAAAGTTCACAATTGCAAACCACAAAATTCACAATTGCAACCATACAATTGCAATCAAAATTGAAAGCATACAAACCAGATTCCATAAAAATTGCATACAAGCTGCGAACTGCTCATACCAGATCATAAGCAATTGCATACTGCAAACTGCAAACCAAGTTGAGCAAGCAGAACTATTAGTTAGACCTCAGATATACCTCTCAGAGAGATCATAAAGTGCTTAAATAACTTAAAGTGACAGTACAGATACTGAAGAGAGAAATATATCCACCATTTTGTGTTGAATAACAAGATTGAACAGTTGAACCACCATCTTATTCATACCGCCATTTTGTGATATCTTTTCAACACGTGTTTTGTACATGGACTATCTGCTGCGGAGGCGGCAGTGTTATATATGAAGAAAAGTTGAAGTTAAAAGTTATTTGAAGCATTTGGTGTGCTCTTTAACCTTTTCCGGACACAGGGTGTACAGGTACGCCCTTATGTCCTGGTACTTAAGGACACAGGGCGTACCTTTACGCCCTGTGTATTTTCGACCACCGCCGCGTGGCGAGCAGTGATCGAAACCCGGTGCCTGCTCAAATCATTGAGCAGGCATCTGGGGCAAATACCCCACTTTCCTGTTGTCATCCGCGTCCTCCTCATCATATAGCGATGATGATAAGCCCCCAAGGCGGCAGAGACGCCGCCAGGAAGAGCAAGGGGACCGCCATGCTAGGGACCCTGTGGCCCACACTAGTACGAGCAGCTCTGGGGCTCATACTAGTTTTCCGGCCCACCAGTTAAATCCACCGGAGCACCCTGCCGGTGAACTTGTCTGGTGTACCCCAGAGCGATATGAGCCCTTGATTCCTGATTTTGTAGGCCAATCAGGAATCCAGATTTCCACAGTGGGCTACACTGAATATGACTTTTTTAGTCATTTTTTCAGTGGCCAACTGGTAAATCTAATGGTGAAGCAGACAAACCTGTACGCCCAACAGTTCGTTGCTCAACACCCGGGCTCCTTTTTGGCTAGGCCCGGTGGCTGGACGCTGGTCAGTGCAGCCGAGATGAGGACATTTTGGGGCCTCGTGCTGCATATGGGCCTGGTCAAGAAACCTAGGGACAGGCATTACTGGAGTGGGGACGTCCTCTACCAGGCCCCACTTTACAGTACGGCCATGACACGCTCCTGGTTTGAGGCCATCCGGAAATGTCTGCATTATTCAGATAATGCAGCATGTTCCCCCCAAGGTGATCCTGCCTATGACCGTCTGTATAAGATACGGCCGGTCATCGATCATTTTGGGGCCAAATTTGTACAGGCCTATGTACCTGGAAGGGAAGTCACGGTTGATGAGTCTCTCATTGCGTTGAAGGGGATTTTCCGTCAGTATGTTCCCTCAAAGCGGGCGAGGTATGGCGTGAAGCTGTACAAACTTTGTGAGAGTACCTCAGGGTACACTTACAAGTTTCGTGTGTACGAGGGGCGAGATTCCCGTATTCAACCCCCAGAATGTCCCCCCACTCTGGGTGTTAGCGGGAAACTTGTGTGGGACCTTATGTACCCACTGCTAGATAAGGGTTACCACCTTTACGTGGATAACTTTTATACTAGTATCCCCTTGTTCCAGTCCCTCGCCACCAGATCCACGTCCGCTTGTGGGACCGTGCGGAAAAATCAACGTGGCCTCCCTGCCCACCCCCTCCAGGTACCTATACCCAGGGGTGCGACCCGTGCCCTTACCAGTGAAAACCTGTTGCTGGTCAGATATAAGGACAAGAGGGATGTCCTTGTACTGTCCACAATTCATGGTAACGGCATCACCCCCATCCCTGTGCGAGGTACCGCGGCAACGGTCCTCAAGCCCGATTGTATCGTCGACTACAATCGGTATATGGGAGGAGTTGATCTCTCTGATCAAGTCCTCAAGCCATATAACGCCATGCCGCAAAACCCGGGCATGGTACAAAAAAGTTGCTGTCTACTTGGTGCAGGTTGCCATGTACAACTCTTTTGTACTATCCCGAAGCGCTGGCAACACAGGGACATTCCTTCAGTTCTATGAGGCAGTCCTCAAGGCCCTGATCTTTTCGGACCGGGAAAGAGCAGGCCGGAGTACCTCGGGAACTGGAGGCGCCCGGATCGTCCTTGGCCAGCACTTTCCAGGTGTGGTCCCCCATACTGGAAAGAAGGGACGAACCCAAAAAAAGTGCAGAATGTGTCGCAGGAGGGGGATACGGAAGGACACCACTACTCAGTGCGACACGTGCCCCGATCATCCAGGCCTCTGCATTGACGGTTGCTTTAGGGAGTATCACACTTCCATGGAGTACTAAATTTATATCCCAATTTAGCCACTGACTATCGGATAAAAAAACTGGTTCTCAGACTTGAGACACAAGAAAAATTGTAAAAACTAAAATAATAAAAAAAAAGTATACAAATTAGGTATTGCTGCGTCGGTAATAATCTCCTCTATAAAAATACCCCATGACCTAACCCCCCAGATTAACACGATCCCAAAAAAAAACGGTGCAAAAAAAGAACTTTTTTTTGTCACCTTACATAACAAAAATTTTAATAGCAAGCGATCAAAATGTCATATTGCCCCCAAAATAGTGCCAATAAAACCGTCCTCTCATCCCGCAAAAAATGGGCCCCTACATAAGATAATCGGCTAAAGAACAAAAAGAAATAATGACTCAGACTTTAGAGATACAAAAAAAAAATTTTTGTATCAAAAAGGAAAATATTATCTAAAACCTAAATAATTGTAAAAAAGTAGACTTATTAGGTATCGCCGCGTCCGTAAGAATCTCCTCTATAAAAATACCCCATGACCTAACCCCCCAGATTAACACGGTCAAAAAACAAACAAAAAACGGTGCCAAAACAGCTATTTTTGGCACTTTTAACAAAGGGTTAACAACCAAACAAAGCTTAATATTTATTACCCTGATACTGCAGTTTACAGAAACGGCACATTTGTGGTCGTAAACTGCTGTATCACTAAAAGGCAGGGCGCAAAAGGAAAAGACCGACATGGTTTCTGGAAGGCCGATTTTGATGGCCTTTTTTATTGACACCATGACCCTTTTGAAGCCCCCCTGATGACCCCCTAGAGTAAAAACTCCCTAAAAGTGACCCCATTTAAGAAACTACACCCCTCAAGGTATTCAAAACTGATTTTACAAACTTTATTAACCCTTTAGGTGTTCCTCAACAGTTAATGGCAAATGGAGATGAAATTTCAGAATTTCAATTTTTGGTAACCTTACCTCACAAAAATGTAATATAGAGCAACCAAAAATCATATGTACCCTAAAAATAATCCCAACAAAACTGCCACCTTATCCCGTAGTTTCCAAAATGGGGTCACTTTTAGGGAGTTTCTACTCCAGGGGTGCATCAGGGAGGTTAAAACAGGACACGGTGTAAATAAACCGGTCCATAAAAATCAGCCCTCCAAAAATCAAACGGCGCTCCTTTCCCTCTACGCCCCGCTGTGTGGCCGTACAGTAGTGTACGGCCAAATATGGGGTGTTTCTGTAAACGGCAAAGTCAGGGCAATAAAGATACAGTCTTGTTTGGCTGTTAATCCTTTCTTTGTTAGTGGAAAAAATGGGTTAAAATTGAAAATTTGGTAAAAAAATGACATTTTCAAATTTATTTCCAATAACTCTTGTGCAACACCTGAAGGGTTAACGAAGTTTGTAAAATCTGTTTTGAATACCTTGAGGGATGTAGTTTCTTAGATGGGGTCACTTTTAGGGAGTTTCTACTCCAGGGGTGCATCGGGGGGTTTAAACAGGACACGGTGTAAATAAACCGGTCCATAAAAATCAGCCCTCCAAAAACCAAACGGCGCACCTTTCCCTCTACGCCCCACTGTGTGGCCGTACAGTAGTTTACGGCCACATATGGGGTGTTTCTGTAAATGGCAGTCAGGGCAATAAAGATACAGTCTTGTTTAGCTGTTAACCCTTGCTTTGTTAGTGGAAAATTGGTTAACAATTTGTTAGGAAAAATTGGTTAAAATGGAAAATTTGGCAAAAAAAGAAAATTTTCAAATTTCATCCCCATTTGCCAATAACTCTTGTGCAACACCTGAAGGGTTAACAAAGTTTGTAAAATCAGTTTTGAATACCTTGAGGGGTGTAGTTTCATTTTTGGGTGGTTTCTATTATATAAGCTTCACAAAGTGACTTCAGACCTGAACTGGTCCCTAAAAATTGGGTTTTTGAAAATTTCTGAGGATTTGCTTCCAAACTTCTAAGCCTTGTAACATCCCCAAAATATAAAATATCATTCCCAAAATGATCCAAACATAAAGTAGACATATGGGGAATGTAAAGTAATAACTATTTTTGGAGGTATTACTATGTATTATAGAAGTAGAGAAATTGAAACTTGGAAATTAGCCATTTTTTTCAAATTTTTGGTAAATTTGGTATTTTTTATAAATAAAAATGAAATTTTTTTACTTCATTTTACCAGTGTCATAAAGTCCAATATGTGACGAAAAAACAATCTCAGAATGGCCTGCATAAGTCAAAGCGTTTTAAAGTTATCACCACTTAAAGTGACACTGGTCAGATTTGCAAAAAATGGCCTGGTCCTTAAGGTGAAATAAGGCTGTGTGTAGTGTACGGGAACTGTAATACCCGTCACTACCAAAGTGTCACTTGGTGTGCTGTCATCCCTCCTAATTATGGGGAAGTTGTTATATGTCAGTTATGTATTTTCCTGTTACTGAAACTTGCATGTACAGGCCTGCTAGGGGTGTCATTCCAGCTTCTAGTCAATAGAGGGAGCTAGGGAGCCCTAGTTTATATAAGGCCCAGTCAGGGAAGTGCAAGGCAGACGGAGTCTAGTGTCTGTAATCTACAGTTGGAGATTAGACAATGTCTGAGACAAGTCCAGGCCTGAAGCCTGCTGTCCAGCAGAAGATTCCCTCCTGAATTCCCATATGCAGAAACAGGAATATGTTAGATCAAGAGCCTGAGGAAGTGTCCAGAAGCTGAGAGAGACAGAAGCAAAGATCAGGAAAGCAAGAGGTACTCAGAAAGACAGAGGAGGTACTGATTAAAGCTATAGCCAAGGATATAAAGCCAGAACTAGGTTAATGGGCCTTGGTGAAGATATGCTATATTCCAGGATCAGACAGAATTAGAGTGCAAGCTCCTGTACTGCAAGTCCTGTGTTCAACACTCTGTAATCACCTTGCTGTAACTGAATTGCCTGCATCGACCGAATTGCAAAATCGACTGTATGCCAAGGAACTGCATTTCCAATATTGTCTCTGCTTGAAAATTACTAAAGTTGGAGTTCTGTTTTAATACTACGTTTCCTCAATTTATTCCTGCATCCGCAAACGGCGTGCCACCGTTTACTTGGCACTGGCGTCACAAACTATTTCTACCTATACCTGCCCTTGCAGAGAGTCAGCTGTACCAGGTTAGTGTATATTGCACTACATCACCCAGAAACACCTATTGCACACAACTTGAGTACGCTGCATGTGTCCTTAAGGAGTTAAATCTACTGTTTCCATAGAACGGCGCTAGAGAAATTACAGAGTAATAGATAGTCTGGTTAGGCTAAATGTCAAAGATACCAAAATTCTTCTAATGCCACAGCGCAAAAGGCACTTCATAGTGCTGCGCCTGCCACATACCCAACGGCTGACTGCTGGCTTGTCGGAACTGCTAGTCAGCCAGGCTTGTCGGAGGCCTTTAGAAATTTTTTGGCAATTGGCACACCGCAATGGAAGGTCCCCGGAAGTAAATATTTCTCCCAGAAGTGCATTCCTGAACTATATGGCCACGTTCAGCGGCAAGTTAATATATCTCTGGCACACAGTGTCGGTGCCAAGATACATCTGACCACAGACACGTGGTCTAGCAAACTCGGGCAGGGAAGGTACATAACTTTTACTGCCCACTGGGTGAACCTTCTGATGGCCATCAAACATGTAACCCGTGGCACCCGTGTGGATTTGGTGTTACCGCCACGAATTGCATGCAGGCCGGCCTCTTCTTCTCATCCTCCTACTCCATCCTCCGTCTCCTCCTCAGCTGACTCCTCCTTTTCCACTGCTACCGCCTCTTCCACTGCACCCCCCAAGCTCCCCAGAACCTATTCGATGTGCCAGTTGAGACATTGCCATGCTGTGCTGCGGCTGTTGTGCCTGGAAGCCAAGAACCACACCGATCCTGCACTGCTTTCAGCTCTGCGGTCACAGGCCGATCAGTGGCTAACCCCACTCAATATGACAGTTGGTAAAGTCGGTGCAAATCTGCTGAGCGCGCTGAAACAGGGCAAAATGACATACGTGCTGTGCATGGCACACGTTCTGAACTTAGTCATGCAGTGATTCGTTGCCAAATACCCCGGGGTCCAGGACGTCTTGCGGCAGGCCAGGAAAATCTCTGGCCATTTTAGAAGATCTTACACGGCCATGGCTCGCGGTGACACCACTTGCCTGTCAGATGTCTGATTTGTGACTGCCCGACGTGCTGGAACTCCACCTTCTATATGCTTGATGGGCTGCTCCAGCAGAAACGTTCGGTTAACGACTATCTGTACGAATTCTGCGGCAGGACAGGTTCTGGGAGCTTGGTTTCTTTTCACCGCCCCAGTGGCTGCTCATGAGCGATGCATGCAGACTTCTGCGGCCATTTGATGAGATTACCAAACTGGTCAGTCCCAGCCAGGGTGCAATCAGTGACATTGTACCTTACACCTTCTTTCTGGAGCGTGCATTGCGTTGTGTCATTGATCAAACTGTCGAGGAGCAGGAGCTGGAAGATGGAGAAGTTGCAATGCTGAATGAATTACCATGGGGGGCTACTCCATCTGAGACAAGTCAGCAGGAGTCTAAAGAGGAGTCAGAGAAGGATGGTGGCTGGGGGGAGGAGGAGGAGGAGCAAGAAGAACAGGCTTTAAACTTTTCGGGGATCCCTGGTGTTGTCCGTGGCTGGGGGGAGGAGATCGAGAACGACATTCTCCTGGGCGATGAGCAGGAGCCAGGGCGCTCCACCGCTTCCAATTTAGTGCAAATGGGGGCCTTCATGCTCTAGTGTTTGAAGAGGGACCCCCGTATGAAAAGCATAAAGGTCAAGGACCTTTACTGGGTGGCAACGTACTTAGACCCCCGGTACAAACACAAAATGGCGGACATGTTACCAGCATCACAGAGGGCTGGCAGAATGCGGCATTTCCAGGCCTTGCTGTGAGAGATGCTGCATTCTGCTGTTGCGGGTGCTGGCAGAGGAATTTCCACCCACAGAGAAACAGTTGCGAGTACCAATCCTACAGTGTATGCAAGAAGAGGGCGGTTTGAAGATGTGTTGATCACTTCGGATATGAGATCATTCTTGCAGCAAACCCATCGACAGCCACCCTCCGGATCCAGCCTCAGGGAATGCCTAGACCGACAGGTGTCCGACTATTTCGGGTTAACGGCCGATGTGGACGCTCTGAGAAGCGAGTAGTCAAGGGGACTACTGGGTGTGCATGCTTGACCTGTGGCCAGAGCTGGCACAATTTGCCATGGAACTCTTGGCTTGCCCCTCGTCGAGTGTCCTGTCCGAAAGGACGTTCAGCGCAGCAGGGGGCATCGTGACCGATAAGTGCACTCGGCTAGCTCACGACAGTGTGGGCTACCTCACATTTTAAAAAATGAATGAGGCATGGATTTCGGAAGAATTCAACACCTGTGATGACCACGTGTAATTAAATTTCCTCATGCCAAAAGTTCTTTGCTGGCAGGTGAATGCCTATTGCCTAATTTTTGGGGCCTGTACTGGCCGACAGTTAAATTTTTATCCTGTGACTGCCTAATGTACCTCCATCCACAGAATCCAATGTTTTGTGCTGTCAGGTGAATGCTTATTGCATGATTTTTGGGACCTGTACTGGCCGACAGTTAAATTTTTATCCTGTGACCGCCTAATGTACCTCTAGCCACAGAATCCAAAGTTCTTTGCTGTCAGGTGAATGCCTATTGCCTAATTTTTGGGGCCTTTACTGGCCGACAGTTACATTTTTATCCTGTGACCGCCTAATGTGCCTCCAGCCACAGAATCCAAAGTTCTTTGCTGTCAGGTGAATGCCTATTGCCTAATTTTTGGGGCCTGTACTGGCTGACAGTTAAATTTTCTATCTCTAGCCAAATAATCACACCCTTGTCTCACTCCTCTGCCTCTCATTATGGTGGCGTATGAACCGCATTCACCATAAGGACCTTGTAATGTCACAGGGTCATGTGACTGTGCCCCCCACCCCGCACTGTGCACCTCACCCCGTACTGTGCCCCCTTATACCCTGCATTGTGCCCTCTTACCACACCCTGTGCAGTGCCCCTAGTCATTCCCTGTACTGTGCCCTCTTATACCCTTTTATCCGGTCACGGCATGGCAGTGTTATCTGGTCACTGTACAGAGGTGTTATCCGGTCAATGTATGGCGGTGGTATCCAATAACTGGATGGCCATAACTGTATCCCTATCCCTGCCCACACCATCCTTCTTTAGACCTGGCATGAGCGTGAACAATATGCAGATTGTGGTGCTAAGGACCTTTATAAATGTTAAAAAAGCTATAAAAAAAAAGAATAACACATTTCTTCAATTAAAATAGCATATACTGATCAAGGTAACAAACGTAATAACCTTTACATATTTATTGTGCCCATAAATGTTACAACAAGCAAAATAAGTCCTCATCTACCACAAAATGGTGATATATACGTTGCAGCAGTAGACTGTTAGGGCGGGTTCACATCACCGTTATGGATTCCGTTATTGTTTTCCGTTATAACATGGTTATAACGGAAAATAACTGAATCTATAAGATGGAAGTCAAAACCGAAGCCTATAAGAGGCATTCCGTTTTGATCCTTTATAATACAAGTCTATGGGCAGCATAACGGATTCGTCCTGGTTTCCATTATGCAGGAGTCCAGTCCTGCATAACGGATACCAGTATGGATCCATTATGCTGCCCATAGACTTGTATTATGACGGAATGCAAAACGGAAGCCTTTAAAAAGGATTCCGTTTTGCTTTCCGTCATAATAGATGTCTATGGGCAAGCATAACAATCCGTCTGTCCACATTACTTTTTTTTCTGTTCTGCATAATGGAAACCAGACGGATCTGTTATGCTTGCCCATAGACTTCTATTTTGACAGAAAGCAAAATGGAATGCCTCTTAAAGAGGACCTTTCATGAGTCCAGACATTATGAAATAAGTAGCAGGTTATGTAGGGCATAGTCCATGGATGTAAGATCGCTTACTATTTTTTATGAGCACCGCTACGTTCGCCCGCTGTGCCCCTGTTCACTTCTCCCGCCTGGTATGCGAATTAATAGCATCGATAAAGAGAGGAGGAGACTGCTCTGTTTCTCAATGGGCATCTTCTTCTCCCTGGCTGTAGCGCGGTCCAATCACAGCTGAGAGGTCGCAGCCAGGGAGAAGGTGAGCTTTTTTTTCTTCCTGGCTGTGACGCTCTCTGCTGTGATTGGACTCAAAATTATGGAGGCCTGCACCTCTTCATAACTTCGTCAGATCCTCCGCTAGCTATGGTCCTTTATTTCTGTCTAAAGCACCGGTCTTAATAAATGTGCCCCTTAGTGCTCATATACACGACTGCAATCGGCCTCCGAAACACGGTCCATGTGTCAGCCATATCCCTCAAGCCGACCATGGCTCCTCTGACTCGAACTGACCCATCTTGTGACTGGAGCAGAGAGGGAGGGTAAGGGCTGATTCACATGATCGTGATGGGCCCGGGAAACGCGGTCCTTGTATCGGCCACAGCTACTGGGCCAACAGCAGCTCCCCTGACCTGAACTGACCGTATCGTAGTAATTTATAATACAGTCAGTCTCTAGCTGATCGCGCAGCTATTGCAGTGCACTCACATCATCATGTCAGTACACTGCAATAGCCCCACAACCAGATAGAGATTGACTATCATAAATTACTAAATTACTATGATACAGTCAGGTCAGGGGAGCCACTGTTGGACCATGTTTCCCGGGCCCATCATGGTTGTGTGCACAAGCCCTTACCCTCCCTCTCTGTGCCAGTCACGTGTTGCCTTGAGTTGTGATTGCTCTACTTCTGCTGACATGTTATCTAGCTGTATCTTCTTTTCCATCCTGGATAATATATGGTCATGATCGCTGACGTCAGCTCTGGAGTAGAAGCAGGAGTAGTTGCATCCATCCCTTGTGCTTGAAAGGGCACAAAGAGCTGTCTAATAAAAAAGGCACCAGTATATATAATGGGACAAGACAGGGTTGCCCCCTATCCCCCCTTCTTTTTGTTTTGTCTCTTGAACCCTTTCTATCTAGGATCAGAGATAATCGGAATATTAAGGGATTGTCAACCAAATCAGGCAATCATAAAATAGCTGCTTTTGCAGATGATACCCTCTTCGTCTTAACAGACCCCCTGAATTCTCTTCCGGAGCTTATCAAAGAGTTTGAGGCCTTTAACAAAGCCTCAGATTTTAAAATAAACTTAAACAAATCAGAAATATTTAATGTCTCACTAGATAGCAGTACCTGGGACAGGATAAAAAGTCTAAGTGATCTTAAACCGGCCCCTCACTCCTTTAAATACCTGGGAGTAAATATATGTTTAGATCAATTAGACCTATATAAATTTAACCACGTACCCCTTCTTAAAAATATTGAAAAACAACTGAAGGACTGGGAAGCGTTATTCCTCTCATGGTTTGGGAAAGTCAATATTATTAAAATGATGATCTTGCCTAAAATCTTGTACTTATTCCAGACCCTTCCAATTGAGGTTCCTAAAGAGTTTTTTTTAATAAGATTAAGCGTCTCCTCTTGAAGTTTGTGTGGCAAAACAAACACAATAGGTTATCATATTACACTATGACAAAAAATAAAAAGGAAGGAGGTGTTGGACTTCCGGACCTAGAAGGATACTACAGGGAGTGCAGAATTATTAGGCAAGTTGTATTTTTGAGGATTAATTTTATTATTGAACAACAACCATGTTCTCAATGAACCCAAAAAACTCATTAATATCAAAGCTGAATATTTTTGGAAGTAGTTTTTAGTTTGTTTTTAGTTTTAGCTATTTTAGGGGGATATCTGTGTGTGCAGGTGACTATTACTGTGCATAATTATTAGGCAACTTAACAAAAAACAAATATATACCCATTTCAATTATTTATTTTTACCAGTGAAACCAATATAACATCTCAACATTCACAAATATACATTTCTGACATTCAAAAACAAAACAAAAACAAATCAGTGACCAATATAGCCACCTTTCTTTGCAAGGACACTCAAAAGCCTGCCATCCATGGATTCTGTCAGTGTTTTGATCTGTTCACCATCAACATTGCGTGCAGCAGCAACCACAGCCTCCCAGACACTGTTCAGAGAGGTGTACTGTTTTCCCTCCTTGTAAATCTCACATTTGATGATGGACCACAGGTTCTCAATGGGGTTCAGATCAGGTGAACAAGGAGGCCATGTCATTAGATTTTCTTCTTTTATACCCTTTCTTGCCAGCCACGCTGTGGAGTACTTGGACGCGTGTGATGGAGCATTGTCCTGCATGAAAATCATGTTTTTCTTGAAGGATGCACACTTCTTCCTGTACCACTGCTTGAAGAAGGTGTCTTCCAGAAACTGGCAGTAGGACTGGGAGTTGAGCTTGACTCCATCCTCAACCCGAAAAGGCCCCACAAGCTCATCTTTGATGATACCAGCCCAGTACTCCACCTCCACCTTGCTGGCGTCTGAGTCGGACTGGAGCTCTCTGCCCTTTTCCAATCCAGCCACGGGCCCATCCATCTGGCCCATCAAGACTCACTCTCATTTCATCAGTCCATAAAACCTTAGAAAAATCAGTCTTGAGATATTTCTTGGCCCAGTCTTGACGTTTCAGCTTGTGTGTCTTGTTCAGTGGTGGTCGTCTTTCAGCCTTTCTTACCTTGGCCATGTCTCTGAGTATTGCACACCTTGTGCTTTTGGGGACTCCAGTGATGTTGCAGCTCTGAAATATGGCCAAACTGGTGGCAAGTGGCATCTTGGCAGCTGCACGCTTGACTTTTCTCAATTCATGGGCAGTTATTTTGCGCCTTGGTTTTTCCACACGCTTCTTGCGACCCTGTTGACTATTTTGAATGAAACGCTTGATTGTTCGATGATCACGCTTCAGAAGCTTTGCAATTTTAAGAGTGCTGCATCCCTCTGCAAGATATCTCACTATTTTTGACTTTTCTGAGCCTGTCAAGTCTTTCTTTTGACCCATTTTGCCAAAGGAAAGGATATAGGGTGTTGATGTCATTAGACCACACCCCTTCTCATTACAGAGATGCACATCACCTAATATGCTTAATTGGTAGTAGGCTTTCGAGCCTATACAGCTTGGAGTAAGACAACATGCATAAAGAGGATGATGTGGTCAAAATACTCATTTGCCTAATAATTCTGCACTCCCTGTATAAGGCTACCCTGATAACAAGATTACTGGAGTGGGGTGTTTCCCCAGCCAAAAAATTGTGGGTTGATATTGAAACTGATTGTTCGGAGATTAGCCTATTCTCTATGTTATGGAAGACAACTAACTATACTCAAAATCTTAGAAGGATCAAAAATCCATTAACAAAATTCTCCCTCAAAAGATGGCATGCAATCAACAAAACCCTGAACTTTCTCTCTAACAAAAGCCTAGATACACCACTCATAAGTCTCGTCCCCAATACTTGGCATATATGGCACAAAATATTCAAAAGCAATAAACTATTAGGAGAGACTCCTATTAAAAACTTTTATGAAAATGGGAAAACCTTGCCCTTAAACAAATTAAAACTCATCTATAGTCAGATTAGCATCTCTACTGCTCAATACCAAAAAATTTCGGATTTTCTAAATAAGATTCACCCTGATCATGTTGCCCCAGCTAAAGAGACTGTGGTCTCATCTCTCCTCCGCAGTCGCTCTTCCAGGGATCATCTGATATCTAAGTGTTATAAATTAATAACTGATTCGATTAAACCTTTAACTTACTTGGAGAACTGGAGCAAGGACCTGAACTCTCCATTTAACGCGACACAAACAAGCCACATACTGAAGAATGTTCACTCAATCTCAAGATGCTATTTGTATCAAGAGATGCAATACAAATTAACGTCACGGTGGTATAAAACACCGGCCTTGTTACATAGAATAAATCCTGAGATTTCGGATTGCTGTTGGAGATGTGGAGGAGAGATAGGGACATACGCTCATATTTGGTACAAATGTCCTTTAATTGTTCCATTTTGGGAAAAGATAAATAAAATTGTTAATGAGGTTTTCAAAACTAAAACGACCTCTCTACATCTGATTCTGTTTAATTGGTTTGATGTATGTCATGCTGGTATTAAGTCAGAGTTATGTATGCTTTTCCTCAATGCGGCCAAGATATTAATACCAAGGAAGTGGCTGCAGAAAGAACCCCCAACGCTAAAGGAACGGTTTCTGGAGTTCAAAAATATACAGAGCTTTGAAAAAATGAGGTGGAGTTTAGCTCATAACAGTCAAAGATTTGAGGACATTTGGGAAAAATGGACTACATATCTGACACCAGAAAGAATAAGTTTGATGTTAAATGATTGTGTTTAATTGACTATCTGTCAAAGTTGAGTTAATGTACCAAGAGGTCTATACATGGACCATTTTCCAAAAGTTTCACTAAAATGTTATCTTGACTGGTAACCTGTTTTTTTTTCCTTTCCTGTTCTTTCCTTTCCTTCCCTTTTCCCCCTCCCTCCCTCCTTCCCTACTCTTTCCATGTTTGTCATATTTTATTTGTTCCTGTATCAATGACTTTGTTTCTTTTGATATGGATATATGCATATTATTTTTCAAAAATGTAAAGAAATGTTTTCATTTATTCATTTGGAGTGATGTAACTCCACAGTATATATTTTTGAAATACCTTTAAAATAAAAAAGTTTACATATAAAAAAGGCACCAGTAAAATGAAACTTTAGGTAGGGGCATTTTCTAACATTATCTCATAAAAATAAATAAACTGAAAAATGTGTATGGCCTTAAACACAAAGGGCCAGATTTATCATTACTCTGACAGCTCACTCCACTTTAACATATGGCTAAAGTCAGTTTTAGCCAAGTCAGATTTATGATCGGCCCTTTAAGACTGTAATAAATGTGGTTTGACGGTAGCAGTTTATCCGTCAGTAAGCAGCTTTATAAAAGTCGCACATCTTTACGAAAAAGTCGCACGTTTTTATGAAAAAGTCGCATGTTCCATTAAAAAGTCTCATAAGATAAGCATGGTCCTCACTGGAGTGAAATTGCGACTTTTTTGCGACTTTTTAAATAGTCCCAATAGTAAATCTGTCTAGAGATTCATTTACATAAGAAAACACGCCCACTTTCAGAAAACTGGCGAGCATAGTGCAGAGCAGAAAAAAGTCGCAAATTTGTGCGCAGTTTTAGCGTTTGGGACTTTTTTGGGGACTTTTTCACTCCATTATTCTGACCTGAGCTAATGATAAATCTGTCCCAAAGTGTTTTATCTTTTTTTCTTTTTACAATACGGTATATTATTTTTTACTTTTATTTTGGTATACCAATGTATGCTAGTATATTCAACTCACGCACAGAAATACCATTTGCCATAACAGGATTTTAGTGACAACCCTTTATCTGTTCTTAGCTTTGTCTTATCCTAGAGACCCCAGCCCTTGTTTTTATGTCATCGGTGCTAGGAATAAGATGGTTTTCCCAATGTACAAAGTCACAATCAAGTTTGATTCTGGCACTGAACTGATTAACTGCTGGGTTCGGAATTTTCTCTGATATGCAACTGTGGCAGGAGTATGGCTGTCTATTAAACCTGTCCTTCAGCTGGTGATAACTCCAGTACAGTGGCAGTACTCACACAATCACATTGATGTAATAGTACCGTACATCCAGGGTCGGAGATACAAGTACTTCCACAAACATTTTTATTCTGTGCCCATTAGCAAGGTACATGATGTAAATTCCAATGAAAGTAATTTTCATACCAGTGACCATAGTTATAAGTTATCCACTTTCTTCTTGTCCCCAGCTGTGTCATGTGACTGACACTCTGACTCTGACAACTGATGTAGTGTGTTTTGTATGGACAGGAAGTCATTTTCTCTATTAATTCCTGAGTCTCACATAGTGGCCAACAGTCTCGAAGTTGCAAGGACTGACCCTAATTTCCAGAGACAGTTCTTGCAAATTTGGGCTATAATCCCTGCCTATCAGTGGATGACCCACACTGGTTGGGGGCATTCCCAAGGACAGGGCTTATTTTCCCCGAATTTACCAACTTCAAAGTTGGTAAGTATGGTCTCATAGCAATAAATAAGGAAACTGACTTCCTGTCCACACATAAGATGCTGTGTCAGTTGGAGAGTCAGAGTGCCAGTTGAGGTCCTTCACAACAAATTTCAGTGTGTGACCTTCTAACAGGCCGGAGAATAACAATTTTTGTGGGAGTGCTTCTACTTGAGGCATACCCCCAAACCGTCTGGATCTGGTGGGGCAGTCCCGGATTTTAGTGTCCCGGAAGGGCCGAGCTACTGTATGTCCCACACTCAATTGCCTCTGCGTCTTTAGGATTACAATCGTGAAGTTCTCCGGTCCCTGCTTCACCATTCAACTTCACTGCCAGCGCTCCCCATCAGGCACAATGTGGTCACATACACATAGAAAATAAAAAAGGGGGAAGGCTATCAACCCTAAATCGATCCCTGTACAGTTTCACCCTTGAAATGGTTAAAACTTAACTTTTAATGTCTATATTGATAAAAGGGTACGACAAGTGCAGTCCAATAAAACCACTGCCACCCTATTTTTTGTGGTCCAATATCAATTAATGTGATGGTGAAGTGTGTTGTTGGCTCTCTCCCCTTGCTCCTTTCTTACACCCCTAAGTGGGTGAAGGAAAGCTAGAGAGAAGGACTGCCCTCAGACCATTCAGTCCCAGCTCTGGTGAACTAGATGTAGTGTAGATCAGAGCTGCTTGCTGGATCTTTGCAGAGTCCAGAGGCTGAATATTCCCATTCTAAGCAGTTACACGCAGTGTGGAGAGAAACCTCTTCCACTCTTGGGGCCTCCCCTAACTCCTTTCTTTCACCCCAAAGTGGGGGAAGGAGAGGAGGGAGAGATTACACTCAGACCATACACTCCTATCAATGTAGATTGGTCCAATCACCCATCTGGTGAAGAAACATTCTTTACATTCCCTGATGAAGCCGATACACTGGTGAAACATGTTGGGGGGGTCTTTGCTCACGGGCACTTTTTTTTAGGCAGGGAACTGCTGCTCCACCAGTGACACTAAGGCTTCGTTCACATCACCATTCAGCCTTTCCGTTCTCCTGCTCTGTTTAAGAGCAGGAGAATGGAAAGGACGGAGAAGGCACATAACTGAGCCAAACAGAGCCTAAGGACCCCATAGACTATAATGGGTCCGTTATGTTTCTGCTCAGAAGATGATTTTAGAGCGGAGACAAAGGTTGTGCATGCATTCTTCTCCAGCAGCCCCAGTGACGGTTCAGTCCGTCACACTCTCCTTCCCCCACTTAGGGGTGTAAGAAAGGAGCAAGGGGAACAAAACACTTCACCATCACATTAATTGATATTGGACCACAAAAAAGGGGGGCAGTGGCACCCTGATAGTTTTATTGGACTGCACTTGTCATACCTTTTTTATCAATATAAACATTAAAAGTTACGTTTTAACCATTTCAAGGGTGACCCTGTATAGGGATCAATTTAGGGCTGATAACCTGTCTCCTTTTTTTTCTATGTGTGTGACCGCATCGTGCCTGCTGAAGAAAAGGATTAAGGGGAGAGAGCCAACACACTCCACCATTACGTTAATTGATATTGGGCCACAAAATCCCCTTGGGATTCACCCTCTAGGGACTTTTGTTAGTTTTTTTTCGGTCACACACACATCACGGTGCTGGGCTGTGTAGGAGAAGCGCACAGGCTAATTCCCAATCACCTGCATTGTGCTTGCTGGGGAGTGCAGGATGTGCTCTGATTATCAGGGGAATGACTAGGTGAGTATTTTTATTTATTATTTATTTTATGCACTTATATAGTGCAGGCATATTCTGCAGCGCTTTACAAACATTAGCATCCAACTGTCCCCAATGGGGCTCACAATCTAAGGTTCCTATCTGTATGTCTTTGAAATGTTGGAGGAAACCAGAGTACCCGGAGGAAACCCACACAAGCAAAGTCACGGACGAGGAAAGCAACAAATGCTTAGAACATAAAATAAATTTACATACACCCAGCCCAAAGGCTGAGACCCCTGTGTTGTACAGCACGGCGTGCTCTGATGGATGCCGGAGGAAATTTTGCAGTAATTTACCTACTGGCGGGCACAACTAAAGCTGCCTAGCCCTACCTATTATTATCCTAAAGCAAACACGAACAATTGTTTGGGTGCTTATTACGGGCTAGCCTGCGGTGCAACACAACAGTTTACAATCTTACCGTGCTCTATAGTATTCCCCCTCCCATAACTAGTATGGTAGCACATGCCTGATTATCACTTCTGAGCAAAAACACTGAACTGGATGGAGTTTGTGGGGGTGTTTATCAGCTCTCAGATGTGCAATGTCCCTTTAAGTAATGGAGTCCTTGTAGTAACAGTAGCAACACTTGTGCCCTGACACAAACAGAGACTCTAACTAACTAACTACAGGCCTGGTTTTAGTCTCTAGGCGCCAACACTGTAATGAGGTGCGTGCACGATCTTACCAACCCGGGTCTGCTTTGCATCTGCTTGCGGTACTGCAGTGTATGTTGCTTTGTTCCTCTGCTCTCATCAGCACTCCTAGCAGCAATCTTTCTTCCTGGAAACAGTCCTCCCTTCCTGGAAACAGTCCTCCTTTCTCCATGCTATGAAAAACCACACCTCTCATGAATATGGAAATATATATGCATTCAGTCAGCTGTGCCTAGGAAACAGTGGCCTCTTGTGGCCAAACAGCAGAATGTCAGTCCAGAACATTTAATTTAATCCAACCAGTGTTCAAACAATGAGAGCTGTTTCCCCATCTCACACAAACACCGGGAGAACATACAAAATCCATGCAGATGTTGTCTTTGTTCGGATATTTAGTGTTTTTATTTTATTTTATTAACAGGTGTGGTACGACTGAGAGGGGGCATAGCTACAATGCAGGCACAATGTGGGCATAACTACTTTGAGGGGGCACATTATAGATATAACTTCTATGTTAGGGCACGAAGGGGACTGGGCAGGATTGGGCATGTATAGATATTAACTAGGAAGAGTTAGAGACATGATTTTCAAAAGTTAAGAGGTATGCTTTAGGCCTTTCACATACTACACTATTATGTCAATGTGTGGGAAGGGGTTAACAAAACAAACAACCCATTTACACCATTAGATAATATCATCTGACACAACCACAGCTCTTTCAAATATCTTACAATTAGCATGTACTCTACACATTTCAGAATGAGATCATTTCACACTGAAAAGTGTGAATTTTGTTTTATACCGCACTCACATATTCTATTACTGTACATGTCATGGAAATTTAACCATCTGGTGTAAAGCAATATGTGATGATGAATGATAACGAGAACATCTGTACAAGATACAGTAAATCAAGGATAGAACAGTTAAAAATCACCAACATTTAGTTTTACTAGAACTATAATTTTCATTAGTTTCTCCTTACTACCAAAAATCATTCTGTGCAGATTGCAGTATACTGTGTACAGCCTTGAACTAGAACTCAATCCTTACCAAAATGTAACCACATCTAAAAAAGAGGATTCACATTCTAAGGGAATCTGTCACCAGAGACCTTCCTATCTAGCTGTTTGCATAGACACATCACTGTGGTTCACATGATTAAAACGCCATTTTTCTTTTGTTAATCTGAGGCTCTGTTCCCGAGTTATGACACTTTTTCTTAATATGCAAATTAGGCCTTTGGTGCAATGAGGGTGTCACCATTGCTCTTGTTGCATCCAAGCTCCGCTCCTCTCTGTGGTCAGCCCCTCCCTCATTTCTTTGTCAATGCCTGGCCCTGTCAATCAGAGTAGTGAGTAGTCTGTCAATCAAAGATTTTTGGTGCAGCAAAAGCAATAGTGACGCCTTCATTGCACCAATGACCTAATTTGCATATAAAGAAAAAGTATCATAACTCGGGAATGGAACCTCGGATCAACAAAAGAAAAACAGTGCATTAATCGGGTAAACCACAGTTATGTGTCCATGTAAACAATTGGATAGGGAGGTCGCTGGTGACAGATTCCCTTTAAGCATGTTCTGACATGTGACTGATATGTCAGAAGATGATATTGGTGGGGAGTTTTGCCCTTGAACCCCCTCCCCCATTCACTCTCGATTGCTAGATTGAAAGGGCCGTGTCTTGTGCTGCTTCAGATCTCCATGTCTATGGTCACAATTCTCCCTTTCACTGTAAACGGACTGTAATACACGAGAATGCAGAACCAGTACTCTGATTTCGTCTATATGTATGTCTGTGTATGGCATGAGAAGGATGCAAAATATAAAATGTGATAAAAGTGGTATGAGTAAGTGTCATATGCGTGTCACTATAAATTAGCAGCCACTTTAACTTCCATCCTCCACTTCTCCCTAGGGAGTTTGCTCATTTCCATTCTTTCTCCCTCTTCTCAAACTAATCAGATACATCTTAGGCCTCTTTCACACGACTGTATGGCTTTTTTAGTGTTTTGCTGTCCGTTTTTCACAGATCCGTTTTTTGTTTCCATTGTGTTTCCGCTTCTGTTCAGTTTTTATGTTCTGTTTTTCCGTATAGCATATACAATATACAGTAATTACATAGAAAAAATTAGGCTGGGCATAACATTTTCAACAGATGGTTCTGCAAAAACGGAACAAATACGGAAGACATACGGATGCATTTCCGTATGTGTTTAGTTTTTTTTTGAGGACCCATGGACTTGAATGGAGCCACGGACCGTCATCTGCGGGCAATAATAGGACATGTTCTATCTTTCAACGGAACGGCAAAACGGAAATACGGAAACGGAATGCATACGGAAACATTCAGGTTTTTTTTGTGGAATCATTGAAATGAATGGTTCCGTATACGGACCTTATACGGAACGCGAAAAACTGCCCGTAAACGGGGAAAAAAATACGGTCGTGTGCAAGAGGCCTTAGAAGGAACAGGAGGAAAGGCCATCATTAGTAACTGTGGTTACAAGGTGGATGATCCTATGCAGCTGCACAGGGGCCCTTCAGGCAAGGGGTCCACTGCTACCCTAAAAAAAATAACAGCGGCTCCTACTGTTGCTATTGTTTTTTTATACAAAATTTTGCTTGGTGTAAAACCCCTCAGACAAATTCTGACGATTCAGGCCTCTTGCACACGACCGTATGTATTTTGCGGTCCGCAAAAAAAGGATCTGCAAAAAATACGGATGACATCCGTGTGCATTCCGTATTTTGTGGAACGGAAGAGCAGGCCCTTCATAGAACAGTACTATGCTTGTCCGTAATGCGGACAATAATAGTACATGTTCTATTTTTTGGCGGAACGGAAAAAAGGACATACGGAAACGGAATGCACACTGAGTAACTTCAGTTTTTTTTGCGGACACATTGAAATGAATGGTTCCGCATAAGTTCCGAAAAAAAACCCAGAACTGACAAGGAAAGAAAATACGTTCGTGTGCAGGAGGCCTCAGTCTGTACTCTGTCTTTCTACTCTCCTACACATTCATCTAAGCGGATATCTTTTACCCCTTCAATACCAAGCCAGTTTTCACCATAAAGACTAAGCAAATCTAACATGTTTCAAATCTAACATGTTTCACTTTATGGGGTAATAACGCTTTTACTCATTCAAGGGATTCTGAGATTGTTTTCTCGTGACACATTGTATTTCATGACAGTGGTAAATTTGAGTCAATATGTTTCACCTTTATTTATAAAAAAATTCGAACATTTACAGAAAATTTAGAAAAATTCACAATTTTTGAAATTTGAATGTCTCTGCTTTTAAAACAGATTGTGATACCTCATAAAATAGTTGTTACTGTACATTTCCCAGATGTTTACATCATTATGAAAATGTAATTTTATTTTTCAAGAAGTTAGAAGGCTTAGGCCCCTTTCACACGGGCGAGTATTACGCGCGGATGCGATGCTTGAGTTGAACGCATTGCACCCGCACTGAATACCGACCCATTCATTTCTATGGGGCTGTTCACATGAGAGGTGATTTTCACGCATCACTTGTGCGTTGCGTGAAAATCGCAGCATGCTCTATATTGTGTGTTTTTCACCCAATGCAGGCCCCATAGAAGTGAATGGGGTTGCGTGAAAATCGCAAGCATCCGCAAGCAAGTGCGGATGCGGTGCGATTTTCACGCACGGTTGCTAGGAGACGATCGGGATGGAGACCCGATCATTATTATTTTCCCTTATAACATGGTTATAAGGGAAAATAATAGCATTCTGAATACAGAATGCATAGTAAAATTGCGCTGGAGGGGTTAAAAAAAATAATAATAATAATTTAACTCACCTTAGTCCACTTGATCGCAATGGCGGCATCTCCTTCTGTCTCCTTTGCTGAACAGGACCTGTGGTGAGCATTCATTACAGGTAAAGTACTGTGGTGACGTCACTCCGGTCATCACATGATCCATCAGATGATCTTTTACCATGGTGATGGATCATGTGATGACCGGAGTGACGTCACCACAGGTCCTTTACCTGTAATGAATGCTCACCACAGGTCCTGTTCAGCAAAGGAGACAGAAGGAGATGCCGGCATCGCGATCAAGTGGACTAAGGTGAGTTAAATTATTATTTATTTATTTTTTAACCCCTCCAGCGCTATTTTACTATGCATTACATGTTATAAGGGAAAATAATACAATCTACAGAACACTGATCCCAAGCCCGAACTTCTGTGAAGAAGTTCGGGTTTGGGTACCAAACATGCGTGATTTTTCTCACGCGAGTGCAAAACGCATTACAATGTTTTGCACTCGCGCGGAAAAATTGCGGGTGTTCCCGCAACGCACCCACACATTTTCCCGCAATGCCCGTGTGAAAGAGGCCCTACAATTTTAAAAGCAATTCTTAAAATTTTTAAGAAAATTTCCAAAACCCATTTTTTAAGGACCAGTTCAGTTATGAAGTCACTTTTTGTGGTGTACATAGTAGAAACCACCCATAAATGACCCCATTTTAGAAACGACACCCTCCAAGTTATTCAAAACTGTTTTTACAAACTGTTAACCCTTTAGGTGTTCCACAAGAATGAAAGGAAAATGGAGGTGAAGTTTCAAAATGTCACTTTTTTTGCAGATTTTCCTTTTTAATCTATTTTTCCCTGTAATCTATTTATTACGCTGATTCTGCAGTTTACAGAAACACCCCATATGTGGTCGTAAACTGCTGTATGGGCACACGGCAGGGTGCAGAGGGAAAGGGGCGCTATATGAATTTTGGAGGGCAGATGTCACTGGGATAATTTTAAGTTGCCATGTCACATTTGAAGACCCCCTGAAGCACCCATAGAGTAGAAACTCCCAAAAAGTGACCCCATTTTGTAAACTACAGGATAAGGTGAAAGTTTTATTGGTACTATTTTGGGTACATATGATTTATGATTGCTCAAAATTACGCTTTTTGTGAGGCAAGATAACTAAAAATTGTTGTGGCAGTTTTAATTTTTTTGTTTTTTACGGAGTTCTCCTGACAGGATATATCATGTGTTGTTTTTATAGAGCAAGTTGATATGGAAGCGACAATACCAAATATGTGTATTTTGTTTTGTTGTTTCAGTTTTACATAAAGTATTTTTGAAAACAAAAATAATGTTTTTATGTCTTCATTTTCTAAAAGCTACGTTTCCTTTATTTTTCTGCCGATCATCTTGTGCAGGGGCTGCTTTTTCTGCAGGAAGAGCTAACATTTTTATTGGTACATTTTTTGATTATTCAATATGACGCTTTTTTGGGGCAAAGTGACCAAAAAAATTGGTTTTTTGACACACTTTTTATTTTTTATTTTTTTAACAGCGTTCACCTGAGGGGGTAGATCGTGTGATATTTTTATAGAGCAGGTCATTACGGAGATAAGAATACCAAATATGTCTATTTTTTTTCATTTTTATTTGTTTTTTTGTGTCACTATTTACTGAAAGCTAATTTTTTTTTATTTTTCTACCAATCATCTTGAGGAAAGAGTTTTTATACAGTAGGTACCATATTTCGGTACGATATTTTTATAGAGAAGGTTGTTACGGACACAGCAATATCTAATATGTCAACTTCTTTTTATGCATTTCAGTTTTACACAATAAAAAAAATTTGAAAAAAAATCATGTTTTAGCCTCTCCATTTTCTGAAAGCCAGATTTCTTTTATTTTTTGGGCGATTGTCCTACATAGGGGCTAATTTTTTTGCTGGAAGAGATGGTGGTTTGATTGATACTATTTTGTGTTGCATATGACTTTTTGATCGCTTGGAATTACACTTTTTGTGATGAAGGTGACATTTTTATAGAGCACGTCGTTACGGACGCGGCGATACCTAATATGTATGTTTTTTTATACACGATTTTATGGCAAGGGTGATTTTTTTTTTTTTAAACTTACATTTTTTTCACTTTTTATATTTGTCCCACTGTGGGACTTCCCCTTTTCAGGGTTTGATTCCTGTTTCTATTCAGTACAATACATTATGTATTGTACTGAATTGAACTGTCAGCATCTTACACAGTAAGACGCTGACAGTTGCCTAGGAGACCAAGCCTGCGTGAAGGGGTTAACACCAAATAAAATAAACTTAAATTGGCAATGTACTTTTAACAAACTGTGCATAAATCAATAGTGCAAGCCAGTATAAGGAACTTTGTAATATATCTCATTAGAGAAAAATGCCGTTATCTCTACTTATGAGCCACTTTTTCTCTTCCTTCTCTTGCTTCTTGAACTGATCATTCAACCCCAATTCACAGCTAACATATCAGCTCCCTGATGGATCAGGATAAATGCTGCCCATAGGATAAGCCATCAACATCTGATCAGCTGTTTGAAGAGGTTGTGGTGCAGTGCAGTTTCTAGGTAAAATTTCTCTCAGGGCGAGTGTCAAAAAAACTCCCCCCCCCCCCAACAAAACTGCTCGATGAAATCATATCAGAAGAGTACTTGCAAACGTCTCACCATATATTTTTTTTATTTTTATGCTTAACACAAGATTTATTGAGAGCAAAAGAAAATCATAAATTACTGCTTAAACTGATAAAACTCGCAGGCAGAGTGGTACAGGAGAACTGCAGTATAAAGGAAGGCAATACCCTTAGAAGAGTAGTCATGAAATACAATCATCAATAATGTGCAAAACCAAAAAACTGTCATGTTAGCATTTAATAACTAAAACCCAATCACAGCAGGTCTCAACTAGCACATGCAAGTAAATGTACAAAAACCAAGTAACATATAAAACCAGATTCAAAGCATAGATGGCAAGGCGGATTACTGTATACTGTACATAAATCTATGGAGGTTACACCATGCCGGACAATATAACCTCTGTGCCATGCTGTACAATAAACAGTATAACCCCTACACAGTGTAGAGGTATACTGTATATTGTGTGGCACAGTGTAGAGGTATACTGTATATTGTGTGGCAGAGTGTAGCAGTATACTGTATATTGTGTGGAAGAGTGTAGAGGTATACTGCATATTGTGTGGCACAGTGTAGAGGTATACTGTATATTGTGTGGCACAGTGTAGCGGTATACTGTATATTGTGTGGCACAGTGTAGGCTATTTGTGTATAACATAAACATATTCCACATGAAAACTTACAGTTACGGACTTCCGGATCCGGCGCCGACATGTGAGGACGCCAGGCACGAGAGCTCCGTCACAGTTGAGACACATACAGATTCGAATTGCCAGTATACTGTTGGAAATCGGTAGAATTACCTATCCGGAACACCGACCACAACGCATGGATCGGTTTCTGACCAATATGGGCAAGAAAACAAAAGGCAGAGCGGTTTCTCCTTCGCGGCCCGAGGACCAGGCTGCTACAACAATGGCGCCTAATGTACCTGAGGCGAGTTCATCAGCTGAACCGACAGGGAATACAAATGCTCCGCCACAAATTGATTACAAGGAACTGGCGGTAGAAGTAGCCACACAACTGGCCCCGGATTTGCGGGAAACTTTAGCGTCGTCGGTCGCCAATGTCATGCCACAGTTGCAGGAGGCGGTCCAGCAGCATGAGACCCGTCTGGACGAAGCAGAAGGCCGCATTCAAGTGATGGAGGACACCACGGAGTCGATTCTTTTAAAACTCCAATCAGCGTTAGCTGACAACAAGCGCCTATGGGAAAGGATGGAAGACTTGGAGAATAGATCCCGGCGCAACAACTTACGGTTAGTGGGCCTTCAGGAATCTATTCCTCAAGGGGACTTACTTAACATTTGTGAGCAGGAGTTGCCTCAGGCCTTGGGGATAGCGAGGCGCTGCAAAGTTGAGCGCGCTCACAGAGTGGGATCGCCCCGCTCGGTTACTGAAAATCAGCCGAGCAGCCCAAGACAAGTAGTCATGCGTTACTTGGACTATACCGACAAAGAGGCTATTTTCAAAGCCTTTAAAACCCGCAAGGAACCCGTTACACTAAGGGGAATGAAAGTTCTCTTGTTCGGGGACTATTCTGCTGAGGTCACGAAGAAACATAAAGCTTTCTCCCCATTATGCACTCAGCTTCATCGAGGGGGAGTTAAATTCGCCCTAATCTATCCGGCCACCTTGAGAATGTTTAAACTGGATGGTTCCAGCAAGACCTATACCTCACCTGAGAAAGCCGCGGCCGACCTGGAGGGGAAAATGGGTCCTGTGACGCGAGGCCAACGGAACTTACTGAAAGGCGCGCAAGAAGATCTGTCTCAGGTTTCGGACCAACAAGATGATCCGCGTGCCAAAAGATTTAGTTGAATGACGAACTGTAAAGTAAAAATTACATACAGTCTCAGCTTGGGGACGCAGCTAGAGTTTGGGCTGCTGAATAAGAAAGAATTGAGGGGGCAATCCGTATTGTTTATGCCTTACTATTCTATTCTATATTTTTCTCAACTGTTATTGGGGGCAGGGAGTTTTGCCTGACACCACATGAGGAAAAAAGTGAAGTTTGTAAGAGCTATGAAGAAAGCACTAGGTAGATATATAGTGCGCTTTGCTCTGGGGATGTTTATGCTCAATATGGTTTATTGTTATATTATAAATAGGGGCTCGGTGTCCAAACAAATAGTTGGAGGTGACCTGAACACAGTAGTCAGCACTATAGAAGATAGGAGACGTACAGTTAGATGGTCAGATCTCCCCCATATCCATGACAAAGTACTTGAACCCTTCTTGAGGGATACAGCCTTAACTGATATTTGGAGGTCCACCAACCCCGACGACAGGGACTTTACTTTCTATTCATCTCCCCATGATTCCTGGTCTAGGATCGACTACCTTCTAGTATCGGATTCTCTGAGAGCGAGAGTAGTGGATCCGAAAATTCACGACATGGTAATTTCGGACCATAGTCCGATTTCTATTACGATTTCTGAGTTCCAACCAAAAGGTCAGGACATTATCTGGAGATTTCCCTCCTACTTATATAACGATGAAAACTTTAGCGAGGTTCTTAGAGGGTGGTATATGGAGTTCAGAGGAGATAATATGTCCAGCCTTGAGAATCCGTCATTATTTTGGGACACAGCTAAGGCTGTCCTTAGGGGTAGGATAATGGCCTATACAAGGGGATTAAAGAAAAAAATCTCGGACCGACTTCAGGAACTTAGTTCTTCCCTGCGGAGTGCCTACACAAAGTACCAAGCTAACATGACCTCACAAAACAAAGAAGCTTGGCACTTAGCTAGAAGGGATTATGAGCTATGGTACGAAAGAAAAATGAAATGTGATATGTCCAATTTAGAGAACAGGTATTTCAGGGGAGGAAATAAATCTGGGAAAATGTTGGCCAACCTTATTAAAAATTCTAGACGCCAGAATCACATCATAAAAATAGCTGATGCTGGGGGTGTTATGCATAGTAAACCTGAGGAAATAGTCTCTATCCTAGGAGACTATTATAGGGATCTGTATAGAGATCCAGGTCCCAAATCTCCGTTGTCATCCTTTCTCTCCAAATGTATTAAACTGCCTACTCTTTCGGCAACCCAGTTGGATACATTGAACTCCCCTGTATCTGAGGAAGAAGTCTGTGCAGCCATTAAAGGTCTAAGTCTACATAAAGCTCCGGGTCCCGATGGATATACAGGAGAATTTTTCAAGATGTTAGGAGATGATCTAAAAAATCCTCTAGCGGCAGTGTATAATGGCATGTTGAAGGGTTCCCCGTTGTCATCGTCTGATAACTTGGCATATATTAAATTAATCCCTAAGCCAGGGAAGGATGCAACGGATCCTTCATCATATCGTCCAATATCTTTAATTAATGTGGACCTTAAATTGGTGGCAAGGATTATGGCTGACAGGCTCTCTTCATTTATGTCGGAGTTGGTGTATCCCTCCCAGTCTGGATTTGTCAAAGGTAGAGCTGCTGTTTCCAACATCAGAAAAGTACTGACGGTATTAGATGTAGTCCAGTGGAATACATGTCCTTCTCCGTGTCCTTCGCTTCTGGCGATCGACGCGGAGAAGGCATTTGATAACGTCAGGTGGGACTGGCTGGATGAGATATTGGGTAAGATGGGATTCAGTGGCCCAGTACGAACTTTCATTACAGCGCTTTATACATCCCCCAAGGCGAGGATAGCAATTCCAGGGTTTTTATCCTCTTCCTTCCGACTGTGCAGGGGAACACGCTAGGGGTGCCCGCTTTCCCCGTTATTATTCAACCTCACATTAGAACCATTGGCTCGTATGTTAGAGGGGGGTGAGGTTTTTAGAGGAATTAAAATAGGTCAGAAGGAAATATACACGTCACTTTTTGCAGACGATGTTCTATTGTTCAAAATGCCCTCATAAAAGGAATGTGGGCCCCTTTGCGCATCTAGACTGCAAAAAAGTATCACACATCTGGTATCACTGTACTCAGGAGAAGTTGGGCAATGTGTTTTGGGGTGTCATTTTACATATACCCATGCTGGGTGAGATAAATATCTTGGTCAAATGCCAACTTTGTATAAAAAATGGGAAAAGTTGTCTTTTGCCGAGATATTTCTCTCACCCAGCATGAGTATATGTAAAAAGACACCCCAAAACACATTGCCCAACCTCTCCTGAATACGGCGATACCACATGTGTGACACTTTTTTGCAGCCTAGGTGGGCAAAGGGGCCCACATTCCAAAGAGCACCTTTAGGATTTCACAGGTCATTTACCTACTTACCACACATTAGGGCACCTAGAATGCCAGGGAAGTATAACTACCCCACAAGTGACCCCATTTTGGAAAGAAGACACCCCAAGGTATTCCGTGAGGGGCATGGCGAGTTCCTATAATTTTTTATTTTTTTGTCACAAGTTAGCGGAAAATAAGGTGGTTTTTTTTTTGTTTTTTTTTCTTACAAAGTCTCATATTCCACTAATTTGTGACCAAAAATAAAAACTTCCATGAACTCACTATGCCCATCACGAAATACCTTGGGGTGTCTTCTTTCTAAAATGGGGTCACTTGTGGGGTAGTTATACTGCCCTGGCATTTTAGGGGCCCGAATGCGTGAGAAGTGGTTTGAAATCAAAATCTGTAAAAAATGGCCGGTGAAATCCGAAAGGTGCTCTTTGGAATGTGGGCCCCTTTGCCCACCTAGGCTGCAAAAAAGTGTCACACATCTGGTATCACCGTACTCAGGAGAAGTTGGGCAATGTGTTTTGGGGTGTCTTTTTACATATACCCATGCTGGGTGAGAGAAATATCTTGGCAACAGACAACTTTTCCCATTTTTTTATACAAAGTTGGCATTTGACCGAGATATTTATCTCACCCAGCATGGGTATATGTAAAATGACACCCCAAAACACATTGCCCGACTTCTCCTGAGTACGGCAATACCAGATGTGTGACACATTCCAAAGAGCACCTTTCGGATTTCACCGGCCATTTTTTACAGATTTTGATTTCAAACTACTTCTCAAGCATTCGGGCCCCTAAAATGCCAGGGCAGTATAACTACCCCACAATTGACCCCATTTTGGAAAGAAGACACCCCCAGGTATTTCGAGATGGGAATAGTGAGTTCATGGAAGTTTTTATTTTTTGTCACAAGTTAGTGGAATATGAGACTTTGTAAGAAAAAAAAAAAAAATAATCATCATTTTCCGCTAACTTGTGACAAAAAATAAAAAATTCTAGGAACTCGCCATACCCCTCACGGAATACCTTGGGGTGTCTTCTTTCCAAAATGGGGTCACTTGTGGGGTAGTTATACTGCCCTGGCGTTCTAGGGGCCCTAATGTGTGGTAAGTAGTTTGAAATCAAAATCTGTAAAAAATGGCCGGTGAAATCCTAAAGGTGCTCTTTGGAATGTGGGCCCCTTTGCCCACCTAGGCTGCAAAAAAGTGTCACACATGTGGTATCGCCGTACTCAGGAGAAGTTGGGCAATGTGTTTTGGGGTTTCATTTTACATATACCCATGCTGGGTGAGATAAATATCTTGGTCAAATGCCAACTTTGTATAAAAAAATGGGAAAAGTTGTCTTTTGCCAAGATATTTCTCTCACCCAGCATGAGTATATGTAAAATGACACCCCAAAACACATTGCCCAACTTCTCCTGAGTACGGCAATACCACATGTGTGACACTTTTTTGCAGCCTAGGTGGGCAAAGGGGCCCACATTCCAAAGAGCACCTTTCGGATTTCACCGGCCATTTTTTACAGATTTTGATTTCAAACTACTTCGCACGCATTTGGGCCCCTAAAATGCCAGGGCAGTATAACTACCCCACAAGTGACCCCATTTTGGAAAGAAGACACCCCAAGGTATTTCGTGATGGGCATAGTGAGTTCATGGAAGTTTTTATTTTTTGTCACAAGTTAGTGGAATATGAGACATTGTAAGAAAAAAAAAAAATCATCATTTTCCGCTAACTTGTGACAAAAAATAAAAAGTTCTATGAACTCACTATGCCCATCAGCGAATACCTTAGGGTGTCTACTTTCCAAAATGGGGTCATTTGTGGGGTGTTTGTACTGTCTGGCCATTGTAGAACCTCAGGAAACATGACAGGTACTTAGAAAGTCAGAGCTGCTTCAAAAAGCGGAAATTCACATTTTTGTACCATAGTTTGTAAATGCTATAACTTTTACCCAAACCATTTTTTTTTACCCAAACATTTTTTTTTTATCAAAGACATGTAGAACAATAAATTTAGAGAAAAATTTATATATGGATGTCGTTTTTTTGCAAAATTTTACAACTGAAAGTGAAAAATGTCATTTTTTTGCAAAAAAATCGTTAAATTTCGATTAATAACAAAAAAAGTAAAAATGTCAGCAGCAATGAAATACCACCAAATGAAAGCTCTATTAGTGAGAAGAAAAGGAGGTAAAATTCATTTGGGTGGTAAGTTGCATGACCGAGCAATAAACCGCAAAAGTTGTGGAGTGCCGATTTGGAAAAAAGGGCCTGGTCACTAGGGGGGTATAAACCTGTGGTCCTTAAGTGGTTAAGGACCGATGGCGTACCAGTACGTCATGGCTTTAAAATGTGATTGCGGTTCTGCGGGGGTTAATCAGAACGGGATGCTCGCTGAAATCATTCAGCGGGCATCTTGTCACAACGACCCCCCCGTATCGGAGATCACCGCAAACCGCAGGTCAATTCAGACCTGCGGTTTGCAGCGCTTTCCGCAGTTTCTGATCCCCGCGGTCCCTGACCAGAAACTTTAAAATGCCCAAAATGTAGATTTTTTAATCCCCCTGCACCCCTGAATGATTTTATGCCGGCGGGTGGTGCAGGGGGGGGGGGGTTGCAGGCGGTGTGGGCGGTGCGGGAGGCGGGCGGTGCAGCAGGCGGGATCGCGATTCCCCGCCCGCCTCCTCTTCAATATTCATTGGTGTCCAGTGGGTATACCAGAGTGTCAGCACATTGCTGACACTCTGGTATAAACGGCTGACATCTGTGCTGTGATGTCAGCCGTTTAACCCTTTCCATACCGCGGTCCGTACGGAGCCCCCCCTCCTTCCCCTTCCCCGTCTGCTCAGTTGTGGCAGACGGGGGAGGTTCCCATGGCAACAGGACACCTTCTCAGGCATCCTGCTGTCCATGGTGCTGAACAGATCTGTGCTAAAGGCATAGATCTGTTCAGGCAAAGTGTAAGTAAAATACAGTACGATACATAGTGTACTGTACTGTAATATACAGACATGAGACCCACTGGATCTTCAAGAACCAAGTGGGTCTGGGTCAAAAAAATTTTTTAAAAAGTAAAAAAAGTAAAGATAAAAAAAACACATTTATCACTAAATAAAAATAAAAAAAAGAAAAAACACTACACATATTAGGTATCGCCGCGTCCGTAACGACCTGATCTATAAAAAGGTGATGTTACTTTCCCCGCACGGTGAATGCCATAAAAATAAAAAAATTTAACTATGAGAAAATAGAAATTTTGCCCACCTTACTTCCCACAAAAGGTAATAAAAGTGATCAAAAAAGTTGCATGTATGCCAAAATAGTACCAATCAAACCATCATCTCATCCCGCAAAAATCATACCCTACCCAAGATAATCGCCCAAAAACTGAAAAAACTATGGCTCTTAGACTATGGAAACACTAAAACATGATTTTTTTTGTTTCAAAAATGAAATCATTGTGTAAAACTTACATAAATAAAAAGAAGTATACATATTAGGTATCGCCGTGTCCGTATCGACCGGCTCTATAAAAATATCACATGACTTAACCTCTCAGGTGACCACCGTAAAAAAAATAAAAATAAAAACGGTGTAAAAAAAGCAATTTTTTGTCATCTTATATCACAAAAAGTGTAATAGCAAGCGATCAAAAAGTCATATGCACCCCAAAATAGTGCCAATCAAACCGTCATCTCATCCCACAAAAAATGAGACCATACCTAAGATAATCGCCCAAAAACTGAAAAAACTATGGCTCTCAGACTATGGAGACAATAAAACATGATTTTTATTTGTTTAAAAAAAGAAATCATTGTGTAAAATTTACATAAATAAAGAAATTGTATACATATTAGGTATCGCCGCGTCCGTGACAACCTGCTCTATAAAAATACCACATTATCTAACCTGTCAGATGAATGTTGTAAATAACAAACAAAAAAAACGGTGCCAAAAAAGCTATTTCTTGTTATCCTCACAAAAAGTGTAATATAGAGCAACCAAAAATCATATGTACCCTAAACTAGTACCAACAAAACTGCCACCCTATCCCGTAGTTTCTAAAATGGGGTCACTTTTTTGGAGTTTCTACTCTAGGGGTGCATCAGGGGGCTTCAAATGGGACATGGTGTCAAAAAAAACAGTCCAGCAAAATCTGCCTTCCAAAAACCGTATGGCATTCCTTTCCTTCTGCGCCCTGCCATGTGCCCGTACAGCAGTTTATGACCACATATGGGGTGTTTCTGTAAACTACAGAATCAGGGCCATAAATAATGAGTTTTGTTTGGCTGTTAAACCCTTGCTTTGTAACTGGAAAAAAAATATTAAAATGGAAAATCTGCCAAAAAATCTAAATTCTGAAATGTTATCACCATTTGCCATTAACTCTTGTGGAACACCTAAAGGGTTAATGACGTTTGTAAAATCAGTTTTGAATACCTTGAGGGGTGTAGTTTCTAGAATGGGGTCATTTTTGGGTGGTTTCTATTATGTAAGCCTCACAAAGTGACTTCAGACCTGAACTGGTCCCTAAAAAGTAGGGTTTTGAAAATTTCAGAAAAATTTCAAGATTTGCTTCTAAACTTCTAAGCCTTGTAACATCCCCCATCCATTAAATCTTGTGCAACACCTAAAGGGTTAACAAAGTTTGTAAAATCAGTTTGGAATACCTTGAGGGGTGTAGTTTCTTAGATGGGGTCACTTTTATGGAGTTTCTACTCTAGGGGTGCATCAGGGGGGCTTCAAATGGGACATGGTGTCAAAAAAACCAGTCCAGCAAAATCTGCCTTCTAAAAACCATACGGCGCACCTTTCCCTCTACGCCCTACTGTGTGCCCGTACAGTAGTTTACGGCCACATATGGCGTGTTTCTGCAAACTACAGAATTGGGGCAATAAATATAGCATTTTGTTTGGCTGTTAACCCTTGCTTTGTTACTGGAAAAAATGGATTAAAATGGAAAATTTGCCCAAAAATCTAAATTCTGAAATTTTATCACCATTTGCCATTAACTCTTGTGGAACACCTAAAGGGTTAACGATGTTTGTAAAATCAGTTTTGAATACCTTGAGGGGTGTAGTTTCTAGAATGGGGTCATTTTTGGGTGGTTTCTATTATGTAAGCCTCACAAAGTGACTTCAGACCTGAACTGGTCCCTAAAAAGTGGGGTTTTGAAAATTTCTGAAAAATTTCAAGATTTGCTTCTAAACTTCTAAGCCTTGTAACATCCCCCAAAAATAAAATATCATTCCCAAATTGATCCAAACATGAAGTAGACATATGGGGAATGTAAAGTAATAAGTATTTTTGTAGGTATTACTATGTATTATAAAAGTAGAGAAATTGAAACTTTTTTACAAATTTTTGGTAAATTTGGTATTTTTTTATAAATAAAAATGAATTTTTTTTACTTCATTTTACCAGTATCATGAAGTACAATATGTGACGAAAAAACAATCTCAGAATGGCCTAGATAAGTCAAAGCGTTTTAAAGTCCTTAAGGTAAAATAGGGCTGAGTCCTTAAGGGGTTAAACTAATAACAGCCAAAAAATTTAATGTTACCATGTTTTTATTGAACACACCATGTAAACATTCACGGTGCAGGTGGAAAAAGTATGTGAACCCTTGGATTTAATAACTGGTTGAACCTCCTTTGGCAGCAATAACTTCAACCAAATGTTTCCTGTAGTTGCAGATCAGACGTGCAAAACGGTCAGGAGTAGGGATGAGCGAACCCGAACTGTATAGTTCCGTAAAAGTCCGGGTTCGGTGTTCGGCGCTTTCTTGGCGCTTTTTGAAAGGCTGCAAAGCAGCCAATTAACAAGCGTCATACTACTTGCCCCAAGAGGCCATCACAGCCATGCCTACTATTGGCATGGCTGTGATTGGCCAGTGCAGCATGTGACCCAGCCTCTATTTAAGCTGGAGTCACGTAGCGCCACACGTCACTCTGCTCTGATCAGTGTAGGGATAGGATGCAGCTGCTGCTGTTAGGGCGAGATTAGGCAGGGATTTATTTACTGAAGTGATCGATATACAGCTGTGTATCATACAACCTCTGCTATTCAATTGTTCACTGTTTTAAGGCTGCCCAGAGCGTTTTTCAGTCACTTTTTTCTGGGGTGATCGGCGGCCATTTTGTGTCTTGTGGTGCGCCGGCACAAGCTGCCACCAAGTCCATTTTTAACCATCAATAGTGTGTTGTTTTTTTTTTGCTATATCCTACATCAGGGGCTTGGCTGTGCTTGCTATTTTATTGAGGGGTAAAATACAATTGCCAAAATAGCAGTACCCTAAATCTGGTGTTTCAGCTGTGGCTAGCCAATTGTAATACTGTCTGCTGTCTGCCGAAGCACAGTTTTTGTTCTGGGTTGAATACAATTCCCAACTTAGCAATTCCCTAAATTAGTGGTTTCTGCTCTATCAGGCCAAGGTTAAATCTATCCATAAAAGGGTATATTAGATTGAAGGTGCGGATAGGGTCATCCTCAATAACTTCACACGCTACCGTGCATTTCCAAGTCTAATTCTGTCCGTAAAAGGGATACCTGTCATCCAGCGCCTAAGTAATAGGCCTACAATTTATATTCAACTAAATCTGTTGTTACTGCTGTGGCTGGTCAATCTATTTAGTGTCTGCCAAAGCACAGTTTTTGTTCTGGGTTAAAATACAATTCCCAACTTAGCAATTCCCTAAATTAGTGGTTTCTGCTCTATCAGGCCAAGGTTAAATCTATCCATAAAAGGGTATATTAGATTGAAGGTGCGGATATTGTCATCCTCAATAACTTCACACGCTACCGTGCATTTCCAAGTCTAATTCTGTCCGTAAAAGGGATTCCTGTCATCCAGCGCCTAAATACTAGGCCTACAATTTATATTCAGCTAAATCTGTTGTTACTGCTGTGCCTGTATTAGTGTAATACGGTACCTAAATAGATAGCCAGATTGTGTTAGGTGCCTGTAAAAAAAGGCCTGAATTTGAATTCAATACATTGGGCCAAATAATTTTTTCCGCGGACGCAGACATGGTCGTGGTGGTGTTAGTGCCACAGCCACACGTCCTAGTGAACCAACTACCTCAGGTCCCAGTAGCCAGCAGAATTTACAGCGATATTTGGTGGGGCCCCAATGCCGTTCTAAGGATGGTAAGGCCTGAGCAGGTACAGGCATTAGTCAATTGGGTGGCCGACAGTGGATCCTGCACGTTCACATTATCTCCCACCCAGTCTTCTGCAGAAAGCGCACAGATGGCGCATGAAAACCAAGCCCATCAGTCTGTCACATCACCCCCATGCATATCAGGGAAACTGTCTGAGCCTCAAGTTATGCAGCAGTCTCTTATGCTGTTTGAAGACTCTGCTGCCAGGGTTTCCCAAGGGCATCCACCTAGCCCTTCCCCAGGGGTGGAAGAGATAGAATGCACTAACGCACAACCACTTATGTTTCCTGATGAGGACATGGGAATACCACCAGGTGCCAACTGCTGCGTCTTTCTGCAGTGTGCAGACTGAACAGGAGGTCAGGGAGGAAGACTGGGTGGAAGACGATGCAGGGGACGATGAGGTCCTAGACCCCACATGGAATGAAGGTTGTGCCACTGACTTTCAGAATTCGGAGGAAGAGGCAGTGGTGAGACCGAGCCAACAGCGTAGCAAAAGAGGGAGCAGTGGGCAAAAGCAGAACACCCGCCGCCAAGAGAGTCCGTCTGCTACTGGCCACCGCCATCTGGGACCGAGCACCCCAAAGGCAGCTTCAAGGAGTTCCATGGTGTGGCAGTTCTTCAAACAATGTGCTGACGACAAGACCCGAGTGGTTTGCACGCTGTGCCATCAGAGCCTGAAGCGAGGCATTAACGTTCTGAACCTTAGCACAACCTGCATGACCAGGCACATGCATGCAAAGCATGAACTGCAGTGGAGTAAACACCTTAAAAACAAGGAACTCACTCAGGCTCCCTCTGATACCTCTTCTGCTGCTGCCGCCGCCTCGGCCTCTTCCTCCGCCTCTGGAGGAACGTTGGCACCTGCAGCCCAGCAAACAGAGGATGTACCACCAACACACCCACCTCCGTCACCAAGCATCTCAACCATGTCACACGGCAGCGTTCAGCTCTCCATCTCACAAACATTTGAGAGAAAGCATAAATTCCCACCTAGCCACCCTCGATCCCTGGCCCTGAATGCCAGCATTTCTAAACTACTGGCCTATGAAATGCTGTCATTCAGGCTGGTGGACACAGACAGCTTCAAACAGCTCATGTCGCTTGCTGTCCCACAGTATGTTGTTCCCAGCCGCCACTACTTCTCCAAGAGAGCCGTGCCTTCCCTGCACAACCAAGTATCCGATAAAATCAAGTGTGCACTGCGCAACGCCATCTGTGGCAAGGTCCACCTAACCACAGATACGTGGACCAGTAAGCATGGCCAGGGACGCTATATCTCCCTAACTGCACACAGGGTAAATGTAGTGGCGGCTGGGCCCCAGGCGAAGAGCTGATTGGCGCACGTCCCTTCCGCCGCCAAGGATCGCAGGGCAACATTCTTTGCCTCCTGTTGCCTCCTCCTCCTACTCGGCTTCCTCCTCCTCTTCTTCCACCTGCTCATCCAGTCAGCCACACACCTTCACCACCAACTTCAGCACAGCCCGGGGTAAACGTCAGCAGGCCATTCTGAAACTCATATGTTTGGGGGACAGGCCCTACACCGCACAGGAGTTGTGGCGGGGTATAGAACAACAGACCGACGAGTGGTTGCTGCCGGTGAGCCTCAAGCCCGGCCTGGTGGTGTGCGATAATGGGCGAAATCTCGTTGCAGCTCTGGGACTAGCCGGTTTGACGCACATCCCTTGCCTGGCGCATGTGCTGAATTTGGTGGTGCATAGGTTCATTCACAACTACCCCGACATGTCAGAGCTGCTGCATAAAGTGCGGGCCGTCTGTGCGCGCTTCCGGCGTTAACATCCTGCCGCTGCTCGCCTGTCTGCGCTACAGCGTAAATTCGGCCTTCCCGCTCACCGCCTCATATGCGACGTGCCCACCAGGTGGAACTCCACCTTGCACATGCTGGACAGACTGTGCGAGCAGCAGCAGGCCATAGTGGAGTTTCAGCTGCAGCACGCACGGGTCAGTCGCACTGCGGAACAGCACCACTTTACCACCAATGACTGGGCCTCCATGCGAGACCTGTGTGCCCTGTTGCGCTGTTTCGAGTACTCCACCAACATGGCCAGTGGCGATGACGCCGTTATCAGCGTTACAATACCACTTCTATGTCTCCTTGAGAAAACACTTAGGGCGATGATGGAAGAGGAGGTGGCCCAGGAAGAGGAGGAGGAGGAAGAGGGGTCATTTTTAGCACTTTCAGGCCAGTCTCTTCGAAGTGACTCAGAGGGAGTTTTTTTGCAACAGCAGAGGCCAGGTACAAATGTGGCCAGCCAGGGCCCACTACTGGAGGACGAGGATGAGGAGGAGGTGGATGAGGTTGAAGCATGTTCACAGCGGGGTGGCACCCAAAGCAGCTCGGGCCCATCACTGGTGCGTGGCTGGGGGGAAACGCAGGACGATGACGATAGGCCTCCCACAAGGGACAGCTTGTCCTTACCTCTGGGCAGCCTGGCACACATGAGCGACTACATGCTGCAATGCCTGCGCAACGACAGCAGAGTTGCCCACATTTTAACGTGTGCGGACTACTGGGTTGCCACCCTGCTGGATCCCCGTTACAAAGACAATGTGCCCACCTTACTTCCTGCACTGGAGCGTGATAGGAAGATGCGCGAGTACAAGCGCGCGTTGGTAGACGCGCTACTGAGAGCATTCCCAAATGTCACAGGGGAACAAGTGGAAGCCCAAGGCGAAGGCAGAGGAGGAGCAAGAGGTCGCCAAGGCAGCTGTGTCATGGCCAGCTCCTCTGAGGGCAGGGTTAGCATGGCAGAGATGTGGAAAAGTTTTGTCACCACGCCACAGCTAACTGCACCACCACCTGATACGGAACGTGTTAGCAGGAGGCAACATTTCACTAACATGGTGAAACAGTACGTGTGCACACCCCTCCACGTACTGACTGATGGTTCGGCCCCATTCAACTTCTGGGTCTCCAAATTGTCCACGTGGCCAGAGCTAGCCTTTTATGCCTTGGAGGTGCTGGCCTGCCCGGCGGCCAGCGTTTTGTCTGAACGTGTATTCAGCACGGCAGGGGGCGTCATTACAGACAAACGCAGCCGCCTGTCTACAGCCAATGTGGACAAGCTGACGTTCATAAAAATGAACCAGGCATGGATCCCACAGGACCTGTCCATCCCTTGTGCAGATTAGACATTTATAACTACCTCCCCTTAACCATATATTATTGTACTCCAGGGCACTTCCTCATTCAATCCTTTTTTTATTTTCATTTTACCATTATATTGCGGGGCAACCCAAAGTTGAATGAACCTCTCCTCTGTCTGGGTTCCGGGGCCTAAAAATATCTGACAGTGGCCTGTTCCAGTGTTGGGTGACATGAAGCATGATTCTCTGCTATGACATGAAGCCTGATTCTCTGCTATGGGACCTCTCTCCTCTGTCTTGGTGTCGGGGCCTAAAAATATCTGACAATGGCCTGTTCCAGTGTTTGGTGACATGAAGCCTGATTCTCTGCTATGACATGAAGACTGATTCTCTGCTATGGGACCTCTCTCCTCTGTCTGGGTGCCGGGGCCTAAAAATATCTGACAGTGGCCTGTTCCAGTGGTGGGTGACGTGAAGCCTGATTCTCTGCTATGCCATGAAGCCTGATTCTCTGCTATGGGACCTCTCTCCTCTGTCTGGGTGCCGGGGCCTAAATATCTGACAATGGCCTGTTCCAGTGGTGGATGACGTGAAGCCTGATTCTCTGCTATGACATGAAGCCTGATTCTCTGCTATGACTTGAAGCCTGATTCTCTGCTATGACATGAAGCCTGATTCTCTGCTATGGGACCTCTCTCCTCTGTCTGGGTGCCGGGGCCTAAATATCTGACAATGGCCTGTTCCAGTGGTGGGTGACGTGAAGCCTGATTCTCTGCTATGACATGAAGCCTGATTCTCTGCTATGACTTGAAGCCTGATTCTCTGCTATGACATGAAGCCTGATTCTCTGCAATGGGACCTCTCTCCTCTGTCTGGGTGCCGGGGCCTAAATATCTGACAATGGCCTGTTCCAGTGGTGGGTGACGTGAAGCCTGATTCTCTGCTATGACATGAAGCCTGATTCTCTGCTATGACTTGAAGCCTGATTCTTTGCTATGACATGAAGCCTGATTCTCTGCTATGGGACCTCTCTCCTCTGTCTGGGTGCCGGGGCCTAAAAATATCTGACAGTGGCCTGTTCCAGTGGTGGGTGACGTGAAGCCTGATTCTCTGCTATGCCATGAAGCCTGATTCTCTGCTATGGGACCTCTCTCCTCTGTCTGGGTGCCGGGGCCTAAATATCTGACAATGGCCTGTTCCAGTGGTGGGTGACGTGAAGCCTGATTCTCTGCTATGACATGAAGCCTGATCCTCTGCTATGACGAAGCCTGATTCTCTGCTATGACATGAAGCCTGATTCTCTGAAAGATTTCATAATGAAGATTTAGAGAAGGGGCAGAGGGATAGCAGAGCAGAGAGAGGCTGGTGCTGCTACTAGGGGGCTCATACCATGGGGGGGTAATAAAGCCCACCATAATGCCCCCCACCCCAGTAGAAATAATTCTCCTTATAATGTGCAAAACATACACCTTTGTAATGCCCCCAGTTGAGCTAATGTTCCCATAATGTGCCAATATAAAATACCCCTTCTCAGTTCCCCCGTAGATGACCCCATAGTCCCTTCCCCCACCATAATATGTCCCAGTATAAAATGCCCCTATACAGAGCCCCCCATATAAAATACCCCTTCTTTTTAGCCTCAGTAGATGCCCCTATAGTGCCCCCCAATCATGTGCCAGTAAGATGTGCCCCCATAGATGCCCCCAATCATGTACCAGTAAGATGTGCCCCCATAGATGCCCCTAATCATGTGCCAGTAAGATGCCCCCAATCATGTGCCAGTAATAAGAGCCCCCATCATCATGTGCCAGCAGCCAGAGCCCCCCCCATATCATGTGCCAGTAGCCCCCCCCCTTATGTGCCAATAACTCCCCTTATTATGTGCCAGTAACCCCCCTTATGTGCCAGTAGCCACCCCTTATCATGTGCCAGTAGTCCCCCTTATGTGCCAGTAGCCTCCATATCATGTGCCAATAGCCTCCATATCATGTGCCAATAGCCCCCATATCATGTGCCAATACCCCTCATATCATGTGCCAATAGCCCCATATCATGTGCCAATAGCCCCCTTATCATCTGCCAGTAGGTCCCCCATATCATGTGCCAATAGCCCCTATATCATGTGCCAATAGCCCCCATATCATGTGCCAATAGCCCCCATATCATGTGCCAATAGCCCCCATATCATGTGCCAATAGCCCCCTTATCATGTGCCAATAGCCCCCTTATCATGTGCCAGTAGCCCCCCCTTATCATGTGCCAGTAGCCCCCCCTTATCATGTGCCAGTAGCCCCCGCCTTATCATGTGCCAGTAGCCCCCCTCCCCCCCAATCATGATCCAGTATTGTACCTATATAAAAAAATAAAAAATAAACACTTATACTTACCTCCAGCGATGCAATGCAGGCCTCTTCCGGCCTGTGTCCCTCGCTATACAGCTCAGGCGGCGCGATGACGTCATCGCGCCGCCTGCCCCGGCCTCTGATAGGCTGCCGGCCTAGTGCTTGCAGCCTATCAGAAGAACAGGAGGGGACACACCTCTCCCTCCCCTGCCGCAGCATAGACATCTGTATCGCTGTCCTGAGGACGGCGATACAGATGACTATGGAGATGAGCGCTTCCACAATGGAAGCGCTCATCTCCGGCTGCTGCTGTGCCCTGCCGCCGGCTGCCCCCACTTGCCACCAGGGCCGCGGCCTTGCGGCACTCAGGCCTGCCGGCCTGACGGGAAATTTCCCGGTATCACGGCAGGCCAGTCCGGCCCTGCAGATGGCCTTAAGTTCTCCTGCAAAATGTCTTGATAAACTTAGGAATTCATTTTTCCTTCGATGATAGCAATCCGTTCAGGCCCTGACGCAGCAAAGTAGCCCCAAACCATGATGCCCCCACCACCATACTTCACAGTTGGGATGAGGTTTTGATGTTGGTGTGCTGTGCCTCTTTTTCTCCACTGATAGTGTTGCGTGTTTTTTCCAAACAACTCAACTTTGGCTTCATCTGTCCACAGAATATTTTGCCTGTACTGGTGTGGAACATCCAGGTGATCTTATGCAAACTGTAAACGTGCAGCAATGTTTTTTTTGGACAGCAGTGGCTTCCTCTGTGGTATCCTCCCATGAAATCCATTCTTGTTTAGTGTTTTACGTATCGTAGATTCGATAACAGGGATGTTAGCATATGCCAGAGACTTTTGTATGTCTTTAGCTGACACTCTAGGATTCTTCTTCACCTCATTGAGCAGTCTGTGCTGTGCTCTTGCAGTCATCTTTACAGGACGGCCACTCCTAGGGAGAGTAGCAGCAGTGCTGAACTTTCTCCATTTATAGACAATTTGTCATACCATGGACTGATGAACAGCAAGGCTTTTGGAGATACTTTTATAACCCTTTCCAGCTTAATGCAAGTCAACAATTCTTAATTGTAGGTCTTCTGAGAGCTCTTTTGTGCGAGACATCATTCACATCAGGCAAAGCTTCTTGTAAAAAGCAAACCCAGAACTGGTGTGTGTTTTTTATAGGGCAGGGCAGCTGTTACCAACACCTCCAATCTCATCTCATTGATTGGACTCCAGTTGGCTGACACCTCACTCCAATTAGCTCTTGGAGATGTCATTAGTCTAGGGGTCCACATACTTTTTCCACCTGCACTGTGAATGTTTACATGGTGTGTTCAATAAAAACCTGGTAACATTTAATTCTTTATGTGTTATTAGTTTAAGCAGACTGTGATTGTCTATTGTTGTGACTTAGATGAAGATCAGATCACATTTTATGACCAATTTGTGCAGAAATCCATATCATTCCAAAGGGTTCACATACTTTTTCTTGCAACTGTATGCTTATTTTAATTGAGGTACTCCAAGATAGCATCTCTAAGAAAACCTTCAGTTTACCCATGACCAATAGTTTCTGGGATCTATTTTTGACCCCTCTTTGAATATTGGCACCACATTTTCTAAGCGTCAGTCCTGTGGAACACTCCTTGTTAATATAGATTCTTTAAATATCAGAAATAAGGGTCTGGCTATACAGGGGTATTTGTCTATTTTAATCTTTTTAAGACGCCGCTGTACTTCTTCCTGGGTCAGACACGGCACCTTTAATGGGAAATGTACTTTCACATTCTGCATTTTATCTGACAGTTTACTTTCTTCAGTGAATTTAGTAGAGAAAGAAAATATTTAATAGCTTTGCTTTCTCGTCATTGCTCTCTGCAACTCTCTCTTCATCACTATGTAAAGGGCCGACACCATCAGCTTTATATTTCTTACTATTTATATAATTGAAGAACATTTTAGAGTTAGCTTTATTCTGTTTGGCAATGAATCTATGTCTCCAGTTTGGCTTCTTTTATTTGTCTTTTACATATTCTATTTTTTTTTCTTATAGGTTTTCAATGCTTCCTCGCTACCCTCCTGTTTCAGTGATTTTAATGCTTTCTTTTTGTTATTTATTAATTCCTTTACATTTCTATTTATCCACATAGTTTTTTTTCTTGTTCCTAACAATTTTATTACCATAAGGTATGTATGTACCTGTCAGAATTAGAGTTTAGGATCGTTTTAAAAATATCCAATTTTGTGGATACATTTTTATTATTGAGGACATTGTCCCTTTTAGTCAAGCCAATGGCCTCTCCTAGCTGGTCAAATTTTGCTTTTTTGAAGTTTGGTATTTTTGTGCCTCCCTGAAGAAACGCTCTTTTGAATGACAATTGGAAGGTTATTATTTCATGGTCACTATTTCTCAGGTGTCCCCCAACCTAAACATCTGTTATTCTGTCAGGTCTATTTGTTAGTACTAAGTCCAGTGTGGCCGTCCCTCTAGTCAGTCCCTGGAAAAAGGTAATTGTCTTTGGTAATTGCCAAGAACCCATTTCCTTTATGAGATCTACAGCTTTCAGTTTCCCAGTCTATATCTGGATAGTTGAAGTGCCCCGTAATAGCAACCTAATTATGATTTGTCGCCTCATCTATTTCCCTTAGGGCACATTCAGACGACCGTATGAATAAGTCCACATCCGTTCCACAATTTTGCAGAACGGGTGCGGACCCATTCATTTCAATGAGTCCGCAAAAGATGCGGACAGCATACCATGTGCTGTCTGCATCCGTTGTTCCGTTCCCCGGCACTGCAAAACATATAGAGCATGTCCTATTCTTGTCCGCGGAGAAGAATAGGCAATTCTATAATGGGCCGCTCGTTCCGCAAACTGCGCAGCGCACACTGTGGCATCTGTGTTTTGCAGACCACAAAAAATGGCGCGATCGTCTGAATGCGCCGTTAGCAGTAGATTTTCTGTGGACTCTGGTATAGGTGGCTTATAACAAACTCCTATCAGTATTTTATTATTGTTTTTGCCTACATGTATTTTATACTCGCAGTGGCTCCACATGTTCATTTCCCTCACTTATATCTTCCGGTAGTGTGGGCTTTAGACAGGACTTTACATAAAGGCACACCCCTCCCCCTCTCTGGTTTTGACGATCCTTTCTAAACAGACTGTAACCCTATACGTTAACTGCCCAGTCGTAGCTATCATCCAGACATGTCTCAGTTATTCCAACTATGCCATAGTCCTCTTCACACCTTACTACTTCTAGTTCATCAGTTTTATTAGTCAGGCTTCTGGCATTAGTATACATACAATTAAGAGGTTTTTATATATTTTTTTTACCCTACACTTTTCCTTATGAACTGTTCTAGTCCCTCCTTCCATTCCTCCCCGAGTTTCATTACTTCGCCCCAGGTCTCTATCTGCACTATCTTCCCCTCCTGTAATTACCCTATTCCCCATTCTTTAATTTAAACTCTCATCCAACCTTCTAGCCATCTTCTCCCCCAAAACAGCTGTTCCTTCCACATTGAGGTGCAGCCCATCCCTACGATAGAGCCTGTAGCTGACAGAGAAGTCGACCCAGTTCTCCAGGAAGCCAAACCCCTCCTTCCTACACCAGTTTTTGAACCACTTGTTAATCTCCCTAATCTCCCACTGCCTTTCTGGCATTGCTCGTGGTGCAGGTAGTATTTCGGAAAATACTACCTTTAAGGTCCTTGCCTTGAGCTTCAGCCTTGCCTTGAGCTTGTGACCTAAATCCTTAAAATCATTTTTAAGGACCCTCCACCTACCTCTAACTTTGTCATTGGTTCCAATGTGGACCATGACCACTGCATCTTCGCCAGCCCCTCCCAGTAATCTATCGATATTAGTAATAATTGCGATATGTCGAACTTGAGTGCCAGGAAGACAACACACTGTTCAGCGATCCCGATCTTTGTGACAGATGGCCCTATCTGTAAACCTTATAATAGTGTCTCGCACTACCAGCACCTGTATGGTCTCCCCTGCTCTCCCGGTCCCCTGCTTACTGGCAGAGGAAGTGTCCTGCTGGAGGTTGGTTCTAACATCTTGATAGCTCAAAACGAATACCCAAATATCAACATTACGAAAGACCATTAGACAGGTGTAGAATTCTTAGATCATAGTCAATGAATGCAATGTAGGATAGAACTTGTTAGCGCAATAGGGAGATAAGTTTAATGACATTTCTGTGGAAACAAAAACAGATTGGTCCAGGCTATGGTGTCTCATAAAAACAACACTAGTTGGTTAGCTGGTCATTGCAGGTTTGGCTTCTCTAAACTTCAGTAATCAGCTGTTGTCATGGAATGGGGGTTCCAAGAAGAGGATTCAACTCTACAACATATACAGTACAGACCAAAAGTTTGGACACACCTTCTCATTCAAAGAGTTTTCTTTATTTTCATGACTATGAAGGCATCAAAACTATGAATTAACACATGTGGAATTATATACATAACAAACAAGTGTGAAACAACTGAAAATATGTCATATTCTAGGTTCTTCAAAGTAGTCACCTTTTGCTTTGATTACTGCTTTGCACACTCTTGGCATTCTCTTGATGAGCTTCAAGAGGTAGTCCCCTGAAATTGTCTTCCAACAGTCTTGAAGGAGTTCCCAGAGATGCTTAGCACTTGTTGGCCCTTTTGAGTTCACTCTGCGGTCCAGCTCACCCAAAACAATCTTGATTGGGTTCAGGTCCGGTGACTGTGGAGGCCAGGTCATCTGGCGCAGCACCCCATCACTCTCCTTCATGGTCAAATAGCCCTTACTTTCAAAGTTTTCCTAATTTTTCGGCTGACTGACTGACCTTCATTTCTTAAAGTAATGATGGCCGCTCGTTTTTCTTTACTTAGCTGCTTTTTTCTTGCCATAATACAAATTCTAACAGTCTATTCAGTAGGACTATCAGCTGTGTATCCACCTCACTTCTCCTCAACGCCACTGATGGTCCCAACCCCATTTATAAGGCAAGAAATCCCACTTATTAAACCTGACAGGGCACACCTGTGAAGTGAAAACCATTTCTGGGGACTACCTCTTGAAGCTCATCAAGAGAATGCCAAGAGTGTGCAAAGCAGTAATCAAAGCAAAAGGTGGCTACTTTGAAGAACCTAGAATGTTACATATTTTCAGTTGTTTCACACTTGTTTGTTATGTATATAATTGTAACGCACCTAGTTGATCAGTTAGGATCTCAACTGCGGAAGCAATGGACATCCACTATTATCCCACCGCCCTTGTTTTTGGCTGTGGGATTCGCGGTTACTCAGTATGTACCCCAGGCGTCTCTCTTAGTCTTGGGCGGAGAGTTTGGGGTAACAAAATCATCTACCGCTATTCATCTAGTTAGTTTTACTGATGGAGAGGAAGATCTCCCAGTATACAGGAGTCACAAGTTAGTATAAGCTTGTGCACAGTTCAGAGTTAGTATCTAGTATGCGATAGGTTCAAAGTTAATATATAGCATGTCCTCAGTTTAGTATATAGTATGCCATAGGTTCAGAGTTAGTATATAGCATGTCCTCAGTTTAGTATATAGTATGTCATAGGTTCAGAGTTAGTATATAGCATGTCCTCAGTTTAGTATATAGTATGCCATAGGTTCAGAGTTAGTATATAGCATGTCCTCAGTTTAGTATATAGTATGCCATAGGTTCAAAGTTAGTATATAGCATGTCCTCAGTTTAGTATATAGTATGCCATAGGTTCAGAGTTAGTATATAGCATGTCCTCAGTTTAGTATATAGTATGCCATAGGTTCAGAGTTAGTATAGCATGTCCTGAGTTCAGAGTTGGTTTGGGAATACCGCCTCTCACCAGCAGGGAACCACCCCACTCTTAGTTCCAGGATATTAATCAAGACAGGTATCAGGCATATACTTGCGGTTAGTTGTTCCTGGCTAGGGAGCCAGCCGTGGGAAGCCAGTGGCAAGAGGTAAGCAGTCCTTCACGACGTTGTTAGGGATCCTGGTCTGGATATGGGGACGGAGTCCTCCGATGCAATGGAGCTAGCAGGGTGCGCACTCCATTAGTGGAACACCCTGCTTAGCACCTGTCTTCTATTTAAGAGCCGGACGGTAAGTGGGCGGAGTCACAGGACGGCCCGGCGGCCACTGCGTTCCACGCTGGAGCGCAAGCCAGCGTAACAACACAGGCGGTCGCTGCGTTCCACGCTGGAACGCAAGCCAGCGTATCATCGCAGACGGCCGGTGCGTTCCACGCTGGAGCGCAAGCCAGCGTATCATCACAGGGAGCCGCTGCGATCCAGGCTGGAGCGCAATCCCGTGTACTATTACAGTACCCCCCCCTTAAGGGACCCCTCCGGGGTACCCCACTAGGAGAGGGTCGGTTGGGAAATCTTCTATGGAACAATCTTTGGAGTCTGGGAGCATGAACGTTTTGCACATCTTCCCAAGAGTCATCCTGGGGACCATACCCCTTCCATCTAACGAGATACTGGATCTTCCCCCGTCTTCTTCTGGAATCAAGGAGCTGCTCAACTTCAAATTCTTCTTCTCCTTGGACCTCTAACGGGGGCAAGGGTCGAGGATCATTTGATGGGAACGGTCTAGGTCCAAACGGCTTCAGTAGTGACACGTGGAATGTGGGATGTACCTGTAATCGAGGAGGAAGGGTGAGTCTCACCGTGTTGGGGTTAATAATCCTTTCTATCGGAATTGTCTTCCCAATTTCTTGGAAGGTACCCCCAACCGAAGGTTTCTTGTCGATAACCAAACCTAGTCCCCGACCTGGTAGGGAGGATTTTCTCTCCTACGACGGTCGTAGTAAAACTTCTGTCTTTCCTTTGCCCGTTGAAGGTTGTCTTTTACCGTCTTAAGGGTAGTTTGCAAAGTAGTCAGATAATCGTCTGTGGCTGGAACGTTTGTGGGAAGGCTGGTTTGAGGAAGAGACCTAGGGTGAAATCCGTAATTAGCAAAGAATGGAGAATGTAATGTGGAGGAATTCGTAGAATTATTATAGGCGAATTCAGCGAGAGGAAGTAGGCCCTCCCAGTGATCCTGGAGAAATGAGCAGTGACATCTGAGAAACTGTTCCAGACACTGATTCACCCTTTCAGTCTGCCCATTAGTTTGGGGGTGATAGGCGGTAGACATTTTGTGGTCGATTTGAAGTCTGGAACAAAGTGCTCTCCAGAATTTGGATACGAATTGCGAACCCCTGTCTGATATGACCTGGCTAGGAATTCCATGTAACTTAATAATATTAGACAGGAATAACACGGCCGTTTCCTTGGAGGAGGGTAACTTCTTGAGGGGTACGAAGTGTGCCATCTTAGTCAGCAAATCCACTACCACCATGATGGTGTTGTTTCCTCTGGAAAGGGGAAGTTCAACTATGAAATCCATCGAGACCCATTCCCAGGGTCTATTAGCGATGGGAAGACTCATTAGGAGACCATAAGGTCGGTTCCTGTCAGTTTTACATGAGGCACAGGTCTCGCACGTGGAAACGTATTCCTCAATTTGTTTGGTCATCATTGGCCACCAGAAGTTCCTGCGTACCAGGGTTGTGGTTTTAGCAATGCCGGGATGTCCTGCGAGGGGTAAATCATGGCAAAGTTTGATCACCTGATTGGTGAGGGAGGGTGGTATGTACAGTTGGCTGTCCTTGTAAAGGAGACCCTGTTGGTTCTGCAAAAGACCAGGGGGGGTATTAGCATGGTCATTAATTAGAGCATCCTTGAGCTGGGTTTCCAACGTTATGGTGGCAAGGACGAGTTTCTTCGGTGGAATGATCCATGTAGGGGCCTTGTCTGTGGTGCGAATTTCAGCCAGTCGTGACAAGGCGTCGGCCTTCCCATTTTTTGAGCCTGGTCGGTATGTAATTTGGAAATTAAACCTGTCAAAAAAAAAACTCCACCGTACTTGACGGCCTGATAGTGTTTTATTGGTTTTCAGGTATTGTAGATTATGGTGATCCGTATAAATTGTGATGGGGTGTATTGATCCTTCAAGTAAATGCCTCCAATTTTCCAGGGAACATTTTATGGCGAGGAGTTCCTTTTCCCCTATGGGGTAATTGAATTTGGCGGTATTTAGCGTCCGGGAGTAGAACCGAGATAGGATGTAACGGAGTTGAAAAGGAGCTTCGCTGGGACAGAACAGCTCCTAAGGCTGCCTGGGATGCGTCTACTTCCAGCACGTAGTGATGGTTCGGATTTGGGAGAGTCAGTATCGGTGCCGCAGTGAACCTGTTCTTTAATAAATCAAACGCTGATTGGGCGTCCTTGGACCAAACGAATTTCATGTTGACACTAGTTAAGCGGGTTAGTGGTTTAGTGGTAGCGGAGAAATCTTTAATAAATTTCCTGTAGAAGTTTGAGAACCCCAGGAACCATTGAAGAGCTTTCCTGGAATCCGGAATCGGCCAATTTTGGATGCAAGTGATTTTCGAGTGATCCATCTGGATACCTTTGGGTGAGATTATGTATCCGAGGAAGGGAAGAGAAGTAGTCTCGAATACACATTTTTCCTGTTTGACGTATAAGCGATGGACACTTAACCGTGCAAGAACCCAACGGACATGTTTCCTGTGATCGTGTAAGTTATCAGAATACACCAGTATATCATCAAGATAGATGATTACACATACGTCCAGTAGATCCCTAAAGATGTCGTTAATAAAATTTTGGAATGTGGCAGGGGCGTTGCACAACCCGAAAGGCATCACTGTATACTCGAAGAGTCCGTACCGAGTGCGGAAAGCTGTCTTCCATTCATCACCCTTTCTGATCCTAACTAAGTTGTATGCGCCTCTCAAGTCCAGCTTGGTGTAGATTGTTGCTGTTTGTAATCTTTCTATAAGTTTGGATATTAGCGGCAGGGGGTAGAGATTTTTGATTGTCACTTTGTTCAAGGCTCTGTAATCTATGATGGGCCTTAGGCTTGAGTCTTTGTTTCTCACGAAGAACATCCCTGCTGCTGCCGGGGAGGTTGAAGGCTGAATAAAAACTTTTCGTAAGTTCGCTTCTAGGTACTGTTTGAGGTGAACAAGTTCTGGTTGTGCCAATGGATAAATTCTACCCGTGGGTATCTCACTACCCGGCAGCAAGTCAATGGGGCAATCGTAAGATCTATGGGGCGGAAGAGATTCCGCCTTCTTTGCGCTGAATACCTCAGCGAAGTCCGCGTATTGGCTGGGGACCTGGTTCACTCCCACGTGCATGAGAGTTTTGAGAGGAAAGTAGGTCTCCATACAATAAGGTGACGTAAACTGAACTTTCCCCTGTTTCCATAGGAGGGCTGGCTGGTGTAGTTGCAACCATGGCAACCCAAGAATCACGGGAAACAATGGAGAGTGTATGATATCAAGGGATAAGAATTCTGTGTGGTTATTTTCACATGTCACCATGAGGGGATGAGTCTGACTGTGGATAGGACTAGACGTGGTACCGTCAATGAAACTCACGGATATAGGAACGTTTTTTCTCATGTGGGGAATTTTATTTCGCTCAACCAGATGCATGTCGATAAAATTCCCCGAAGCTCCGGTTTCAGTCCCACTGTAAGGTGAGAGACGTATATATGTAACCACCAGTACTATTATTTAAGCTGCCTAAGGTACAAGACGTGGCGCTCTTACCTTCGCACTTCTTACGTATCGCGGGACAACCGTCAACGGTATGGTCAGCAGATGCACAGTATAAACAGAGGTTAAGGTTACGTCTCCTGGCTTTCTCTCTCTCGGTCAGAGGTCCTCGGATCGCCCCAATCTCCATCATCTCTACAGCAGGACCCTGGCTGGACGGTCTTGGATTGGGTGTGAAGCCTGAGACTCTCTCGGCTCTGCGTTCCCTCAGCCGTCTGTCAATAGTGGTGGCCTTCTGCATCAAGGCATTAAGTGTAAGTGGTAATTCTCCTCGGGCTAATTCGTCCTTCAGGGCCTCAGAAAGACCTAGGCGGAACTGATTCCTGAGAGTAAGATCATTCCATTCAGTCTCCTGGGCCCAGCGAGTGTATTCCGCAATAAAGTCCTCTACAGGTCGTCTCCCTTGTTTTAGGCTGCGTATAGCGGTCTCAGCAGTCAGCTGTTTACTATGGTCCTAGTAGAGAAGGGCCATTTTTTCAAGGAACAGAGGGAAGGATTCCAGGACTGGGTCTTCTTTTTCTAAATAAGTATTGGCCCATGCTCTGGGCTCCCCCCTGAGGTATGAGATCATGGTAAGTACTTTTGTTCTGTCGGTTGGGTAAGTCCGGGGCTGCAGCTCAAACATTAGTTTGCACGCGTTCAGGAAATCCCTGAACTGTCTTCGGTCACCCGAGAATAACTCAGGTGGTCTGACCTTGGGTTCTGGTCCATCACGGGGGTGTCCTGGCCCGTGAGTGACAAGTTGCCGTAGTGTCTGGTTTTCAAGCTGAAGATGTTGTACGGTCACATTGAGGGTTTTCACCCTCTTAGTGAGGGTGAGGAGGTGACCTGCAACCTCCGCTGGATCCATGAGGGTTCCACTAATATGTAACGCTGTCATGGTCTTACCTTCTTGCTGTTCTCCTTCGTTTGACATGTGCTGGTGGCCATCTTGGTTTCTGGGTTTCTTGTAGCCTTCCACCCTGCGGCTCCTCCTTCCCACTGGGAGGAGCTGGATGCCTAGCTCATATATATAGGAGGTCTGTGGCTTCAGTTCCTTGCTTGGTCCTCCTGTGTTCACATGCTTCTAAGACTGCTGCTGCTTCTGGTTCCTGATCCTGGCTTCGTCTGACTACCCTTCTGGTTCCTGATCCTGGCTTCGTCTGACTACCCTGCTGGTTCCTGATCCTGGCTTCGTCTGACTACCCTGCTGGTTCCTGATCCTGGCTTCGTCTGACTACCCTTCTGGTTCCTGATCTCTGGCCTCTCAAAGACTCTGCTTCGGTTTCACCATTCGTTTGGACTTTTGCTTTACAGCTTTATTTTCAATAAAGCCTTCTTATTTTCACTTATCTCTAGTTGTACGTCTGGTTCATGGTTCCGTGACATTAGGACCAAGCCATGAGTTCTGACGGTACAGGGCCATCCTCGCTACCCATGCTGGTTGCCAGACTTGATCAGCAGGATCACCTGTTGGGTCGGTTCGCTGTGGCGTTGCAAACCCTGCTTGAACGCACGGCTCATTTCGCTCCCGTTGCCGAGGGGTCGGTTGTCGCTCCTACTGCCGCTCCGGTTGTTGCGCCAGAGTCTACCCCGACACCTGTTGTTAGGCCTGCGGTGTTTCGGGGTATGACCGGTTCTGCCCCTCTTCCACAGCGCTTTGGGGAAGAGCCAACTCAGTGCCGAGGTTTCCTTAACCAGGTGGGCATTTATTTCGAGTTGCTGCCACATGCCTTTCCTACTGAGAGATCAAAGGTGGGCTTCTTGATCTCGCTGCTCTCGGACAAGGCCTTGGCCTGGGCCAGCCCTTTATGGGAGAACAACAATCCGGTGGTTGCCGAGTTTTCCGGTTTTGTTGCTTCTCTTCGGAAGGTATTCGATGTGCCGGCTCGTGCTGCCTCTGCTGCGAAGCTCCTTATGTCCATCAGACAGGGTTCACGATCCGTAGCTGAATACGCCATTGAGTTTCGTACCCTGGCAGCAGAGGTGGGCTGGAATAATGAGGCTCTGGTCGCTGCTTTCTCTCATGGTCTCTCGGATGCCTTGAAGGATGAGGTTGCAGCTAAGGACCTACCAGTGGAGCTCGAGTCTCTTATTTCTTTCCTGATTTTGATTGACACCAGACTCAGGGAGAGACCTTCCTTTAAGGAGAGCCTGCGGAGGTCTTCTAACAGATTTGCGCCTACGTTTGCTGTCCCACCCGTGCCTCCCTCTCCTCCCACGCCTCCTGGGGATGACTTGTCTGGGGGTGAACCCATGCAGCTGGGGTTTGCTCGCCTGTCCGAGGGGGAGAGGGTACTCCGGAGACGCGAGGGCCGATGCATGTACTGTGGTCTTGGTGGGCATTTTCGGTTGGCATGTCCGAACCGTCCGGGAAACGCTCGTACCTGAGATCCTGTCGGGGGCAGATCTTGGGTGGAGTCTCCTCGTCCCCGGTTTCCCGTGTTGACAAACCACTGATCACTGTTGTCCTCTCCTGGGTCGGGGGCTCGGTGACGACCCAGGCGTTGGTGGACTCTGGTGCTGGTGGTTTGTTCATTGATAGTGTGTTCGCTGCCGCCAATTCCATTCCTCTGCAGGCTCGAGGTTCCCCACTGGCTCTTGAGGCGATAGACGGCAGACCCCTTCTGTCGTCACACGTGACTCATGAGACCCTTCCAGTGGGGATAGCCATTGGTGCCGTTCACAGAGAGTCGGTCTGCCTCCAGGTTATTTCGTCTCCACACTACTCGGTGGTCTTGGGGTACCCCTGGCTCCAGAAGCATAATCCGACTTTCGATTGGAGATCGGCCGAGATCCTCTCGTGGTCACCGCAGTGTGGGGCTAGTTGCATCCATGGGTCTGTCAAGTTGCTGTGTACTTCCTCGGACTCTCTGTTGCCTCCTGAATACGAGGAGTACCGGGATGTATTCGATAAGGTGCGCGCGGTTGCCCTACCTCCGCACCGCCCATACGATTGTGCCATAGAGTTACAACCTGGTGCCGTTCCTCCTCGTGGCAAAGTCTATCCACTGTCGGTAGCGGAGAATGAGGCCATGGAGGAGTACGTGAGGGAGGCGCTTTCACGCGGACACATTCGCAAATCCTCGTCCCCGGCAGGGGCTGGATTTTTCTTTGTGAAAAAGAAGGGCGGTGAGTTGAGGCCTTGCATCGATTACAGGGGTCTCAATCGCATCACGATCAAGAACGCTTACCCGATACCCTTGATTTCCGAGCTGTTCGATCGCCTTAAAGGGGCCACGGTCTTTACCAAACTCGACCTGAGGGCGGCATATAACCTGGTAAGGATCAAGGCGGGCGATGAGTGGAAGACCGCGTTTAACACCAGGACCGGTCATTATGAATCCTTGGTTATGCCCTTTGGGTTGTGCAATGCGCCCGCAGTCTTTCAGGAATTCATCAACGATGTTTTCCGTGACCTGTTGCAGCAGTGTGTGGTGGTCTATTTGGATGACATCTTGGTATATTCTGAATCCATGGAGGCCCACATTTTGGATGTCAGACGAGTGTTGCAACGGTTACGAGAGAACAAGCTGTTCGGTAAGCTTGAGAAATGCGAATTTCACCGATCCCAGGTAACCTTCTTAGGTTACATCATTTCCGCTGAGGGGTTCTCCATGGATCCTGAGAAGGTTTCGGCTGTCTTACAGTGGCCCCAGCCCAGTGGTCTTCGTTCCCTGCAGCGCTTTTTGGGCTTCGCCAATTATTATCGGAAGTTCATCAGGGACTTTTCCATGCTGGCCAAGCCTCTCACGGATCTGACCAGGAAGGGCAGTAATTCCCAGGTCTGGCCGCTCGAGGCCATCCGAGCTTTTGAGGCCCTAAAGTCCGCTTTTGTGTCGGCTCCGATTCTGTCGCATCCCAACCCTGGGTTGCCCTTTGTCCTCGAGGTGGACGCGTCTGAGACGGGAGTAGGCGCCCTTCTGTCTCAGCGTAGAACACCAGAGGGTCCTCTGCTTCCTTGTGGGTTTTACTCCCGGAAACTGTCTTCCGCGGAGTGCAACTATCAGATTGGTGACAGGGAGTTATTGGCCATCGTGCAGGCCCTTAAAGAATGGAGGCACTTGCTCGAGGGTTCGGTGGTTCCGGTTCTCATCCTGACGGACCATAAGAATCTGACCTACCTTTCTGAGGCCAAGAGATTGACACCACGTCAGGCCAGATGGGCTCTGTTCTTGTCACGTTTTAATTACGTGGTCTCCTACCTACCCGGTTCCAAGAACATCAGGGCGGATGCCCTATCACGGCAGTACTCCGAGCTGTCCAGGGAGGAGTCGATTCCGACTTCGGTCATACCTCCGAATCAGATCCTGGCCGCCATTCGCACCAGCCTGACCTCTCCCCTGGGTGAGCAGATTTTGGCGGCTCAATCTGGTGCTCCCTCTGGGAGACCCAACGGCAGATGTTTTGTGCCTGAGGAGTTGCGCACTCGGTTGTTGCGAACCTACCATAACTCCAAGACCGCGGGGCATCCTGGAAAGAATCAGCTGTCCTGGGCTGTTTCACGTCTGTTCTGGTGGCCTTCCCTACGTTCCGACATCGCCGCATATGTAGCGGCATGCTCCGTTTGTGCCCAGAGTAAGTCCCCTCGGCACCTTCCGTTGGGCCTTCTGCAACCCATAGCCACCGGGGAGCGCCCATGGTCACACCTGGGGATGGATTTCATTGTGGACCTCCCTGCATCCCGAGGCCATACGGTCATTCTCATGATTGTGGATCGGTTTTCCAAAATGTGCCACTGTGTTCCTCTCAAGAAGTTACCCTCTGCACAAGAGTTGGCCACGATTTTTGCCAGGGAGGTCTTCCGGTTGCACGGTTTGCCCAAGGAGATTGTGTCGGATCGGGGGAGTCAGTTTGTGTCCAGGTTCTGGCGCGCCTTTTGCTCCCAGTTGGGGATTCATCTCTCCTTCTCCTCGGCCTACCACCCTCAGTCCAATGGGGCCGCAGAACGATCCAATCAGGCCTTGGAGCAATTCCTTCGTTGCTATGTCTCCGATCACCAAGACAATTGGGTTGACCTTCTGCCTTGGGCTGAGTTTGCCAGGAACACGGCGGTGAACTCTTCCTCTGGGACGTCTCCCTTCATGGCCAATTATGGGTTCCAACCTGCCGTGTTACCGGAAGTATTCTCTCCCCAGGATATTCCGGCTGTGGAGGATCACCTTTCCGTCCTACGTGCTTCTTGGGTACAGATCCAGAAGTCCCTTGAGGCCTCTGCGCAGCGCCAGAGACTCCAGGCTGATCGCAGACGAGCGCCTGCTCCTTCCTACCAGGTCGGAGACCGTGTATGGTTGTCCACCCGCAACCTCAACCTTCGAGTGCCCACTCCCAAGCTGGCGCCTCGCTTTGTTGGTCCCTTCCGAGTGCTTCGCAGGGTAAACCCGGTAGCCTATGCCCTTGCGCTTCCTCCTGGCATGCGGATCTCTAACGTGTTTCATGTCTCCCTGTTGAAGCCACTGGTGTGTAATCGTTTCACTTCCTCGGTTCCTCGGCCTCGTCCGGTCCGAGTGGGCAATCATGAGGAGTATGAGGTGAGCAATATCCTGGACTCACGCCTGGTCTGCGGTCGGGTGCAGTTTTTGGTCCATTGGCGTGGTTATGGTCCAGAGGAGCGTTCCTGGGTTCCCTCCGCAGATGTCCATGCTCCTGCCTTGCTCCGAGCCTTCCACGCACGCTTCCCTCAGAAACCGTTTTTTGCTCCGCGGAGGAGGGGCCCTTGAGGGGGAGGTACTGTCATGGTCTTACCTGCTTGCTGCTCTCCTTCGTTTGACATGTGCTGGCGGCCATCTTGGTTTCTGGGTTTCTTGTAGCCTTCCACCCTGCGGCTCCTCCTTCCCACTGGGAGGAGCTGGATGCCTAGCTCATATATATAGGAGGTCTGTGACTTCAGTTCCTTGCTTGGTCCTCCTGTGTTCACATGCTTCTAAGACTGCTGCTGCTTCTGGTTCCTGATCCTGGCTTCGTCTGACTACCCTTCTGGTTCCTGATCCTGGCTTCGGTCTGACTACCCTGCTGGTTCCTGATCCTGGCTTCGTCTGACTACCCTGCTGGTTCCTGATCCTGGCTTCGTCTGACTACCCTTCTGGTTCCTGATCTCTGGCCTCTCAAAGACTCTGCTTCGGTTTCACCATTCGTTTGGACTTTTGCTTTACAGCTTTATTTTCAATAAAGCCTTCTTATTTTCACTTATCTCTTGTTGTACGTCTGGTTCATGGTTCCGTGACAAACGCACCTAGTTGATCAGTTAGGATCTCAACTGCGGAAGCAATGGACATCCACTATTATCCCACCACCCTTGTTTTTGGCTGTGGGATTCGCGGTTACTCAGTATGTACCCCAGGCGTCTCTCTCAGTCTTGGGCGGAGAGTTTGGGGTAACAAAATCATCTACCGCTATTCATCTAGTTAGTTTTACTGATGGAGAGGAAGATCTCCCAGTATACAGGAGTCACAAGTTAGTATAAGCTTGTGCACAGTTCAGAGTTAGTATCTAGTATGCGATAGGTTCAAAGTTAATATATAGCATGTCCTCAGTTTAGTATATAGTATGCCATAGGTTCAGAGTTAGTATATAGCATGTCCTCAGTTTAGTATATAGTATGTCATAGGTTGAGAGTTAGTATATAGCATGTCCTCAGTTTAGTATATAGTATGCCATAGGTTCAGAGTTAGTATATAGCATGTCCTCAGTTTAGTATATAGTATGCCATAGGTTCAGAGTTAGTATATAGCATGTCCTCAGTTTAGTATATAGTATGCCATAGGTTCAGAGTTAGTTTATAGCATGTCCTCAGTTTAGTATATAGTATGCCATAGGTTCAGAGTTAGTATAGCATGTCCTGAGTTCAGAGTTGGTTTGGGAATACCGCCTCTCACCAGCAGGGAACCACCCCACTCTGAGTTCCAGGATATTAATCAAGACAGGTATCAGGCATATACTTGCAGTTAGTTGTTCCTGGCTAGGGAGCCAGCCGTGGGAAGCCAGTGGCAAGAGGTAAGCAGTCCTTCACGACGTTGTTAGGGATCCTGGTCTGGATATGGGGACGGAGTCCTCCGATGCAATGGAGCTAGCAGGGTGCGCACTCCATTAGTGGAACACCCTGCTTAGCACCTGTCTTCTATTTAAGAGCCGGACAGTAAGTGGGCGGAGTCACAGGACGGCCCGGCGGCCACTGCGTTCCACACTGGAGCGCAAGCCAGCGTAACAACACAGGCGGTCGCTGCGTTCGATGCTGGAACGCAAGCCAGCGTATCATCGCAGACGGCCGGTGCGTTCCACGCTGGAGCGCAAGCCAGCGTATCATCACAGGGAGCCGCTGCGATCCAGGCTGGAGCGCAATCCCGTGTACTATTACAATAATTCCACATGTGTTAATTGATAGTTTTGATGCCTTCAGTGTGAATCTACAATTTTCATAGTCATGAAAATAAAGAAAACTCTTTGAATGAGAAGGTGTGTCCAAACTTTTGGTCTGTACTGTATATGCCCTAATAGGCAATGGTTTAATCGCTTCTTTGTTCTCTTCTCAATGTTTCTGGGAATAATAGCCTTACCCATTGAAACTAACAACAAAAAAGGCAATGGATGAATGCTACCACAGATGTCACGAGTATGCCAGAAGAGAAATCAGGCCAAAAGAACTATATCCAAGTGATAATTAGAAGAGACAAAGATGTTATTTAAATTATTTTTTCTATCTCTTTTGACACAATCTTGATAGCTTGATAACTTTCAACTCCCCTCCCAGTTATGGAAAAAGGGGTTCTAATACCCAGACTCTATATCTATTATGGTCAAGAAACTTGGTGGCTGCCCTGTATGAAGCGCTAGTATATAAGAAAATTCTCAATTATGTTGTGTCTACTCCTAGCACAAAAGAGCTAGTTGGGTTCGTCCAAATGTATTTGCAGATGACCCAAAGTGCCCCTAAGGTCTTTGGTCCAATACTGGGAGGTATAATGAAAGGAAATAATCCACTGCAGTGTTATCTTGGTGAGTGCAAATAAAGACTTTGTCTGTGTCTGGATCTGTCCTATTAAGAAGTCTTCATTTAGGCTAGGATTAGTGACTTGATCTAGGCAGGAGGACTTTGGGGAAAGCTAGGAGGCATTCTGAAATGGGAATAGCCCTTTAATTATCTGTATCACATAAATTATAATTAAATAACTATAACTATCATAATGGTTAGTCCTACAGTTCACTGTTGCAATTAGTATATATAATAAATGGGAAAGCTTCATTCAAGGCATGCAGTGCACAATTTCCACTCTTCAGACAGGAGAGGTATTTCTTTTCTTTTCAATTGTCTTTTTATTGAAAAGTATATAAATGAATATATCATAAATGTTTGTATAACATTCAGAAATAGAACAATATGTATTGAAAAGCTGGTCATCAAGGAGTATTCCATAGAGACACAGTAAAGTCACTGTAGAGCATATCTACATCAGAAGTTCATAAGGAAACCCATGGAGCCCACACCTTCAGGAACTTAGGGTGTTTATGGTATGGAAATAAAGCAAACAATGGAAGGGCGCTGTGTGGACCTCCAAAGAGATGAAATGAGAATTTTTGAAGCTGCTAGCAAAAAATATAGAACAGTTTGGTCAAGCACATTTGGTGGGTTAAGAAAGATCACGTGTAACTTGAGGAGTGTTGGTAGTGATCATATGGATTTGAATAGTTTTAAATCCTCAGTCCAGTATGGTGTGAGTTTGACCACCTAATGTGGAGGTACGTCTCCCTCTCCTTGGCACATCTCCATGCACGTATTAGGGATTGTCGGATACCATTTATTGGCCTTAACTGGGGTAACATACCAACGAGAAAGTATTTTATAGTTCTCTTGCACCCTTGTGCATGAAGACAAACCATGAGACTGTCTATATCAGGAAGACTGACTCCCAAATACCTTTCCTAAAGAGAAAAAAAAGTTAATTTCAAAGGCACTTAGTCCCCTTTGTGTGCCCACACAGTAGATATTCCTCCTTAGTGCCCCTTCACAATAGATTTCTCCTTTACTGCCCCCACACAGTAATAATGCTCCCTTAGTTGCCTCTCACAGTATGAATGCCCTATTAGTGCTCCCACACAGTCATTCTGTCTCTTAGTGCCCCCACAAAGTAGTTTTTCCCACTTAAAGGCTGATATACAGTCAGGTCCATAAATATTGGGACATCGACACAATTCTAACATTTTTGGCTCTTTACACCACCACAATGGATTTAAAATTAAACAAACACGGTGTGCTTTAACTGCAGACTGTCAGCTTTAATTTGAGGGTATTTACATCCAAATCAGGTGAACGGTGTAGGAATTACAACAGTTTTCATATGTCCCTCCCACTTGTTAAGGGACCAAAAGTAATGGGACAATTGGCTTCTCAGCTGTTCCATGGCCAGGTGTGTGTTATTCCCTCATTATCCTAATTACAATGAGCAGATAAAAGGACCAGAGTTTATTTCAAGTGTGCTATTTGCATTTGGAATCTGTTGCTGTCAACTCTCAAGATGAGATCCAAAGAGATGTCACTATCAGTGAAGCAAGCCATCATTAGGCTGAAAAAACAAAACAAACCCATCAGAGAGATAGCAAAAACATTAGGCGTGGCCAAAACAACTGTTTGGAACATTTTTAAAAAGAAGGAAGACACCGGTGAGCTCAGCAACACCAAAAGACCCGGCAGACCATGGAAAACAACTGTGGTGGATGACCGAAGAATTCCTTCCCTGGTGAAGAAAACACCCTTCACAACAATTGGCCAGATCATGAATACTCTCCAGGAGGTAGGTGTATGTGTGTCAAAGTTGTTAAAGCAGCCCTAAATTATGGCATTTTAGATACACTCTGGTGTTCCAGATCAATGTACCCCCCCCCCCCAGGGGTTAATATCCACGCGTGGCTGAGAGACTGAACACTGACACAGAAGTTGGTCAAAGCAATCTCTAATTTTTAATACATGGGGTAAGCGTATTATACATCTTCAGAAGAGGGCAGTCCTCTCTGAGGCTTAAACATTGTTTCATTGGTCAAAAAGGAAAAAGTGATAAGAGAAACAGAGATAACACTCAACATCTGCGCAGTGAGTACCACTTTGGAATGTGAACTAATGTAAACATCTAGGTGTTCGCCATGTTGTAATGGCGGACAATCTAACAATAATACTGCATACGTCATATGTGACACTTCAAAGAGGTTCTTCTCTATAGGCAGTGAATAATATACATATTATCAAGCCATATGATTGGCTTACGCATCTCTACCACACTCTATGGGACACCTGTATAAGGATGAGAAATCAGACACTGCCCGCAGCACTTTGCCCCCTCTTCTCTCCAGCCTTGAAACAAAGAGAGGGATGGGGGGGGGGAGGTACTTGGAGAAGAAAAAGTTTAACTCATTACAGTCCTAGATATACAAAATATAGAATAAAATTCACACATCTTTAACAGTCCCCCCTTGAATTTCATTCTCTCCCTAAACCTAACCATCTGTCCCAATGCTCCGCCTCCTTTTCACCAGCTTCCACGACAAGCCATCCCTAGCGAACAGCCTCCCGTGACACTGGATTTGAGCTCAGATGATCTTTCCCTAACCGGCGTTGACATTATATGGGGGGGACTAGAGGTTATCAGTGCTTCTGATTTTCTGGATCGATGTTTTCATACAATTTTTCCATATTCTTTTGAGTCATGATCAACAGTCACACAAGGGAAAACCAGTCTCAACACTTCCTTGAAATCAATCCAATTTTCCTTTTCTTTGAGCTTCACTGTGCATGTGGTCAACAACACTCGGAATGGACCATCAAACCAGGGTTTTAGGACTTTTCTAACGTGTCTTTTTCTACCACCCAATCTCCAGACACAAGTGGGTGGGTTCCTGGTACTTTATCAAAACCTGGAAGTGAAGCAAAAACTCGAAAATGTACTTTAGTCAAATGCTTGAACAAACTGATCACATAATCTGTCAGACAACCATGTTGCATCTGAAGCTGCTGTGGGAAATAAATCCTATCCTAGGGGCTGACCCAAAAAGGACCTTATAGGGACAAAGGCCTGTCTCACGGTTAGGCGTATACCTTACTAAAAGAGGGCTACCAGCAGGCACTCTAAGGCTTCTGAATCTTTAACTTAGTGTCCCGTTCAGTTCCTTTTCCCTACTCTACTGCTGCTTTGTGGATGGTACGAAGCATGTAAGGCCTGTCCTACACCCAAAACCTTCATCATCTCCTGCATCACTTCACCTGTGAAGTGAACACCTGTGTCACTTTCAATGATCTAAGGTACCCCATACCTGCACACAACTTGGGCCATAATCTTTTTTACTTCTTTGGGTACGGTTTTGGCCATCCTGAAAACAAGTCACATATCAATACATACTCATACATGCCCACCTTGTGTAGTTGAAGGTAGTCTGTAAACGTTGAAACAGATACAAAAAGCAAGACGTGTTTCTTGGGTACCTTAACCACCTTACCCACGTTGTTGTGGGCACAACCGTTTATCCTTGAGTATGTCTGACTGTTACAGTGCTGAACCCTGGGGCGTACCATATGCTACGTACTAAATCACACATAGCAGTTTTTGTCTGGTGCGTCACTCCATGGGTTGCCTGTGCCATCGTGGATTAGAGGGACCTGGGAAGGCAAAGTTTCCCTTCTTATTTGTAGTCCACCCTTTTCCATCCACCAGTCCCTTTCCTCCTTCCCCATCTGGTTCTGTAAGGTCTTAAGAACTTTCGGGAGACAGGAGGAGTTCTTTCAGGGACCTGAACTGTGGCCACTTAAGACAGGGGTCTGCTTAGGTAATTTGGCAGCCATTTTTGCCGCCTGATCTGCCGTGGCTTTCCCCTTTGCCTCCTCTGCATCTGTTTACAGTGGCCTTTCGTTGCTATCATCACCTCTCATGTTAGTGACAAGAGGGCTTCCATCAGAGACCTCACTGCTTCCCCATTTTCGATGGGTTTACCTGAAGCGATCAAGGAGTCTCTGGCTTTCCATGTGGGCCCATAGTCATGGGCTATCCCAAAAGCAAATGTTGGCTGTTTTTCCATCTGCATATCTGCAAGCCATCTTCAGAGTCTTTTAGCTCCACTTCTTGAGCAGACATGCGTGGTAGTTCACGTTTAATCACCACTGCCCAACCTGTGTAGTACCTGCCATCCTGGCCATACCTCGATCCATCCACAAAGAGCACATGATCTAGATTACCTAATGGCTGATTTACCAAATCCCACTACCTCTTGTGACATCATCTGCAAACAGTCAGGAGCCTCTTCCTTTGAATCTAGAAGAAAAGTTTAAAGTGTGGTGCCCTAACTCTTCCCTCCCCCTTGGTCCAGAGGCAACAGGGTGGCTGGGTCCAAAGTATTACACCTTTGGAGAGCAACATTGTCAGGCAACAAAATGGAACACTGCATTCTCAAATAACGGGCAACAAAACAATCATTTGGATTGTACGTTCATCAGGATAGATGTAATATCACCATCACTTTGTGGTTCAGAACTATCTCAGAGCTTTCATCAAGCATAGCTAGTACAACTACTACAGCTCTGATGCAGAAAGGGGCACCTCTGGCCACGGTATTAAGTCTGGCTGAATAATATGCTACGGGGCATTATTGCTGGCCATGCAGTTGGGTGAGGACAGCTGAGTCATGGCCACTCACTTCATAACAATACAATCTAAATGAAATAATCTGATAGTACATTGTTGGGGAACACAAAATTGCCAGTTTTAGGCATAAAAAGCATCTACCACCTCATCTGTGAGGCGGTAGGGACTAAAGGACAAATCAATCACAGTGGAGTGAGTAGGGGTAATGGGAACCTGAGCCAACAAGGTGTGTGTATTGGGCACGATGTGGGTGTTAGAAACTGTGACTTCATTAACGGCATGTAGGTCATGTACCATCCAATGGTGAGTGGTTTTGCTTTTTTCAGCTTCTGGGAGTACTGATACAAACATGGACCAGAGAATTTTATCACCAATGGCCAACAAACAAAGTTCCTGGTCGTTGAGGGCACCTGTAAGCTTCACAGTGCCGTCCTCCTGATATGAGATACCAGCATGTACTTTTGCAAGCAAATCTGCACCTAGGAGGCAACAAAGGGCGTTACCACTGACCAGCAAACGGGCAAGCGCATCTTGGTTAGGGGCAAATCTAATATGGATGGTTTCTGTTGAAAAGGGAACGTACTACTTTCCCATCCACTTCTACCCAAAGACTGGTGTCCTTGGAGAGTAAATCAGGGGAGGCCATGTTTGCTGTGCACAACTGTCTTGGCTGCTCCAGTATCAATCAAAAAGGGACTACTTCTTTATCACCCAGAGTAAGGGATATCATTGGGCCAGACTGAATCTGCTTAAAATGTTTAAAAGTAGAGCCGATACTGGATTTCCTGTTTCCTAATCTTGATCTAACTCCCCCCCCCCTCCCTGTCTTTGTGTTCTCCTTATGACAACAAAACATGGGTGTCTGTGGGGACGGACAGTGATCCGGGCATGGTCAACATAGAATACAATCCTCTCGTGTGGTGTGGACGAGGAGTACCACATGTGCTGTTCCTTTCATATTGAATTTCTGCACTGTATTATTTCTTGTTTTACCTATGTTGTTTAAGTCTATTGTTCTCTGCTGCCATCTGCTGGCCGGAATTTGTATGCTGCACGCCTTCGTTCTTGTTAAATAAAGTTTTTTCTCTGGGCGTGGTTTTAGCAGCCTTGGGCCTGGTCACTTCCTGTAGCCTTTTTCAGTGCTGCATTCTTTGTGACTGGAGACACACACCTTGGCTTGTGAAGGCATCAGTTTTTGACCAGCAGTAGCCTCAGCAGTTAGCCTCAGCAAAGACATCCACATGACAGCATCTACTGCATTCCTGTATTCCATCACCGTATGTCACTGCTCTGGATCAATAAACCCACGTTTGATTGCATCCTCGTGTCTACGTCTGGATCCATCTAACCTGAGCATCTGCCGGTCCGGTCTGCTCCACTGCTTGGATACGAAGATAGGACAGTCACAAAGTCATTATTATTTACACCTTCATTCGCCTTCATGTGGGGACAGAACAGTCAAAAACTGCCTTAAAGCCTTATACCCCAGTAAATACCCGTCTCAACGTCCAATGCCCGGCTACAGGTTCCCTCAGAGCCCAGTGCCACACTCAGGAACCTCCCCTGCAACAGGCCCACTCCCAGCAAATCTGCCTGGCAACAGTGCATGTCCCATAAGCCTAAGGGGAAGCACGGCGTGTCCGCAGTAGAAGTCCTCCACCACTCGCCAAGCCACTTTCCACATCCTATATTAACCCTTGCTCGCATGATATAAGAACTGTTCACGCACGCGGGGCCTCCCTCAAACCAAAACCCCGCAATTCACTCAAAACACCTTGGGAAACTCATCGGGGTGCCTCATCTGAGCCGCACTGCAATTTTCAGCCCCCAATTCAAAAGTTCGATTTCTTAAAGAGACAGCGCACCTTAAATCAAAATGGCCGAAAAGGACCTCGTACAGTTCCCCAGTGATGAAACAAAACAAATGCTACCTGATACTGATCATTATGAAGAGCTGGAGGTAGAAACCACACTTCCAGCAGACCAAGTCACGCGACCAACGCGCTCTCTCAAACCAACTATAAAGATCACAGAAAATTATCACACCAGGAAAGATGAGCTATGTGACAACCTGGAAGAGCTATGGGAACGAGTTTCCTCCCTCATATCAGGATTTAAGTCCTCCTCAGGCGATGCCACCAGTTTACAAGTTGCCGTCGGGCGGCTGAACGCAGCCCATGAAAGATACAAGAGACTGTCCACAAGGTATATAACCTTTCTAAAAGACTCTAATATTGAAGATGCCCCGTCAGAGTTGTGCAAGGCAGAATCAATAGACAGACAAAGAGACGCCATGGTGCTGGACGCTAAAGATAAAGTGGAACTCCGCATCTCTCATTTACAAGAAACCAGATCACACAGATCACATTCGTCCAAACATTCCTCACGGTCCTACAGATCATCATGCTCTAGAAGCTCCAACCTGAGCGACAGATTACTAGAGGCCCGCATAAATGCAGAGCTATCCAAAGTGAGGCGTTCCTTCACCGAAAAAGAAGTCCTTGCGAGAACAGAAGCACAGACGGCGGCGGCCAAGAGGGCAGAAGCGGAGGCAGAAGCCAAGAGGGCCGAAGCGGAGGCAGAAGCCAAGAGGGCCGAAGCGGAGGCAGAAGCCAAGAGGGCAGAAGCGGAGGCAGAAGCCAAGAGGGCAGAAGCGGAGGCAGAAGCCAAGAGGGCAGAAGCAGAGGCAGAAGCCAAGAGGGCAGAAGCGGAGGCAGAAGCCACGAGGGCAGAAGCGGAGGCAGAAGCCAAGAGGGCAGAAGCGGAGGCAGAAGCCAAGAGGGCAGAAGCGGAGGTAGAAGCCAAGAGGGCAGAAGCGGAGGCAAAAGCCAAGAGGGCAGAAGCAGAAGCAGAGGCTCGAATAAAGATCCTTGAATCAGAGAGGGAAGAGGAAATCGCATTAGCAAGAGTAAGACTACTTGAGCAAGCATTGAGCCAAGGCCTTGATTCAGTCTGTTTACCACCAGAGGAGATAGACGATCCAGCTGATCGCACCAGCGACTACATACTGAAACAGTTATCTGCACCACCCCCAGTGTGCAGTACTGTCCAAGCCAACAACACTGAAACCTCCAAGTCAGCTCTACCTGCAGGGCCAGCGATACCCACAGCACCCGAGCAATCCAATAACAGTCGCCCAGACGCACCCTCTCAAGGACAGTTATTACAGCAAGATGGCTACCAGGTGTTTCCTGGCCTACCTCCACAGCTCAAGCAGCAGTCATCAGAATCTACAGAGGCTAGACCACAGCTCAACCCTGCAGCAACATCATTCTATCCGGAAGCATCTCACCCTTTCACGCCACGCAGCCTATACGCCCCAGGGGCATCACAAGTTGTCATGGCAACAAGCAGTGAGAAATCAGATATGTCTGAGTTTGCCAGGTTTATGGTGAGCAGAGAGCTAATTAAGACCAGTCTCTCAAAATTTGATGACTGTGCAGAGAGCTACAGAGCCTGGAAGGCAACCTTCAAAGCCGCCATCGCCAACCTCAACCTAACCGCAGAGCAGGAGCTCGACCTCTTGATTAACTGGCTGGGCCCAGGCTCCACAAATCGCATCAAGAGCCTTAGAACTGTCTATGTGGGACAAGCAGAAGCAGGTCTCGCTGCAGCCTGGCAGAGACTCGAACGCACCTTTGGCAGCGCAGAAGCAATAGAGAAGGCACTATTCAGGAGACTGCAGAACGTCCCCAAGATCAGTCTCAAGAATGTCCATAAGCTTCAGGATTTAAGTGATTTGCTCATGGAACTGGAGCTTGCCAAAAGAGACCCTCGTCTGTCCGGGCTGTGCTACCTGGATACAGCCCATGGGGTGAACCCAATTGTCGTGAAGCTACCATACAGCCTGCAAGAAAAGTGGGCGGCATCAGTCTCAAGGTACAAAAGAGTGCACAACGTCACTTTTCCCCCATTTATTCATTTCTGTAGGTTCATCGATGAACAGTCCCAGATGAGGAATGACCCCAGCCTCGACTTCCTGGAGTTCAATACTACAGCCTCAGTGACCCCATCATCAAGGTATGAAAGTATTGTGCATAAACACAGAGACTTTAAGAGCAGCGTGAATGTTAGAAAGACTAACCTACCATCATCTGCAGTACCCACTGGTAGACAGTACACTACCTCATCAGGAGACAAGGCCTTCAATCGTGAATGTCCCATTCATAAAAAACCACACTCACTGAACAAATGTAGAGGATTTAGATCCAAAACCATACAGGAGCGCAAGAAAGTCCTCACCGAGCTTGGGGTATGTTTCAGATGCTGCGCTTCATTGGAGCACATGGCTAAGGACTGTAAATCCATTATCAAGTGTGCGGAGTGTCATAGTGAAAGACATGCCTCAGCTATGCACCCAACTCCACTCACAAGGGATTCACCTGCTGCTGTCACCACCAGTCCTGCTCAAAGTCATGGCGGGGAGCCCCAGAACCACGCTAACACAGCCACTGCTGTTTCCTGCTCATGCTTGGACGTATGTGGGGAGGGCCAGAGTGAGAAATGTTGTGCCCGCATATGCCTAATCAAGGTCTACCCGGAGGGGCTACCAGAAAAGGCAGTAAAAATGTATGCCATCATTGACGACCAAAGCAACCGCTCCCTAGCAGGACCTAAATTCTTTGAAGCCTTTGGAATAAAGGGACCGTCGGAACCCTACATCTTAAACACCTGCTCTGGTCGCATAGAGACTAGCGGCAGGAGGGCACAAGGATTCATCGCTTGTTCCGTCAGTGGGAATACGGAAATACCTCTACCGACGCTGATCGAATGCGATCAAATACCCAACCATAGGGATGAAATTCCTACCCCGGAAGCTGCATTTCACCATCCACACCTAAGGCACCTTGCCAACGTTATCCCACCTATGGACAACAACGCCGAGATTCTACTCCTGCTTGGCAGAGACAATCTAAGGGTACACAAGGTGCGTCAACAGTGTAATGGTCCCGACTATGCACCATACGCCCAGAGACTGGACTTGGGATGGGTAGTCATAGGAAATGTATGCTTGGATCAACCAAAAATCCGCTCATTCAAAACGTACGTGCGTGGAGATGGACGCACAACTTGCATTAAGCCTTGCCCTCATCACTATGAGGTGAAAGAGAAGCCTCCAGACCTCATACAACCACCTGACGACATTCCTCCCTTTGCCGACAACTTGGGAAGATTAGTCTTTCATACCAGCAAGGACGATGATGGAGTAGCTTTGTCAGTGGAGGACAGAGAGTTTATCAGGATAGTGGACAATGAGTTCCTTGGAGACTAAACCAATCACTGGGTTTCTCCATTACCCTTCCGAGCTACCAGGGTGAGACTCCCGAACAATAGGGAACAAGCTCTGTCTAGATTTAACTCTCTTCAGCGTACCATGAACAGTAAGCCTGAGATGAGAGAACACATCGTTGCCTTTATCGACAAAATATTCCGCAACAACCATGCAGAACCAGCTCCATCCTTAGGGAAGAACGACGAGTGCTGGTACTTGCCTTCATTTGGAGTGTATCACCCACGGAAACCTAATCAAATTAGGGTTGTTTTCGACTCAAGTGCCAAACATCAAGGTGTATCTCTTAATGATGTCCTCCTCACAGGTCCTAATCTGACGAATAACCTAGTTGGAGTGCTGATGAGGTTCAGAAAAGAGCTCGTTGCCATCACCGCCGACATTGAACAGATGTTCCACTGTTTCGTAGTCAGAGAGGACCACCGGAATTTCCTCAGGTTTCTGTGGTACAAGAATAACGACACCAACGCAGAGATGGCAGAATATCGAATGAGGGTACACGTATTTGGAAACAGCCCTTCACCTGCCGTGGCAACTTACGGCCTTCGGTGAACTGCATTAGAGGGAGAATCTAAGTACGGTAAAGATGCCAGAGACTTTGTAGAAAAGGACTTCTACGTAGACGATGGACTCAAATCACTACCTACTGAAGAAGCGGCTATCGATCTGCTCAAAAGGACTCAAAGTATGTTGTACCAAGCTAAACTTAGATTACACAAAATTGCTTCAAACAGCCTGGCCGTTATGAGGGCCTTCGAATCAGGCGATCATGCACCAGGATTCAAGGACATTAACTTGGGACTGGACAGTCCACCTGTGCAGAGGAGCTTGGGCCTCAGATGGGATCTCTCGGCTGACTCCTTCGGTTTTCAGATAAGTTGTGCAGACAAGCCATTCACAAAGCGAGGTGTCCTATCAGTGGTAAACAGCCTATTTGATCCGCTGGGATTTGTAGCGCCCATTACCATGCAAGGTAAATCTCTACTGAGACAGTTTTCTGAAACAGTCAAGGATTGGGATACCCCACTTCCCTCCGAGAAAGAGCAAAAATGGGAAGCCTGGAAGCGATCTTTGTGTGCCTTGGATGAGATCCACATCCCGAGATGCTATATTAAAACTTCACTTTCCTCTAGCATAAAGAAAGAACTCCGAGTGTTCTCGGACGCCTCCATGGAGGCCATCGCAGAGGTTGCCTATCTGAAAGTCACAGAACCCAACAACCAAAATCACGTTGGATTCGTCTTTGGTCCAGAGTTTCTGCTTGAAGAGGCGGACGAATGTGTACAGGAAGTTTTCAGCATCCAGGATCCGGATAATGATCCAGAAAGCCGCACTGAAGTTAGTGCATTAGTCACTGGAACAAAGCAAACCGCCAGCTTCAGTTGTCAGCGCTTTGAACGTTTCTCCAGTTGGATGAGACCCATCGAGAACGTCCCTGATGGGTGAACAGGACTGTATCAAGCTTCGCAGATCTTCTCCATTCCAAGTTGGAAAATAGGACCATCTATGTTTGCATTCTAACATGTTTTTCTTTTTACAGGTTGTTTATATTTCATGGACATTCGTCATAGTGAAATCCCCTAAGTGAATTTCAGACGGGGAGTGTGCTGTTCCTTTCATATTGAATTTCTGCACTGTATTATTTCTTGTTTTACCCATGTTGTTTAAGTCTATTGTTCTCTGCTGCCATCTGCTGGCCGGAATTTGTATGCTGCACGCCTTCGTTCTTGTTAAATAAAGTTTTTTCTCTGGGCGTGGTTTTAGCAGCCTTGGGCCTGGTCACTTCCTGTAGCCTTTTTCAGTGCTGCATTCTTTGTGACTGGAGACACACACCTTGGCTTGTGAAGGCATCAGTTTTTGACCAGCAGTAGCCTCAGCAGTTAGCCTCAGCAAAGACATCCACATGACAGCATCTACTGCATTCCTGTATTCCATCACCGTATGTCACTGCTCTGGATCAAATAAACCCACGTTTTATTGCATCCTCGTGTCTACGTCTGGATCCATCTAACCTGAGCATCTGCCGGTCCGGTCTGCTCCACTGCTTGAATACGAAGGTAGGACAGTCACAAAGTCATTATTATTTACACCTTCATTCGCCTTCATGTGGGGACAGAACACCACACACAGCACAACACTCTGTCTTCTGGGATCTGGGTCCCACAGACTCTGCAGGCCCATCACAGGGTGGCAGACTTACTTTTTCCTCACTTCAATGAGGCGTTTGACATCAGGGCTGTAGCAATGCCAAAGGAACACTACCTCTGGTTGGCACCACTGAACCACCCAATGCCGCTTGCTGTTATTCTGCATTTTGGCTTACAGAAGTATCCAACTTTCCCTATCGCGGAATTAATAGACTGGAAAACAAAACAGGACTTCTCATCTTCCATGGGAGTGTCTTATAACTAGGGGATGGTCACAAGGGCTGTTGTTGTCTGTAACGTCCACCCCTACCCTCCTCCCTCCGCTCTGAGTCATCTAAGTCCACCCCTTTCAGTCGGACGCTGTGGTCCTCCCTTTGTCCGTCAGTAATGTGGCAGCTATCCATAAGAACAGAGCTCTGATGTGAAGCACAACACTTAACATGTAACACGTAACTTCAAACATTGAAACAGATCTGACAATACAGACATGAACACACAAAGGGCCCATCAAAACTTTTCATTGACTTTGATATAAAAAAAAATGTACAGCTTGATCAATGCTGTTGGCACCAATAAAAACCCCAAAACTTCCAAGAAAAAATAAAATAAAATCCTCAATGCGCATATTATTTAAAAAAACAAATACCGTACTCCATACCCATTCATATACATTTTCATTAACAGCTCATAATCAGTCTTCACACATATTCGCCTGAATTACAACTCAAAGCCACACCCATTCACATTCCACTGAATCATTCATGTCTTCCAACCCACATTGTTTCATCCCAAAACTTGCAGCACAGACAAACACAGCTTTCCTGGAAACAGATAGCCACACCACACCCAGAATTGCTGATGGTCTGTCGCTGTAAGACAATATACATGTTATTATAATGATACAGTCATTTTGTTAAAAGCTGAATTCCCACAGTGCACTGCTTGGGAAAGAAGAAAGAAGATTATTGAACAATTCTTTGTCTTCTATAATAATAATATTACACATATAACATCACTTACTCAATACGATTCCCTCCCCCCATTTTCCTGCTCCTCTTATCTCAGGAATGTTTCTGTGGGGGGGGGGGGGCGGGGGGGAAAGTGAATTTCACAGTTCCTGACTGTCTTTTTGTCCCTCCAGTTGCGGCACCTAATAATCATTCAGCTTTCCCCGGCACTGCTCTGTTTTCTCACTCGTTAAAACTCCCCCTTCAACATCACCGGAGTTCTGATGCCCTCAGTCTGTAAGCTCTAACTTCAGTTTCTTACAGATTTTCATCCCTGTTGCCAACCGGGCGACCTTCTGTCAGGGGCCACACTTTCTCTAACATTCTTTGTCACATTTTAACTTTCAATTCTCCATATCACATCCTATAATCTCCCCCTTTTTATAATACTGGGACTGACCCATCTTAACAACAGTATTACAAACTGACACACACACAAAACAGAGGAGTGATCAGCACCTTTAAACCCTTTCCTCCGCAGACAAAGGATTCACCCTCCCACTGGTTTGCTCAAATCTGACTATCACGTCTGACTAGTCAGCCGGGACTCCCCGCACGTCTTCCCCAAAACCAGGGGTCAGGCTGGGCTCCGTCGCATCTTCCTGGGGGTCAGGTCAGGTAGAGAATATCACCGCAGTCTTCCATTAGATCAAAAAGGTCATGAGAGGTTCTACCATCTTCCTAGGGTCAGGTCAGGTAGTCTCCGCAGTCTTCCATTTAGATCAAAAAGGTCATACGGCTCTACGCATCTTCCTGGTCAGGTCAGCCGGAGTTTCTTTGTCCCACACCTCGGCGCTACAGCACCCCCTTCCAAACCAGGAGGTTACGGTCCCCTCCCTTTGTATGTGGTTTTACCGTCTGTGCTCAACTCACTCCTCACATATCACAGACACACATAAAACATACACACACCAGAGTGATCTATGATTTCAGACTATGGTTCTATGGACCCCAGGCTTTCAGCATTACAGCCGACTACTATACTTACATCAGTACCACCCCACAGCGGACTGAGCTATCTGAGCATGACGAAGTAAATAGCAGAAAGGCAGATGAGATAAAAAGTTTTCTCACCTTTCTTTGAGGTTGCAATCCTCTCCCCTCTGCCGTTCGTCAAGCTCAGGGGCCCGTCTTGTCAGCTGTTTGATGCTACGTTCGCCCTTGGGGCCCCATGTTTGGCGCCATTTATTAAAGCAGCCCTAAATTAGGGCATTTTAGATACACTCTGGTGTTCCAGATCAATGTACCTCCCCCAGGGGTTAATATCCACGCGTGGCTGAGAGACTGAACACTGACACAGAAGTTGGTCAAAGCAATCTCTAATTTTTAATACATGGGGTAAGCGTATTATACATCTTCAGAAGAGGGCAGTCCTCTCTGAGGCTTAAACATTGTTTCATTGGTCAAAAAGGAAAAAGTGATAAGAGAAACAGAGATAACACTCAACATCTGCGCAGTGAGTACCACTTTGGAATGTGAACTAATGTAAACATCTAGGTGTTCGCCATGTTGTAATGGCGGACAATCTAACAATAATACTGCATACGTCATATGTGACACTTCAAAGAGGTTCTTCTCTATAGGCAGTGAATAATATACATATCATCAAGCCATATGATTGGCTTACGCATCTCTACCACACTCTATGGGACACCTGTATAAGGATGAGAAATCAGACACTGCCCGCAGCACTTTGCCCCCCTCTTCTCTCCAGCCTTGAAACAAAGAGAGGGATGGGGGGGGAGGCACTTGGAGAAGAAAAAGTTTAACTCATTACAGTCCTAGATATACAAAATATAGAATAAAATGCACACATCTTTAACAATGTCAACAATCAAGAGAAGACTTCACCAGAGTGAATACAAAGGGTTCACCACAAGATGTAAATCATTGGTGAGCCTCAAAAACAGGAAGGTCAGATTAGAGTTTGCCAAACAACACTAAAAAAGCCTTCACAGTTCTGGAACAACATCCTATGGACAGATGAGACCAAGATCAACTTGTACCAGAGTGATAGGAAGAGAAGACTATGGAGAAGGAAACAAACTGCTCATGATCCTAAGCATACCACCTCATCAGTGAAGCATGGTGGTGGTAGTGTCATGGCGTGGGCATGTATGGCTGCCAATGGAATTGGTTCTCTTGTATTTATTGATGATGTGACTGCTGACAAAAGCAGCAAGATGAATTCTGAAATGTTTCGGGCAATATTCTCTGCTTATATTCAGCCAAATGCTTCAGAACTCATTGGACGGCGCTTCACAGTGCAGATGGACAATGACCCAAAGCATACTGCAAAAGCAACCAAAGAGTTTTTTAAGGGAAAGAAGTGGAATGTTATGCAATGGCCAAGTCAATCACCTGACCTGAATCCGATTGAGCATGCATTTCACTTGCTGAAGACAAAACTAAAGGGAAAATGCCCCAAGAACAAGCAGGAACTGAAGATGGTTGCAGTAGAGGCCTGGCCGAGCATCACCAGGGATGAAACCCATCGTCTGGTGATGTCTATGCGTTCCAGACTTCAGGCTGTAATTGACTGCAAAGGATTTGCAACCAAGTATTAAAAAGTGAAAGTTTGATTTATAATTATTATTTTGTCCCATTACTTTTTGTCCCTTAACAAGTGGGAGGCACATATGCAAACTGTTGTAATTCCTACACCGTTCACCTGATTTGGATGTAAATACCCTCAAATTAAAGCTGACATTCTGCGGTTAAAGCACATCTTGTTTGTTTCATTTCAAATCCATTGTGGTGGTGTATAGAGCCAAAAATGTTAGAATTGTGTCGATGTCCCAATATTTATGGACCTGACTGTAGTAGTTATGCCTCTTTAATGCCTCACACAGTAGATATGCCCACTTAGTGCCTGTGATGGATACCAGACCTCGTGCCAGCTTGACGTCACCTACGTCCAGCTCACGAGTGCGGTATGGTCACGGGTTACCAAAGCATGACGTTACGCCCTCCAGAGGAGCAGGTAAGGTCAGCTTGGTACCGTTTACACAGACACCTCTTGTCCACGCGGGTACAGAGAGGCGACAAGCTGAAAGAGCCTTTTCACTGCCGCAGTGAAACAGGGTGTTCTCAGCCCGGGAAATCTTCCACCAGCTTCTCTTTTGATATAAGCCTGGTCCGCTAACTGGATTATATATTATATAGGGTGAGAAACCAACCCGCAGTAGCTTATAACTAGGCCGAAACACGGACGTGGGGATTCGTCATCGAGATACAAGATAGCACAAGATTAAATTATATATTTAATCGCCTTAAGGGCACACTAGATGACACAATATACACAGATACAGGTGATATAGGTACAACAGGGTTAAGCAGAGCAAAAGTCAGTTACCAGGTAGATGAAAGTTCCTTTGGGTTATGAGGGTGGAATAGTCCTTGGCTGCAGTCACGTGGGGGCAGTGATGTCAGCTGGTTCCCGGTCTCTCCAAACACATTAGCATGATGTGACCCCCTTCAGAAAAAGACCCCACCCGCTGGCTTGCATGGGCTTATGACCTGTAGCCGGCCGCTCCCCTCCCGCCTATGGGTAGGGTCCACTCTTCCTTCCCTGGTGCTGGCAGAAAATGACCCATAAAACCCCTTAGGGCTCATAGCCCCAGACCAAAATGTCGCAGTAAGATAGTTCCAGGCCCAATTGATCCATCTGGGTTCTGGCTACAACTAGAGTCCAAGCATGGTATCGTTATTTGGTTTCTGTGGGGAGATATGTATATCTCCCCTCCCGGGCATCCTAGCATCAAGCCAGGGCCACGTGGATGTTTGGCTTTGCCTCAGGATCGCAAAAAGATAACCAAATTATGCCTGGGATGGACGGACGATTCATAATTCCTTATGAAATGTAGGTGCCAACATGTCTGGGAGGTATCATTGATCCTGGGCAAGGGCTGAGACCTCCCGCTGAGGGTTTTCCTGCAGGATTAGCTTGCCTAAAACCTGGCTGGTTGAGGTGTGACTTTATCCACCTGGGGCCTCCTTGAAGCCTGGACCCCTGGGGCTTCCTCCCTTACTAGCTGACAGCATGTGTACATGCCAAAAGGTAAATCAAATGACAATCAGGGCTGCCAGTATATGATAATCCATATTCCTCACAATGCCCCACACAGTAGTTATGCCCCCTAAGTGCTCCCAAACAGTAATTATTATGCCTTAGTGCCCCCTTCACAGTAATGATGCCCCCTTTGTGCTTCCACAGAGTATTTATGTCCCCTTAGTGTCCCCACACAGTAGAATGCTTCCCTATTGCCCCTACACAGTACAATACCCCCTTAGTGACCACAGCAATTAAACGCCCCCTTACTGTCACCTCAATAGTGGTGCCACTTAGTGACCGCCTTACAATAGTGCTCCTCCTGTAGTTTTAATAAAATGAAGTAATATCTAGTATGTTCCCTTGATGATTGAAGCACATCACCCCCCCCCCCCCCAGAGAGAGTGCACTGCTGCAGAACATCCCTACAAGTCCCCTGAGCAGGACGACTGCAGATTGATCGCGAGGACCAGAGGATGGACTAGAGGAGGGTGCATAATGAATATAAAGGAAGGACTAGAGGAGGGTACCACATTTTTACCTATTTAGCTGTCAGACACTAGCGATCTGCTAGTGTCTGCTCTACCTAACCATGCTATTGTAATTCCTTTCTGTGCAGCGGTTACCCTAAAAAAACGTAGTTTTATTGGTATGCTAATGAGCCTCTAGGTGCTATGGGGGCGTCTTTTCAGCACCTAGAGGCTCTGTCCACTCACTATTTCCGCCGCCCAGCGCGCTCCAGCCCGCTCCAGCCCGCTCCAGCCCGCTCCAGCCCGCCCCTTTCCTCTAGATTGACAGCCCACTCGTGCCTGCGCCGTGTGCTTCTGTATTCGGCGCAGGCGCAGTGACTGTTGGACTGCTCCCTGCGCCGTAATCGGCGCAGGCGCAGTGAAGATGCCGGCGCAGGGAGACAGTCACTGCGCCTGCGCCGAATACAGAAGCACACGGCGCAGGCGTGACAATTTGGCCGAGATGCAGAGAAGTAGTCTGTCAATCTAGAGGAGGGGGGCGGGCTGGAGCGCGCTGGGCGGCGGAAATGTTGAGTGGACGGAGCCTCTAGGTGCTGAAAAGACGCCCCCATAGCACCTAGAGGCTCATTAGCATACTAATAAAACTACGTTTTTTAGGGTAACCGCTGCACAGAAAGAGATTACAATAGCATGGTTAGGTAGAGCAGACACTAGCAGATCGCTAGTGTCTGACAGCTAAATAGGTGAAAATGTGGTGGTAGAAACCCTTTAATGAATATAGAGGAAGGACTAGAGGAGGGTACATAATGAATATAGAGGAAGGACTAGAGGAGGGTACATAATGAATATAGAGGAAGGACTAGAGGAGGGTACATAATGAATATAGAGGGAGGACTGGAGGATGGTATATTATGTATATAGAGGAAGGAATGGAGGAGAATATTTATATACATTACATACCCTCCTCCAGTCATCCCTCTATATATATTATGTACCCTTCTCTAGTCCTCCTTCTAATGTATATTTGCACCCCCGACAGAAAAATCTAAAAGTTATTGCCAGAGAAAAAAATATAAAAATAAATGAGATTATAATCAATAATCGTCCATAAAGTTAAAATAATTGAGATTAGTTTTTTCCCCATAATCGCCCAGAACTCAATATAACATGTAATAAGGAACCTCTGCTGGAACAACCGGAGGCTAATAGGGTACACAAGCCACATGTCTCTTTACAAGGTAGCAATAAACTGTGCGCCTTGCTTCATCATGTGTACACCACACTGGTTTCAGAAGAATATCATCAATAGTATAAGGGTAGCTTTGCATTTGCAGCAAGAGACTTGACAAGCTGTTCGGCTGATTCTTAGTATATTTGCCAGGTGGTGTTCGGATCTCTGCCGGATACCATAATAGTTAATGGGGCTGGCGGACATTCCGGTACCGTCTGGAAATGCTGTAACCAGAGAACTCCGGCAAGCTGCCCTCTGCCAGAACAGCCTGCCAGAATCAATGCCGCAAATGTGAAACTAGCCGAAGGGGTTCCCACATACAGCTGTCTGATAGTTTTGAGACTGGTTGATTCAGTGCAATTAAATTCTAGATCAGACGTCTTAGACAGTGTTTACAATAGACTGAAGCAGGGATGAGTCACACTTTTCACTAGGGAGATGTGTCTGCTGAAGCTGCTGCAGAATAATCAGGAAAAACCTTGCAGTCGTCTTATGTTTTAGGTAGCTACAAACAGGCAGAAGTATAATGCAGAACTGCAGTGCCTACCTGTCAATCAAACACTTTCCAAGGTACCTTCTGCCTGTATCCCTGAAAATATTCAATAAGGGCATGTTCACATGGCTGATTATTCATGCAGATTTCAGCACTATGTAATGTAAATGTAATTATTGTAAAATCTATATAGGTAAATGTCTAAGATTATTAAAGGGTACCTGACAGTTTAATAATGATTTACAATAGAGCCCAACTGCAGCCAATAATACACCTATCGGCCAATAATACACCTATCTCTACCAACTGTTGGGAGGTAGAGACTAAACTGACTATTCAAGTGCCAATAAAGAGGCTAGGATATAGATTCTGATAAGTATCTCATAACTAGATTTTACTGCTATAAATCTGGTGACAGAAGTCCTTTAAACAGGCTGACCTGAGATCGTATCTGTGTTGGTCCCATCATCATCTGTGCTCACATTTTGAAGACAAATTAAGTTTATTATATGCAAATGAGCCTCTAGGAGCAACAGGGGGCATTGCCATTACATCTAGAGGTTCTGCTCTTTCAACAACCGCCACGCCCTCTCCACTTTGATTGACAGAGCCAGGCAGTGCTGATGTTTTCACTGCCTTGCCCTGTCAATCAAAGTGCAGGGGGTGCAGCAGTTGCAGAGAGAGCAGACCTTCTATGTGTAACAGGAACACCCTGTTGCTCCTCAGGGTTTATTTGCCTATATTGAAACTGTAAGCCGTGTACCGGGGTGGGCTCCCCAGAATACAGCGAAGTCACAGACAAGGAAAGCGACACTGACACCAGCTTACTATGCAAGAACAGAAACTTTACTTAGACAACGAGAAATAACATAAGCATCACCAAAACAATACAAAAATGCAAAGAAAACACTATATCCCCGGACCCACAGTCAATGTCCCTGCCCACTGGACAGGCCTAGCCAATGGCGGACACAGCAGAGCCTGCAAGTCGTGCTGTGCCGCTACAGAGGACACCCCTAGCTGATGGCAAACGCAGCAGAGCCTGCAAGTCAATAACTGCGCTGCAGTCCAGTACAGTACAGTACAGCCTAGCAAAACTATCTAATCCTAACTAACTAACTAACTAACTAATGCTAGGCCTAGGCTAGTCTCTGTAACTTCAGGTGCCACACAATATAACAATCAGTAACCAGGTGTACTGACCTGCGTCCGTTCTGGGCCCGAGGATGCAGCCTACCAGGGATGGCCACCAGCCTCTTAGCAACTGTGCGGCCTTGCTTGATGATGAGCCCTTCTGTCCACACACTGAACTGGTCTTCCTGGGACAACCTCTCTTTCAAAAGAGCTGGATTCAGTCAGGGTATACTAGCTATTCTCCTTCTTCTGAGTTTCCATTAACTGCCAGACATCTAAAAGGCAGGATGGAATCGGATTCAGTCCCTCACAGCACAATCCTTCCACCATGCCAGATCAACACACTTCCTGGTTCACTCACAGGCAGCAGCATGAGTCATCATCTGTTTTGCATATTCAAATCTCAGAGTGTGCTGGCTGTAGCTGCAAAACAGTGGCCTCTAGTGCCCGGAATGCCAAATGACAGTTTAAGTACAGACATTATGCAGAAATAGCTGTTTCACAATCTCACAAAACTTCATCTTTCTCCGAAATGCGGGCACAGATGAGGATGGGACCAACACAAAAAGCTTCTGCTGACTGGCACATGTGTCTGAGCTCAGCCAGTTTTACTGCTATAGATCTGTCATATACTGTATAATAGACTTCTTGTTCTTTTTCCTATTAGGAGTCTGGGTGGAGCACTCATTTCTGGCTGACTCTTAGGGCAAACATTTAGTAATTCCAGTCCTTTAGTTCTGTTCGGGTGCTTTCCTGTTTCTTTTTAAGAGGACCTGGCTGTCACCTCTCCTGACATGTCTGTTTTAGTAACTTGCAATCCCCATGTAAAAACTATTCTGGAGCATCTAATCTTATGACTTCACTGTGGTGCTTGAAAGATTTTGAACCCTTCAGAATTTTTTATATTTCTGCATAAATTTCATCAAATGTTCACACAAGTACTAAAAGCAGATAAAGATAACCATATCAAACAAATGAGTCAAAAATATTGCACTTGGTCATTTATTTATTGAGGAAAATAATCCAATATACACTCACCTAAAGAATTATTAGGAACACCTGTTCTATTTCTCATTAATGCAATTATCTAGTCAACCAATCACATGGCAGTTGCTTCAATGCATTTAGGGGTGTGGTCCTGGTCAAGACAATCTCCTGAACTCCAAACTGAATGTCAGAATGGGAAAGAAAGGTGATTTAAGCAATTTTGAGCGTGGCATGGTTGTTGGTGCCAGACGGGCCAGTCTGAGTATTTCACAATATGCTCAGTTACTGGGATTTTCACGCACAACCATTTCTAGGGTTTACAAAGAATGGTGTGAAAAGGGAAAAACATCCAGTATGCGGCAGTCCTGTGGGCGAAAATGCCTTGTGGATGCTAGAGGTCAGAGGAGAATGGGCCGACTGATTCAAGCTGATAGAAGAGCAATGTTGACTGAAATAACCACTTGTTACAACCGAGGTATGCAGCAAAGTATTTGTGAAGCCACAACACGCACAACCTTGAGGCAGATGGGCTACAACAGCAGAAGACCCCACCGGGTACCACTCATCTCCACTACAAATAGTAAAAAGAGGCTACAATTTGCACGACCTCACCAAAATTGACTGTGCAGGCTGGTGGTGGTGGTGTAATGGTGTGGGGGATGTTTTCTGGGCACACTTTAGGCCCCTTAGTGCCAATTGGGCATCGTTTAAATGCCACGGGCTACCTGAGCATTGTTTCTGACCATGTCCATCCCTTCATGACCACCATGTACCCATCCTCTGATGGCTACTTCCGGCAGGATAATGCACTATGTCACAAAGCTCGAATCATTTCAAATTGGTTTCTTGAACATGACAATGAGTTCACTGTACTAAAATGGCCCCCACAGTCACCAGATCTCAACCCAATAGAGCATCTTTGGGATGTGGTGGAACGGGAGCTTCGTGCCCTGGATGTGCATCTCTCAAATCTCCATCAACTGCAAGATGCTATCCTATCAATATGGGCCAACATTTCTAAAGAATGCTATCAGCACCTTGTTGAATCAATGCCACGTAGAATTAAGGCAGTTCTGAAGGCAAAAGGGGGTCCAACACCGTATTGGTATGGTGTTCCTAATAATTCTTTAGGTGAGTGTATATGTCTGAGTGGCAAAAATATCAGATAATTTGAAGGTGAAGGTGTTTTCAATGACTGAATGACAATCAAGTGTGAGTGGGCAACTTGTTTTAAATAACAGAGATCTTTCAAAGTCTGATCTTCCCAACATGTTTGTGGGGGAGTACTTTGGCACTAACAAAGGAGATTTTTTAAGGACTTCAGAAGATGCTCATCAGGCTGCAAAAGGTTACAAAACATCTCTAAAGAGTTTAGACTCCACCAATCTACAGTCCGACAGATTGTGTACAAAGGGAGGAAAGTCATTCATTAGATAATGTTAATGTTCATGAGTCCACCATCAGTAGGACACTGAACAACAATGGTGTCAAAGGGCGCTGGCTTCACGCTCCTTCCCTTCGGTGCCGCCGGCACCCTGCAATAAGTTCGGAGCGAGGACGTGCGCAGCGTCCTGGTCTCTTGAGCAACGGGGGACGGAGAGAACCCAGCCGCGCATGCCTCCTTAGCATAGCCGGCGTCCTCTGCTCCCATAGTTGCTGCAAAGAGTCTGAGCGCTGAACTAGGCACTCTGTGCTCAGCTGTATGCAGGGGGATGGGTCATGTGACGCTGGCCGCGTCACATGACTTCTTCTCTCCCCTATATAACAGGCAACCTGCTGGCCACAGGTTGCCTGTGATAAAGGTCCTATACCTTGCGTAGATTCTTTTGACATTGCTACTTGGTATTTGCATTTCGGATCGTTTTTTTTACTTCATCCCTTGCTTGCTCCTCTTGTACTGTCGTTTCTCCTGGTATCTGACTTCTGCTTGACTTTGACATACCCTCGCCTGCTCCTTGTGTCTTACTTGCTTCTCCTGGTATTGACTCCCTAGTTTTACCTCTCTGTGTTTGTCTGTTTTGTTTGTCTCTTCTGCACATACTTAGGTTAGGAATCGCCGCCCAGTTGTGCTCCGTTGCCTAGGACGGGTAAGTGCAAGTAGGCAGGGACAGAGCTGTGGGTGGAGTCAGTTTGCACCTTTCCCACCCCCTTCTCATGATAAATGGTGGTTATGGTAGGATTACAAGGAGAAAGCTGCTCCTCTGCAAAAATAACATTGCCACCTGTCTGCAGTTTGCTTCAGATCACCTGGACAAACCAGAAGGCTATTGGAACAATAAGGCAGATTAACTATTGAAAATTCGCCAGTTTTTTGTTGCATTTTGCACCAACAAAAAACTGGAGTGCATGGTGTGCATCACATTTACCACTTGTTTTAAAAAGCGGAGCAAAACCTGGGTCGGGCTGATTTTAAGTGATTTTGCATCTTTGGTGCAATACTTGTTAGTGGATCTTCACTATTGTTGCTACAATTGTGTAATAAGAACACAGCAAGGAAGAGCAGCATTTCCGTTGGCTTACTATTCGGGAGAGGAAGGTTATGGATCGTGTGAACTAAGGCGCTAATTCCATCTAAAGCGAGAAAGAAGATAGAAAATACTTACCTCACATGAGACTTTCAGGTTGTTCCAGAGACTGAGCTTGGATCTGGTATTGTTCTTATTTCATTTATATTGGTAATGTGGGCCTGATCCCTGTTGTGGATCCAGCAGCAAAACCTGTCCATTTAGGTTGCACAGACAAAGACGGGAATTTTTATTTATATACTTTAGTGTAAAGTGCAAAACTATTTGTAAATTTGCCCTAATGTTTTCTGCATAGATGAGACCAAAATAGAACATTTTGGTTTAATTGAGAAGCATTATGTTTGGAGAAAGGAAAACACTGTATTCCAGCATAAAAACCTCATCCTATCTGGGAAACGGTGGTGGTAGCATCTGGGATAGGACAGCTTGCCATCATAAATGGAACAATTATTTCTGAATTATACCAGCAAATTCTAAAAGGAAAATGTGAGGACATCTGTCCGTGAGCTAAATTTCAAAAGAACATGGGTCATGGAGCTGGACAACGACCCTAAACACACAAATCATTCTACCAAAGAATGGGTAAAGACGAATAAAGTTAAAGAGGTTGGCCGGTCCCAAAATCTAAATTCTTTTTATGTGCTCCTAACACCCCTCTCCATGCATACATATGCCCCCAATACCTGTTTTTAATGTCTGAGCTTTCCTTCCCCCTTGGAAGACATCACATTATCCTGGCAGATCTGTTTACTTCCCCCCTTTCTTGTTTTGTTGAATACATAACTTTATTGCTCCACAAGCCTGGCTGCACTGCAGAGTGAGGAGTCACAGGCTGGACCCCCCCCCCCCTCCCCCCCCCCCACACACACACTCTCTGCTCTGCCTGCAGCAGCTACTCCATCTATAACTCCTGTCTTTCTTTCTACACCCAGACCTTCACTCAGTGTCTAAATCCCATCACTGACCGTCCACAGACTCTGCCCTCACAATCTCCAGAGTGTAATAAACAGCTGGAAGCACATCCAAACACATGTGTGTATATAATCCTATCCTGTGATACAGCCTTCTGAGCTGTGTAACTAATCCCATTTTGTATGATACAGCCTGCTCAGCGGTGTATCTAAACCCTTATGCACACGACCGTATCCATTTTGCGGTCTGCGAGAGGCAGATCCAGTAAATAAGGATACTGTCCGTGTGTAACCCGGATTTTTTTGTAGTCCCATTGATTTCTATGGATTTCAGGTCTGCATTATGAGGACCAGAATAGAATATGTTCTTTTTTTTTTGCAGAACTCACATACGGATGTGGAAAACACATGGATTTCATGAGTATGCTTTCCACATCCGTATATCAGTACAGCAAAATATAGAACATGTCTTATTCTGGTCCTCATAATGCAGATCTAAAACCCATAGAACTCAATGGCTCTGGGAAAAAAATGCACATCTCACACAGGCAGTATCCTTATTTAGCAGATCTGCTACTTGGAGAAAGCAGAACGGATACGGTCCTGTGCATGAGGCCTAAGCCTATCTTTTTTGGTCCTGATCAGCCTGGTAAACACGGTCTGCGTGTCGCCACATATACAGTACAGACCAAAAGTTTGGACACACCTTCTCATTCAAAGAGTTTTCTTTATTTTCATGACAATGAAGGCATCAAAACTATGAATTAACACATGTGGAATTATATACATAACAAACAAGTGTGAAACAACAGAAAATATGTCATATTCTAGGTTCTTCAAAGTAGCCACCTTTTGCTTTGATTACTGCTTTGCGCACTCTTGGATATAAATACCCTCAAATTAAAGCTGACAGTCTGCAGTTAAAAGACATCTTGTTCATTTCATTTCAAATCTATTGTGGTGGTGTATAGAGCCAAAAATTGTGTCGATGTCCCAATATTTATGGACCTGACTAAATATATATATATATATATACCGTATATGCCGGCGTATAAGACGACTGGGCGTATCAGACGACCCCCAACTTTTACACTGAAAATATAGAGTTTGTGATATACTCGCCGTATAAGACTACCCCTTTTTCAACACACACCAAAGAAAAATTTAAAAAGCATTAGATCTGATTTCAATATGGTAATTTTAATTCAAATAAGTATGACATGTTGTTTGCATGCCATCCCTGCATCCCACCACCATCCCTAGGTACCACCGCCATCCCATGGTATCACCACCATCCCTGCATCCCACCACCTTCCTTGTCCTCCCTCCCTGCCTCCCAGACCCTAAACATGTGCCACCTATACCCTGAACATGTTTTTGTTATGTTATTCTTCATATTCACATTCACATATGCACATCTGCGCCGCACTTAGATACGCCGCACGGAGATCTCGCACATGCGCAGGAGCGAGATGCGAGCGGCCGTGAGGATCCCGTGTATCCACGCTCGCCGCATGAAATCTCGCACATGCGTAGGAGCAAGATGCGAGCGGCCGGGAGGATGGCGGTACAAGGAGCATACAAGGTACAGAGCAGGGGGGAGGCATACAAGGTACAGAGCAGGGAGCGGTATACAAGGTACAGCGCAGGGGGGGCATATGCCGTGGGTTACATCGCAGCTCTCAGCTGCTGGGGATACAAGGCAATAGCCCGGGCTCTCTCTGTTGATAATTCGGGCGTCCCGGCACTGCAGCGCCCGCCATACCCGGCGTCAGGGCCGGCCTTAGGTGTTCAGGCGCCCCTGTGCGAGCTAACCTTGTGGCGCCCCCCCCCCCCCCAAAAAAAAAAAACACTGCTTGTTGCTGGCATCATGGCATAGGCTGGCTGACTATCCAACCAAGTAGTTACCAGCCCACACACCACAAAGGCCGGTGTAATGTTATACTTCCCTACTTCGGGAGATTTCCCTACCCTCCTCACTTCCGGTCGCACCGGACATGACGTGAGGAGGTGTGCAGCGCCGCGCAGGCGCACAATGACAGGTTAGGGAAATTTCACTGCAGAGTGCGCATGCGCCAGGAGCCTCGCCGGCAGTTAGGGTAGGGAAAAACTATGGGCCAATGCGCAGGCGCAGTGATCGGATGGATGTTCTCAGCTGAACACCGGCCGACACTGCGCATGCACCGGGAGCCTCACCAGCGGTTAGGGAAGGGAAAAATTACGTACGGGCCAGTGCTTTTTCCCTACCCTAACCGCTGGTGAGGCTCCCAGCGCATGCGCAGTGTCAGCCGGTGTCCAGCTGAGAAAATTAGTTTCCAATGTAGTATTAATAACCAAACAATTAAATAATAAACATATTGCACTGTCTACTTACCACTAGGACAATAAGATGATCTGGACTCTGGCTGCAGTCTGGCTTTGGGGATTCCATTGTCACTCTCTTCCCCCCACTCCCCCTCCCTCCCTCCCTTGTCACTCTCTTCCCCCCCTTCCCTTGTCACTCTCATTATTCCCTCCCTCTCCCTTGTCACTCTCATTATTCCCCCCCTCTCCCTTGTCACTCTCATTATTCAACCCCCCCTCCCTTGTCACTCTCATTATTCCCCCCCTCTCCCTTGTCACTCTCATTATTCCCCCCCTCTCCCTTGTCACTCTCATTATTCCACCCCCCCCCTCCCTTGTCACTCTCATTATTCCCCCCCCTCTCCCTTGTCACTCTCATTATTCCCCCCCTCTCCCTTGTCACTCTTATTATTCCACCCCCCCTCCCTTGTCACTCTCATTATTCCCCCCTCTCCCTTGTCACTCTCATTATTTCCCCCCCTTGTCACTCTCATTATTTCCCCTCCCTCCCCCCTTGTCACTCTCATTATTTCCCCCCCTCCCCCCTTGTCACTCTCATTATTTCCCCCCCCCTTGTCACTCTCATTATCCCCCCCCTGTCACTCTCATTATTTCCCCCCCCCCTTGTCACTCGGGCGCCCCCTGCTAAATACAGGGGAGGGGGAGATGGAGGGGGCCGGGGGGCCCGCCCCGAGAGAGAGCACAAGTGCCGCCTCGCCTGCCGCATATTACATTGCGAGCTGTCGGGCGCCCCTGTTGCTATGGCGCCCTGTGCGGCCGCACAGCCCGCACACCCCAAAGGCCGGCCCTGCCCGGCGAATAAGACGACCCCCCACTCTAGAAAATATTTTCTACGGCTCAAAAGTCGTCTTATACGCCGGTATATACGGTATATATATATATATATATAAAGGAAGTCCAAGGTAGCACTAACCGTTACTTAAGTCTGGAGTGCCAGCAGTACAGATGCAACCAACCGTCCAAATGTATACAAAAAAAAAAAACTAACTATTGCTTGATAACAGTCCCAGTAAGTGGACTGAAACGTCGCACGGGTAAATAAAGGACTTCATTTTTCTTTCACCACATTGGAAGTGCTGCAGTTTTTATTTATATATATATATATATATATATATATATATAAAAATATATATATACACTCACCTAAAGAATTATTAGGAACACCATACTAATACGGTGTTGGACCCCCTTTTGCCTTCAGAACTGCCTTAATTCTACGTGGCATTGATTCAACAAGGTGCTGATAGCATTCTTTAGAAATGTTGACCCATATTGATAGGATAGCATCTTGCAGTTGATGGAGATTTGAGGGATGCACATCCAGGGCACGAAGCTCCCGTTCCACCACATCCCAAAGATGCTCTATTGGGTTGAGATCTGGTGACTGTGGGGGCCATTTTAGTACAGTGAACTCATGTTCAAGAAACCAATTTGAAATGATTCGAGCTTTGTGACATGGTGCATTTTCCTGCTGGAAGTAGCCATCAGAGGATGGGTACATGGTGGTCATGAAGGGATCGACATGGTCAGAAACAATGCTCAGGTAGCCCGTGGCATTTAAACGATGCCCAATTAGAACTAAAGTGTGCCCAGAAAACATCCCCCACACCATTACACCACCACCACCAGCCTGCACAGTGGTAACAAAGCATGATGGATACATGTTCTCATTCTGTTTACGCCAAATTCGGACTCTACCATTTGAATGTCTCAACAGAAATCGAGACTCATCAGACCAGGCAACATTTTTCCAGTCTGCAACAGTTCAATTTTGGTGAGCTCGTGCAAATTGTAGCCTCTTTACCCTATTTGTAGTGGAGATGAGTGGTACCCGGTGGGGTCTTCTGCTGTTGTAGCCCATCCGCCTCAAGGTTGTGCGTGTTGTGGCTTCACAAATGCTTTGCTGCATACCTCGGTTGTAACGAGTGGTTATTTCAGTCAATGTTGCTCTTCTATCAGCTTGAATCAGTCGGCCCATTCTCCTCTGACCTCTAGCATCCACAAGGCATTTTCGCCCACAGGACTGCCGCATACTGGATGTTTTTCCCTTTTCACACCATTCTTTGTAAACCCTAGAAATGGTTGTGCATGAAAATACCAGTAACTGAGCAGATTGTGAAATACTCAGACCGGCCCGTCTGGCACCAACAACCATGCCACGCTCAAAATTGCTTAAATGTCCAGAAGTGTAAATTTCGTGTTGCTCACAGGTGGTATCCATCCACCCCACCTGACCCTCAGATACCACCTGTGAGAAACACGAAATTTACACTTCTGGACACTCCATAATATTAACAAACTACAATATAAGTGATCTACACTATGGTGAATGACCCCCAATGCACCTATGGAGGAGATATACCTTATTTTGTTATTTTCTATTCCATACCCTGTATTCGATAGTGAAAAGGGGTTATGAGCACCTATCCATGAGCTATGATGACAGCTACGTCTATGAATACATAGAAAGATATCTCCGAGCTATATATCACCATTGATATTGTGGTGGAATTATAGTGCCCTATCAGCGGGATATATAGCCATGACGTGATATACATCTACTTTTATATCTGTAAACTTTTATATTTGTATATTTTTACACTTTTAAAATGTCTTAGTATATTCTCAATATGTACGGTATACAAGGAATTTATCTGGTACAATTGTCCATACTGACTGATAACGCAACCAGCTTTACTGAAAATAATCTATAGAAAACATATTATATAAGCCAGAAAACGCACTAATCCCCAAAAAAACGCAAGGAAAACGCAATAGAACAGCAACTTAAGGAGGAGCCTATGTAACAGCATTAGATCCACCAGATCCATCTTAGATTTATTATGGAGCCCCCGAAAATTACACGTCTGGATACTCCATAACACTAACAAATTATAATATAAGTGATCTATACCATAGTGAATGACTCACAATGTAGCTATGGAGGAGATATATCTTATTTTGTTCTATTTTCTATTCCATACCTTGTATTTGATAGTGAAAAGGGGTTATGAGCACCTATTCATGAGCTATGATGACAGCTACGTCTACGAGTATATGGAAAGATATCTCTGAGCTATATATCACCATTGATATTGTGGTGGAATTATAGTGCCCTATCAGCGGGATATATAGCCATGACGCGATATATATCTATTTTTATATCTGTATATGTTCATACTTTTAAAAGGTCTTAGTATATTCTTTATCTGGTACAATTGTCTATACTGATTGATAACGCAACCAGTTCTACTGAAAATAATCTATAGAAAACATAGTATATAAGCCAGAGATGCTTGAGAATAGAAAACATACTAATCCCCAAAAAAACGCAAGGGAAACGCAATGGAACCGCAACCTAAGAAGGAGCCTATGTAACAACACCAGATCCATCAGATCCATCCCAGATTTATTATGGAGCTCCCTTGGGAGACACAGATATAAAAGCCGGTCAGCCAGACAGATCAAACAAAGCCACTGAGGAAGGAGGCAGGATAGCCTTCGAAACGCGTCTGGCGTGGAAGATAAGAGACCTGGATCTGGCAATAACCGGCAAAATTGAAATACCAACATTGCTGCACTAGCCACTGTTGGAGAAGGCGTTTTCATTCAAAAGGAGCCCAGACCTCTTGGTTAGTGTCTGGTGCGCTACAGGAAACAGCAGGAAGCTGGTGAAGTCGAATCACCTGCACAGGTACTGCGGGAGACACGAGGAATGCCCGTCACAAACAGAGGATCAGATCGCAAACCCACTACAGGATAACCAGAGAAACCCCTCTGACCTGCAGCCGGATCTGTGTATCAGCTATAACGGACTACATGCGTAGCAGTGAGGCATTACTGTCATTTGTTTTCCAGAGGTAAAGCTTATCTTATACTCACGTCACGTGGGACGCCACGAACTGGACACTACTATCATATGTGAGTACCTAATTTATCCCCTGATAATTAACATTATCGAATATTTGATACGGAAATCTCCTGCTAGACTATAGTGTGCATACAAACACTTCAGATTGCAACATTTTATATGAAATAACTTACCAAAGCTACATTCCCAGCAAAGTTGCTATTCGATTGTCACACCAATATTGCAGAGCTCCTTCAGATCGTGGGCAATACAAGACCTAATATTTGAGTAAACACTTATCATATTATTTTGAGCACAGTGACACTTTAAAGCCTACAATACCGGACTTTGATGCACGTTCACATTTTTTTCAGCATTAGGCCTATTGCACACGGACGTTTTTTTTTCCCGTTTACTGGCCGTTTTTTGCGTTCCGTATACGGTCCGTATACAGAACCATTCATTTCAATGGTTCCGCAAAAAAAAAACGGAATGTACTCCGTATGCATTCCGTTTCCGTATTTCCGTTTTTCCGTTCCGTTTTAACATAGAACATGTCCTATTATTGCCCGCAAATCACAGTCCGTGGCTCCATTCAAGTCAATGGGTCCGCAAAAAAACGGAACACATACGGAAATGCATCCGTATGTCTTCCGTTTCCGTTCCGTTTTTTGCTGAACCATCTATTGAAAATGTTATGCCCAGCCCAATTTTATCTATGTAATTACTGTATACTGTATATGCCATACGGAAAAACGGAACGGAAAAACGGAACAGAAACGGAAACACAACGGAAACAAAAAACGGAACAACGGATCCGTGAAAAACGGATCGCAAAACACTGAAAAAGCCATACGGTCGTGTGCAATAGGCCTTATACAATTTATGGATAGATTTAGATTTTTTCACTATTAGTGTTTTTTGGACTATGATTTTTTTCACCTACAGGTGGTAGGATTTTGTTGGATTTACACATATTCAGCCACTACTTTATATCAGTGTATTGCAATAGGAGCATTTGTCCACCTGCTCCAATCTGAGAACTGGATGGACTCTGCTTAGGCTGCAATATCTACAATATCTACCTGGTCCCCAGAAGCTAATTCATTCAGTATACCATAATCAGCACTTATTGTATTTTACTGTCAATTTACAGGCCTGCTGATTTTACATATGACGTCTTATTCATTTTAATTTTTATTGGAGATATTAGTACGGCTATTGATATTGATTTTGACTTTTGTACTATATACATGCCTTTATTTTCTGTATTTTATTATTACATGCATTAATAAATGTAGATAGTTTATTACAACCAATCTGTGTGAGTCTGGATATAAGAGTGCCCATTCACCTTTCTTGTACTCAATGAATGGTGCCCAGTTCAAGTTTTTAAGAATTATTGTTGGTTTTAGGTGACTCCGCCCCGGATAGCCCATTGCTTCCATTCATGGTCAGGGCCATCACTTCATCTCAGTTTATCTCCCATATCCGTAGCCTAGTGACTGGCTTGGGTTCAATCCCAAAGGCATTTATGGGCACTCGTTCCGCATTGGGGCCGCATCCGCGGCTTAAAGACATACTGTCTCAGGCCATATCATTCGCAAGATGGGTCGTTGGCACTCTTCGTGTTTTGCTCGACATATCCCGAATTCTTACACTGAAATATCCGAGGCTTTTTGCAGCTTGGCTTTATGATTCGGTTGTCAATAAAGTTATTTCCCTATACTACATGGCTTGGTTTTTGCCCCCTTATAGGTCTACCCACGTCAGGGCTAAGAGCACCCCACCAGCCTTCCAGTCAGGTCAGCAAGCTGTTAGTTAGGATAGGTCAGTCAGGTCGTTATTTATTAGGGATCCAGGTTCTCTCTGTCCGTAGCCATGACCACAAATATATATATATACATATATACACTCACCTAAAGAATTATTAGGAACACCTGTTCTATTTCTCATTAATGCAATTATCTAGTCAACCAATCACATGGCAGTTGCTTCAATGCATTTAGGGGGGTGGTCCTGGTCAAGACAATCTCCTGAACTCCAAACTGAATGTCAGAATGGGAAAGAAAGGTGATTTAAGCAATTTTGAGCATGGCATGGTTGTTGGTGCCAGACGGGCCGGTCTGAGTATTGCACAATCTGCTCAGTTACTGGGATTTTCACAAACAACCATTTCTAGGGTTTACAAAGAATGGTGTGAAAAGGGAAAAACATCCAGTATACGGCAGTCCTGTTGGCGAAAATGCCTTGTGGATGCTAGAGGTCAGAGGAGAATGGGCCGACTGATTCAAGCTGATAGAAGAGCAACGTTGACTGAAATAACCACTCGTTACAACCGAGGTATGCAGCAAAGCATTGGTGAAGCCACAACACGCACAACCTTGAGGCGGATGGGCTACAACAGCAGAAGACCCCACCGGGTACCACTCATCTCCACTACAAATAGGAAAAAGAGGCTACAATTTGCACGAGCTAACCATAATTAGACTGTTGAAGACTGGAAAAATGTTGCCTGGTCTGATGAGTCTCGATTTCTGTTGAGACATTCAAATGGTAGAGTCCGAATTTGGCGGAAACAGAATGAGAAAATGTATCCATCATGCCTTGTTACCACTGTGCAGGCTGGTGGTGGTGGTGTAATGGTGTGGGGGATGTTTTCTGGGCACACTTTAGGCCCCTTAGTGACAATTTGGCATCGTTTAAATGCCACGGGCTACCTGAGCATTGTTTCTGACCATGTCCATCCCTTCATGACCACCATGTACCCATCCTCTGATGGCTACTTCCAGCAGGATAATGCACCATGTCACAAAGTTCGAATCATTTCAAATTGGTTTCTTGAGCATGACAATGAGTTCACTGTACTAAAATGGCCCCCACAGTCACCAGATCTCAACCCAATAGAGCATCTTTGGGATGTGGTGGAACGGCAGCTTCGTGCCCTGGATGTGCATCCCTCAAATCTCCATCAACTGCAAGATGCTATCCTATCAATATGGGCCAACATTTCTAAAGAATGCTATCAGCACCTTGTTGAATCAATGCCATGTAGAATTAAGGCAGTTCTGAAGGCAAAAGGGAGTCCAACACCGTATTAGTATGGTGTTCCTAATAATTCTTTAGGTGAGTGTATATATATACATACATACATACACACGCGCGCGCTGGGTTTGTGTGTTTGTGTTTTTGGGTGCACACTCTAATGCAATAGGCTGCGCACGCCTATGGGTCCAACTCTGTGTTATCAGTTGGGGGGGGGTGTCCTTTGACAGTCTGACACTGGCAGCACTGATTGGATAATGTCAAATTGTGAAGAGACACAACCCAACTCGTAGCATCCATCTGGATCTTTATTGAATACTGCTGACAATTCAGTTCATTCATAAACTTATAGTAAAAGTAATAGAGGAGTGACACAATGTACAATTAGGAGTAAAGATGCTCCAGAATTGTTTTACATGAGAAATGAAAGTAGCAATTAAAACAAACAATTTAGCAGGAGCGGTGATAGGTCCCCTTTATAGGTCCATTTTCACTCCGGCAGCCCCCCTGAAATGAGCATTGGAGCAGATCATGCTCCGATGCTCTCCTTTGCCCTGCGCTAAATCGTGTAGGGCAAAGGTATTTTTTGGAGATCCGGTGACGTACCGGGACTCTCCATGGGGCTGCCAGAAACCCCGGTGACGTCAACGGTACTGATCGGCAGGATCTAGCGCTGCCCTAGCCAGTAAAACAGCTAGGGCAGCGCTAAAGCCTGCCCATCAGAGGCGGTGATGTCTCCAAACACATTGCCGGGCAGAAGTTTCCGCCCGGCCGTGTATTATTGAAAACAAATAAGCCCGTGCCCTGTGCGATTTAGCGCAGGGAAAAGGAGAGCATTGGAGCATAAACTGCTACGATGCTAACCTCAGGGGGGCTGCCTAGGTGAAAATAAGGGTATGTCCGGGTTCAGCTATGAACCCGGACAACCCCTTTAAAGGTATGGCCATGTTGAGAACCTCCACCACTAGAGATGAGCGAAATTATGAAAATTTCTATTCAGCTCCTTTGCCGAATTTCACAAAGAAATTTGATTCGTGACGAAGCGCATTTCTTTGTATGTAGCGGGCGCAATGATGGGGAAAGCCCCCCATCATTGAACCCCTTCAGATGCTAAGTTCATCGCTAATCACGGCATCTGAGGCTACTATTTAGGCCTTTCAAGGAAAATCAGGGTAAAAATAATATATATACAGTATATACTCACCTTATGCATTTGCTCGCTAAGAGGCCGTTGCAGCCATCTTGATTGAAGACACCACACAAAATCTTGGCCAGTGCACTGGCGTGGTGATGTCATACTTAACCCGGCGTGAGATTTCACGCAGCATCTTCAATCCAGATTGCAGTGACGGCCTATTTGCGCGCAAATGGATGAGGTGCATATGTATTTTATTTGTTTTTACCACCATTTCAAGAAAAATTTATTCGTTACCACGAAGCGCAAGGAAATTCAGCTTCAAGGCGAATTTAATTTTTCATGAAATTCAGATTGAAGTCAATTCATTTGACTTCGATTCACTCAACACTATCAGCCACATATTTTGCTGCAAATTTGCAGCAGATTTCTCCCTTTGCATTGTAAAGAGAAATCTAGAGTGGAAAGTGGTGCTGTTGGTCAATTTTCACTGCGTGTTTCTTATGCAGCATGTGGATGACATTTGTTTGAATTCAATTCACTTCTCCGCCACTGTGAAAAGCTGTGGATTTCCGTATGAACATACACTAAGGCTCACAGTTTCAACCTGCACTTACGCTTTTTGTGCTCTAACTCTTCAAATAAACAGCCAGACCGCTATAAAAATGTACAAAAATAATTATTAAGACAAAAAAAAAACTTTCAAATGTAAATGAGCTATATGTCATCTATAATGCTCACATACTTACAGCCATAGTCCTCCTATAATACAAGTCATAATTCCCACATACTTTTAGCTGTAGTGCGTATACAATCAAATACATAGCGGACTATATAGTTTTGCATTGTATTTAGAACAGTACAATCTCTTATGATACCCATTGCTGGTATTCTTTCTTATTCTAGCTGAGCGGTGACATATGGGGAAGTTATGGGGTCCAAAATTTCTCCCTGGTGTTGACTGTACTAACCACAGAGCATAATCCAAACCAAGTCCCGCTATCCTGACTACTGTGACATGTGACAAGAGGGTCCACTGCCTATGAGCTCTGACCTGAACAGACTAGGATAAGCAGCTGCCAGACATCTCTATCCTAGTGCAAACAAGTATAGATCTTAATTTTAAAATCACCAGTTAATTATGTACACTTCAGGGCTATGCTTATAAGTGCTGTGTTCACTGCACTGTTGTTGTGCTTGAGAAGGGAACCCACTAAGGCTACTTTCACACTTGCGTTGTTGTTTTCCAGTATTGAGATCCGGCAGGTGATCTCAATATGGGGGAAAAAAACGGTTATGTTTTTCCCCCATGCATTCTGAATAGAAAGAAATCCGTTCAGGATGCATCAGGATGTCTTCTTTTCCGGCAGAATTGCTATTTTGTGTCCGGTCATAAAAAACGGATCCGGCACTGAAAACAATGTAGGCCAATGGTGATAGATCCGGTTTATTAGGAGCCTAAAAAACCGGATCCGTCACCCATTGACTTTCAATGTATGTAGTGACGGATCCGTTTTTTTCCATTTTCATTTCACACAACTGTATTCTAACGGAACGGATGCCTCCTGATGTGCAAAATCAAAATGGATCTGTTCAATTGGGGCATTGAGATCCTCTGCCAGATCTCAATACCAGAATTACAAATGCAAGTGTGAAAGTAGCCTAAGCTGAAACGTTGCATTGGGTACAATAAAGGCTCCTACCCATAGTGTTGCCTGTAATTTTGGTATTCTGTACATAGCTAGATACTGGCTGCTGATACAGCTGATACAGCTTTACATGTACGGTATCTTCTGTTCACATGTAGTTTAAAGATGGCTGGACTATTGTACCAAACATGTACTTTTACCTTTTGTGTCACCCCTATTTCCTTACACAATGTAAGCTGTTGTGAGCAAGGTCATCACTCCTATTGTTGGACCTGTTACAACCGTCTGGAAGGTTATTCCAGCTTGCTGAAGTTCATTGTATCCAGCTTAGCCAGATACTGCCTTTCACCGTTGAGTCCAATGACTATAATTGAACCCAGGGGAAATCCAGCCTGTTTCCAGCATAAGTGCTTGGATTTGGCCTGGAAAAGAAATGGTGCAAGCTAGTGTTGATCGAGCACCATAGTGCTCGGGAGCTCGGGCCGAACACATCGAGATGCTCAGGTGCTCTACCGAGCACCCGAGTATAATGGAAGTCAACGGGAGAACCCAAGCATTGAACCAGGCACCACCTGCTCTGAAGAGGGGAGGGTGCCTGGTTCATAGTAAAAGGTCAGAAATTGATGGAAACACCACCTAAATGGTTCGGGAACAGCATGGGGAGGATGTCTGGATGCATCTTGGACTCCCAGGTCGCTGGTGGGAACGATGTCCGAATAGTATGCCACTTTTACAGACTGACAATAATACGCAAAAAAACGACGAAATAATCGATTTTAGAGGAAACATTCTTTCCTGTATATTTACTTGTATATAAAGTGCAAGTGCTGCCAAAAATTACAAGGAAGAGGCACTCCGATACAACCTGTATATCACATAAAGGAGGGTCTCATTCACATTGTGGTGCAATTGTTCATGTAGTGGGACTCCTACACTCATAAAGCCTATGCACTAGGTGAAAGGGCTGCCAAAAATTACAAGGAACCGGCACTCCAATACACTCTTTGTGACACATAATGGAGGGCATCATACGCAGCCTTGAAAAATTATGATTGATGGCCTGCTGGTGACCCTCAAAAACATTTGGAGCAAGAGCCTGCTGATCTGACCATCTAAAACATTATGGGTGAGGGCCTGCTGCGGCTTTGGTGACTCTAGATAACCTGGGGCCGATCGCACGTCCCCGTGACAGCCACGATCCATTCGGATGTCTGGCCAACTTTCAATGTTATTGTCAGCACAAACCATGGTAACTACGGGTAACGGGGAATCAAGATTTGATTCCGAGAGGGAGCCTGAGAAACGGCTACAGCTACTACATCCAAGCAAGTCATCATGCGTGCAAATTACCTATTAGGTATAATTAGGTGAGGGCCTGCAGGTGAGCTGAACCTGTAAAAGATTTTAGGTGCGGGCCTGCAGGTGAACTGACCCTGTAAAAGATTTTACGTGCGGGCCTGCTGGTGAGCTGACCCTGTAAAACATTGTAGTTGAGGGCCTGCTGGTGAGCTGACCCTGTAAAACATTATATGCGAGGGCCTGCTGGTGAGCTGACCCTGTAAAACATTGTAGTTGAGGGCCTGCTGGTGAGCTGACCCTCTAAAAAATTAAATACGAGAGCCTGCAGCTGAGCTGACCCTGTAAAACATTATATAAGAAGAGCATATATGCGACGAATAAGCAGGTTGATATGATGGAAGAGGAGGAGGATGAGAAAAGGAAGATTCAACCAAATAACCTTGTTTGTGGTGGAAGGGGTGAATGGGAATACAGTGTATTCAGCACATTATAAACAACACATTTAAATTGCCTTTCTGTTCATCAGCTTTCCTCTGGTGGAGTAGAGAATTCATGGTCAATCCAGGCCTTGTTCATTTTTATAAGAGTCAACCTGTCAGCATTTTCAGTTGACAGGCGGATACGCTTATCTGTTATAATGCCACCAGCAGCACTAAATACCCGCTCAGACAAAAAGCTGGCGGCAGGGCAGGCCAGCACCTCCAAGGCGTAGAGCGCCAGGTCATGCCACGTGTCAAGCTTGGACACCCAGTAGTTGTAAGGCACTGAGGGATCATTGAGAACGCTGACACGGTCTGCTATGTACTCCTTCACCATTTTCCAAAATTTTTCCCTCCTTGTGACACTAGGCTGCACATCAGGGTGAGGGTGCTGGCGGGGTGTCGTGAAATTGTCCCAGGCTTTGGAGAGTGTTGCCCTGTCTCTGTTGGAACTGCTGTGTGTGCCCCTTGTCTCCCCTCCTCGGTTGGCCAAGGAACTACGGACTCTGCTGCCAGCGTTGTCAGATGGAAATTTTTGGAGCAATTTCTCAACAAGGATTTTCTGGTATTGCATAGTTTTGCTTGTCCTCTCCACCAGAGGAATGAGAGATGAGAAGTTCTCTCTGTAGCAGGGGTCGAGAAAAGTGGACAACCAGTAATCCGTGTTGACTAAAATGCGTATAACGCGCGGGTCGCGGGAAAGGCAGCCTAACATGAAGTCAGTCATGTGTGCCAGAGTCCCAACAGGCAAGACTTCGCTGTCGTCATCAGGAGGATCACTCTCAATCTCCTCATCCTATTCCTCCTCTTCTGCCCACCCACGCAGAACAGATGGAATTAGACTTCCATGGGTACTACCCTCTGTAGCGGAGGCAACCGTCTTCTGCTCCTCCTCCTCCTCTTTATCATCCAATTCGCGCTGAAAAGACGAACTGAGGGTGTTCTGGCTTTCACCCTGTGTAATGTCTTCCCCCATTTACACCTCTTCCACATGCAAAGCGTCGTCCTTAATTGTGAGCAGCGAGCGTTTGAGTAGACACAGAAGTGGGATGGTTATGCTGATAATAGCGTTATCGCCGCTCACCATCTGTGTTGATTCCTCATAGTTTCTTAAAACCTCACAGAGGTCAGACATCCATGCCCACTCCTAGCTTAGGAATAGCGGAAGCCTCTGCGTGCACCATCAGCATCTTACTGCTCGCCTTCTTTATTTTAAATGTGATATATGCTTGAAAGTATGTCACACCTACAGTAGCGTAGGATTTGGAAGTGTATGCGCAAAAAAAATTCAAAAGGTATTTTGAATGTGGAAACGTCACACAGGAGATATCCCGCAGATAATGGCAATGCTGTCACCAGCGGCTAATAAAAAATGCCAGGGAATGTCACAGGTATTTGGGATGAGGAAACGTTATACAGGAGAGGTACCACCGGTAATGTCACTGTCCAAAGCGTGTACGTTAAAAGTACACTGGATGTCACTGATATTTTAGGGATGCGCACACTTTACACAGGAGATGTGGCGCGGATAATTTAACTGTCCGCAGCGGACACCATCTACGGAAAAAGTACACTGGATGTCACTGATATTTTAGGGATGCGCACACTTTACATAGGACATGTGGCGCGGATAATTTAACTGTTCGCTGCAGACACCGTCTACGGAAAAAGTACACTGGATGTCACTGATATTTTAGGGATGCGCACACTTTACAGTAGGAGATGTGGCGCGGATGATTTAACTGTCTGCAGCGGACACCATCTACGGAAAAAGTACACTGGATGTCACTGATATTTTAGGGATGCACACACTTTACACAGGACAAGTTATGGCCGGACTGGGGGGCGTAGCCTTAGGGGAGGACATCATGACGGGGGTTTGGTTTAGGGAGACCCCATGTAGTGGGTGTTAGGAGGAGTTTAGAGGGGGTGGGATGGGGAATCTGTTGGAATGGGGGATTAGGTGGTTTAAGTGTAGGGGATGTGGTTAAGGGGTTAAATAGGCGAAGCTAGGAGGAGAAAGGGGCCATTTTGTCCAAACTGGTAAAGAGCTGGTACCTGTCATGGAGCAGCTTGAGGAGACCATCGCTCGGCTAAGGGCAGCAGCGGAGGTCTGCGGTGCCGACTGGATCCAGGAGCAAGTGCGGCAGATGCTTCAGGGGGCGGCTGAGGCTCCTGAGCCAATATTAAACCGCGCTACAGCCCGCAGGCTTCTCAATCATCTCAGCCCCCCCCCAAGGCTCAGCGCCGCAAACGGAGCCCCTCAAGGGACCCTCCACGCCGGGGGTCGGTGGGGACTGCTTCCTCAAGTACTCCCCGGCGTGGGAGGAATCCAACCAGTAGGCGGAGCCTGCAAGGTGGCCGGGCCCGGTCACCTCGGTCTTCAGTAACGGACGGCGTGGGAGAGGGACCAGATGCGGGGTTCTCTAGCCCAGGATCGGAGGTTGAGACCCCCCAGCGTGTGCAGGACGTCGGGAGGAGCAGGGCTGCTGCAGTCCCGATGGCATCCGGCAGCAGGCCCCTGTCATCAGTAGTCATGTTGCAGGGAAGAGGAAGCTCCGCCCACTTGGTTACAGCCCGGGAGAATGGACGACCTAACGTCTCTAGCCTGGGCCTGGCTAGGGGACTTGAAGAAGAGACGGCGACGCGGAGGATCGATCTGCTGGAGTCAGGATCTGCGGCTGGTGGGGACACAGCACCCAGGCAGCCAGATGAGGCCTCTTGGGGAACGTTAGCGCAGATTGTTGGGGGTGTTGGGGGGTCCCCGGTAGATCTTAGCAGGGGTTTAGGGCAATTGTTAGGGGGGCTGGCGGGTTTGCTTGCAGGGTGGGGTATGGGGGGGGCATCTCCGTTACCGGCGTGGGGGGTGTCCGGGCCCTCTGGGGGAGCGAGTGTGGTTGGGGGGGCCGCTTCGGGTGTAGGGTCTGCGGTGTCGTCGGTGCAGACGCAGGCGGGGGGCGCGGCTGAAGAAGAGACGGTTCGGATGGACGATAGGGCGAGAGGGGAGGTATATGTCTGTTTTGAGGGCCCTTTGGGGGCGCATTTAAAGCAGGAGGTGAGGGAAAAGATTTGGAGGGGAGAGTATGTTGAAATTTCTTCTTTGCTCCCTTTGGATAAATTTATCCTGGATAGGGTGAGAAGGGATGAGGGTAAGAAGGAGGAGGAGGAGAAGCGGAGGTATCGCCTGATACCGCGGACGTTTGCGAACTGGCTGCAGGCATTCGCGATATTAGCGAGCGTGATAAGGGAGAAGACGCCGGAGTGCTGTTCGGCGTTGTTGTGTTATTTGGATGCTGTTGGTGTGGCGTACAGGGTGTATGGGGGGATAGCGTGGCTGAGGTACGACGAACAGTTCAGGCAGCGGAAGGCGGTGCGTCCCGAAATAAAGTGGGATCATAAGGATATAGCCTTGTGGTTGAAGGTTACCGCGCCAGTGAGACAGGGCCAGTCTTTTCGGGAGATGCAGGAGGCGGAGGGCAGTCCAATGTGGCATAAGCCTCAGCAAAGGGCCTTTGTTTCGCATTTAATGACGGAACTTGTAGATTCGGAGCAAAGTGTAAATTTAAACACGAGTGCTCGGTTTGCGGAGGATCACACGGTGCGGCGCGGTGCTTTAGGGGCAACAGACAGAGGGGGGGATTTCAATAGCAAAGGGGGAGACGCCGGTACGTCTGGGAAGGATGGGCCCGTTTCTAGACAGGTATCCGGATAGGGAAGCGGCAGCGTTATTGATGGAAGGGTTTTCAGTTGGGTTTAGGATCCCGTTTGTTCAGAGTGAAGCGGTGTTGGTTAAGAAAAATTTGAGGTCGGCGTTGGAGCATCCGGAGGTGGTGGCTGAGAAACTTAGCAAGGAGGTCAGTCTAGGCAGGATGGCGGGCCCATTTTTGGACCCACCATTGCCGAATTTACAGGTGTCACCGTTAGGGGTGGTTCCGAAGAAGGAGAGGAATAAGTTTCGGCTTATTCATCATCTGTCTTTTCCGAAGGGCTCGTCGGTCAATGACGGTATAGACCCGGCCTTATGTTCGGTGTTTTATACCTCATTTGACACGGCAGTGTTTATACCTCATTTGACGTGGGTTAAGAAATTTGGGAGGGGGGCGCTGTTAGCAAAGACTGACATTGAGCCTGCGTTTAGGTTGCTGCCAGTACACCCGGATTGTTTACACTTGTTGGGGTGTTTTTGGGGGGGTGGGAGTTTTTTGTGGATAGGTGTTTGCCTATGGGCTGTTCCCTGTCCTGCGCGTACTTCGAGGAGTTTAGCTCATTTCTAGAATGGGCGGTGGCAGATTCGTCGGGTTGTGAGTCCATCATTCATTACCTGGACGATTTCCTGTGTATTGGTCCTTCGGGTTCTAGGGTGTGCGCATTGCTGTTACATACATTAGAGTCGTTGTTTGGGGTTTTTGGGGTCCCGTTGGCTTCGGATAAGGCCGGTTGGGCCGGTCACGGAGTTGAGTTTTTTAGGGATAGTGATTGACACGGATAGGATGGAATGTAGGTTGCCCTTAGATAAGTTAGGGGATTTGAAGGGGGAGGTAGCGGGGGCGTGTCGTTTAAAAAAATTGCAGTTACGAGAGCTTCAGTCGCTTCTTGGTAAACTCAACTTTGCGTGCTGGATTATGCCCATAGGGAGGGTATTTTGTAGGAGGTTGTCAATGGTGACGGCGGGAGTGGTCTCACCACATCATTACGTTCGTTTAGGGAGGGAATTGAGAGCGGACTTGAGGGTGTGGAGCTCCTTTTTGGAAAATTATAATGGTCGCTCTCTGTTCATGGGTGATGTGGTAAATTCGTTTGATTTTGAGTTGTTTTCGGACGCGGCGGGAAGCGAGGGCTTTGGGGTTTATTGCGGGGGGCAGTGGTGTGCGGGAAGGTGGCCTGACAAATGGGTGGAAAGAGGTTGGGTAAAGAACGTGGCTTTGTTGGAACTTTTTCCCATTGTAGCAGCGGTGGTGTTGTGGGGGGAAGTATTCCGGGACAGAAAGGTACGGTTCCACTGTGATAACTTGGGGGTGGTGCAGGCGATAAATGGGTTGTCGGCTTCGTCGGGGTTTGGTGGTGCGGTTGCTGCAACAGTTGGCGTTGGAGTGTCTGTTGATCAATGCGTGGGTGGTGGCGGTTCATGTGCCTGGGGTTGATAATGGCATAGCTGACGCTCTTTCTCGTTCGCAGTGGGATCGTTTCCGGCAGTTGGCTCCAGACGCAGAAGAGTTTGGGAGGGAATGCCCGAGTTGTCTATGGGAGGTACTGGAAGAACTGTAGCAAGTCTCATTCAGGCATCGCTGGCGCCTAGGACGTGGGAGATGTACTTAAAATCGGGGCAGTACTGGGAGGATTGGTGCAGTAAGTTGGGGGTTGGGGATGGGGAGTTAGAGGTTCCAATGCTGTTGTTTGTTGGTCACTGTAGAGAGGAAGGCTGGTCCGTGGCAAAAATTAATAGTTGCATGGCCAGGTTGGCGTTTGGGTTTAAGTGTAGACAGCGGCCGGATGTGACAAAGTCATTTTTGGTGATGCGGGCGTTGAAGGGGTGGCGCAGGGCGCGGACGGGGGGTGATAACAGGAGACCTGTGTCCTTCGGGTTATTGTTGAAACTGGGGGAGCAGCTGGGGGTGGTTTGTAGTTCCACCTCGGAGGTTCGGTTATTTCGGTTGGCCTTTTCATTGGCATTTTTTGGGGCTTTACGGGTGGGGGAGTTGGTTAGTCCGACAGTGCGTAAGGCAGGGGGGTTGCAAAGGGCGGATGTGGAGCTGTTCCAAGACAGGCTGGAATTCGTTATTCGGCGTTCTAAGACAGATGCGGAAGGACGAGGGCGGAGAGTAGTGTTGTTTGGTGTTCCGGATTGCGCTATGTGCCCGGTGCTGAGCTTACGAGACTACTGGGGGGATAGGAGGAGCGGGATGTTGCCGTTGTTAGTGCATAGGGATGATTCCTTTTTGTCGCGCTTTCAGTTAGCGGCGTTTTTTTCAAAATGTTTGGTTCGGTTCGGGTTTGGGGCCTGACAGGTACTCGGGTCATTCTTTTAGAATCGGGGCGGCAACGGAAGCAGCGAGGTGGGGGTTGGGCGACGAGATTATAAAAATAATTTGGCGATGGGAATCTATTCGGTTCAGATCGTGCATTCGCTTGCATAGTTTATAGGGGAAAGGCCGGGGGGCTGGTATGAGGGCGGCTATGTATGCGATGTCATTACTGGATGTTCTTGGTTTTGTTTTTTCGTTACAGATGCGGTGCCGGCCCTAGTTTGGATCCTCGGATATTCTTATGTCTTCTGGGGGGCTGTCCGGGCAGCGGTTCGGCCGGATGGTCAGCAGTTGGGGTTCTCGAGGTCCGTGGCGGTGGTGAGATGGCTAGGGTGAAGAGGTATGGTTTGGGCGGGGGTGTTGCCGGAGATTCACAGGTTTGTGAGACAGGATAGGGCACCCGAGGTGTTGGTACTGCATGTGGGCGGTAATGACCTGGCGGCGAGTTATTGCAGGGAATTAAATTCGATTTGCTGAGGATATGGGCGTTGTTCCCGCGGATGGTGCCAGTCTGGTCCGATATAGTTCCTAGGATGGTGTGGAGGGGTGCCCGTTCAGTGGAGGGTGTGAACAGGGCTCGAGTTAAGGTGAACCGGGCAATGGGTCGATTCATGGCCAGGAATGGGGCGGTGGCAGTGAGGCACATGGAGCTTGAGAAGGGTGTGGGGGGGTTTTGGCGGGCTGACGGTGTGCACTTAAATGCGGTTGGTCTGGACATGTGGAGCTTAGCAATTCAGGAAGGGATTGAGGTGGCTTTGCGTTTGTGGAGGAACGCTCAGACTTAAGGCGGTCAAGTCTTCGCGTCAGTGGCGGGGGGAGGTCCTTGAAGTTGGTCATATTCACAGAGGAGGATGCTGGGAGGGCTCCATGGTTGGGGCTGGACTCCCAGTGGTGACGGATTTAAAAGGGGTCATTCAGTGGTGCTTCTGAGCTGGAGGGCAACGGCTGGAGGCAAGATGGCTCACCCGGTGGGGTATTTGCAGTTGTTTGGGGGCTTCAAGGACCTCCCCTCGGGGGGGAATTGTTATTTAATATATATTATGTTTATATGTTAATAAAAGACGGCTGCTGTGGCCGATTTATTCCAAGCCCGGTGTCTGTGTGTAATTTTGGGGCAGGTTAGAGATGAGATATGGGTGGAGGTAGCTTATGAGGATTTGGGGGAGAAAGGGTGTTTTAGGGGTCGAACGGTAAATAACCAATACCACCGTCAAGTTATGGCCAGACTGGGGGGCGTAGCCTTAGGGGAGGACATCATGACGGGGGTTTGGTTTAGAAAGACCCCATGTAGTGGGTGTTAGGAGGAGTTTAGAGGGGGTGGGATGGGGAATCTGTTGGAATGGGGGATTGGGTGGTTTAAGTGTAGGGGGTGTGGTTAAGGGGTTAAATAGGCGAAGCTAGGAGGAGAAAGGGGCCATTTTGTCCAAACTGGTAAAGAGCTCCCGCCCACCCTCCCTTTGTTTAGGGGTTGGAGGGAAAAGGTCCAGGGTGTAAGGGGGCAGGTGGGGTTGTTTAGGTTGTCACGGTGGCTGTGGCGGGGGGAGGACCTTGAAGTTGGTCATATTCACAGAGGAGGATGCTGGGAGGGCTCCATGGTTGGGGCTGGACTCCCAGTGGTGACGGATTTAAAAGGGGCCATTCAGTGGTGCTTCTGAGCTGGAGGGCAACGGCTGGAGGCAAGATGGCTCACCCGGTGGGGTATTTGCAGTTGTTTGGGGGCTTCAAGGACCTCCCCTCGGGGGGGAATTGTTATTTAATATATATTATGTTTATATGCTAATAAAAGACGGCTGCTGTGGCCGATTTATTCCAAGCCCGGTGTCTGTGTGTCATTTTGGGGCAGGTTAAAGATGAGATATGGGTGGAGGTAGCTTATGGGGATTGGGGGGAGAAAGGATGTTTTAGGGGTCGGACGGTAAATAACCAATACCACCGTCATGTGGCGCGGATAATTTAACTGTTCGCAGCAGACACCGTCTAAGGAAAAAGTACACTGGATGTCACTGATATTTTAGGGATGCGCACATTTTTCACTGGAGATGTGGCGTGGATAATTAACTGTTCGTAGCGGACATTGTCTACGGAAAAAGTACACTGGATGTCACTGATATTTTAGAAAAAAACAAAACATAATTAAAAACATTTAAAAATTATATAAACGTACGGTGTCAACTAAAATGGGGGAGGACCTGGCAAAATAGCATATGTAATATAATCTACCTAGCCAGAGAGATCACAGAAAAGGAACAAAGGAATTTGTTTCATTCAGTCCTTTCGGTACCATTGTATCCAATAGAAAGATCCATTTAGTTACCCCCTGTGCAAGCAGTTTCCTTGCCGACATCCTCCATTGTATGCATTTCTGATGGGGATGCCGTTAGCAACGGATCACTTGTGGAGGAGTTGCTCCCCCGGTTATAAACACGCTAAAGTGTTTGGGAGTTTTGACCATTTCCTCCCATTTAGGCCACTTTATTTCAGTGATTTTTCTTTATATGTTTAGAATGTGCCATTGCGTACTGCTGGTAGCATTTTGTTGCACCTGGTAGCCTGTGTCACATGGCCTGTTACAGGTGGGGCTTACAGCCTTATCATCTCTCCCACTACCTGTGTGATTTCACTATGGAGGTATGTGGGAGCTTGGCTGTAAGTTGTATTTTAGCACCTCTCAGACCGTGTTCACACACCATAGGTAGTCTAGTGGTAGGACCCATGCCACACTGAGACACCTTGATGGGGTGCAAAAGAGCTCTGATGTGTCCCTGACAGGAATACATTGGCTAAAGTCTCAGTTTTTAACATCAGCCTGAGGAATTAGCCAGTGTTGTCAGTTGCAACGGGAAAAGTGCACTGGATGTCACTGATATTTTAGGGATGTACACACTTCACACAGGAGATGTGGCGCGGATAATTTAACTGTCCGCAGCGGACAACGTCTGCGGAAAAAGGACACTGGATGTCACTGATATTTTAGGGATGTGCACACTTTATTTACACAGGAGATGTGGCGCGGATAATTTAACTGTCCACTGCAGACACCGTCTACTGAAAAAGTACACTGGATGTCACTGATATTTTAGGGATGCGCACACTTTACACAGGAGATGTAGCGCGGATAATTTAACTGTCCACAGCGGACACCGTCTACGGAAAAAGTACACTGGATGTCACTGATATTTTAGGGATGCGCACACTTTACACAGGAGATGTGGCGCGGATAATTTAACTGTCTGCAGCGGACATCGTCTACGGAAAAAGTACACTGGATGTCACTGATATTTTAGGGATGTACACAATTCACACAGGAGATGCGGCGCGGATAATGTAACTGTCCGCAGCGGAGACCGTCTGTGGAAAAAGGACACTGGATGTCACTGATATTTTAGGGATGCGCACACTTTACACAGGAGATGTGGCGCGGATAATTTAACTGTCCGCTGTGGACACTGTCTACGGAAAAAGTACACTGGACGTCACTGATATTTTAGGGATGCGCACACTTTTTTTTTTTTTTTTTAGAAATCTTTATTATATTTTTTAACATACAAAATACATTTTTACAGTCTTTTAGTTTAGTAACATTTAATAATTCATACAATACCACACCCTCCACCCTTATTTGTTGGCTGCTTCTCTCTCGAAAAACCTCTATTCAACCTCTCTCCCTCTCCTCCGTCCTCCGACCCCAACTCATAATAGTACCCATCTTCTCAAAGAAAGTCACTATGACAACTATTCTAGCAAATCTATATTTTTTCTTATTGTTTACCAGATGAGATTCCTTCGCAAGCAAGTGAAATTCTAATAAGCTTCTCCCATTCCTTGATCGTGTGGTGCAGCACTACCTCCCCAGTGTCGAATGATACACTTCCTAGCTTGAAAAAGTAATTTGGAAGCTATTTCTCGATGTTGAGGGATGTCCATTTTATCCATCACCCCCAATATACATATCACAAATTGGCTAGGGACTTTAATCCGATGGTATTGCTCTATTCTATCCTTACCTTTCTCCAGAACTCTTGAATCTTTAGACATGTCCAAAGTATGTGAACATCGTCCACCCCTATCTCCCCACACTTTAAGCATCTGTAATGACCGGCGTCACGCAAAGGGAGGGAAATGGGAAGGCCCTGTCCAAGGGAGAGGGAAAGGTGGTGACCCCTGACTCACCTTGCGGCTGGCACCTGACTGCCCTGACGTCCCTAGACGGGTTCCTCACCCGTACGCCGATCACGTGCCTAAACCCTGGCTTTCCCTAAGATGAGCCCTGAGTAGTGAACGGGGCGGTGGGATCACTAGTCCGCACCACTGACACTAAGAGGAAAACACCAAGGAGAGGACAGACAATACAGACAAACATATAATCCCAGGTGGGCGACAACAACAGACCACCAAGGCCCAACAGGGATCCGGAGGGTAATGTTCTGGAACAACAACCAGGGAACACAACTACACAGCTCCAGTGGGTCAGTATAGAAGTCCAGGCAGGAAGCTCTATATCTGGCAACCAGAGAAGTGGGAGATGGGAATATATGGAGGTTGGGATTGCTGGACAAGAAACAGCTGAGGAGGAGAAGCTACGGATCCCTGAGTGAGCCAAAAAGGGTTGCAAGGCAAACCCAGAAAGCTACCATTATGAAACAGCACTGTCTTTGTACATCGAGTGCGCAGCCACCCGTTGCGACTTCCTGACCCCGGGTATAACGGAGTCAGGCGTGGCTCTTGACACCCTCGTGACAGTACCCCCCTCTCTACGAGGGGCCTCCGGACACTCAGGACTAGGTCTCTCAGGATGAGAGGCATGAAAAGCCCGAACTAACCTGTCGGCGTTTACCTCAGACGCTGGAACCCACATTCTTTCCTCGGGACCGTAACCCCTCCAATGCACCAGATATTGAAGAGAGCGGCGGACCCGACGAGAATCAACAATTTTGGATATTTGAAACTCTAGATTACCATCCACAACAACAGGAGGGGGTGGCAGCGGTGATGGTTCTAGAGGTGGAACATATTTCTTGAGTAACGACTTATGGAAGACGTTATGGATTTTAAAAGTCTGAGGTAGCTCCAGGCGAAAAGCCACGGGGTTAATGATGGCTACTATTTTGTAAGGGCCAATGAACCTAGGACCCAGTTTCCAAGAGGGAACCTTTAATTTAATATTCCTAGTAGACAACCACACATAGTCATTCACTCCTAGGTCCGGACCTGGCGACCGTCTCTTATCAGCCATGCATTTATATTTACCTCCCATATTTTTCAAGTTAGCTTGCACCTTCTGCCATACTGATGAAAGAGATGATGAAAACCGTTCCTCTTTGGGAACCCCAGAAGACCCCCCCTCTTTGAAAGTACAGAATTGGGGATGAAAACCATATGCACCAAGAAATGGTGACTTACCAGTAGATTCCTGACGGCGATTATTTATGGCAAACTCGGCTAACGGTAAATATGATGACCACACCTCTTGGTTTTCAGACACAAAACATCTTAGATATGTCTCAAGGTTTTGGTTGGTACGCTCAGTCTGTCCATTCGACTGAGGATGGAAAGCTGAGGAAAAGGACAAGTGTACCCCCAAACTGGAACAAAAAGCTTTCCAAAATTTAGAAATAAACTGGGTTCCCCGATCCGAAACAACATCAGAAGGGACCCCGTGAAGCTTCACGATTTCACTGATGAATACCTGAGCAAGAGTCTTAGCATTAGGTAGTGCGGGTAACGCAACGAAGTGTACCATTTTGCTAAACCTGTCCACTACTACCAAGATAACTGTTTTACCCGCAGACAAAGGTAAGTCAGTGATAAAATCTATTGACAGATGTGTCCATGGCCTATTGGGAATGACAAGTGGCAATAAAGACCCTGCAGGACGTGTATGCGAGACTTTCGCGCGCGCACAAGTAGAACAAGAAGACACAAAATCCATTACATCCTGACGCAACCTTGGCAACCAAAAACCACGAGACAATAGCTCCAAGGTTGCTTTACTACCCGGGTGCCCAGCAAGTGCCGAATTATGATGTTCCTTTAATAATTCGAGACGCAGGTTGAACGGTACAAACAATTTCTCTGAGGGGCAAGAGACCGGGGCGTCCCCCTGGGCCTCTAACACCTTCCCCTCCACAACAGAGTGTACCGCAGAGACAACCACTCCTCTTTGTAGAATGGGTACCGGATCCAGGGCCGCTGATAGAAATCATGGGGCCCCGTACAGCATACATGACGGGGCCCCCTTCAGCTCCAACCCCTGATCCCTCCTTCAGCCACACCCCTGGCTCCGCCCTTGGCCCCTCCCCAGACGCCGCCTTGAAACAACATGCAGATTTGTCTACAAGTGATATTTATGGCGCTGGGGGGTCGTCTGTGAATGGCGCTGTTATGGAGGGGATCTGTGAATGGCACTGTTATGGAGGGGATCTGTGAATGGCACTTTTATGGAGGGGATCTGTGGATGGCACTGTTATGGAGGGGATCTGTGGATGGCACTGTTATGGAGGGGATCTGTGGATGGCACTGTTATGGAGGGGATCTGTGGATGGCACTGTTATGGGGGGATCTGTGGATGGCACTGTTATGGGGGGATCTGTGGATGGCACTGTTATAGAGGGGGATCTGTGGATGACACATACCGTATATAGCATCTTATGCTATGTGTCATCCACAGATACCCCTCCATAACAGTGCCATTCACAGATACCCTCCATAACAGTGCCATCCACAGATCCCCCCCATAACAGTCATCCACAGATCCCCCCATAACAGTGTCATCCACAGATCCCCCCCATAACAGTGTCATCCACAGATCCCCCTCCATAATGGTGCCATCCACAGATCCCCCCCATAAGTGTCATCTACAGACCCCCCGGCCCCCCCCATAAGTGTCATCCACATGACAGACCCCCCCCCCCATAACAGTGCCATCCACGGATCCCCCGCCCTCCCTATAACAGTGTCATCATGACGTCATCCATATAGATCCCCCCCCGCCACTCACAGTAGTATACATTAATAAATCGGTGCAGCCGTGCAGGCTGCAGACAGTAACTTTAATTTTAGCACAGGCACAGCGCTCATCTCTTTACTAAAATACTACCTTACATTCAGCTCCTGCCTCCTCCCTCCACCCTCCAGCCTCCAGTAACAAGTGCGGGCGGCAGCGCTCACTCACTGACGTCACGCGCCTGCGCCGCCTAGTGGGAGGAGCAGGCGTGTGACGTCAGTGAGTGAGCGCCGCCCCCACACTGCCTGCTGTTACTGGAGCCAGCCCACTGACAGCAAAAAAATTAAAATGGCTCGGGAGTCGGCAGCCCGGGCCCCCCTGCCAGCCGGGCCCGGTACAACTGGGCCAGCTGTACTGGCCTATCAGCGGCCCTGACCGGATCACTCACATTACCCCCTCCAGGAAAACAACGATATAATGCATCTGACTTGGTATTTTTTGCCCCAGGACGATAGGTAATAACAAAGTTAAACCTGGTAAAAAATAGCGACCACCTAGCTTGTCTAGGGGTGAGACGCTTAGCTGATTCGAGGTACAGAAGGTTTTTGTGGTCCGTAATCACAGTGACGGGGTGGATTGCCCCCTCTAAAAAGTGACGCCATTCTTCAAACGCTAGTTTAATAGCTAATAGTTCCCTATTGCCAATATCATAGTTCTTCTCTGCTGCAGATAGTTTTTTAGAAAAGAAAGCACAAGGACGCCATTTGCCAGGAGACGGACCCTGAGATAGCACAGCCCCCACTCCCACCTCTGACGCATCTACTTCAACAATAAAAGGCTGGGAGACATCAGGTTGGATTAGTACAGGTGCCGAGGTAAACCTCTCTTTTAGAGAGGAAAAAGCTATTTTAGCGGCGTCAGGCCATTTAGAAAAATCAGTCCCCTTCCTAGTCATGTCAGTAAGGGGTTTTACAATCACCGAATAATTTTTAATGAATTTTCTATAGAAATTTGCGAAGCCCAAGAACCGTTGCAGTGCTTTGAGGTTCTCAGGAAGATCCCAATCTAAAATTGCCTGGACCTTCCCAGGATCCATACGGAAACCTGAAGCAGATAATAAATACCCTAGGAACTGTATTTCCTGAACGGCGAAAACACACTTTTCAATTTTAGCATATAATTTATTCGTCCGTAGGACCTGCAGTACCTGTCTGACATGCACCTCATGTGTTTTCAGATCCAACGAATAAATTAAAATATCATCTAGGTATATCACCACAAACCTGCCGATGACTAAAAATGTCATTAACGAAATGCTGGTAGACAGCAGGAGCATTGGTCAGACTGAAAGGCATGACTAGATTTTCATAATGCCCCTCAGGGGTGTTAAAAGCTGTCTTCCACTCATCCCCTTCCTTGATACGAATCAGATTGTAGGCCCCCCTAAGATCAAGTTTGGAGAACCACCTAGCACCCGCAATCTGATTAAACAGGTCAGGAATGAGAGGAAGAGGGTATGGGTCTCGGATGGTTATCCGGTTTAATTCGCGAAAATCTAGGCAAGGACGCAGGCCCCCATCTTTCTTTTTAACGAAGAAAAACCCTGCAGCCACGGGTGAAGAAGAGTGTCTGATGTGTCCCTTAGCCAAGCTCTCGGAGATATAATCTTTCACGGTTTGTCTCTCTGGATCCGAAAGATTATATAACCTGGTCTTGGGTAATTTTGCAACCGGGCAATCATAAGGACGGTGAGGTGGTAACTTCTGACAACCCTTTTCAGAAAAGACGTCCTCAAAGTCCGAAACAAATGTGGGTAGGGTAGATATGGAGGCGACTAAGCAATTGCTATTTAAGCAATTTTCTCTGCACTGCTCACTCCACTCCAATATCTCCCTGGCCTGCCAATCCACCACTGGATTGTGCGCTACCAACCAGGGAAGACCCAACACCACCGGAGTGGGAAGCCCCTCCAGAACATAACATGAAAGCAACTCGTTATGGTGGTCCCCTACCCGAAGGTGTAAGTTATGGACAATGTGAGTGAGGTTTCTCTGAGACAGAGGAGCAGAATCAATAGCGAATATGGGAATAGGTCTCTGTAGCGTACAGAGAGACAAACCCATAGTGTGGGCAAAATGGGCATCTATCAAATTTACTCCTGCTTCACTGTCTAGAAAAAAAGAAATAATCTCCGTCTTAACGCCAAAAACAACAACCGCTGGCAACACAAATTGCGATGTTCGTATGGAGGAAACGTATACCCCCCGGCTGACATCCTCCACACAGCCTGGGGTTAGTAGTTTTCCGACGGTCTTTTGTTTTTGAGGAAGGAAGGACAGACAATAATAAAATGACCCCTCTCCCCACAGAAAAAACAAACCCCACGCCTACGGCGAGCCTCAGGAGGATGGACCTGACGAGTAGTTCCTCCTAGCTGCATAGGCTCGTCTAAGTCCGTACAGACTAACTGCTGCTTGAGAGAGGTTACCAATTGCTCCGGTTTTTTCAATCTGTCCCTAAGACGTCTATCTATTCTGATAGAAAGGGACATCACCGCATCAAGGGAAAAGGGAGTCTCATACAGCGCAAGCGCATCCTTAATCCTTTCGGATAACCCGGAGCAGAACTGACTCCTGAGAGCCGGGTCGTTCCACTGGGTATCCGTAGCCCACCTACGGAACTCTGCGCAATATTCCTCTACTGGCCGCTCTCCCTGTAGGAGTCTCCGTAATTTTGATTCAGCCAGTGCGACTCGGTCAGGGTCGTCATATATGAGACCCAAGGCCCCAAAAAATTCATCCACTGACCGGAGAGCCTGGGAATCAGTGGGTAAAGAGAATGCCCAGGATTGCGGGTCCCCCTGCAGCAGGGAAATAACAACTCCCACCCGCTGTTCTTCATTACCAGAGTGGTAAGGGCGCAGTTTAAAATATAATTTACAGGCCTCACGGAACGTCACAAATTTGTCCCTTCCCCCAGAAAATCTGTCAGGAAGAGCAACCTTGGGTTCCGCAACAACCTGGTTACCTGTAGCAACCGCTGGGCTTGCGGTCTGTTGCAATTGCTGCTGTTGCTGGAGGACCGACGCCTTCAATCCTGCCACCTCCAAAGACAGGCCTTGAAGTTGCTTTGACAAAGCAGCAATTGGATCCATATTGGATTCTAAGTAGGTAGAAAGAAAAAGGTTTTTTTACCTACACAAAATAAGGGCCAGATATAATGTAATGACCGGCGTCACGCAAAGGGAGGGAAATGGGAAGGCCCTGTCCAAGGGAGAGGGAAAGGTGGTGACCCCTGAGTCACCTTGCGGCTGGCACCTGACTGCCCTGACGTCCCTAGACGGGTTCCTCACCCGTACGCCGATCACGTGCCTAAACCCTGGCTTTCCCTAGGATGAGCCCTGAGTAGTGAACGGGGCGGTGGGATCACTAGTCCGCACCACTGACACTAAGAGGAAAACACCAAGGAGAGGACAGACAATACAGACAAACATATAATCCCAGGTGGGCGACAACAACAGACCACCAAGGCCCAACAGGGATCCGGAGGGTAATGTTCTGGAACAACAACCAGGGAACACAACTACACAGCTCCAGTGGGTCAGTATAGAAGTCCAGGCAGGAAGCTCTATATCTGGCAACCAGAGAAGTGGGAGATGGAAATATAAGGAGGTTGGGATTGCTGGACAAGAAACAGCTGAGGAGGAGAAGCTATGGATCCCTGAGTGAGCCAAAAAGGGTTGCAAGGCAAACCCAGAAAGCTACCATTACGAAACAGCACTGTCTTTGTACATCGAGCGCGCAGCCACCCGCTGCGACTTCCTGACCCCGGGTATAACGGAGTCAGGCGTGGCTCTTGACACCCTCGTGACAGCATCTAAAGACTTTAGGTTTATAGCACTTCATTAAAAACTTGGGGAAATAATAAAGGCGATATAGTATATTAAATTGGATAATTGTATGGGAAAAGTTCTTTGAGATCATATTTTTTTCCTGTATAGCCAAATCCCAGAACTCTTCTCGCTGGGGGTTTATAGCATCTTGCCATTTATGTATTAAGCTGTTAGCTGCTATTTTCTTAGTCTTTTGTTGTAACAGACATTGATATATTTTAGAAACTAATTTCCCCCCTGTTATTAATCTAGAAATATCAACTAGCGGCTGCGCAAGGGTAACAATTTGTGTACCCCTCCCCAGCAACATTCTCAATGCTTGTTTTAGTTGTAGATGAAAGAACCACAGTTCTGTATTGCTCAAACCATACTCCTTTTTAAGATCTTTGTATAATATTATATCCCCATGTCTCCTGGCCCAGTTTATAGACTCCATGCTTCCACCAAATCTCTTGTTCAATTGCCTTTAGTTCTATAAGGTGGGTATTATCCCACAGTATGGTGTCAGCATGGAGTCCAGCCTGGGTCCACAAAGCTCTGCTTCCTTCCAAACCTTTTCCATCAGCTCAAATAGCGGTATCTTTCTACTTCCCTGTTGTGCCAAAACACCCGCTTCTATAAGTTGGAATATAGTACAGTTCTCTAGCCTTACATTTATCCCTGCTATCATGGACTTATATCTTTGCGTATTACTCCTCGTTATCATGTTTTTTATATGGCCAGAGATAAAATAAAGTTTCAAGTCTGGGACTGATAGTCCACCCTCCCTCTCATGGATACATAATATTTGTGCTTTTATCCTTGTTTTTTTCCCTCGCCATATCAAGTCCATTAAAAGACTAGCTATTATTTTAAATATTTTTTTAGGGATTATTGCCGGTGCATTCCACAGAATATAGTTCAGGGAAGGTAGTAGACACATTTTCACTAAGGAAATCCGACCTGCCATCGAGACATATAATCTTTTCCAAACATCTATTTTCTTCCTAATTTCTTGTATTTTGGGGATCACATTCAGCTGGACATATTCCTTAGGATTTGGGGTTATTTGAATACCAAGATATTTAACGGGTTCATTACTCTTCTTAATTTCCAGTGCTCCTGGTATAAAATTGTTCAGAGGATCAATCGGGACACAGGCCGATTTAGACCAGTTTATATTGAGCCCGGCATGTTTGCCATACTGATCAAATACCTGGAAGATCTTCGTAAGTGATTTATGTGAATCTACAAACATAATATCATCCGCATATAGAGCATATTTTTCCTCGTGCTCACCAAAACCCCACGATTTCTTCATCTTGCCTGATCATATCAGCCAACGGCTCCATAGCTATAGCAAAAAGCAGGGGGGAAAGGGGACATCCCTGTCTAACCCCCCCTACCAATATCAATGTTATCAGAATGTTCCCCATTTAATATGACTTTTGCTGAGATTTCAGTATATAACAGCCTTACCCATGATATAAAATTATCACCGAATCCCATTTTGTTCAATGTTATAATCAGAAAGGGCCATTCTATAGTATCAAATGCCTTTGAGGCATCTATGGTAACAATTAGCCATTCGCCGCAATTCGTGGGTTCAAGCTGGGTGTTCACAAAGTAACGCATAATATTATCGGTTGTAGTTTTGCCTGACATAAATACCGTCTGATCCTCATGAACAAGTCCCAAGACAACACTTCTGAGTCTGGCTGCCAAAATCCTAGCCATTATTTTGTTATCAGTGTTAATTAGTGAAATGGGACGATATGAGTCCGGAAAGGCTGGGTCTTTCCCCGGTTTTAGAATCAGTGTAATTAGGGCTTCTCTCAGTGAGTCTGGCAGCTTCCCTGCCTTCCTCGAGTCCTCCCACATTGTCAGTAGTTTTGGTATTAATATTTCTTTATATTGAACATAGACTTCAAACGGGATACCATCTATTCCTGGGGCCTTATTTTTTGTAATACTAGATAGTATTTTATCCACTTCCAGAGCATTTAAGGGGGCCTCGAAAATTTCACCTTGCTCTATTGTTACCCTAGAGATAGTAATATCCTCCAAGAAGTGTTGTATTTGTGTCAAGTTCTTTTTTTATCTTACTACTATACATATCTTGAAAATATTCTTTAAGCAGTTCTATTTTAGCCACTTGTTCAGTAATTTTATGACCTGATTTATCTGTTAAGCAATGTATATCGTTTTGTTTTTTTAATCTGGGTCACCACCAAGGCCGCTAACTTTTTGCTCAGTATATGTGCATAAATATAGTTATCCCTCACGTAGTTTTCTTTTTGTTGTTGTGCCAGTAAGAGCCGCTCATCTTCCAATTTGGATACTGCCTCTATCCATTCTTTATAGTTTTTATCTATAGGGTTTCCAATATACTTTTTTTCATATTTTCCTGCCTCTTGTTCCAGGTCCATTATTTTTTTCCTTACCCCTTTTTTATATACTGCTGTGTATTTTGTGAAAATCCCTCTAATATAGGCCTTTGCAGCCTCCCATACTATATTAGTTGCTGCTGAACCTTCATTCCAATCAAAAAACTCCGTTATCTCTTATAAAATCTTGTCGTGTATACCCATTATATTTATCTACCCAATATTTATGTGCATCCCTCTTCTTTTTTTTATTTCTTGTTTTTATATTTATAATAATTGGGTTATGGTCTGAAATCCCACGCTGTCTATATTTTACCTGTTCGATATCAGACGAACCTTTATTATTGGTGAAAACTAATTCAATCCGTAATAGGCTCCTATGGGTCTTTGAAAAACATGAGTATTTTTTTTGTTTGGGACGCATTACCCTCCAAATATGTATCCAACCCAATTCCTCTGTACTGTTTTTTAATTTAGATCCCGTGCTAAGGATTTGAGCATTCCCGACTCTACATTTATCTATTTTGCTATCCATAACATTATTAAAATCACCCATAACTAAAAGTGGTTTATCCCCTACCTTGTGTACAAAATCGTGAATTTTTAATAGGACCTCCAACTTAAAAGGTGGCGGTATATAAACGTTTGCAATTAACCATGGTCTTCCTTCCAAAAAACAGTCGATCAAAACGTATCGACCCTCCCCATCTATAGCTGTTTCCCCTATTTTAATATCCACATCCCGGTGTATTAATACACTCACACCTCTGGCATATGATAAGTAAACTGAGTGAAAGGAGTGCTGTATCCACGATCTAAACAATCCATTTATCGTTTCGCCTGTCAAATGTGTCTCTTGTAAACAAACTATCGCAGGTAAAAATCTGTGTATTGCATCGAAAACTGCAACTCTTTTTACACCCCTATTCAAGCCCCTAATATTCCAAGAGATAATTCTCATAGAAGCCTATTTATATAGCTGCCCATTTCCAGAATGTATTTGGAAAGCCCCTGGGGGAGGGGGGGGGGGGGAGAGAGAGAGAGAAGAAAGAACAGAAGAGGAGGGGGGTGGGGAAAAAAACACAAGAAAGCAGCACATCAAAATTCCCCTACCTACCCACCCCCCCTCCCTTCTGAATGAGCCAGGATACTCCAATCCTGGTTCTCTATCTTAGCATTTCCCCCTCCCAGCCGACCCCCAGCCCAATACCCCTCAACTCCTTATCATTTCTCTAATCCATGCTCCGGCCGCTTCCGCTGTATCAAAAAGCCAATTTTTATTTTCCCATTCAACCCTCAGTTTAGCTGGAAACATCATTGAGTATTTGACATTATTTAAACGTAAGGTTTTTTTTCACATCTATGAACCGGCTTCTTTCCTTTACCGTTTCTTTTGCATAATCAGGAAATAGCATTACTGTTGCACCTAAATATTACAGTTTCCCTCCTCCTTGACCTGCGCATTATCTCCTCCTTATCCCTAACCGATAACAAATTAAGGATTATAGGTCTTGGTCTCATTCCGGGTGGGGGTTTCTTTGACGGGAGTCTATAGGCTCGTTCCACAAAGTTTTTATAATCCAAGATGCCCTGGCCCAGTTGTTCCATCAGCCAAGTTTGTATAAAAACGAAGGGGCCCTTGCCCCTCCACACCCTCTGGGATTCCCAGACATCTCAGATTAAACCTCCTGGACCTATTTTCTAAATCCAGTATTATATTTTTCAATTCCCTATTTTCCTCCTTCAAGGAATCCTTTTCTTCAGTAATTGTCTGCAAGAGGTCCTTAGAGTCAGACGTTCTTTTCTCTATTTCTATCAGCCTTTCTTTATATTTTTGAACGTCCTCTCTGAGGATTCCCACCAACTTCCTAATATTTCCAGTCTGGAGAGAGAGGTCCTGTATAGCCAAGCTACATTTTTTTATTTCTTGAAATATATCCTGCAAGCTAGGAACCTCCTCCTCTTTTTTAGTGTCTTTTTCCTCCAATGCCTTTAATTGTTTACCACCCCTTTCCTCAGACTGGAAACTCACCTCAGACGCCCTCAAGCCGGAATTTTCCTCTAAGATGGATTCGCCCTCTTGACAAAGAAGCACCTCCTCTTTATTTTTTTGGAGGGACTGCTCTGTCCACGCATATTACTCAAAAGTAATTGCTTGGTTCTTTCTGGTTTTTTTTTTTTATCATAGGGGAAATTGAGGTATTTAGCTCCACTTAGCCCTTAGCCTTTTTCCCCGCCCCCTGCCTGGCCATCCTTAGAAATTCCCCCACTTTCCTCAAACCCCCTTTTCCCCCTTTCCCCGCCCACCTCACCTTAACAGCCTCTGCTATATTCTATCAAAATAAACCATCGAAAGAGGAAAATCAGCATATACAGTGGGATGCGAAAGTTTGGGCAACCTTGTTAAACATCATGATTTTCCTGTATAAATCATTGGTTGTTACGATAAAAAATGTCAGGTAAATATATCATATAGGAGACACACACAGTGATATTTGAGAAGTGAAATGAAGTTTATTGGATTTACAGAAAGTGTGCTATAATTGTTTAAACAAAATTAGGCAGGTGCATAAATTTGGGCACCACAAAAAAGAAATGAAATCAATATTTAGTAGATCCTCCTTTTGCAGAAATTACAGCCTCTAAACGCTTCCTGTAGGTTCCAATGAGAGTCTGGATTCTGGTTGAAGGTATTTTGGACCATTCCTCTTTACAAAACATCTTTAGTTCATTCAGGTTTGATGGCTTCCGAGCATGGACAGCTCTCTTTAAGTCACACCACAGATTTTCAATTATATTCAGGTCTGGGGACTGAGATGGCCATTCCAGAACGTTGTACTTGTTCCTCTGCATAAATGCCTTAGTGGATTTTGAGCAGTGTTTAAGGTCGTTGTCTTGTTGAAAGATCCAGCCCCGGCGCAGCTTCAGCTTTGTCACTGATTCCTGGACATTGGTCTCCAGAATCTGCTGATACTGAGTGGAATCCATGCGTCCCTCAACTTTGACAAGATTCCCAGTCCCTGCACTGGCCCCACAGCCCCACAGCATGATGGAACCACCACCATATTTTACTGTAGGTAGCAGGTGTTTTTCTTGGAATGCTGTGTTCTTTTTCCTCCATGCATAACGCCCCTTGTTATGGCCAAAAATCTCAATTTTAGTTTCATCAGTCCACAGCACCTTATTCCAAAATGAAGCTGGCTTGTCCAAATGTGCTTTAGCCCACCTCAAGCGGCACTTTTTGTGCTGTGGGCGGAGAAAAGGCTTCCTCTGCATCACTCTCGCATACAGCATCTCCTTGTGTAAAGTGCGCCGAATGGTTGAACGATGCACAGTGACTCCATCTGCAGCGAGATGATGTTGTAGGTCTTTGGTGCTGGTCTGTGGGTGGACTCTGACTGTTCTCACCATTCGTCGCTTCTGTCTAGCCGAGATTTTTCTTGGTCTGCCACTTCGAGCCTTAACTTGAACTGAGCCTGTGGTCTTCCATTTCCTCAATGTGTTCCTAACTGTGGAAACAGACAGCTGAAATCTCTGAGACAGCTTTCTGTATCCTTCCCCTAAACCGTGATGGTGAACAATCTTTGTCTTCAGGTCATTTGAGAGTTGTTTTGAGACCCCCATGTTGCTGCTCTTCAGAGAAAATTAAAAGAGGAGGGAAACTTACAATTGACCCCCTTAAATACTCTTTCTCATAATTGGATTCCCCTGTGTATGTAGGTCAGGGGTCACTGAGCTTACCAAGCCAATTTGAGTTCCAATAATTAGTTCTAAAGGTTTTGGAATCAATAAAATGCCCAAATTTATGTACCTGCCTAATTTTGTTTAAACAATTATAGCACACTTTCTGTAAATCCAATAAACTTCATTTCACTTCTCAAATATCACTGTGTGTGTCTCCTATATGATATATTTAACTGACATTTTTTATTGCAACAACCAACGATTTATACAGGAAAATCATGATGATTAGCAAGGTTGCCCAAACTTTCGCATCCCACTGTAAATCCAAAACAACAGTACATTAGTCCACATTCATATAAATAGTCAGTTGGTTCCATTAATTTCATGCGTCCATATAACCACTGAACGCCCATCTCTGCCTTAATACGTTATAGTCAATTAGTTTGATTAGAGAGCTGCGTGGTTATAATGCTAATACAGGTACAGTTAATAGCTTAATGTTAGCACCAGTCCCTTAATTGGTTAGTTGAATTAGTTAAGTTAGTTTATAGACTCAGTTCTTCCAGCCAATTCCCATTAAGCAATATATAAAACCAAGAAACTGTACATTTTATGCAATTGTTGAAGGGCTAGCGGATCTTCCTTTAAAATAGCCAGTCCACCTCCAGTTTTCCAAAACTAGCCTTCTCAGACATTGGTGTTAGGCAATGCAATAAGCCACACGCCACCAACCCCATTTCAAAGGGAGCCAATTTTAGCTCTCCCCCCCAACCCCAAAGTTCATGAACTGTAAATAAATCAAGCTGATACGGCCCTCCAACTTAGACCACTGCGCTCTCCTCTTCCACGGTTAGTAGCTTTTCTCCTTTTCTATCATCCTACGACCTTTACGCAGGATTCCATTGGGGGGTGGCACCACCCGTGTCATACATATATATTTATACGACCAGTTCTCGTGGCCCCCGATCCAACACCCCTCAGCCTGCGCCCTTTCATCGCCGTTGTCTCAGCTTGTTTGCTCTCAGGTTTCCAGAGGAGAAAAAAGAGGCACAATACATCTCACCTCATCCTCGCAGCGGGGGAGGGGGGGGGGGGGGTAAAAGCATCTTCACGCCGCCAAATCAGCTCGCCTCTCCCGTCGCTTATCAGCCCCGCAATCGACTCTTGTTGTATCCTTCTATGTCCTCAAAGGAACGGGCAGCCAGATGAAAAGGAGCCCAGCGGCAGGTCCGCGAGATGACAGCGTCCGCGCTGTAGCAGCGATGTAGCAGCGTGTCAAGGCGGCGGGCGAGAGGGAAGGGGTGGAGGTTATAGCAGCGGCCAGAGCAGCTTCACACGGGTACGACTTCACATCGGGCCGGGAGTTCGGCGCCCAGAGGGAGGAGCGTGGGTCACCTACGTGCGCCCGCCCACATGCTCACGGGGGATGCAGATAATTTAACTGTCTGCAGCGGACACCTACGGAAAAAGTACACTGGATGTCACTGATAATTTAGGGATGCGCACACTTTACACAGAAGATGTGGCGCTGATAATTTTGCTGCTGTCACACACAATAGTCCTTAAAAGGATTTTTTGGTCTCTGAAAAGTTTTTCTAATAAAAATCTTCCAATAACACTCCCTACACTCTGTCCCTTCCTATGCACAGCTCTCCCTAAGACTGAGCAATTTAGCGCAGGTTGCGCTACAAACATATATTGCTGCTGTTACACACAATATTCCTTAAAAGGACTTTTGGGTCTCTGAAAAGTTTTTGTAATAAAAATCTTCCATTAACACTCACTACACTTTCCATTCCTATGCTCAGCTCTCCCTGACTAAGACTGAGCCGAACACGTGTCATCGGGTGCTTTATAGCACCCGATGATGCGTTCCTGCCTGCCAATCACTGTAATGCCAGTAGCCAACATGGCTACAGCATTACAGTGCGTGCCAGCACCTCCCTGCACGTTTATTGGCCGCGTAGCAGCCAAGAAACGTGCGGGGAGGAGACTCGAGCATTGCGCTCGAGCACATGCGGTACTCGGGCCAAATACCGCCATGTGCCAAGCATGCTCGATCATAACTAATGCAAGCCCTTTTTTTGTTCGGTCAAATCCTGGCACTAATGCCTGAAACAGGGTGGATCCCTGCCGGGTCCCACTATAGTCAATGGGGAGTGGAGGTGCTTGGGCCATTTCCGGCTATGCCGGATGCAATGCACTCTGGCAGACTGTTCCTCTGCCAGAATAGCCTGCTGGATTGTTGTAACGCTAGTGTACCCTCTGACTGGAAAAGTTCAGAATATGTTGCCACTATATAAAGATTATTCATTTTTTTTATAATTTTTATTTAAATTTTCCAGTATAAGAAAAATAAAAAAATTAACAGTTTGTATTCCAAATGCATAAACTGAAAGAGAAATACATACAGGTAAGGGCTCATGCAGATAGCCGTTGATCGGCCGTTCTGTGCATTGGAGGCCGCAATTTTCACAATTTTTTTGCAGTGCGGAGGCACGGACAGAAACCCCACGGAAGCACTCAGGGGTGCTTCCGTGTGTTTCCGTGCCTTTGTTCCACACTGAACCTTTCGGATTGCGGGCCGCAATACGGGCACGGCCGGGCAACGGCCGTGTACATTAAGGTCTTAGCAGCACATCCTAGGTAGAAAAGACAGCATTACCTACAGGAAGGACACAGAGAGGGCATCAAAGATTTAGGGAAGTGGTAATCGCCATGTTAACTGACTCCAGGTAACGGGTACAAGTATACCAGTCTTTATGAAGATACCAGTCAGCCATAGTAGAAAGATTATTTTTCTCTGGATTTATCCAGTCAGCTTAATTCTTTCCCAACAGCTTCAGCCTTTATTTCGGGCTATTGCCCCACAACATTTTGTATCAGTAATGGCACACGCCAGGGGTGTCCCCTGTCACCTTCTATTTGTGCCTGTGACTATTATTATTATTGAAAGAATTAAAAAATAACTATCAATCTATTAAGGGTCAATAAATACTTCAGGATTAGGTTTGACGTGTTTGGCAGATTATATGGAACCACTCCTAATAGATCTTGGAGTAAAACTTGCCCTTAGGGCAAAGAGTCATTCTATCCAATTATAAATACCTCAAGCAGCAGGAGGAGGGCAGAGCAACCCTATGAAAACATGGCTGATAGAAGGGAATATATTTCATTACACCACTTTCTGCCTTTCCCACAATTGGCTACGACAAGGATCCTTTTTACTTCTGTATTAGTTTGTCTTATAAGCTGTAGTGTGTTGATTTGACAGGCATTTAATATCTTAGTTCTGTTCGTAACTCAGAATTCATGTGATTTATTTTTTAGCGCATTTGTAAATACTTTACACAATAACAAAGGTCAATATAATACAACACAGATCTAATGAGAAAAACGAGCCAGAACTGCTGTTGCTGTTGAATACTGGCAAAGTGCTTCTTTGAATATAAATGAGAACAAACAGTGAATGGTACGCTTCAGTCTCTGATGGGAAAAATCAGCTGCCGTGCGGGTGATGCTTTAAGAGCAATGCAATTAGTCCATTAGTTTGATGCTAGTAGAAAAGTTAATGTCACTTAACAATGAGAAAAGGGAAAATTGCTGTATTCAGATTTATATATACTTACAGATGCAAATAAAGATGAAGAATAACATTTTTGTCCTGCACTATAAGGATTATAGGTAAACCACACATATATGTAATCTTACTAAAAGCTTAAAGGGGTTGTGCAAGAATGTTTTTTTTTGGCCAACCCATCCCCCCCAAAAAAAAAACAAAAAAAACTTCAACCTCTCAATTTTGCATTCAAGCTGAATGAATAAATAAAGACATGGCTCTCTAATCCTGAGATCTCCCTTTTCTGTGTCACTATTTGATATTAGAAGCCAAAGGATTAAACTATTCCCTGGAGATATTTATATTGTGTCCAACTGGCTCCAGTTCTTAAAGCATGAGAACTGTAAGGAGGCAGCTTTCTTCAGCAGAAACCTGGTACTTGACATTGAAGATCAAAGAAAGATTAAAGCTGGAGCCGGACACAACTGATGTACGTGTAGTGGACTATAGGACACAGGTCTGGCGTCTATAGACTCAGGGCACTGACAGAAAAAAACAGCATGCAGTTTTTTACTGTCTGGCGCGATTTTACATCCAGAGTCGTAATGCAATACATATATACAGTGGCGTTCCCAGGGTGTTTGGCACCCGGGGCGGGTCATTTCTCTGGCACCCACCCCCCAATAGTTGACCACATACCTCTTACATGCAGGGACATCACCTGTCATGTAGACCTTCTCTTTCCTCTTCTCCTCAGTTAGACCGCCACGAGAAATTCTTTCAGCTGCATCTCATCTCTACAGAGTTTGTAACACAGACACGTTAGATTTCTCTATTTTTCCATCAACCTCTCCATCCTGGTGTCCCCAAAGTGTCATCCTGCTGCTACTCCCAATACCTGTGCCTGTTGTGCCCCCCATGCCCCAGGTACTATACTGCTGAAAAAATAGTGACCCTAATAGACATAATTGGAGTCCTTTATCAAACTGGTGTAAAGTAGAACTGGATTTCCAAAAGAGCTGTCAAAAATGAAAGGTGGAATCTGATTGGTTGCTATGGGCAACTAAGCCAGTTCTACTTTACACCAGTTTGATAAATGACCCCAAATGTTCCTATAGTGTCCACAGCAGCTATAACGTCCCCTAGAATGCCCCCAGTAATAATAATAACACCCTATATTGTGCTCCAGGTAATAATCCCTCTACAGTGTCCCCAGAAATAATAGACTGGCCTCTACAGTGCCTCCCCAATAGCAAGGCCCCCATGCTGTCCCCCACACAGTAATTTCCCCCACACAGTAGTCCCCCCACACAGTAGTGTCCCCCACGCTGCCCCCCACACAGTAATTTCCCCCACACTGCCCCCACACAGTAGTGTCCCCCACACTGCCCCCATACAGTAGTGTCCCCCATGCTGCCCTCCACACAGTAGTGTCCCCCACACAGTAGTGTCCCCCACTCTGCCCCCACACAGTAGTGTCCCCCACACTGCCCCCATACAGTAGTGTCCCCCATGCTGCCCCCCACACAGTAGTGTCCCCCACGCTACCCCCCCCACACAGTAGTGTCCCCCACGCTGCCCCCCACACAGTAGTGTCCCCCACGCTACCCCCCCCACACAGTAGTGTCCCCCACGCTGCCCCCCACACAGTAGTGTCCCCCACATTGCCACCCCTCACATAATAAATTGCCCCCCCCCCACTGTGCCACACAGTATCCCACCATATTCCCCCCACGTCCTCCTGGGTGCACCCCTCTCATGTCCCCCAAAGTTGCCACATTATAAAATAAAAGTTTGCCCCACACGTCCTCTGTCCACCCCGGCCCCCTCATGTCCCCCAAAGTTGCCACATTATAATATAAAATAAAAGTTTGCCCCCACACGTCCTCTGTGCACCCCGGCCCCCTCATGTCCCCCCAAAGTTGGCACATAAAAGAAAAAAAAAAAAAAAAAAAAAAGAAGGAAACCCTAAAAGCTAAATACTTACCTGCGCTTGCTTTCAGAGTACCGGCACTGTGCTGCTGAGTCCCGACACAGGCGCGCGCGATGACGTCATCACGCGCGCCTGCGCCGGGAT